>NC_140475.1:9795714-10395714 GCF_051167445.1 Perissodus microlepis
GTTCTGCACTGCCTGCGTGGTAGAGGCCTATGCTTACCTCCACAAGAAGAACATCATGTATAGAGACCTAAAGCCTGAGAACCTGATGCTGGATGCGAAGGGCTATGTCAAACTGGTGCGTCTTTACCTGTAAACAAGTTTCTAAAGCAAACAAACTTTATGTGAATTTCAGTTAATGAAGACTTTATCATCACATTTGATTCTTGTGTGGGTGCTTGTCATCATCCAGGTTGACTTTGGTTTTGCAAAGGAGCTGGTTCGGGGTGAGAAAACCTACTCATTTGTTGGTACTCCTGAGTACATGGCTCCAGAGATCATCAAGAACCAGGGACATGACTTTGCAGTTGACTTTTGGTCTCTTGGCATCCTGATTTTTGAACTATTGGCGGGAAGGTAATAATAATGATAGTAATAATACTTTTTTTTTTTTTTAAACAACAGAGACATAAAATAACCTTAATGTTTACCAGCAGATGGCAGCAGCACTGTATGGCTTTTTCAGAGCTCAGTGTCTCACAATTTCAGGTTTCAGTCTTTTTAATACCATTCAATAAAAATTAAACATTTATTAACAACACGTTTTTTTTTCTGTTTTCAAATGGTCAGCCCTCCCTTTTCAAGCTCAGAGCCCCAGAAGATTTATGCCAAAATTTTGGATGGGGAGCTCCATTATGCACCTTATATGAGCGAAGCAGCTAAGTCCATTATCAGTAAACTGTGCAGGTAAGAACAGCTGAGTTTATTGAGAGCACATAGATTACATTTTCATATAGGTCACTGATAATTGTGCAAAAAAGAAAAATGGAATTAGACCTTATGAAAATTTCACTCAGTGGCAACTTCATTATCTACACCGTCCTAATACTGGATTAGACCCCTTTTTGTCTTATTTGTGGCATAGATTTAACAAGGTGCTTAAAACATCCTCAGAGATTTTGGTCCATATTGGCATGACAGCATCACACAGTTACTGCAGATTTGTCAGCTGCACATCCATGATGTGAATCTCCTGTTCCACCACATCCCAGAAGTGCTTTTTACACTAAGATCTGGTACCTGTGGAGGCCGTTTGAGCACAGTGAACTCACTGTAATCAGTTTGAGATGATTTGAGGTTTGTGATATTATTGCATATTAGCTTGCAAGAAGCAGCCATGAGAAAATTGGTACACTGAGGTGTTAAAGGGATGGACATGGGTAGTATTAATAGTCAGGTAGGCTTTAGCATTTAAAACAGAGATTTCAAAGTAATTTCTACATCGTGGGCCACAGTTTGATCTTAAGTGGGCTGGACCAATGAAGTGTGTAAAATTACAGAAAACTATATCTAGTAGTTCACTGCACACACTGTCCCATAAGTATACAATATAGTTTTTGTCAATGTGTGTTTTTGTCTGTTTTTGCTGACTGTGAATTCAATGTAAAAACTGACATTTCTATAGAAGAGTGGATTTAATTACTTAAGTATAGTATGGATGGCTGTAGGGAAGGTCTTTATCAAAAGCTGTAAAACTGATGAGATTAAAAGTTTAAAAGTCTCTAAATTTATGCCTTTTAGTGGACTGGATTGGAGTCTTTGCCGATTCTGGTCCCCGGGCCTTATGTTTGACAACCTGGTTTAAACACAAAATTATTAAATGGCCAGAAAAAGAAAAAATGCCCCACACCATTACACCACCAGTCTGAACCACTGGTACAACCAAGATGTATCCATGCTTTCACGTTGTTTATGCCAGATTCTGAATCAACTATACAAATGTTGCATCTGAAATCGAGAACAGAAAGCTTTTTTCCAAACTTCCATCATCCAATTTTGGTGTGAATTGTAATGTCAGTTTCCTGAGCTCTTCTGCTTACCTTGGTTGTAACCAGTTGTTATCTAATTTACTGTTGCCTTCCTATCTAACTTGAAGCAGGCCAGCTATTCTCCTCTGACATTTAGCATCAACAAGGCATTTTTGGACCATTCTCTGTAAACTCTAGAGATGGATGTGTAGGGAAAAATCCCAGTAGATTGTCAGTTACTGAAATACTCAGACCAGCCCGTCTGGCACCGACAACCACGTTCAAAGTCCTTTCTTCCTCATTCTGATGCTCAGCTTGAACTGCACGTCTAAATGCATTGGTTTGCTTCCATATCATTGGCTGATTTGAAATAGAATTCACAAGCAGTTAAGCAGGTGTACCAAAAAAAAACTAAAAATCCCCCAAAATCTGGTCGGTGAGTTTGCTTGTTTGGAAATGCCACAGTGCCTCAAAGAACAGTGTGAATAATGAAAAATGACAAAAATGTCTGAAAAACAAAGCATTCCATCATTAGATGCATTTGTATTTATATAGAAATATATTTGTAATAATACACACCTCTTGAAAAATGAAAGCTCATGAAACCAAAAGCAGTTTCTGAACTGCCTTCTCTCTGAATGATGCATTTTTTCAGACCTCGGCCTGGTCAGAGATTAGGAAACACCAAAAATGGGATCAAAGATGTCCGGCATCACAGGTAACCATGGCAACACTCTCTTCTTTGGTCACCTACTGCTGCCTGTACTGTAGTACATTACATTACACCACCAGTCTGAACCACTGGTACAACCAAGATGTATCCATGCTTTCACGTTGTTTATGCCAGATTCTGAATCTACTATACAAATGTTGCATCTGAAATCGAGAACAGAAAGCTTTTTTCCAAACTTCCATTATCCAATTTTGGTGTGAATTGTAATGTCAGTTGCCTGAGCTCTTCTGGTTACCTTGGTTGTAACCAGTTGTCATCTGATTTACTGTTGCCTTCCTATCTAACTTGAAGCAGGTCAGCTATTCTCCTCTGTCCTTTGGCATCAACAAGGCATTTTTGCCTATATTGAACAGGCAACAGTAATTTTATACAATTACTAATCTGTAATGATAAACATTATGCACCTTTCCACCTCAAGTGCATAGCACATACAATGTTGCGTAATTATTATAGCGGTAGTACTATAGAGTGAGTACATTTACTACAATAAATATATACTATGTGAAAAATAGGGAAGTGATTAGCAGTCTAAAGTTCTTTATACAGAAAAACAGCATGGTGATTTTGTCATTATAGATTATGTTTCTACACTGCTGATTGAGCCTTTTTACCTTGTTATTATTTTATGATTATAAAAGCATGTTTAATAATAATAATAGTAATAGCAATGACAAAATCTCCCTTTTTACCTTCAGGTGGTTCAGCAGTATGAACTGGCACAAGCTGCGTGTGGGTCAGCTTGAGGCTCCCACAGCACGGCTTATCCGCAAGGCAAGTCAAACCAGTGTTACTCTTACATGGAAAGCAGAACCCTTTTTTTATGTTTAGAGAAAGCGAAACAAAAGAAGGACCGCAGGCAGGATTGTGTGGAACAAATATTACTGGTTTTCGCAGTGGCTAAAGAACTTTTTGATACATGAAACCCACTGTGTATTCAGACTATATTAACAAAACCTGGTTCTGAAAGGTTATTACACACTGCATGAACATGAAAAAATAGAAAGTCCAAATGGAAAAAAAACCCCTAATTTTTTCACCCTCATATCATTACTGCCCCCAGAAAGAAAATTAGCCTATCGTAGTTGCTCCAGTTTCTTGCTCTTCTTGTCCTCATCCTCTTCCTAGTCATGTGTTAAGATTTAAAAAAAAAACTCTAGGATTATGCTTTCAAATGAACATTTAAAAATATTTTACTAAATGCTTCATTCAAAAGTAAATGCTTCTTTAAAATAAATGATCAACTCCCCCAAAATGTTGAATTTGCTTCATTGGGACTATGTGGGTGTTATTTGGAGAGATGTACTTTTTCACACTATCCGAATTTTGTTAAAATGAGGGGATTTAAGAGTGTTTAATATTACTGATTAGAAATAGATTACGGGAAAGGCTGTTTTATGAGCTTCATTAACATTTCATCCTCTTTCAGGGTCCCTGCTACATCAACTTTGATCGCTTCCCTCTTGATCAGACAAAGGCAGAAGAGGAGTTCTCTGGCTGGGACCGTGACTTCTGATTCTGCTATGTTAAAGGATCAAGAAGAGATCCCCATATAGGATAATTGTAGGTGGCCTGAGCTGGGGCCAAAACAGGGCTAAAGTCATATGAGGGTGGGAAGAATTTCCTGTTTGGAAAAAACAAAACAAACAACCAAGTTGATTTAAATTTGATTATTGGAGTGAAACTGTATCGAATCATGCACTTTAGACGTGTGCCGAAATTCCTCTTTTGCTATTCAAAAACAACCATAAAGGTGGATAAGGGGCAAAAATATGTAAATGTGTTACAAGAACATGGTACAACATTTTGTTTCCAAATACAGTCCAAGTCAATTTGGTGTCTGGTGGAGAAGTGCCAATAAAAACATCTATATAACACTTTTTACTGATTCCAATAAAAACACCCATCCCTGTGTTTAGTGGAGAGTTTCTGTCATATGGTACAACTTGTACCAAACAACAACAACAAAAAAACCCTGTCCTTATTAAACCTGGAAATACAATCATTTCTAATGCCATAGCTGTAATGTATGTCTGTGTCTATTGTTCCTTTGAATCTTTAAAGTTTTAAAGAAAAAAAGTGCTTATCCTCTTGATAAAGTTGTTTACGTTACACTGTTACTTTCTTGTGGTGTTAGGCCTTGATTTCTAGATAAAAAAGATAGCTGAACATCATGATGAAGAATACCTTTTTGATTGAAGATAAAGAAAAATATCCCTTATACACTTGATTCAGCTCAATTTGTTACTGTACTGCAATAAAATACCGAGCCGATTTGATTTACTTTTTTTCCCTCCTGCTGACACCAAAGTATTCAGAGATTAGATTTGTGATAGATAACAATGCATGGTGGAAATGTGTTTTTAAGGATGTTATCAGGGTGGAAAGTGGCCTGTGACAGAATAAGGGTTTAATCTCATGTTCTTGACAATGGCTGCAGCTGACGGTTTGGGTCTGGAAAGGCACAGCTGTCTGATGTGGCAGCAGGTTTTAGGGCTGGAGGAAGGAGTCTTCCTGTCCCCTCCTGTTAGTGCGCACGATGTGCCTGCTGAGACCAGTTTTCCACATCACGACACAAACTTCACAGGAATAAAAACCACATCTTCCAGAGGGAAAACACCCGCTGCCAGATGTTTCCTTCCTACAGAAGACCCAAAACACATTGAAGCATAGACTCTAATACCCCAGCAGCAATGACAGAAGCAGCCCAGAGGATGCACAGTATAATTACAAGTATTTCCTATTCACAGCAGTAAACTGTGACTTCCTGTTTGCGGATCACTTTGTTTCACCTGTGATGCATGTGGCATGATTAACAGAGCAAACACAATATACTCTGTTTATCCAATCCAAGTAACTCGTAACAGTTTTCTGATTTCTTGTCACTCTCTCGAGTAACATTCATGTCTACTAAAGCCCCATTTCTTCCAATGATGCCGTAGATTTCAGCTGCACTGAATGCATCTCCAGACTCAATATAAACGATAGATTGAGCAGAAAGGGGATCGAGGCTGATAGATTCAAACGAACATTTGCACAGTCAAGAGATTGATGTGGTCTTATCCTGACTCCTGTCTGTGAGTCTCGCTGTCTTCAAGCTCATTTTCTTGCGAGGAATATTGACCGAGCTCCATGTGGGAGGATTGTCTCATGCAGCCTGAAGTTTAACCTGAAACACTAAAGAAGAAAAAAGAAACACCAGGGAAAAGCAAACATTTGCACCTCACTGTGTTCTTTTCACTAAATGTCCTTCCCGGTTGTGTTTTCTCCACTGAGCAGTCTTGAGTTAATTAGGCTCAGTGCTAACACCTGTGCTGATTAATTATTGTTTGCACCTGTGCTGAGTCTACTTAAGCCCCTCTCTTTGCTTGCTGCTTTGTTTGGTCACTTATGTTTGAGAGGTCTGAGTGGGCATCTGTTTCTGCGTAAGGCAGTCCTGATGAGTGATTGGCTGTCCTGAGAAAGAATACAAAAGTGCAGGAAACATGTAACCACTTCAATCAGCACTCTCAATCTGACTTCTCCATGCAGGTATTATATTTCCCATAACGGGATCATAAAGGAGCCACTACTTGATGCTCTATTAAAAGCACTCCAGTCTGGAGATTTTAGTGTGTGTGTTTTTTCCTATACCCCAATGAACCATCAAAACCCAGAACATGTAAAACATTATGTACTCTGATTGATTGTACCCAGTTGAGAACTGGGAAATATTTGAAATGATTGTTGCACGGCTTTGGCTAGTGATATTCTGGACAATGATTGCATGAGTGAGCTTCTTCAGGAAATGACTAAAACTAAGGGCATTTTTCATTTATTTTAGTGTTGAGCATGCAACGTAATGCAGGTAAAATGGGTTTGTAGTAGCTTTCCTAATGGAAACCTGCATACTAAGCTTCAAGCTATATCCATCCATCCATTTCTCCACACGTTGGTGTGGTGGAGAGCAATGTTGCCTCATAGCAAGAAGGTCCTGGGGCTAATTCACCTGCCAGCTTGGGATATTTCTGTACAGAGTTCTGGATAATCTGGCTCCCTCTCACAGTCCAAAACACACACATTTTTGGCTAATTGGTGAACTTGGGAACGCGAAGGGTTGTCTCTGTGATAAACTGGCGACCTGACCAGGGTGAATCTTGCCTCTCGCTCTATGACAATTGGGATAGCCTCCCCCCCCGAACCTGAATGGAATAAGGGGAGGAAAACGGATGGATGGATGAATGGTTGTCTGTCTCAGTGTTAGCCCTGTGACAGATAGGTGACCTGTTCAGGATGTACCCTGTGACAGCTGGGACAAGCGTCAACCGTAAACACGACCCTTAAATAGTTAGCTAAAATGAAAATTACGAACTTAAGTCCGTTGGTTATTCTTTCATTTTCCCTATTGTAACTCTAGTTTACAACTACTCTTGATCCGCTGCCAGTATAAAAATAAATGTGCCGCTGCACTAAGCAGAGAAAAAATAACTCAGAAATTCCACTTCTCTGACAAGATTGCATGTGTCTGGGTACAGACAGTAGGTGTGTGCAGGAAAAAAATCAAACAAAAATAGAACTTGAAAGCTACCATTTGATGTGATGGACTATGAAAGCTCTTCCTCAGTGTCCACCTCTCTCCTGTGTTTCCTGTTTAGAGGCAGGACTCATCTCATGTTAACTCATGTGTGAGATTACCTTTGAGATTTCCCTTTTGCCCCCTTCTTTTTATTTTTTACATGACATGTGCTAAAAACTATTGTTTATCAGACTCTTCCCCACCTGTTGCAGCAGGCCAGAAATAGCGAAGCTCTGCTGTTGTATAACTTTTAAAATCCTGCTAAATTAACTGCTGTTATTCACCTTTAATAGTTCAGCTGCTTCCTGACTGAGTATATGGTTTTAATTATATCCTGATAATGTCTGTCTGTGATGACTGGCTCTAATTTACCAAATGTAGCTGCTTGTGTATGCAGAAAATAATGGTATATGCAGAAGCATACTGTATGTATTTTAAACTCACAGCATGCACTGATTTCCTGCCAGCAATCATTATATAACTGTAGTTATATAACATTTAAATTGAGGAAGTCAATGTATGATTAATTGTCTTGTCAATGATTTTTTTTTACTTTTGAAGAAATTATTGCTCCTCAGACACTGAGCACAATAACTGAGTCACCTTTCTTTGAGTATTTCTTGACCTTCTCTGCTATTATGAGGTAGGTCCTTATCTCTGATGAAAATGCTGATTATTCACAATGAGAGTAGTAATGACCATAATTTGTGTAATAGGTTATATCACAACTTTCTTCATATCCCTTTACCCCTTATCTCCTGTTTTCTAAATGACTGGGAAATTTACCTGAAAATACAGTATACTGCCAGTAGCTAAACAGTGTGCACTGACTCAGTATCTGCACATTTAAAACTTCAGCGTTGCCTTTTTTATTGTATATGTACAGAGTAAAGCCAACATTTCATGTGTTCTTGTCCTTAAGAGCTATTTTAAATTTCCCTGGCGACAAGTGCTTTAAAACAGCAATCAAAGTTACAGTTTGAGTGTGGTCGTGCATGAATTCTGTATGCAGATGGATTTAACGCTCCTTCCTAATTTGGCCTCAGCGATGAGTTGCTCTTATGCATGAATGCCCTTCAGTCTCTCAGAAACAGCTGCACTTATAGGTACCTACAATGTCTCATTTCAGTTCTTCAGCACACTCCAATTATAGTTATAAATACAGGAGCTGAGTAGGTGTAAATGTGGTACATGCGTATGTGCATAAGTGTTTGGTGGGATAGAGAGCGGTTCAAAGAGCAGAATAAAAAGGACTTTTTTTAGTCATCTCATGGTACTGGACATTATTAAAAACAGGTAACCTGCTCTGGCAAGGAAAGACGTCTTCTGTGAAAAGCCCTAATGTATTTCAAAAAGGTGACAATCTTATGAGGAGATTATGGACATAATGAGCTGACCTTGGTAGAAGAGAATGGCCTTAGGAACTAGATGATGCCCAGCCACTTGCTATGACACACCATCTACTGAGCTAAGGATGAAAACTGTGGCTGAAAGAGTTTTATCAGAAGGGATCCTACTCTACTCATCATCCTCACTTCCAGCATTACAGAAACCAACGATCTTGTACATGCCACTCCCACAATCCTAGAAAAACTCGGGTATAAGAGCAGGAATGTCTTATACCCTAAATGTGACCCCACTTTGAAGGTATTTTTTTACCAAGTCCTCACTGTTCAGCAAATATAAGAATGTGTGTGTGCATGGAGTGCTTAGGTTTGCTGAATATAGACAATGGAAACCCAGGAAAGTCTGTTAACCTGACTGTGATAATTGTTGAAAAATATACCTGCAGTTACATCTGTAATTATCTCCACAGATACAGTATAATTAACAAGTTGAATCCCATTTGTTAAATTGCATATTGTAACAATTTGTTGGCAAACAGATAGGAACAGTGATCTCTAGATTTGTCATTGTTGTGAGGTTGATAAGAACTCATCATGGCACAAATTCAGAAATCCACTTCAATTTACTCTTTCTTTGGTTGTCCAGTTTGGAATTAAGAAACGTTAACGGGAGCTGGAGCCTACTGTAGCCAACATACACCTGTGGAGAATTTTTTGTATCCATATTTTTGGCTTTAACAGAGAACTGAAACTGGACTGCTCTATGTGTAGAGAAATAGGTTCATTTCAGGGGAAATTCATTCTTATACTATAACAGTTGCTATAACAATGTATAGAATAGAATGAGAATATTATCAGTCTTTTGCTCTCTTTTGAGTAGTTTCTTTTTCTTTTTCTGAAAGACAGCTGGAACTGTGAATAATAATATGAACTATCATGTACCATTTCCATGTAAATTGAATACATTTCTCACTAGCTGGAAATTTTCTGCTGAGCAGAAATAGACATGAAGAGCTGTTGGAGCTCAGATAGAGGCAGCCATTGATACTGCACTTTTCACCTTTTGAAGGCCATCCATTCAACGTGCAGAGCTTAGCTGGTGTGGAAGGTGGTACAAAGCATTAAAAAATATGAACCGTGACAACTGTTATGACTCCACACCTGACTTCCACATCAGCCTTGACAGCTCTCTGACACACACACACACACACACACACACACACACACACACACACACACACACACACACACACACACTCTTCATCATAAAAATATGGTACAGAATAACTACTTTTTTTTATCCATTCAATAGTTCAGATGTTTTGTGCAAGACCATTTTCTGTGTTCAACAATGTTGGCTACAATGTTTCCTCTTTTTTTTTTGGCTGGTAGCATAATCAGTGTATTTATGTGCACTGGGTGGATGAACTAAAGGCAATCCTTGCAGGTTTCCAAAGCACTTTTATAAATTGGGATTGGACAGTCTGTCAGTGTCTATCATTTCAGCCTTTCTCACACAGGTTTACAAAAACCTTCAAGGTCACTGAGGCTCCTTGACATCTATGCTGTGGTATCAAATCATAAACCTGTCTAATGGAGTGAAAATCTTTGCAGACCTTGTGAAATCTTGTTTTAATGCCTTGGGCAAAGACTTCCTGCTGCAGAGCTCTCAGAAGTCTTTTAACCTCTCAGTAACATCTGCAGGAGTTTGAAGAGAAATGATGAAATTCTCATAAACAGGCGTAACTTTAAGGCTGCAACAGAATGCAAAGTAAGCCCTGGCTTCCTTCCCACATAGCAAGAAGATCTGGCCCAGATCTGGTATCAAGCCGGCTCTGCTGGTTGACTTCTGGCATGATAAGACGTATGTCATCCAGATATGGGCCAGGCCTGGCATAGATGGTACTGTCTATGAGATGACATGCCATATCTGGCTCGATTGTGGTTTGGTTTATGTGGCCCAGGCCCATAAAAAAACAGGTCTGGCCCGGATCTGGCATCAAGCTGGTACTTCTGACTGACCGGTATCATGGCAGGGTGTATGTCAACCAGATGTGGGCCAGGTCTGGCAATGATGGCACTATTTATGTTCCTATTTTCCTATTTTAGTTGGAAGATCCAAATGCCACGTTGCAATACTATACTGCTATAGATGCCAATGTTTCAAGTGTCTGCAACTGGCCCGTGGCTGCACACAACTTACACATGGCCCACATACCGCAAAGAATGATGGCCCTTTGGTGGCCCAGATCAGGTTTGCCAGAGGTAATCCACAAATGGACAAGCACAGGACCACCAGTATGTCTGCAACTGGCCTTGTGCTGGCCCATGTGTGGGCCACCTCTGGCAAACCAGATCTGGGCCACCAAAGGGCCGTCATTCTTTGCGGTATGTGGCCTATGTGTAAGCACATTGTGTGGGCCAGATCGGGGCCATACCAATTTTGCTATGTGGGTTGATGGCTATTCATGATCCAAATTATGAAGTTTACTATTTTTGGACTGAATAATTATCGTATCCTAGAATGTATCGGCTCACTGTAGAATACCTTTTAAAGATATTTTAAAAGCTTTATAATTGTCATTTCTATTTATCAGGGATACCTTTAAACGATATCTATTTGTGTTCTTCAGCAAGTATTGAAGTAAAGGTCAGGATGTTATTCATCTTCCCAGCATGGGAGGATATCCTTTCTGCAACAGCCAGCACATGATAGGAAAATGAGATTCAGATAGAAAGGTCAGAGTTTAAATATTGTTCATCTGGCTTTAAAGAGCTGCTCTTTGTTTCCTGTTTGACTTTTATAATTGGCTTCATAATCTCATTTAAATACCTTATGACTGGACATTTTTGTTTGTTTTTTAATAGCTCACCTTGTCAGTTTCCCCAGTATCTGGTAAAAATAAAATTACATTTCATAATCAGCACAGAGCAACCTGTTGAAAAATGCACGGGGGTGCCGTCTTCCTCCTGCTGCTTGCAATAGTGTATTGAGAAGGTGGATGAGGAAATAGCTAGCATGGCTCTGTCAGATGCTAGCAGCACCTACTGCTAACTAGTTAACAGCTTGTTAGGTCACTCTTTTGAAAAGTCAGCTAGTACAATACAACCGTGCTACATTTGTTGTGTTAAGTAGCAGCAATACATTAATATGATAAAATACAAACAAACATTCAAACTGATTCAATATCAGAGTACTGCATTGTTGCTCACCCAGCGAAACCATTAAAGTATTTTTGAGAATTAATTTTGAAAATATTTCTGAAAATTGTCTCTCAATTCTGGGTTAAATTTCCACAGGAATCACAGTTCACAAACTTTACTTTTACTAGTAGAATACTACTGTTGTCTGCACTTTAGCTTCTTAAAGCTGTAAAGTGCATTTTAATTTAGTGGGGAAAGGATGTCTGTGGCAGGGGTGTGGTCTCTGGCTCTGCTGCAATGGAGGGGTGGTACAGTAAGCTCACGGGGCTGTGCCGGGAGGACCAAGGTGACAGGTGAGAGGAATTAGAACTAATGAAATCTGCCCCTTTTTAGTGCCTGGACTCAGGAAGGAGTGGCATGGGGTGTAGGAAGGAGCTGGAAAGCTGGCTTCCCAGCGCTGAAGCAGTGGGAACGCTGTATTTAAAAAATAAAGGCGCTCAGCGTGACAATTGAACACTGTGTGGGTCCTGATCATTTCACAATTTGTAATGCACAATGGAAAGAATGACAAAGGAGGAAAAAAACAAAGTCTTGAATGCAACATGTTGCATGCTCTTAAAAGGCTTTACTGCGTTGCTATTACAGATATTGTGCATTGGGAATATTGAGCATTGACAGACTAAAGGCCAAATGAAAAGGTGAGTATTCCAGTGTTCAACGCAGCAGTGGAACAACAAAAGTAAATGTGTGTTACATTGTGTATCTTAAAAACTATTTTCACCTTCTATTTTATTTTGCTGTCACAGCTGCACAACTCAGCGGCGCTTAATGAGTGCGAAGAAACAGAAATATCTAAATAAGAAAAAGTCATCATGAGGCCAATTATAAGCCAAAAAACTGTAGAACTGAAAGTCTACAAAGGACCTGTCAAAGTCTTTCCACACACAACCCACGCACCCACACACAGTTCCAGCTCGCTTTCAGTGTGTGAGGTAACCTCAACATGTACCTCTTCAACTACAGACGATTGTGGTTGGTGGCTGAGTCACAGCTTGTCTCTGATGTCACTGCAGACAGAATCACTAATGAACGAATTTCCAACCAAGTTGGCTCTGTGGCTGCATTTTTCGGGATGCCATAGTCTACCTCTTTGCTATTAAGTACATCACAAGCAGCCTTTTCAGTGTGGAGTGACTACAAAGGTTCACAACAGCTATATACAGTTAAAGTCTTCCGCCAGCTGCAAGATCAGAGGGCTTTGAATAAAAAAAGGTTTCCCAGAATTCTAGCTAAAGCAGTTTTCCTGTATACACAACCTGTTTGTTAAATAAGTTATAAAACCTGTAGATTATGATTGTTTAAATACTTACTTTGTTATCAGTTTACAAAATAAAAAGATGGCAAGGAGCAGTGAATCATAGCCTTTCTTAAAAGAGCAGAGTCAGAAGCTGTGTCCTCTTGGTGAAATGTAGCATTCGAGAATGTGCTTATAGTCCTGTCTGTCTGTTGACAGCTCAGAGGCTGGAAGGTGATGTGCAATGTCACTCTCCATCTTGAAAGTCATTAAGTAACCTGTCAGTTTTCATTAAGGAAAACTGTAGTAGGCTACGGAGAGGCGTCAGTGCTTTTGTTGCAGATTGCTTTATGTATTTCTGTATTTAGCACAGAAGAAAGTCGAGGACGACCTAGAGAAGAATTGTACATTATTGCACAAACAGTTCTCAATACAAAGCGTTCGAGGTAAGTGAAGGTGTCAGTGCAGTCACTCATGAGTAGGCTTCTCGGTCCATGCTGTGCTTGTTAACCATGACGAGCATTTTGCAGCTTGTGACTCAGATCAGTTTGTCAGCACTTGTCCATTATCAGACGGTGTGCGTCATTACTTACGTGATTACCGCACTACTGTGTCCTTTATTGTTGAGGTGCACAGAAAACACACGTTGTTTATCCAGAAGAAATGCAGCAGAGTTCATTCTGGACAAGTTGGCAGTTATTCAAGATGGTGTTTCTGCTGATGTAAAGCAATATATATTGTCATGATTCTCTTTATCACTCTCTCTTTTTAAGGTGTAATTTCATGGGACAAATCTAGTCATAATCTTCCATTTTCGAACAAACCCTGTAAAAAACTAAAACTGTTAACGAGAAGTTTGTTTTGGTTTGTGGCGGCTAAAGGCTGACCGAATGTAGATTAAATCTCTTTAACACATGGGTAAAAATACACATTACTGAAAAATACAGAAAATTTAGTAAAGTAATTATCTTCTTTGAGAATACAGTTGAATACTCTATACTGCAAACTGCAACACAAACTAGTTTTAAAATAGACTATTTCACTTTTTTTAAAATTTATTTTACGTTTAATGCTGACTTTACAGACACAATATCCCCTATATGAAAATGTAAACTTTTAAGGTATTTATCAAATGCAGTTAAATAAATAGAGCAGGATTTTTACTAATATTTAACTGAACTATTGTGTTTTATTTTGTATGCCGACATTGCACAGGGTCAAAATGATTAGCCTCCCTGTAAATAGTCAGTTGTGTGTATTTCTGCTGGATATTGACCCTGGTAATATTTGGGGGGTTTTTTTTATATTTTTTTTTCAGTTGGATAAGGGGAAGAAAAGAAAGAATAGATCACCATTGCAACTTGTACTTAAGACCAAACACGTTCTCATCCACAGCAATTTGAGAACCACCATTCTAACCACTCTGATTGATATTTTAGTTTTTCTCCAGCCAATCGAAATAAATACATTCTTGTTGTGTTGAACTTGCTTCTCAGTAGACCCCCTCATTGTTAGTGTGGTTTAACAGTGTTATAGTCTAGCTAGCAAGCACCACATGACTGATATTCCTGTTGGGATATATTACATCCAGGAAACTTACACAGCACTATTAGTAACCTTTAGGTCCAAGTGCTAGGAAATCTAAACAGTCATTTTCCTCCTGTATCTGTCTCAGAGCTCTGTACCTTTTGTATGGCCTTGCAAGTCCTCCACCTCACAACTACATCCAGTCCTCACTCCTTCTCCGAAACACATTTTTTGCTGAATCTCTGAGTCTGTTGCAATGATCTTAACACATCACTTGAGGTTGGAGTTTTTACTTCTGCTTTTAAAACAACCACAGTTAAACCACTAAAGCAATCAAACTTTGATACTAGTATACTAACTAATTACAGACCAAAACCTTCAAACTCATTACAGATCAAACCATCCCTTTTCGTGCAAAAGATGTACTACTGGACAGCTTCAGAAAATGTGAATGAGGGCAAAATTATTTGTCTTTTAACTGTATTTTTGATTTTAGAGCTCATCCTATAAAGACCTCCCTCACTGCCATTCATACTACTCCAAAATAGCTAAGCAATAGATAATTGAATAGACAATTAGATAATCTACTATAGAATTACCATTCTAAGAAAAAAAGGGGCATTTCCTGTAAATTAAGAGAAACCTCCTGTTTTATAATTAAAGGAGCGTCTGGGCAATGAGCTGCTAGAACCTCTTTTATAAGTCTACACATTTGCCTCTTACAATTTAAGCCCAAAGAATTGTGGTACAGCAGCATTTCTTTATTATGTAGAAAAACTGACACCTACTGTTGAAATTGCCCAATATCTCAGGAAGTAAATGTGTAGTTAAACTTCTTTACACTTGGAGAAAGGGACTTTCTTCACTCTTCTGGCCCACTTAAGATCATAGCGGGCTGTATGTGGTCCACCATGTAAAATGAGTTTGACATCCCTGGTTTAGATCATATATCACTGACAGGAAAGATTGGGTATCAGCCACTCATGACTTTTCCTGTGGTGTTCCACATGGCAGTTGCCTTGGTTTATTACTTTTGCCCTTATATGGGCTACAACTTGGCAACCTGTTCACACAGCATAACGTGTTACCATAGTTGTGCAGATGATACATAGCTATACCTATCTGAGTTAGATGACGAACTCTCTAACACTGTATTTGACTGACAGCAACAAATAGATAACCACAAACCTCTTAAAACTTAACAAAGACAAAAGACAAAATGTGAGTTCTTTTAATTGGGCCTAAAATCAGACATGATATGTTAATTCATACGTTAGTTACATTAGCTCACAGTAAAACTCTTATTTTAGATTCTGATTTGAGCTTAAACTCCACATTGATTTTTATCATAAAGACAGCCTTCTTCCATTTTAGGAATGTAACCAAGACATTACCCTTTATGAGCCTCCATCCATTAATTTCCAGTAGACTGGATTACTGCAATGCTCTTTTTGCTGGACTTCCCAAAAACATTAACAGAAGGTTTCAGCTTATCCATAATTCTGCTGCAAAGTTCAGAGCTCATTAGTCCCGTTTTATCAGTCTGCTGCAGGATGTATTTAAAATACTGTTACCAGAAAGAAATCTAGCTTCAGGTACTTTACTGTAATTTAACAGCAATATTTGTTTTGCTGCAGGAATAATGGCCCATGCATCACTAACAAATGCAATATTTACTGTTACCGTGTTAATCTGTTGAAATTTACAGTGCTTAGCTATTTGGTTAATAATATTAAGCTAAAACCATATAATTCATTTTTAAAAAAGTTCTACATCTTTAGTAGAAACCGCTGATATACAGAGAGACAGTCTTTTTTTGTCTTATCATTGGATTTGTAAAATGTTACAATAAAAAAAAAAATTATGCTTTAAAAAAATTATGTTTTTGAACAAAAACAAAATGAACTTTTTCATATAAAACCTTTTATTCTAAATATTCAAAAAAAGTGGTCATGGTTTAATGTGACATACCATACATTAACACACTGGAAACATACAATGCTATATTGTTTTTAAAAACCAAACAAAGCCCAGGATAGGAAATTCATGATCAATAAACAACATTTAAAATAGCATGCAACACTTGATGATGTCATGTTTCAAAAAAAAAGATCATGTGTCCATGAAGCCTTCACATATATTCAACAAATAGAAATATATAAAAAAAATACAGTGAAAATTATTTGTGTTGTCCTTCCATCACAAATTGTAAAATTCTCATGCATCTTCCAAACCCAAGTTGATATATATTTATTAGTTCATGTTATGACTATGATTGATACATGATTCTCGTTTACGGCATTCTGATTCTGAATTAATGAGGGCTGGAGCTTTAAAAGGCCTTTCACAGCATACCCACATGAGCTATTGGAACACCTTTGCAAGCATTTATCGCTGCGTTAAATGATGCATGTGCTTACGTCTATAATGAGGCTCCTCTCAGCTGTCAATGATGGGTGGATACATTCACCATGCTTGAATCAGGATTCTGATGTGAGCTACAGACCTAATTAAAAACTATCACCTCGGGAAAAGAGAAGGAAACGTAATGTGTGTGGGCGGAAACTTAATGAGCTTCCTCAAACCCGAACGCACACGCTCAGTCGTGCAGTCGTTAATGGTCATACAAACCACCATGTGCATGTGGCCTTACGTGTCCTGACATATTATATAATACTTCATTGACGGTCCTCCTTGACTTTCTGCAGCACTCACAGGCTGTTAATCATGTATCTGACAAGGGAAGCAGCAGCACAGTCTTTTAGGGGCCTTTGCTTTGAGAAGCTACACTAAAGCTGGGATGGCTTTCCTCAGACTACTCAGCAATTATGTACTAATAGTCTTTCTCCCAGTGTATTGCAGTTCAGCACATGGTACAGATAACTGTTTACATGGTATTGATTGCTTTTTAGAAACATAAAGAGAAGTAACAGTATTATTTGTTAAAGTTCCTTTCTATTTTCCTCAGTGATGCCCCTTTGATTTTATTACACATAATAGCGAATGGCTTTTATACACGAACACACACGACCAGACTCTGCTCAAACCAAGAAAACATGTCAGGGATTATGTTGTGCCCGCCAAACTGAGTCACACTTGGGGATTAATGTCACTTGGGAAGTAAAATTGAAGTAATGTCTTAGCCTGTAAAGATCTTAGAAAGGCAAAAAACAAACAAACAAAAATAAAAACATATTAAAACTATTACTTACACCTTTAGGAGGTGGGATGATATGCAGCAATAGTTATGATTTCCAATCTTTTGTAAGAGCAGAATTACTTCAGATTTGATTTCTATACATACAAAAATGAAACATATTTCTGCATTTTGATTTATTTAAATGAACTGGAACATATTAGATACATAGAAAAACTGTACTGGCATAATCCTGAGGTCAGATTAAAAGGTCACTTTTGCTGACCATATCACAAACTACTTTTTTCCCCCAAAGTCGTCTAAATGAGTAATGAAATATCAAGCTAATATAAGGTGGAGTTAAGTTAGTTAAACGTTACAACTGGTAGTTCATCGACATACATATTTGACAACTAATCCTTATATAAGACCTTGTTTGTTTGGTTCAAGCTGTTTTAATTTACTTTTCCCTGAATTTCATCACTGTTTGTGTCTTGGCAAAGCAGCTATGGGAATATTAGATGAAGCCAAACTGTAAAGTGTGAAAGAACAACAAAGACCATATAAGGATGCAGGGGGAGGTGCCATAAATCACAAACCTATCAACCATGAAACTTCATTTGTATCCCATTTGGGGCCTTTGTGCTCTCAGTTTAGCTTAGCATTCAATTTCCAGATTGTGTTTTTTGCTAAAACATCCTCATTTACATTACCCCTGCATGTTAAATGGCATTCAAGGGTAACTGGTGTGCTTGAACTAAAGGGTTGACTGGCCTCACTACTGCCACAACTGGAGTGTCAAGACAAAGGACACTTTGGGTACCTCTAAGATGCCAACAGCTTTGACAAATTAGCAGTATTTAATGGCAGCAGAATGGAGGAAGGTTGACATGGCATAACAAATCATCTTTTAAGACAAACTGTAAAACTGTAAATGGCACTATTAAATGAATGGGACAGTGCCAGCTGTGGCTTTTTAAATGCACTGAACAAAATCAGACAAGCAAGATGCACTAAAGACACTAGGAGAGACTAAAATGGAAAATATCCCTTAAAAATTGATTAACTTTTATATTTTAATAATTTAAAAGAAGAAGTAGATTCATAATCTGTGTAATTATAAATGGAAGTTAGATATAGGCTGTGCCTGAATAACATTCCTGCCATTAGTATAAATTTTCATCAACACCAAACCTGCAAGAGAGCGGCATTTATTTAAATAATTTCTTCTTGTATATGATGCCCCTAGTATATCTGTAAAGCCTCAACCGGGTCACTAATGTGACACACAGTAAATAAGGATTTCTGATTGTATACATTCACTAACAGCAATACATAACAGACCTTATTTTTACAAATAGAGGAACTATTCTCCAACCAGCTCAATCACAGAGAGCGGTAAGGTGGAGATGTGCCTCACAGCTTCGGGTATTTTACTACTACAGTACCTCAAATGCCAGAAGTTCATTTAAATTCAGTTTTCAAAACCCTGAAATGCTAGATTTTAGAAATATCTTATTCTTCTGTCAGGAAAGCAGGATCATAGCTTTGGTATACTGGAGTTAGAGGGTTTGATCAGAAAGCCTGGCACTGTGGTTAATGTAACTGTCGGCACATTAAGATGGTTAAAGAAAAAAAAAACTAAGACAGTTGATAGAGCGGTGACCTTTTCTCAAATGTTACCTCAAGTAATCAAATATATCTCAAAATGCTTTCTCCTCCCTTGTCATGCAAACTCCCTCAAGTCAAAGAAAAAAAATGTCCACTTATTTTCCAAGACACATCCCAAATACATCTTTATCACTGCTGTTCTCAAAAATAAGAAATATGAGAGCTCGCACAAGCGCTGCTCAGTCTCTCACACGCCGTCATCCTCAAAGGTTCAGTATACTTTTTAGTAAGGCACAAGTGGAATATTCCTCATAATGAGAAACTGAATGTCAGTCACAAAGGAACTAATATGTCAACATTCATCTCTATAGCGAGGGCAGACTGACCGGCAGATGCAAGGCATATAAATTCATGCTGTAACAAGCGTAATGCAAAAGAAAGAGGGACATTCCTTTGTGTTAGCACAGAGCTGCTGCCTTGTAGAGAACGTGTTCATTGTTGATGATGCAGTGTTTTTATCAGTGAGGATCCTCTCGATCTGATGCAGATTTCAGGGCCTCTGAAAAATTCAGCAGGAGCTTTGCAAAGACACGTCTATTGCTTCCGAAGTTTGATGAATTTATTGGTCTTTGTTTGCAGGGGGTAGGAGGACAGGATGCCCAGTGTGTTGCTACCTCGGTACAGGGTTTTCATTTCCTTCCTCCGCTCAGGAGGAGTTTTCTTTTTTTCTTCAAGCTCATGCCTCCAATACAATCATTTGCTCCAGTCTGGAACAATTTTTTTTTTTTTGATTTGGCTCAGTCACTAGCACAGCAGTCAGTCAGTCACGTTGATGACATAAAGACTTCAGACTTCTTTCACAGACTAAATCCAAACTGTGTGTTTTTATGTGCGAGGTTCACACACATGAAGGTACATGGCTTCATGACTGATTTATGGGATGGTTGCAACACAGTCTACTTAACAAATGTGTTTGGGTATCTCATCAGCGATGCTCTGTGAATGAACACAAAAGCATGTTTGTATCTGTAATCTCTGTCAGTGGCTAGATGTATTTTACACAGCTCCCCAAATCTTATTATTCACGCTGCTCCTCATTTGAGGTTTTCAATGATGGCGATCTCCTGTCGGTCGGCGTATTCTGGACTGAGGCCGTTTAGATAAAGGCTGCCGTTCCTCGCCAGGGCCCCCGGGACAGGACTGAGGGAAAGATTCACTGTGGGATAACCCTCTCTGTCCTCACAAAAGTTAGCTGACAGCGTCCTCTTGCCAGGGGTCATTTCCTGGTTGATGGACGCATTAATACCCAGCTCAGATGACAGCTTGCGCTTGATGGATGCAGCACGCTGAAACTTGTCATAAATGTCAACACTGAGTCGCCTGCGGGTCTCTTTGAACTCTGCTGACACATTTGCAGTCCATTCTGCTGCATGTGCACGAAACTCCCCAACCTGCAGAAAAAGAATGAAGATTGATGTTTGAAGGCGATCAAACACGTGATTCTAAGTTCCTCTATCTACACCTGGTGTTAGAAAAGTCTAGTTTCACTAAATGTCTCTGTTTACTTGTGTTTGGGTAACATGCATGAATTATATCATTGCTGGTATTTTACAGTGATAAAATTATTATGATAGATTGTGCAGTTGCACTTGTTGGTAATTTGTGTGCAGGTGGTTTTGGACAAAGAGCTGAAGCTGTCTTCAGGGTTGCCAGATTTGTGGGTTTCCCACAGATTTGGGCTACTTTTAACATGGCATTAAAAGTAGACAAAATTAAACACAAGGTGAACCTTTATTCAGGGTGATTGTAGAATCCAGAATCTGAAGGCCAATGAAAAAATGAAAGGTAGTTTAGTTCAATTCAATTTTATTTATAAAGCGCCAAATCCCAGCAACAGTCACCCCCATGAGCAAGCACTTTGACAACATGGGGAAAGGAAAAACTCCCTTTTAACAGGAAGAAACCTCCGACAGAACCAGGCTCAGAGAGGGGCGGCCATGTGCCACGACTGGTTGGGGTGAAAGAAGGTTAAATCCGCTTAACTCAGAAACAGGCAGCAAACACACGAATGGCAAAAGATGCTCTGCCAACAACTGAAGGGAAAGACTGGGCTTAAATATGTACACTGAGTTTATCAAGGGAAGTGGATACAGGAGGGTGACGAGACACAGCTGAACCTAATTTAAAAAACAGGGCAAGGAAGTAAAACTAAAAACAAGAAACAACCAGCTACCAAAATAAAACAGAAAATAACTAAAGGGGATCAGAAACAAGTAGTTATGGACACTGGGGAGGCTAGACTATGTAAAGCATTCAAAAATATACTGTAAACACTAACAAAAACCAGACTACCAAGGTTGTCTGAACTCAAGACCAAACACAGCAGCAGTACAATAAAACAATAAAAAACTAAGAACCCTAAACAACCAGTCACAACTGAAACAGGACACTTAATAACCAAGAATACAAAGTTCCAAAACACAAAAACTTTCCAAAACTTAGGGTTCCAAAACACAGGACCATGACAATAGCATATCGTATAATATCCAAGTATTCAAATTCTGTTGACATACATTTATTGTTGTCTTGAAGTTAAAATGATATGTTGCTTTTATAGGCTGTCAAAGATTCATAAAAGCTAAAATGTGTAAATTTAACTGACAGGAGGTTGCTAGACAACTGGATGAGATCATAATATCGGATATGGATAAGACTTTTTAGGGTCCCAAATGTACCCATGTGCCAAATTTGGTCATAAATAAATAAATCAAATATCTATAAATAAAAATTCATATTAAATTTGTTAACTTCAGTAATCTACCAACATTACTCATCATGTACATACACTGCCGTACTAATATGGGGATCCCATTGCAGCATATTAGGCTGGTTTTGGTCTTGTTATTGCTGGTTGTAAGGGTGGTTTTGAGACACCGACATGGCAACCCTGAGGCTTCTCTATTTCTGGCACAGTTCTAAGCATCTACACTAGAGACACTTTTACTGCCATCCTCTGTCACACAGTCAGATTAAAATTTAATTCATGTGAAGAGACAAAGTAATTTTTTATAACTCTAATGTAAAACATGGAGTTGAAGCACTAAATCCAGGAAAAACAAAAAAACTTGGATGTGTTACATGAACATGGTTTATAAAATGTCATTTCCGTTAATCAGTGCAAACCCCTGTTTAATAGCTCTTATCCAGAGCATTCTTCCACAAAATATGCCAGCACTCCAATTAACAAAGGAGCACGACAGACCTTTTTAACATTCATTCATTATTTACAATAAAAGTTAGCTACCGTAAAGGCCAACAGCAGATGTGGAACTTTATGAGAAGTGGGAAATGAATGAGAATAAAATCCTTTAAAGCATTAGTACATTTAGTCTCATTCTCCTGTGCTATCATTAACCTGAGGGTAGCGGACTTAAAAGGACTTAAAAGCAGGAAAATGTTTCCGAATTCAATGTGATTTTTAGAAATGGGTCTGTGTTGCGAGTTTTTTTTTTGTGCATTTGGCACAAGATGTTGTACACACATTAGAGGTTGCAGACATTTTCCCAACCATTCATCACTGGTCTGCTGAGATTTTTTTCTCAAAGAATATTAATGCAGGAGCCTAAAGCAATGAATTAAAAATGAGTTTTTGTCATTGAGCTGTGTGTGACCTACTGAACAGGCCTCTGGCGGATATATACTGTATGTGCTTTGCACAGTATGCTTATTTATGGTTCCTGAATAGTGACAGGGAAGAGGGAGTTAGGCCAACATATCATTGATCCCACCTTCATTATGAATTAGACCCGTTTCTCCCGGCTGTTTTGTTTATTTATTAGGCTCTAAGGTACACTTGAATTGAAAATGATGGCGCACATTGGAGCACAAACACTGCACGCTTTCCCCGCTGTCTTTTCACTTTCTCTTCCCTTCCCCTAATCCATTCCCTCAGTCTCCCACTTTGTCTGTCAGTAATGCAATTCCCTGCGGAGCTCACAGCCTACACAGCTGTACTCCTAATTATGGCTGTGAAAGGATTTCCCACTATAGAGTGCTATATGCCCTTCAATGTGTGCATGGATGTGTGGCTTTTCCCATTCTTTCTACATATAAATAATGAACCTGCCACAGCAGCACAGTATCATATTTATCAGCACCAGCCACTGCAAACACACCAAAGATTTTGACCAAGTCCTGCACAAAATGGCATTTTTACATAACAGGGTGGGGCCAGGATGGAGATTGAGCTTTTCACTTTCAACTGTGTGTGAGGAAAAAACTAAAAAGTACAGACAAATAGGATCATATTCAGTAACTGCAAAGAAACCCCTCCATCGACAGAGTTATATTTGTGGATAGTTAATCTGTAGCATCATTGTGAAACACTTTAACACATGTACAGTTGTTTGGTTGTAATTTGAAAGAAATGAGTGAGAATTTTCTGAGACCAAACGCTTGATCTAAAAGGCTGATTGGTGAGCCACAGTGAACCCAGTGTCCTTCTATACTAGACAGTTACAACAACTCGTTGCTTCAGTTTTACTTGACGCCTTCCACCCTTTGCACAGCAATTTTTAGTTTCTTCCGTCTGGGTGAAGTGTAAAACAACAAGGCTTAAAAACAGCTTTTTTTTCCAGCTGCCATCTTTCAGATGAACAGATCGTAGTTTTGCTTATATTGATTATTTATGCTTCATGATGTGGAAATTCTTTTATGATTATTTATTCAATTCATTAGGTTGGATTAGGCTTGTGTTTGTTTTAAAAGTGTGCAGGACTATTAACTTACTGCAGACCAAATGTTTGTACTCACAGGTACAAAAAAAGTAACCTGAACCTTTCTGTCATTGGAAAAAAATGCATTAACTACAAATTTGTTCGCTTTGCTTCTTAACCCTCTCAGGCTCAAATTAAACTTTTTGTTGCAAATGCACAACCAAGTCCTGCAATGGTACTTCTGAGTAAAAAAAACTCTTAAAATATGTATGTGGGGTAATCAGGTCGTTAGTTTTTAACTGTTGCAAATTGGCAACGCCTGCCTCGAGAGGGTTATAGAGTGAAAATTCACTGAATACTAACTTATCATCTCAATATACCTTGTAGAGCAGGGGTGTCAAACATAAGGCCTGGGGGCCAGAATTTACCCAGCAAAGACTCCAATCCAGCCTGCTGGATGGCTTTGGAAAATGTTCCAAACTTGGTGGATACTTTGTGTGAAATAAAGGCCAAACAGCAATTTAAAAAAAAAAGTGAAAATAAAATATGCGAATAACCTCTCAGTAAGTGACAACCACGAGCTTGGTTCCTCAAACATGGGATGCTATTAGCATAAGACTCTAAGATAAATTTTGGGATTCGAGGGGCTGACAGAGTTCTTTCTTCAACTTCAGTTCGGATTCTGCATATCTGCATGCTTTATGTTGTCAGTAAAACCAACAAAAGAGCCAACTTAACAGCACTACTTGCCTCTTCTTTAGTTTTCTTGGAGATAACCCGAAACCAGTCTCCGATCATACTTAGTACTGCAGCAAAGTACGCCAAGCCCACCAAAATCCAGAAGAGCACCACGGGTTTATAGTAATCAAGGTATTCTGGTTTCTCGAACCCACCTGAAGAACAACAAACAAAACTGTATTATAAAAGTCGGTCACATCATTCTGGGATACTTACAGTGCTGTGCAAAAGTCTCGAGCCACCTCTCATTTCTCATTTACATTTTGCTTGGAAAATGAGAAGTAGCTGCAAATATTAATTTAAATATATGTGTGCCAATATTTACTACAAGATCCCCAACAGCACTGGCTGAAATCTGCCCCAAACCATGACAGAGTTGCCACCATGTTTCACAGCTGGCGGTAGAAAAAAGCTTTAAACCTGAATTCAATTTCTTAAGTACATGACTTTCAGATACTTTTCATCTGCTGTAGATATTTTTTTAAGGCCTGACATTTCTTTGGTCGCCCACTTGTCCAATTTCCTCAAACTTTTTAAAGCTTTTTTTTTTTTTAGCTCATAGATTCTTGGGAATCATCTTGTTGGTGCAAATATGCTATTTTATGCATTTAAAAGTGTTAGATTTGACATCTGTTTTTGCAGCAGACTGCTAATAACAAAATGCCTAAAGATAAAGATACTGGTTGTTCCCTTGAGTTAGGTGCCTTTTTTTGAACGATTGAATGATTTGTAGGTCAGCCTTTTGAAAACAGTCAGGTACAGGGAATGGACAGAAAATGAGTGAAAAACCAAAGAAAAACTTTTAAGAAAGTCTCAAGAACACTTTTAAACAAAGGTGTCTGGCTCCTTGGAAGAAATGAGTGGTAGCTAAAGACTTTTGCACAACGCTCTGCTTGACTTCACCCAAATCTATTTCTATGAATGACCCAGGAATAGGGGCTTTTATATAATGATTTTTCTATAATAGATCCATGTTGCATCAGTTCATGGGCTGGTTCTGGTTTTCTGTCATTGTGAACATATTACCTTAAGCCCATTTAAATGCCACCTCAGCCCCCATTATGGTCCTTACCTTTCAATGACTCCGTAAAATATCAGCAGGGATGAAGAGTCAGCGCCAGCCAGCTCAGTGTCCAGTTAGATAATCTCCCATTACAACAACATTTTAACTAACGGGAGTCCACATTGATTAGCTTAGTGTAGCTACTGGGGGTTGGCACAGGTGCCACAATCTAATCTATAATCATGCTCAGGAAAGTTTAATCCAGCAGTCTAAGTGTTTGTGATTTGTCCCATCTGCCTCTCTCTTGTTATCTGCCAAGAAGGTCAAATCAAGCTAATACCAGCTGCTACACAAATACACACAAGCTACGAAAAATGCACAGTACACCCTCTTACTTTTTCTATCACAGACATACTGTATGTCTGTATGTGTGTTTAGTTAATTGTTTATAATTATTCTTTTAGGGTGTTTACAGACTTGCGTCATGAAATAGTGTGACATTTCAAGAAATGCGGTACGCTTATTACATTTCTTGTGGTGAGTCATGATCAGTGCTCTTCTCGGGTTTATTTATGGAAGGAGAATGAATCTACTTCCAGCAGCTGTATAAAATTTGAAAATAAGCAGGAAGCAGGGTATATCTGAAGATAACAAAATGCCAACTGGTCCATCAGACACAGTGTGACACATTGTTTATTCTGCACAAAAAAAACCCCAACAACTGTAAAACAAGCTTGCTGTTTCACAAAGATTAAACAATATGGTAGAACAAAATGGGAATAATTATTGTGAAATGAACCAATGTCCGAAGGAAAAAATGTGAAAATCTTTCAGAAAGATGGAGAACTATTGTCCAAAACTACTGGAAAAAATTACTAGAAGGTCTGGCTCCTTAGAAACATAATCTGACCAGTGGCTCTGTTATGCTTGCTTGGATATAAAGTAATTCCCATCAACATCTTCAAAGCACCAAATGAAGACAACATTTGGGAGACTAATGTGATGTTCTGGTAGAGCTCCAGAGACTCACACAATCAGTGGCTATGAGCTTGGTGGTCTTTACAGTTAAATATGTTATCGGTGTTCATAAGAACTACTGTCAAGGTGCTTGTAAATTAAAGTGAGGCACAGAATATGATTGTAGTGCACTGGGAGGCTTATCACTGCTGCGCAGATCCTTTGAGTCAGGCTGGCCGATAAATCATTCAACTATAAATACACTGATTCTACATAAAAATGAAGGACAAAAGAAAAATTCAAGTGACCTTTTTCTCCAGCGACAAAGTCTCCAAAGCCGATGGTGGTGAGCGTGATGACGACAAAGTAGATGGACTCGAGAGTGCTCCAATCTTCGATGTGCTTGAAGATGACGGCTGGCAGGGCCACGAAGATGAGGCACCCGAACAGGATGAAGAGCAGCGTGGAGATGACGCGAATCTTTGTCTGGCTGACTTTCCACTTCTGTAGGGAGATTTGCTCACATGAAGAATACATGATGCGCACTTTCGGAGACTAAAACTTTAAATTCAATCTGTGGGAGCGATACGGAAGTGCTTGAAAGAATTCAAACAGCGCAGAAGCTTTACATGGAAACACTGCGGCTGAATTTTATGAATAGTTACCATGTGCTTTGGTTTCTGATGTGCTAATAAAACAAGATGTTTGTTTTTCCTAACAGGTGCGGCCGCTGGCGATACATCGTGAATTTTTATTTGTATGCTATCCTTTTATTCCGATTCCGATCCAATTTTTTTTCCTGCCTGTCCTACCTTAGATATTGTCAATATGTATACTACATATAATGTAATAACTGAAAAAAACACCAACAACAACAACCCATGCTTTTATTTATTTATTTATTTGGATCTGAATATTGTAATGAGTCACTTTCTTTGACCTCTTCCTAGGAATAAATTGTATGTTTTCTAACATCTCAAGCTGTGAAGTTCATGCGACATCATTTCCACTCTCAGATGGAACGCCCACCCATGACTTGACATCCCTTGGAAATGCTCTAATAACAGATATACTACATTTTTAGTAGCAGCTACTGTATGCTAATTGGTACATTACAGTCAGCACTTGCACTGCTTCAACAACAGCATGCACATTTCATTTCCTCATTATCCCCAGAGTTCGTCTTTTCCTTGAGTTACTGTGCATTATATTCTGCACGCTGTCCTTTTTTGTGCTGCCCTTGCACTCATGGTGACTGCTTTCAGCTGGGTCTCTTGGTATCATGCCCTTTTCCTCTGCAGTTATGTAAGACCAAAGCACAGCACCTCAGAGGTAAAGTATAAAGAGCAGACAGCCCTCAGATCACTCTGTCTGTGATGTCTTATGTCCTCATCGCTCTCAAAAAAGCATAGTACAACAATGCACAGTTGAAAGGTAATCTACAGTGAATGTTATAGAAACAAATTAAAACTGCATCACTGTATTTCCATGGGGACCAGTGAAGCTGATGGATTTCAGCACCTTCACTGCACGGCAGTGAGTTCAGCAGGTGGCAGTCCATCTTTTTTCATTGTCTCCATGACCTTCCAACCTGTCTTTTCCTCCCCGGGGAGGGACAGAGCCAGCTATACATCAAAATCAGTACCCTGACAAAATGCTTTTGTCAGTGCTTTTATACTAAAACAGGAGACTCTTAAACTACTTTTTGAGGGGACGTATGATTTCAGCTGACTTTTACGGAAGATAAACAAAGTACATCAGGAAATGAAAAACATCTGATAATTAGGCCCTCATCTTTTTTTGTCTTTCTTCTAGGAATCTACCAGATGCTACACTCTTCAAGGTAATAAAAGTCAGTGCCTATCTACCTTATCAACAGATTTGTATTCATTTTTAATCTAAATTCGCAATAAATTTCACTTTTTACAACTTTATTCATGTATAATGTCACTGATGGATAGAGAACATATCTTACCACGATCATCTTCTCTACTTTGGCGATGCCCTTCCCAAAAATAGTTCCCAACTGGTCCCCGACACCAGCCAGTAAGAATCCAAATAGGGGAATCCCCAGCAGGGCATAGATTATACAGAAGATCCGCCCACCTTCTGTGTGAGGAGAGATGTTCCCAAATCCTGAGAGAAATGACACACACACAGTGAATGTTGAGTGGATCTTGACAGTTTCAGTGATTTTATGTTTCCAAATTATTCTATCCTCTGGAGCAGAACATAGTTTTAATGTACAATTTGCATACTTTCTAACATAAAAGTTAAAGGCGATTGTTGATTCATAGTTGCACCTGTTTTATTTTTCTCTGAGCTTTCATTCATGAAATTGCACATTTTTAAAAATCTTATTGCTCTCTACTTTTGCTATATCACGCTTGTCAGTTTAAATCATGAAAAATCGTGTGAACAAGTGTTTGGTTTTTCTTCTGTAATGAAATGGAACATGAAGAGTGAAGGATCCAAATGCAGAAAACAGACATTGGTTAGATTAAACAGAAGGCACTGTTTATTTAGATTAAAAACTCAGTTTTAAGTCCTAAACAGAGGATGAGCAATGTCCAAAACCCAAACCCAAAACCCTGAGGCTCAGAGAAACATGCAAGCAAATGAGCAGAGAAGCAGTGCTACACGACAAGCAACGCAACCAAATCGTTGCCTGGTCACTGGCTGGATCCCTCCTTATGTGGGGATGGTCTCCCCCCCACCGGCCACCTCGATGTGTAAGGTGGGCTGACCCATGTTAGAATGTCCGGTCTGTGCCTCCAGGGCTCGTGGGTGCCTGTAGGCCAATTGGGTGGGTTAGGGCATCTTGTCTCAGGGAGCTTGTCCCAGACCCAGACCATTTTGTCTCATCCCTTTATTGTGACGCAATGTGCAGATGAGCTCCAAGCCTCGGGACTCATCTGCACACTCCAGTCTACTCTTTGTGGTGGTGGCGCTGGGTGCTGCCCTAGACATGGCGGTGTTCAGGACCGTTGTCATTGTCATTGTGTGCCTGACTCCTGACTTCTTACCGCCCTCTGGCAGGGTGTGGGGAATGGGGCTGCCTACTGAACCAGACGTTTGCTGATTCTCTCCTTTCTTACTTGGTCTTCCATGTCCCGGCTCCATACATCACATCACTCACACCCTTAGGGTCTTGGGGGGAGGGGGGAATCATATAGTTCAGTGGTCCCCAACCCTTTTTGCGCCACGGACTGACCTTTAAGGTGTCGCTGATAATTACAACAAAATAAAACCAGTAACGGTACCAAAAAAAGATTTATTCAGAACAAACGGGAAAAGACCCATGGAAACCAAGTTAACAATAAAACGATTAAAAAAACAACGATAAAAACTGATAAAACCCTGAAAACCATAAATTTCACACCCAAGCCTCAACTCTCGCGGCCTGGTACCAAACGACGTACCAGTCCGTGGCCCGGGGGTTGGGGATGGCTGATGTAGTTCACCCCAACCCCCCTTTTGAGTAGTAACTCTAATAATTATGGTTCACGACATATAACCACACACATAGGCCATGGGGGGCAGTGCAGTACCCAGAGGTTGTTTCGTGGGGCTGCTGCAGTGGCCCCATTCACCCCTTCACTGACCCTCATTTTATCTGTAAGTTAGACATTGAGGGTCTTTGCAGTACCAGTTTGCCACTGATTCGGGCGGCATTTGCTCTCCAGGTGTTTCTTGAGTGCCTGGAAACCTGGGACCCTATTCTTGAATTGTACCAGAGTGACAGGCCTCTATCAGGGTTGATTCCCTTTTGCCTTTGGTCCTCTGGGACTCTGGTTCCATGTCTGCCTGCCTTTGGACATGCTCTCTCTGTCTCACACTCATACTACAAGAAGATTGCTGATTTATGTATCTGTGTATTTTATAATTGTTGTGTTGCACGTGCTGTATGTCTGTTCTTTTTTTATACAAGAGCTGTAGTTGGCGATACATTGTGCTTTTTTTCCTGTCTATCCTGCCTTAGACATTGTTATACTGTACCACATATAATGCAATTACTGAAATAACACAAATAGAAATGGATAAATAAGCAGAGAAAATATTCACATGAAAAAAACAACAGAATTTCAGAACTTCATTCATTACAGGCTGCACAAAACAAAACCTGCCAGACAAGAATATTTTCACGAAGTCTGACTGTGCTATGATATGATTGCTGAGAGGCACAAAAGAATAGCTTTGAGAAATTTCAGTAGAAGCTGCGTAACGTCTCTGACTCGGAAAAAAGCTTATTATTCGCACCCTCTATTCTCAGCCAACTCTAACATGAATGAAAAATGGGGGGAAAAATGAAACGATGAACACTGAGCTGTACCTCTGAAACCTGAGAAACAAAAATATGAGTCTATTACAGGTTTAACGCCTTTGTTTTAATCCCCAAACCCATATTTAGCTGCAGCTAGAAACTCAAATGGAGGTTATTAAAGTCAACATCCTGTTTAAAAACAAGACCTGCGCCTCTCGTACTCCTGACCCCACACACCCATCAAAATGCAATATCAATTTCATTATTTAACGTTTAATAAGGCATCTGCATAATGAACTACATCACTTTTCTTCATTAATGTAGTCATCTGTCTCAGGAAATGAGCTGCAGGGTGTCTTCTAACAACTTTCCATGATCACATTGGAGCAGGGTGACACCTAATGTGAGAACAATTGTCAATCATGGCTCAGTAATTTTAAGATCAGTACAATGGGAGACAGGATGTCGGATTAGGTTTTTTAACCTGCGGGTGACATTGCAAAACAAATGAGAAGCAGGAGCTCTCTAATTTGAACCTGTACTTAATTCATTTCTTCCTGAATTAATTATAGTTTATATTCTAAGCTCATCTTTTGTTTTATTTCAATAGCAGACATAAAAGCTTAGTACGGTAAGGGTATTAGTCACATGTGGCAGAAGACATCTGTGGTATTCATTCATCTGTCTATTCATTAGGCGATGTTGTTACCTCGTTATGCATAAATAATCAAATAATAAATAGTTAATAGGAGTGTCATGATGACTACATATTGACTAAAATCATGACAGATATAAATAAAAAATGTTTCTTTTTAGTTTTGTCATTGAAATGTGCAAACATACATGGAAATACAGTATAAGTATAGTAGAGTATGAGGCAAAAACAGAGCTTATACAATTCTAACACCTTAAGAGTCAATATTTGGTATGACCACCTTTATCCTTTAACACAACTAGAACCTCTCTCAGGAAAGCTTTTGCATTTTTTCTTTAAGTAATCTTCAGGAATAGTTCTTATTAAAAAAAAGCATTCAAAGCTAGTTTTGGATGCCTTTTGATTCATTCTCTAGCAAGATGATCCCACACTACTTCAGTAATGCTGAGTTTGGGGCTTTGGGGAGGCCAATCCATGACTGATCATGTCCATTGTATGTTTTTCTAACCAGATATGCTTTTACTGCACTGGCAGTAAAGCTGAAACTACTGGATTGAAATTGACCACTCAAGACCACTTTGAAATCTTTTTTAAGTCTGGGTCCTTGGAAGCAAAATATAATGAAATAATGACTGGCTTCACACTTTTATGCAGATATCAGCATGTTATTGTTAATATACTGATTTACTGTGTGACTGTAACTGTGATGTGGTAGTCTGATAGTGTGACAGCCCTGGGCAAACACAGCCAATTTTAAACCATCACATATTTTCTTAAAAATATCTAAAAACATAAGAAGTCATCCTTTTAAAATATATTATCTGCCTTCTGCTCTACCGAGATGCTGTTTTCCTACAGGACTTGCAATATATCAGACTTCAAAAACCATGAAAGGTATTCTTGAGTTAGTTTCAGAGCATTGCCTCATGAACAGTACATTAACCTTAAGATTTTAGAAGGAGGAGCCCTGGATCGCCTCTTTCCCGACACAGTTGAGTGGATTATGTGATGATTACATATAGTAACACGTCAGGTCTTGTGCAATCTCTCGTAGGAGCGATGACAATTGCAGTGGACAGTAAAAGCTTAATGACTTCCTTCTAAACTCATTAAGTGACACAGGGAGAGAAAACCAGCTGCACAACATTTAACACAGTGACTTCATTAGCTACAAAAAGACACAGGCTCCAGGTTTGGTTGCTCTTTCTCTTTCCTTGAATCAGATGTTGGTACAGTGGGTTTGAGGTGGTATCAAAAATATATAAAAATATACCTTTTTATGGAAAACCATTGCACAACATGTCGCAACATGTTCTTGTAAAAACAACCTTCCAACAGAGTCCAAAAGGAGCAAAGTTGTATGAGAGAATAATAAAAAAAATTCTACAGTCTATAAATAATGAATCATTTGAGATCTGTTGGTGTAAATACAGTAGAAATGTGAATTTCCAAGTATACCAGTCTTAACAAAGAAATCCCATGAGGGAGAAATGCTGTGAGATCAATGATTACTGCTCTTTAGCTCCCAGGAGAGGGTAGGAAGGAGCCAGGAGAGGCAACCGAACCCACAAAGTTATTCCAGTTCATTTCCTCGATAAAGGGCAACGATGAAGGGGGGTATGCTATGTTTCAATAATGGGCATCCAATTAAAGATCACATAAACAAAGGAGTATGTGTGTATGAAATGTAATGTTTGATATGGCTTCAGAAATGTTTTCCTGTCTGGACTCTTAATAGATTCTTTACAGGCTGTGCGCTGACAAGAAATGACATAATGGCTTCTCTAAAGCAAGATGTCTTTGCATAGCAGCACAAAGGCCACAGAACATTTTGTTCCAGTAAGGCAAAATTAAAATGATTGCCAACAGACAGAGCAGCAATTATATGTTGTTTGCATGAACAACCATCAGAGATACTACAAACAAAATCACCACCCGGGATCGAGACTTCTGTGGCAAAATCCAATTTCAAGCACAGTTTACTACCAAAAAAGATTTCAATTCTTAATTTCAGACAGTTTTGGATGCTTCATGCTTTTTTAATTAGTTTTTAAACTAAAGCAGAGCTCTTTCATTTCTCTGCATCACTTACTGCACTCACATTACATAGAAAATCTATGTAAACCTGCTTGTACTGAGAAAACTCGACATCTGTAAATCACTGGAGCACAGGAGTATAAAAGAGAGAGTCAACATACTCAGTCTCAGGTGAGCAGACGAAAAACCCACAGTGCAGTTTTTGCTTTTTCGCAATAAATTCGAGGGGAAGCATATTTTAAAGCCAGAAGGCAAAATCCATTTATGGTAATGCAATGCATTAGCAACATTTTATCACAAGGATGAGCTGTGACAGAATCCAGGAAATATGAAATGAAGCTCAACAGCCCACCACACAGATATGTTATACCCATCGTGTGTGTGTGTGGAGGGGAATTTTTCATGAGCAGAACTGCAAGCACAAGCCTGGCGCAGTGCACCAAAATCTAGAAATCTGGAAAGAGGTTGCAGGAGAAGTCTTAGTGTTAGCAAGCAAAGTCTGACGCTAAAATATTTATCAAGATCACACTTAGGGTGTTTTTAAAAGGAGGGTGAGCTCTGAAAAGGTGCAACAGATGTGAAATGGAGCCAACAGCCCACCGAACAGACACGGCGAACTGTCATGGTCCAATTGGAAGAGCCAGATGAGCTGTCAAACCGGTTGTGTGGGTGTTTGTGTGCGTGCCATTCCTTTTTTCTGATTAGCAAGCTCTTACAGCTGGAGGTGACAGAGAGAGAGCAAATGGTGTAAATGATGGAAAAAAGGGAAGTGTGTTTGAGTTTCAGGCTGTTTTTTTGCTCGTATGAAGCCAAATTACATTACTACATATTTAAGCTGGACATTTAAGCTCTGTTATGTATAAAGAGCACAGTAGCTAACATTGAGGGCACAATTTGCAAATGAAGTACAAAATTATTTACTGGGATAATCTCAAGTGAGAGGCTGCTATAGACCAAACTGGATCAGGACAAGTATTCAACTAAAACAGCTATTTAAGGCCTGTTCAGGCACTGGCTCACACTTTTTGGTAGTGGGACTGAGGTGTATCCACTTGTATCCAAAATGCTTCCACATTGTTCTTACAATTTATTTGCATTTCCATTTTATTTCACAACCGAATGAGAAATTTCTCTGCTTACCGATGGTGGTGATAACAGTCCCAGCGAAGAAAAAGGAGGAACTCATGTCCCAGAGGCTCGTCTGATTGGATGAATTTCCTGAAGGGTTCACACCTTCTCGAATTGCTATAACCACTTGCTGCAGAAGAAAGAAAAAAAGCAAACAGCCTTAGCATGAAATAAAGAATACAGTAAATATGTGCTGCTATTTTCCATGCCAAAGTTTACATGTCACAAGCAAAAGATGTGGAATGACCTGCGCACAAGTTCATTGTATTTACACGGCGAGATGATGTTTTGAAAAATCGCTTTTACATTTTTTTTCTATACATCAAAATGAAGCTTATGTGTAAGTTGAATAATAATGTAATCGTCTGCCTTCTTTCCTGGACGTTCGGCTACTAGTCTGTTCTTTACACCACTACCAGTTTCCCACGCTGTCTGAGTCAGTACTGACATCATAACAGTCCTATCATCTTCTTGCCTGCCTCCTTTGAGCCAATCTGCCTCCATTCTGTGTTGTTAAATCTGAGTACTCTGTCATTCTCCCTTTCAGAGTCTCATTTGTGCAGCCCATCTTCTCCCCATCTCCACCACACCCAACAGAGCTCTATCCACCAAGCCTCAATCTTCATCTTCACCACCATCTAGGGATCCTGTCCTAAATCAATGCTGGGATTCTGCTCTGCCATGAAGGGTCATCAGAGTTTAATTGGGAAATACATTATTTAATTTTACTCTCTCAACAAATCATGTTCAGTTCTTCTAAATGATCTCTCCTTATTGAAATTCTCATGTAACATGTAGACTTGCTTCTTTTCTCACCTATTTGCATAGAGTCCACTCAGTCTATACTTAACACTGGGCATTTGATTACAGTGAGTTCACCCTGCTGGCAAACTGCATACTGGATAAATATAGCCAGACGCAGACAGCTGTGGCATTATCGCCTTTCTTTATGATAGATTATACCTTGGAAAGCTAATGCATTAGAATGTCTGATGTGTTCCAGAAGGAGGGAAAAATTTAATTCAGGGAGATTGCACAATTCAGCTACGGTGATAGATGTCCACCTAAGACACCATAATACGGCCTAATAAGTGACTGGTCTCCTGATGGCTATTCATAGCTTGGCATCAAGAATACTTTTAAATGGTATTTAAAAAAAAAAAAAAAAAAGAAGTGCCAAAAGTGCCAAAAATGTTATTTCTTTCAGTGGCAACTTCAAAAGCAAATCAATCTGCATATGTTACTTTTATAATAAAATGACTTTACTGCAGTAAAATGTTTACAGACTGGTACAAAAATGGTTTTGCCCTCTATTGATAGTTTCGCCACTTCACAACAACTCTAGACGAGATATATTTTCTTAACAACTGAATTATAGGTGCTGCTACTTTGACATGTGCCCAACAGGAAGCTGTAGTCACGTCTGCTAGGCCCTTACCTCCATGCTGCTAGATCCAACCATTTGTAGTGTCTGTGCCTTTGGGAGCATTTAATTGCAATGATCTGACAAATGATATAGTTTGCTGCGCAGCACGAGTTTCTTCTTTAGTTTTAGTGAGTGAAATTTCAGTATTTTATAAGTCTGTTACCAAGCACTAATTAGGATTCAGCAGTTAGCTACGTATGCAGCTTGCAAACTGAAGGGAATATCGGACTCCAAATTTCCACAGTGACAATGAGTTTAAGACCAGTGTGTGATGTCACATCCAGTTTTATAACAGTTTATGAAAACAGCTTGTTAAAATTTGTCCATCTTCTTTGTCAGCATGTTAAATATCTATTTTTAGCCATAAAATGATCTTTTCCTAAACCTAACTAATAAATCTGTTTGTATAAACGTGTGTAATTCACAGACACACACCAGCTAAGAGTTTGATTTCTTCTTTTATCCTGCTGATTTATGTAATTAATAAAATACATGCTAAGTGCATTAAACTGTACGTCTCCTGTCTTTATCAGGTTAATTTCAACCATGCTAAAATTGGACTGAAATATTTTTTCACGATGAAACATGAAAACAGGACACCGCTGCACACAACCACCAAACAGGTGGTCCTCTGATAACATCAAACAGAAAACAGGCAACCGGGTTTGAGAAGAAAAAAATGTCAGCACTCACAAACGTGAAAATAGCATAAATGCTGAAATAGTTTTTAGCATGAAACATGAAAACAGGACAACACTGCCCAAAACCACCAAATGGGTGGTCCTCTGGTTCCATCAAACAGAAAACAGGCAATGAGGTTTTAGAAAAAAATCAGCACACAAACAAGGTGGAAATGGTCATTTCCAAAGGAAGCATTAAAACTTGAACTTAAAAATTTACTTCCAAATAGAATGCAACAAGCCTAATAATTCCAAACCACATCCCACAACTTCAGAGCCCCTGCTTATGCAATACGTCTTATCTGTGATCAACTTTGGGGGTCATCATTTTGCTCCTTCCCATGCTCCTCGAGACAAAATGAGAGCTCCTGACTCCACCTCTATAGTTCTATCTGTCTTTATATATCCAAAAAGTTTTCTGCTCAACTCAGCCATCATATCACTCTGTGATCAAACAAGACCTGATGTCCACTTCAAGGGACAGAAGCAGAACATAAAAAGTAAAAAAATTACAATTTTGAAAAAGAACATTTTGTCTTCTGGATCTTAGGAGGTTAAAGTGTATTAAAGGAATATAATAACAATACTACAACAGTACTGTACAATAGCACACAACAGTCTGTGTCTGTGATCTTCCTGCTCTTCCTGCTACCTGTTTCTAACTGTTTTTCTTTTCTTTTTGGGGGGAGTTGACTAGTTCAACTGACCTACCTAACCTCTATCGATCTCTAATCACTAGTGTATAACCTGCACAGATACTACAGTATGTAGGTAAAGCTGTAAAGCTGAGAGTTGCCCAGGTAACCACTGGTCGCTAGGGGAAAATGTGTATGTGAATAAAATGTTTGATTTCCTTGTTATGAATATTATGAAAATTTCCTTCTTTAGTCTACTAATTTTTTCCTCCTCATGGACTGCACAAAAAGTTACCCAAGGACACACTCTGAGAACTCTGATTTTAGATCTAAGGTGTAATAAGAGAGAAAAAGGGCACAATTAAAAAATCAGTCTACCGCATACAGGGAGTGCAGAATTATTAGGCAAGTTGTATTTTTGAGGAATAATTTTATTATTGAACAACAACCATGTTCTCAATGAACCCAAAAAACTCATTAATATCAAAGCTGAATGTTTTTGGAAGTAGTTTTTAGTTTGTTTTTAGTTTTAGCTATTTTAGGGGGATATCTGTGTGTGCAGGTGACTATTACTGTGCATAATTATTAGGCAACTTAACAAAAAACAAATATATACCCATTTCAATTATTTATTTTTACCAGTGAAACCAATATAACATCTCCACATTCACAAATATACATTTCTGACATTCAAAAACAAAACAAAAACAAATCAGCGACCAATATAGCCACCTTTCTTTGCAAGGACACTCAAAAGCCTGCCATCCATGGATTCTGTCAGTGTTTTGATCTGTTCACCATCAACATTGCGTGCAGCAGCAACCACAGCCTCCCAGACACTGTTCAGAGAGGTGTACTGTTTTCCCTCCTTGTAAATCTCACATTTGATGATGGACCACAGGTTCTCAATGGGGTTCAGATCAGGTGAACAAGGTGGCCATGTCATTAGTTTTTCTTCTTTTATACCCTTTCTTGCCAGCCACGCTGTGGAGTACTTGGACGCGTGTGATGGAGCATTGTCCTGCATGAAAATCATGTTTTTCTTGAAGGATGCAGACTTCTTCCTGTACCACTGCTTGAAGAAGGTGTCTTCCAGAAACTGGCAGTAGGACTGGGAGTTGAGCTTGACTCCATCCTCAACCCGAAAAGGCCCCACAAGCTCATCTTTGATGATACCAGCCCAAACCAGTACTCCACCTCCACCTTGCTGGCGTCTGAGTCGGACTGGAGCTCTCTGCCCTTTACCAATCCAGCCACGGGCCCATCCATCTGGCCCATCAAGACTCACTCTCATTTCATCAGTCCATAAAACCTTAGAAAAATCAGTCTTGAGATATTTCTTGGCCCAGTCTTGACGTTTCAGCTTGTGTGTCTTGTTCAGTGGTGGTCGTCTTTCAGCCTTTCTTACCTTGGCCATGTCTCTGAGTATTGCACACCTTGTGCTTTTGGGCACTCCAGTGATGTTGCAGCTCTGAAATATGGCCAAACTGGTGGCAAGTGGCATCTTGGCAGCTGCACGCTTGACTTTTCTCAGTTCATGGGCAGTTATTTTGTGCCTTGGTTTTTCCACACGCTTCTTGCGACCCTGTTGACTATTTTGAATGAAACGCTTGATTGTTCGATGATCACGCTTCAGAAGCTTTGCAATTTTGAGACTGCTGCATCCCTCTGCAAGATATCTCACTATTTTTGACTTTTCTGAGCCCGTCAAGTCCTTCTTTTGACCCATTTTGCCAAAGGAAAGGTAGTTGCCTAATAATTATGCACACCTGATATAGGGTGTTGATGTCATTAGACCACACCCCTTCTCATTACAGAGATGCACATCACCTAATATGCTTAATTGGTAGTTGGCTTTCGAGCCTATACAGCTTGGAGTAAGACAACATGCATGAAGAGGATGATGTGGACAAAATACTCATTTGCCTAATAATTCTGCACTCCCTGTACAGCACCATGGAAACTGTTACAGATTCATCATGATGCATTCATTTGGATTACTGATGTTTCAGATCCATGGACAGAGATTCCAGCTTGAGTAAACCTGAGCCAAATAAGACATCGATGAGTATGGCAGACTCAGCTAATATAATTAATCAAACAAACCCCGGCCTCTCTCTGCTACTAGGAGATGGAGAGGAAGGATCGTATTGGTTGTTTGGTATCAAGGATTACAGCATCAAGATAAAACGAGAAAGATAAAAGATCAAGACTAGTGAAACCTCTCAGGTTTGGAGTTACGTTGCTATAATATAGTAAGTGTACAAGACACCGTATGTTGCTCATCAGTCACTAGAACGAGCTCAAATGACGACAATTAGGAAAAGCACGAAAGCATAGAATTAATTGATTTACAGTTTTCTCCACTCATTAGCTGCTATAATAGAGTTGGTAGAGCCCACCGGAGGACAGCTGTATTATGAGACTTAATACATGTACCAAGATTAGCTTTTATTATGTTTTTGTCTAAACCTCATAATGCCCAAATAAACTGAAGGAGGAGGAGGAGGTTAAAGTTAATTCCACTACATTCACAGTGGCTTTAAAAACATAATTTAGCAATTCATTAGATCAGAAAGCCCTGGCTCAGTCAGCCCCCTTTCGTGCCCCAGCCAAGTGAGCTTACTAATTCACCGCTTTGGCACTCAGCTATATGCAAACTAATAAAAGATAAGAAAGGATGACGTGAAGACCGCAGTGGACGTCTCAAAGCTGAGGCAAATAGACCGGAGAGAAAAAGTTGGAGCTTTTAACATCACTCACTTTTTTTAATTACTCCCTTTGAGAGCACATCTCTCCTCAATCCTCTGCTGAGTAGTGTTTTATCAGCAGGAACCTGCAAAGGTGTGTGCATGTGTGTGTGTTTGTATACATCATTAAGTAAAAGTGTGTGTGTGAGGGAGGGGGAGGGGGGACCTCAGTTGAAGCTGCCTATCAATAAATGATCAGAAGAGTAATAGTTGCTTGAAAGGCTGGTGTACTCACTGCAGCTACTCTGCCCACCTCTGCCCGAGACTAGAGTTTGGCTGGACTCTAGTCTCGTGAAAACACAATAAAAGATTTATATCAACACTGCTATCTGCCTTACAATTAGCCTCAAAATACCAAACATTAAAGTGATTCTAAATGCTTCCAGAGACAACTTGCCCAGGATTTTTAGGTTAAGTTCTTGAGCAAGTAATTAGTTCCAATTTGCTCCAGAAGTCCAGGAAACCCATAGAGCTCAGATGCATCTAAAGACAGAGGACAGTCTGCAGAAAAAGGGACACGCAGGACAAGAGACATACTTGTATAGCAAAAAACTTCCTCAACCTGTTTATCAGTTTTACAGGTGATGGTCTGTCAACAGAACTCCTACTTTGTTACAGACTGATCCAATCTCAGTGCATATTGTCAAAAAAAGTTGCTTTTTGTCATGTAAGTTGTTACGTGGGTTCCTACTTTTAGATGACGATGATGCAGAATCAACTGCTGCTACTGCTGGCTTTCCATATGTTTTCCTGATGATGTGCTTTTAAGTATGTCTTAACCGTAAATAAGCTTCACTGTATAGTCGTAGCCCTATTGTTGGACGTCATGTAACAGGTAGTGGGACTGAAAGAGAGAGCTGGAAGGATGATTTCCATTGTCCAGAGCCTCAGGTTTCACTCTAACAATGTGAAAGATGGATGATCTCGGCTCTGAAAGCACCACCATCACCATTAAACATTAACTCGGCAATTTAAAGATAAATAACTGCCATCTGTTACAACTGTGGCCACGACACATTTTTCAATACATGCAGTAATAAATCCTTTCAGCGTGAAATTGGTTTTAATTATGTTAGAGCACACATGTACTATAAACAGCGTATGCCAATACTTTTATTACTTTAATGCCACAAAAGGTAAATACGCATTAAGTACACTTTGAAGCCCTTTAAAGTATTAAACAATAAAACCCAGAGTGAAATAAAAAGTAATATTTTTATATTGTGAAAGTTTTCTCCTGTTCTCATGTTATGAATGAGAAGACCTGCTTTTTAAATCAAGGGTTTTTTTTTTTCAGTGTGAGGTGAAATCCATATCAGAGCGTGCACCAATGATTCAAGCGCTGCTGTTCTATAATTTATTAACTAAAAACAAACGTTAAAACAGCTTTTGGTTTGCAGGTTATAGCAGCGGTCCCCAACCTTTTTTGCGCCACGGACCGGTTTATGCCCGACAATATTTTCACGGACCGGCCTTTAAGGTGTCGCGGATAAATACAACAAAATAAAACTAGTACCGGTACCGAAAAAAAGATGATTTATTCGTAACACACGTGAAAAGACCCAGGAAAATAGAGTTAACAATAAAAACGATAACAAAATAACGCTAAAACCGATAAAAACCCTGAAAACCATACATTTCACACCTGAGCCTCAACTCTCGTGGCCCGGTACCAAACGACTCACGGACCAGGCCCGGGGGTTGGGGACCGCTGGGTTATAGTATATGATGGGCTTTTCACTTGAAGTGTTTGCTTAGAATTTTTTATTATTTTAAAAATGTTTGCTCCACTCACAATGAAATGATCCTTGCCATTAAACTGTATGTTTATGCCAGTAGCTTAATTTGACTTGTGACACGATGATTTGGTTAAAGCAAACAGACAAAAAATAAATAAAATGAATACTATGAAAAGAAATCATAGATTGGAAATTGTATAATAAACTTGCTTTATGTTCTCTGTAGACCTTCATTACTTTGCTGGCTCATTACTTGTTTGCATTTGGTCATTGTTGCAATGTTTTAGGGCATCCTACCATACTATGTGAAAAAAATACATATATTGCTTTTTGATATATTACCTTTTTAATTTTTCATGTTACTACATAACGTTGGTCTTGCACATTTTGATAGTTGAAGGTGTTTTTCTTGGCTCCAAGTGGCAGACTCTTAATGAGAAATTGCAGCTAGCGGCCAAATTTAGAAAAGGTAGAAAATCATTTTTCCCTTGAGATTTAAGACCTTTCAGCTTTGGCACATTAGAAAAGTAATCATCATCCACAAGTGCAATGCTCCAACAAGATTCCCCAAGAGGAAATGCTTTTAATCAACCCTGACAAGTTTGCCTGCTAGATAAACTAATCCATAGAGAAACAGTCATGACTTCACCAGTTAAACGGCTGCACCGTCAATATATCTTTTTTTAGTGCATTTTTATTTTTAGTCACTGATGTGCAGTTACAAGTTGACGGATTGGTTTCATTTAGTGAGATTTACTAGTTCAACTTGAGACTTCATGGCTTGATTTGTAGTTACATCTTTGACTTTCTTTTCAGCAAACATTGAATACCCAAAGGGCAAACATAACACAAACCTGAGGACCCAGATGGGTAATTTGGCGGTATTGTGCTTTATTTTGCTGCCATTCATAGTTTATATTTGTTTTCTGTATATTTTATTTTGCAGAGCAGTTCAAAATGGTTAAATTTACATCAGCACTAGCATTCAAGATTTGGGATGATGAAACGGTAGATGGCCTGTTGAGCCCTTTTGTTCATCCCATGCTAATTTGTAATAGCTTTAATAGAAATGTCAAAATTAGCATCAGCCTCCAGCAATGATGGGTTCCATGTCATTTAGTTTACAGCTCAAAAACATTTAAACGTGCCTCTTCTAAGGTACTCCCGCGCTGGTCTCAGCCTCAAGTAGTAATTTTCTGGTGCTTGGCATATGGTGAGCTCAAGAAAATAAAAAGTTCCCTGCATGGTTCGATTCTGTTTCTTCAAATGAAACTGCAGATAAAAAGTAAGTAAAGATATGCTGTGATATGGAATTCCCTAGAATGAAACTTTGTTTTAAAGTTCCATTTAGCAAAACAGATGCATTTCATGATTTGTAACCCTGTATCAATTGTCTACGGCTTCTAAAACCCTCACAAATCACTGTTGAAAAATGCATTTCATGGATAAGAACAGGTACAGAAGAACCCCAAATTTGCTTATCTTTAAAGAATGGTATTATTTAGCTTTAAAACATAGACATTATGACAGAGACACATGGCAGTCAGAGAGTCCTGCATTGGAACAAAGATGGTGATGGATATAACAAAGAGTTATATCTCCAGTGGGTGGGGGTGGTGGTATTTTTGTTCAAACTTTGGAAAAGGGTTTTCTTCTAAAGACCTCTGACCTTGACTTCAAGGTCACTGAGACTCAAACTCTTCTGAGATTCTTAGCTGTAACTATGGTATGAATGTCAAAATCCTACATCGCCTTGTTCTTGAGTTATCACATTTGCAAACTTGGGTGTTGACACCCCCTGGTCGTTCCCCGGCAGGGTGACGACAATACTCCATCAGACTTTTACAGCTGTGGGGTAAAAACTATTTACAGTTATTATACTTTTCTGCAAGGCATAATGTTAGAGGCAGGGTAGGGTTTCAGGGGTGCTTAAACAACATTAAGCTGCCAGGTACAAACTGCACAGTGCTCAGTGTTCTCCCTGAGTTTAAAAAATCTGCAGACAAATTTTGTGTTTTGCTACACATTAAGACCTGCACAACAGAATAAATTAGGATTATTATTATGGCACTGAAGCTTCCACCTACCCGGACCAGCTCTTCCAGCTCCGAGGAGTTTACACATGCATGCGCAACCAAGAAGTCCAGCTTTTGAGTAAGAATGGCCAGTTTCTGGGAGCTCTCGTGAGGCTGTTCAAGTGCTCTGAACACTGTTGCCCCGATGATGAGGTACAACACCACCAGGAAAAAGATAGCTAATACGGTCTTCCACCTCATGACCGTAGTCCGAGTGTCGCACTCGTCCTCTGGGGTGTTCAGCACCACTGGTTTGGTTGAAAACGACAGGCGAGGCTTGGAGTTGTGGGCGGCAGCCTTTGGGTCAAGAAGGTCAGGTGCAGCCACTGCAAGGACACAAATGATTTACGTGGATCAGTGTCTTTACATGTTTCCTCATTTATCACATCATTAACCTTTCCTATGATTAGACTTGGTTGTGCTATTTTTATCACAGACATAAACATGAAACAATATGCGCCATATGAAATTTACATAATATAATATAATAGGGTTGCGACTAACTATTTCTCATGGTTACCATCCAGACAGTGCAGTATCATAATATGTTTTATTCATTCAAATTAAACAGGGCTAAATGTAATAATAAACCTTTAACAAATGTGTCAAACAAAAAAGGAGCTCTCACTGAAGAAGCTTGGACCAAAGGAGCTGTGATATTTCTGCCTAAAAAGATGGTTTAATCAACAAAATAATTGCCAGTTATTGATTCTGTCATTTAACTAACTGTTTAAATCAGCGGTCCCCAACCTTTTTTGCGCCACGGACCGGTTTATGCCTGACAATATTTTCATGGACCGGCCTTTAAGGTGTCGCGGATAAATACAACAAAATAAAACTAGTACTGGTACCAAAAAAAAGAAGATTTATTCATAACACACGTGAAAAGACCCAGGAAAACTGAGTTAACGAAAAAAACGATAACAAAATAACGCTGAAAACCGATAAAAACCCTGAAAACTATACATTTCACACCTGAGCCTCAACTCTCGCGGCCCGGTACCAAACGACTCACGGACCGGTACCGGTCCGAGGCCCGGGGGTTGGGGACCGCTGGTTTAAATTACTGTTTGCTTCTTCATCACATAAAGGAAAAAGTTTGTGAGATAATTAGAAATCTTACCATGCTTTAAACTCATAAAATGTTCCAGGACTGGCTGTCCCTGAACACTATTGCAGACTGTTCTTTATAACTGCTTTTATTAATTATCTGTCTTTAAAATGTAAATGAGTACAAATGATTTTCAGTTTCATATTTTTAAATACCTGACACTTCAAAACATCGTTGTTTAAATGGTTTACAGGCATTTCTGACTCATAAATTTACTTCAAAGAGCTGCTTTCAACTTCAAACTCAACCACAACTCATACTCTGTGTTTAAACTGCTATTGTGGATCAAATATATATCCTAAAAGGCATAAAACCTTTAACTTTTCTTGAACTCAAAATTGATATATACAACACAACACTGAGCGGCAGTTACCATTTCTTTGTGACCTCTCTGAGAAACTTCTGTCAGGGCAAGCTAGATAGTCTCAAGAACACTTTATAATTGTGTAATGGGTCGATGAGGCATTTCAACACCTTCTCTTCCAGTCACGAAGTGGTTTATAACCATCCCAGGATTTTATTATCCTTCCCCCTACATTACTCTAAATTCCTCAAGCACAGGGAGGAGTTCATTTCCTTAAGGAAATGGAAAGTTTCTGACCAACTACCAGGATCCTGTCTGGTCCAGAAGACCGACAAGCATGGAGCAGATGTGGAAAAAGGTTCTTTCACATGTATATTTAAGAAAATCTGGTCTAATGTGTTAAAGAAAAGAGCAGGGTTGGATTGTAATGTTTTATCTCTCAATGTATACAGTTGGGTCCTTAAGTTTTTGACAGTTACATTTTTTCCTCTTCACATAAACAAAGGATTTAAAATAAAACAGAGTCTGGGCTCAGCCTTGTTTCAAGGCTTTTACACATTTTTTGTTTTGGAATCAGACGTTATTATACACGATCTCCATTTCTAGACACTCAAAATTAATTGGACAATTGACTGACAGGTGGTTTCATGAGCAGGTGAGGGCTGTTAATTTGTTGTTTCATGACAAATTAGGCCAATAAAAGCTCTGGTAGCCTTCGTTTCAACTCTGAATATGATGCCCAAATAGATGTCAGTGCAAGTGAGGACATCATTAGACTGAAAAAACAAAGGAGCAGTTGAATCAACAATTTGGTTAATTCTTAAAAAGAATGAATGCACTGGCTGGCTGAGCCAAAAAGGTGTGAACTGCTGAAGTAACCAAGTCAAGCACACTCGAGGAGATAGCTGATCACGTTTAAAGTTTACAATGAAGAGACATCATGATTGGAAATAGAACAAGTTTACAACAAGGTTCAAATTACTGGTTACACTGAAGAAAGAGAAAGATTAGACTTTACCAGAGAAGCTGCATAGTTCTGAAAAACAATCTTAAATTGACTGATTGATTAACATCAAATATCTATATCTAGTGAATAAAAAGAATCAGAATCTGCTTTGTACACATACAAGGAATTAGGCTCCGTTTTTTTCTTTGCTCTCATTGTATGTAACAGACAATACTGACTACACGACATCAGCATGACACAGACATAATGAGACAGACAAAAACAATTAAAGCATGTTTAAGATGCAATGGTGCAAAGATGTAATACATAGTGGAATAGATAAGGGATGGATAATAAGTTACTATATGCACAGTGTAAATACATGAGGACTGACTATATATATGTACAACAGAACAAAAACTGTATATACAGCATTTTTTTTTTTGCATTTTATATTGAATCACTGGAATCACCTAAGATGACCTCTGTGCAGACAATTTCTGAATTTTGTGGCACACAGCTAAGAATTTTTTGTTTTTTGGCTGCTAAAAAAAAGAAAAAAGATATTTCAGAAACGTTAATATTAGATATTATAGTGAGACTTTCTGTTGCAGTATTTTAATGCCACCACCTTCTTAAAATGTCAGTAACCTGGCAGAAAAGCTGATCATTAAATCTTAAAAATAGAAGTCCAGTAGGAATGGCAGTTTTTTTTAATGGTGTTATAAGTAATAATGTTTTTTTTACTTGGTTTGTCTAATTACATTTTTTATGTTTTTCTTAAGAAACAGCGCCACCTCAACCCCAGCGATCAGCATGAGGTTGGACACTTTTCATTCACATTGTGTTCACACTGAAGGAAAAAAACACAATGCATCAGCCCTAATTTTACAATCGGCTTCATTATCTCTCGATCCTCTTCCGAATTATGTCCAATAAATATACATATGACTGATATAAAACTCCCAAATATCACTTCAATCGATCTGTCAATCAATCAATCTGTGCATGCAAAACATGTGAAGAAGAATGAAGAAAGAAGAATGCAACCCTTTGCACTCCATGAGTTAAAATACTATATCTTTATATATTTTTTAAATGCATGTATGTATGTATGCATGCATGCATGTATTTATTTATTTTGGCTGCTGTCCCACAGTATAAATGTGCAAAGCAACAGAATGGACGCTCATTAAAAATTTATAACTCTTTGTCACAAACCCGTTTCCTAAACAGCTTGCTACAGTAGATGCAATTACATAACCACCCCGAGAGGTCCTGGACATAATTTTATAGTAAACAACTCATGGAGAGGATCACACGCTCAAAAACAATCCAGTGAAAACAAAAAGAACTGTTTTAGGTTTTATGGTTATTTGCACATACACGCAACTGCGGTAAGCACTTTTATTGTATTAGTCCATTTTTGATGGGTCTGCCTAATTAAAAATGTCGCTTTCTTGTCTATAATTAAGTAAAAGTGTCATCAAGTTCAAAACAATAATACGAATAGTTCAAATATCCCTGTTATTAACCTTCAATCAATTATCAGTGAACCAATTACCTACTGAACGGTAGCTTCCCCCCTTAACATCTTCTCTAAAGTGCAAACTTGATAACAGGTTATAAGTCACGAAGAATAAAAGCAGCTAATCGTCATTTGCTAGGCTTAGATTTCCAACTTGTCTGCGTACTTACTTCTCTACCATCTCTTCTCTCTTCGTCTCCTCATGGAAGGATCTTTTTTGCTCTCCAATAAAGTGCGAGCACTGTTCCTCTACTGGACTCGCGTTTTGCCTCCGGTGCTCCCGACAAGAGACATGTCCGCTCTTCACATGGCTTCAACGAACTGCCCTTCACATCAGCGTCACTGGAGATAACGCATCCAGGACGTCGCGTTCCTAGCAAAAGCAACGCTGAGAAAGAGCGTAAAAGGAACACGGAGAACAGACCGCCTCCGCGAAATCCAGCCAGGTGTTTGCAGGCATTTCGTGCTCTTCCGGAGGGAAGGTTTGGGCTGTCAGGGTCAGGAGACGCGCTTCATCAGTGTGACACTGCTGGATGCGCTGTGGCGCATTCCGGCTGCGCTCTCAGTGACCGTGTGCGCTCTTGTTGAGAGAGAGAGAGAGATGGAGAGAGAGAGAGAAACGTCCTCCTAAGGGAGATGTGGATTCCTTAAAACCTCCACTCCATTAAAAAAAAACCCTCTATATGTTCATATATTATAAAGGATCACCACTTTTCTTCCTTCCAGCATCATCCAAATGTACAATTCAGCTTCAGAACCAGAAAGCAGACCTGTCTGACATCCACGTCTTGGTAGATGGTGAGCTGAAGAGCATATAGAATACTACAGAATACTCACCTTAAAATGCATGAATTTTACCAAAAAAGGCCATTTTTAATACCATTTTGGTGGTAAAATAATAATAATAATAATAATAATAATAATAATAATAATAATAATAATAATAATAAATAAATAAATAGAGCTGTCTTTTTACTGGACTAAACTGGCAACATCCCAGTCAAAGGGCCATATCTCACCTCCAGGAAAAAGCCAGCTTAGGCAGAAGCAGAGCCCAGGTTGCAGCTCCACGCTTTGAAGCCTGGCTTTAATTAAATTAATTTGAATTTCTGAGACTGTCTGTAAGGTTTATGTCCCCTGTGTTGCTTGTTATCTTTACCTTGGCATGCAGACGTGACCTCCACATGAAAACCAACACTGACAAGGATTCTCAGTAATTTGATGGTCAGTTGCTGATCAGCTCCTTTACGTGCCCTTGTGTGTGTGTGTTTGTGTGTGTGCAGATGAGACCACAGTATTGATTACATGCATGATCAGCTGCTGCTAATTGAATTGGGGGAGTTCTGTTTTTCTTTCATGCTTTGATACTGATGTACTGTTGGCATTAGATTGATTCATTAATCAGGAAGGCGTCTTTGAAAGAAAAACGTGATCCCTTTAACAGATATTTGATTTTCTCCTTTTTTTTTTAATGTTTATTTCATTTTCTAACCAATGCATAATCATAGTATAAATTATACAAGTCATAATGATATCATATATGATTGATTTCTACTTTTTTTCTATTTTGTGCATTTTTTTGATGTTTTGTTGGGACAGTAGTTGAGGTTAAAGAGGACAAAATTTTCATTTAAAGAAGGGAAAACGCTAAATGAAAAGAATTGTAAACATGTAGTCTGTAACCGCACTTTAAAAATGCTTTAGATTGCTCTCAATAACCGCGTGTTCTTTCATAGATTTTCAACCATTTGCTCCATCCTTTCCTTTTCCATTATAATCTTTTTCTGGCCATCTGTTCATTTCTCCTTCTCTAAATTTCTTTAATTCACTCAAGCATCCAATCTGCACTCACATGCTCAGAGAATCTGGGAGGGTTTTTTTTTTAGGTCCTCCAGGACACGACTTCTAGGTAAGTCGTGGTTTCATTGTTTATGATGGATGCTGGTCACACTGTCAGGATCCAAGTAATCTGCGATTAATCATTTCAGAGCATTAATCACAGAGGTACTGTACATGTGTGACACTTTCATTAATTCCTTCATTCATTCATCATTCAACAGAAGAAAAACCCATTCCTGGATAAAATATGAGAGACTTACATTGCGGCTTTTGTGTCTCACATGCAGTCATATCAGCAATGTGTACTGAAAGGCTCAAGGGATTGCATTTACTCATCAACTATTAACTCCAGTTTACCCAAAGAGAACTGCCATTGATTGTCTGAACCATAATAAATGAGAGACTATGAGTCAGTACAAATTATTTCTTAGTTGTCAACATGCTGTTGTGAGCTGGTATCAGAGGCTGAATTTTTTGGTTCAGCTTGTGTCCTCAGCCAAGTCAGACATCAGTTCAACAAGCAGCAGAGCAGAATTTATTTGCACTCAAGTGGAATACATGCATATAATATAATGCTCGCTCTGCTGCTATAACACCCGCTGCAAAGTCTTTGAGCAGTTAATGCTGTAATGTTCTGTCAACAGAAACTACAAAACCACTGTAGTGGCTGTAAATCTTTCTGACTTTGCTTTAAAGCTGTTTTACCCTCGGCTATAGTCATCTTTTTTGTTGCTCTTAGTGTAAAAGCGGCAAGCCTTTTTGACCATCTCACCACTGCTTAGTGTATAAAGCTGCTGAAACATAACATTTGTTTCTTCATGGTTTTGCCATTCTGATTATTTGCAAACCTGAAGAAATTTAAAGGTTACGTCCAAGTTAAATGAATGAGGTAAGAGACCATATGTAGTGATGTGCTTCAGCTTTATGTGACATTAACACACTTTATTAGGTACACCATTCAACTTACCATTAATACAAATGAGCCAATCGCATGTAGACTTGGTCAAGTTCAAACTTGGCATCAGAATGGAGAAGAAAGGTGATTTAAGTGACTTGAACGTGGGATGGTTGTTGATGCCAAATGAGTTTGTCTGAGTATTTCAGGATCTGCTGGGATTTTCCCACACAACAATCTCTAGGGTTTACAGAGGACAGCCCAAAAATGAAAAAATATCCAGTGAGCATCAGTTTTCTGTGCCTTGTTGATGCCAGAGGTCAGAGGAGAATGGGCAGACTGCTTCAAACTGATAGAAAGGCAACAGTTACTAGACAAATCTCTCATTATAGAAAAGGTAGACGAACATTTCTGAAAGCAAAATATGTCCCACCTCGAAGCAGATTGGCTACAGAAGCAGAAGACCATGAATGCCACTCCTGTTAGGTAAGAACAGGAAACTGTTTCTGCAATTCACACAGGCTAATCAAAAATGAGTAACAGAAGATTGAAAAAATATCGCCTGGTCCAATAAATGTTGATTTCTGTCGCGACATTCTGATGATGCTCAGAATTTGGCATAAACAACATGAAAGCAGAGATCCATTCTGCCTTGCAGCAACAGCTCAGGATGGATGGAAGTGCGGGGGATAGTTTCGTATCAGTATCTATAGTAGCAAAATCTCTGAGGAATGTTTTCAGCACTTTGTTGAATTAAAGAATGCAAAAGGGGGACCAGCCCGGTACAAGCAAGGTATACCTAATAAAATGTCTGTGAGTGTTTACTACCAGTGTTGCCTAAGTTTTAAACTTTGCGGTAATGCTATTTAGTCAGGAGGATCATTTAGGAATTTGAAGTAGAGCTGTTTAGATATTTCTGGACACGAAGAGGTTTTTTTTTCCATCTCATTATGAGTCCCCTCATGAAATATGAGCACATGGTTCCTAATTCATCGTAATTTGCAGACTGTTTCGCTCAAGCTGGACAGCACCTGTAACTGGAACATATGGCTTTTGTTACAGACAGCAATCAGGATAGTAATCCTATTATGGGTGACATTGTTGCACTAATGGGCCATATTACCACAGTAATTTCTCCTAATGGTGCAGCGAAATGATGCTGTTGTAGTAAGCCACTTTAGCGTTCACCCATGACCCGTTACAAAAGGTTCTTACGTAATAGTTGCTTACATAAAATTTCTGTTGATTAAAATTTAATCACAAAGGTTTAAAGATTTACATTTCAAATGTATTTTTTGCACATTGTATTTCTATTACCTATATCATAATGAACCCGATAGCATGTTTTGCATCTGGTAATTTGAGTGCATCAACATTATGGGGTGTATTATTGAGGGCATATTTTTCATATTTGGTAGAGATGCAAAAAGTGTAAAATATATCCTGTATCTTAGGAACAGAGGGTTGAGGATCTGTTTCTAAATGCTTCAACTCTCGCTGTTATTCCCACATGCTTAGAGATGCAAGGACATGCAGAAATATTGCCTTGGTCAAAAATGTGACTGCAGTAATGTTAAAAAAAAGCTCTGGAAACAGATAATTAGCAACATCAGCAAACAGAAATGCTTAAACTTTCATGTGATTAAATCTGTATAATATAGTCTTCACTGCAAACTTGCATTGTAAAAGCTCAGAGGGTTTAGTGCTGAACAAATGAACTGCATCTCTGCCCCCAATCCTGCTGAATACACACCTGAATCTTTTCTAATGAGGTTGCATTTTCTAAATCCTGCAGAGAGCTATCAGCAGTTTTTAGGAGCACAAGCCTTTTGAATTAAAAAACAAGAAAGATCAGATTTAGATCGATCTTCAATTTTCTGATCTTCATTATTTTACAAAATATATACAACAATGTCAGTATCCACAGAAATTGTCATTTTGTATTAATGAAATACTGATGTTTCTGTTAGGTAGGTTTAATGAAAGCCCAACACAGACAACAAGTTCTGAAAGTAAACTGAATCTATTGAAAAAAAAATCATTAAAAAAGAATTACTATGAAGACAGCACACATTTTAGAAAGTCTGTTTGAAACAACTTATAAAAAAGAGAATTATACATCTTGCATGGGACAATGCTTTAACAGCCTTGCTCTCTGGGATTCAGTGAAGTCCAGTTAATTGCAGCCTTTTTGCACATTGTTTTTGTATCAGTTACTCTCACTGTGTTCACAGGACAGCCAATAATGCATAGTTTGACACACGGTTAGCATTTGTGTGGAAACAATCTTTATAACTGATGTTGCTCTCAAGCGTCTGTCTAATTAACCCTGTGCTTCACGTTCATTGTCAGGTCGAGTTGTTCTAGTCACTGGTTCTTGATGGATAATTAAGCTCAAAAGGAAAAAAGGCTGCATTATCCGTCGACTGGAGTCTTTCATTTCCTGCTCAGTCAACTGAGCCCTGCAAAAATCAATCACCATGAACAACTGAGCGAAATGAACTTGTCCAAAAGCACCTGCTCACTCAAAACACCTGCAGGTGCACACAGATGCATGCACATAATACGCCCATATTAGGAGAAATACTTATTTGACCCCCTGCTGAATTTGTATGTTTATTCACTTACAAAGAAATAAAGTCTCTAATTTTCATTGTGGTTTAATTTTAATGTAGAGAGACAGGATAGGAAGTCCTTCCTCAGGGGGGGGGGTTGTTTAATTGTTTGGTTTTCTCTGTATTATTGTAGGGTCTTTATCTTATATATAGTATATAAAGCACCTAGAGGAAACTGTTGTTGTGATTTGGCATTATATAAATCAAATTGAATTAAACTTAATTGAAGTAACTTAAATTTATCATGTCCACAGTATCACTTTGTCCTATTCCAACATCTCCACCACTGAGAGCAAGATAAAAGAGTTGTCAAAGGACATTCAGGACAAGACTGTAGACCTGCACAGTGCTGGCATGGGCTACAAGATCATCAGCATGAACCTTTGTAATAAGGTAACCATCAATCACCCTTGGCCAGGAGCTCCATGAAAATCATGGGATAATGATCATCATGAGAAAGGTGGTGGATATTCCAAAAAATACATGGGAGAAGCTTGTTGCACAGGGGACCAAAGTCACAAAGAACATCATTTATAACACACAATGCAGTTTAGAGCAGCATTTCAGTGTAATAAAATGTCAGTTAAATGAATAAGGTAAGTTAAATAACAATAGTTTCCCTTGCATTTCAAATAAATGAGGGTTGCTCTACTTCCTGATAACCTTCTGACAAACATTTCTGCAGAAAAAATTATGTCCAGGCCTGACCTGCTGTAATGGCTTAATTGTTTTAAGAAACTGTTGGATTTGGATCGATGCTGATGTTATTTCAATCACAGTATTTCTCAAAGGTCACTGTTAGAATGACTAAGTCTAAAATAATGTCTCAGGCTGCTGGCAAGCAAAAAGCAAATCTATCATCTTTTTGTATGTTTGAAGAGAATGTTTTGAAGATAGTTTGGTGCAAGAGTAACACAGTCTGGTCATTACTGCTGTTAAAAAAACTAAGTCAGCTCTCCCACACTAGTGATGTGCGATACCACTGATTTCCTTTCCAATCTGATACCAAGTAAAATTCAGGGTGGTATCGACGATACTGATCCGATACCGATACTTTGTACAAAACCGTATTTTATTTATTGTATCTTTTATTGTATCTCAAATTATAGCATCATAATGATTACAGGACATCAGATTACTTGTTCTTATCACTTAATAATGCAGAGTTCATCATATAGAAATAAAAAACCTGAAGTTGTGCGCTATTTGAACACCTTGCCTGCCTGCAACACTAAAGGACTCCATGAGAGATGTCTGTCTCGCCCTAGCAGCACCTGTCCATGTCCACTCCTCCTCTTCAGTTCGTCTCAATATATGCTCGTCATATTCTCTGATATGATTTACTCTGAGGTGTTTGACAAATTTGTGGTGTTGCCACAACACCTCACTTTCTTGCCACATGTATTGCAAACCACGTCTCGGCTGTTTGTGGATGTAAAATACGTCAGCACATGACTCCAATTACGCACATTACTTCAATTATCCTATTTATACAGCCGTATTTCACACATGACTATGAAAGGCGGAAGAGGAAGTAGTTCCTTCCAATGTAGACAATCCGAATGATATAGTTTCTTTCCACTGTGTTCTTGTTAATGATAAACTACAAATTTACCCTAAATTACTAAAATATCGATATTTTAATGTGAGAATCGATTCTAGAACATAAATGACCGGTATCGGAGGAATCGATATTTCAGGATCGATCCGCACATCCCTATCCCACATAGGACAAACTACCCGATCATCAATGCCACAGACCTCACTTATATTCAGTATGGTCTCTGGGACTGGTTTTTGAATTAGAAATCTTTAGTTAATATATTTGTATATTAGATTTTTTTCTATTGTTCTACTACTTAAAGTTTTTAATTCCTGTTTCCCTTATGATTCTAATACTCAGGTTGACTTTTTGTAATGTTGTTTAGTCTTCGGTTTTGGTAATTGTCTATTATTCTTATTCTTACTATTATTAATAGTAGTAATTGTAGCAGTAAAAGTCTCTCGGTGTTTCTGTTTGTGTTTTCTTCTTCATTGTTTTGTTTACTTCTTGGTTCCTTTGGGTTTCCTTTCTCATATATCTTTAGAAGTATTAGTAATCAGGCCTATACCAGTCGTCTTTGTTTTTTATGTCCTGTACCAGTTTTTTGTGTCTGTCGTCTCCTTATTGTAATGATTGTGTTAACTGGTGTCTCATTACCCCAGCTCTGTCCAATGGTTCTATGCTTGATTTTCTTCTATGTCAAATGCCATGCCATCATAACTCGTGAGTTCTGCAGGACACGATGCAGACTCAGGATGATAAGTTCAGTGTGGTTATTTACAGTGGCTGTTCAACAGTAATGCAAAGGCAAGCAATAGTAGTCAGAGGATTTGTTGGCTCCCACAGGTAAACCCACAGAGTTGATTCCTACAGGAAAATATTCTCTCTGTCTCTCAGTAAGTCGTGTCAGATGGAGAAGCAGGAGTCCTGTGCAGACGAGAGAAAAAAAAAAACAGGTAAGAAACGGGAGCAAAATACCACAAAGCATCTAGTAAGAAGCGCCAGCAACACTGACTGTTTCCAGCTTAACAATCCAGCATTAGCTGACGGGCTTCCTTCTCCTTAAGTAGTAGCAACAGCTGATCACAGAATTGTCAACCGGTGAGTTAATTATCACAGGTGTGCTGTAGCGGGAAGCAAAGAAGGAGGTAACAGAAGGTGTGATTAGCACGAACACAGAAAGACACAGGGGAGGAGAGGAGGACTGGAGGATCAGGAAACATGCAGACTGCTGCTGTACTCTGTATTGTTTGACCCCCTTTGAAAGGGCAAAATAACGACAACCTGCTTGTGTCAAAATTTCCACAACACTCATGAACTCATATTTTATTCACAAATGTTTAAACTAAGACCTTAAAATATTTCATGAAAAAAAAATTGTAATGGAAAAGTTATGGATGTCAGATAATCCCTTCATACGTTAGATTTTTGACCCTCACACATCCTTCCTGTTATCTTACAGTCCCCCCCTCCCACACTGCTCTTTCACACCTGTACACCTCAGCAAGGGGGAGTTAATTCAGATTAATGTGGTGGCAGACAAGGGCATTGCTGACTAAGCTTGCATCTGTGATCATGAACGCTGCATATAAAATCAGCAGGTGTGACAATACCTGCCTTGTTACATCTTCTTCCATATACAAAGCCAACTCTGAAAATCTTGGATTTGACACTTTATTCATCATGCCTTCTAATGCCCATCACATTATTCACACAGGGCATGATTAATTTACTACAGTCTTGAACGCATTTATGCCCCAACCTGCAATAACTCTATTTAATAAAACTCAGTAAATATGAAAATTGTTCATAATAAATTGAGACTTTGCTTAGCTTAGTTCTACTTAGTTATCCTGCTAAAATCAGCCATCAGAAGATGGGTACACTGTGGTCAGCAACAATATTCAGGTAGTCTGTGGTGTTTAAACAATGCTCAGGTGGGACAAAGGGAACTGAAGTGTGCCAAGAAAATATTATCCACACCATTACACCACCACCAGTCTGAACCGGTGATACAAGGAAGGATAGAATGTATGTTTTCATGTTATTTGCACCAAATTCTGACCCTACCATTATAGCAGATATTTCAGAAATTGAGTCATCACCCCAAGCTTGTCCCATTGTCCCATCAAGTTACAGTTACCCTCACATCAGCTTGAAGCAATCTTGCCATTCTCCCCCAACCTCTGGCACCAACAAGGCACTTTCACTCAGAGAACTACCCTCACTGGAGATTTTATCTTTTTTGGCCCATTCTCTGTAGATGAAAGTGTGGGGAAAATCCCAGTAGATCAGCAGTTACTGAAATACTCAAATCAGCCTGTCATGCAACGACCATGTCATGTTCAAAGTCACTTAAATCCCTGTTCTTCTCCATTCTGATGCTCTGTTTGGTGTCTTTACTGAGATGGTGTGTAATAATAATAAAAAGCTGGAAAAGCCATAGTATATTTAATGAGATGCAGATGGCAGTTATTAGGCTGTATCTCTGTCAGCTGCTTCTCCTTTTTGGACAAAAAGTGGACCTAGTCGCAGACACTGGCGTCAGGCTGGGTACACTAACACAACAGATATTTAAATGAAGTTACTGGTAACAGAAATCCCATGTGAAACTGTCAGGATAGGATCAAGAAGCACTGATACAAAAAAACGAAAGGGCTACAAAGAACACTGGGAAAATGCATATATAATACAACAAAGACAGAGAGGCGAGATATGCAAATGAAAGAAAATGAAGCATTGGTGATGTTGGGGGGCAAAGGCAGGAAGTGAAAACCACAATTAGATACACAGGGACGCCAACATCCATTGAAAAATGGGAAAAAAACAAAAATAAACTCATAAATATCATAAATAACTCATAAATAAATGATTGAAACAAACGAGAAACACAAAGGAGCACAAGAAAACCAACGAGGACAATGACAGGTGCTCACAGGGAGCTGCAGGTGGTGGGGCTGAAGTTGCGTAAGCTATTGAACGCTGCTTGTTCAGAATGGGATGTGCCAAACATACATAACAACTGCACATGGCAGAATTAGATGTTCTTTTTTCCAGAGAAATATCACAAAGGGTACCTTCACAATATTACTCATAGATAATAGACCGCGTAGGTGTGTCCTCGACTTAACTGTGACTCTCTTGTCAGCCTTTTCTTCCTTCTGCAGGATCCGAGATTATTATGGGATTGGTGGAGCATCCTGTCACGAAAAAAGGGGAACTTCTCCTCGGGGAGAGAAGACCTATTTGGCGGGGAGGTTTTCAAGCACTTAGATGCATGACTTTAGTCTCTATTACATCTTCCTATGTTTGTTTTCTAAGGTGTATTCTAACCTTTATCAGATCCACTACTCGCCCAATGCTAACCCTTACCCAAAATATTAAAACATTCGTTCGCTTTACAATGTAATGACTCACATTGTGGTGCTACCTTTTAGTCTCAATAAAACTTTAGGTCCCCACAACATTGAGTAATACCTGTGTCTCACACATGCAGCAGCAGCAGGACAAATAACACAGGGGTGAAGAGCTTTTTAGATAACAATCTGTGTGGTGAAATTAGGAGCTCTATTACAAATCTGACATATATATATAAATAAATTTTAAAAAATAAATAAATATATACATATATATATGTGTGTGTGTGTGTGTGTGTGTGTGTGTGTGTGTGTGTGAGATATCTGATATCTTTCTCTGTTGCTTTGGATTTTACTGTTGGCATTTGATTGATTCATTAATTAAGCGGGTGTCTTTGGAGAAGTGACGGTTTTAATAATTGTCTCTAGATTCTATTGCTCCCCCTCCCCCTCTGTGCCCACTTTCTTTCTGTATCTATATGTGGTTAAATACATGTGCACAAACACGTGTGCGCATGGGGGAATCTGCCCCTTCCTTGTTCCTTGTGCACTTCCCTCTCTCTTCACAGGGGAGTGACACGCAGCAGTCAGACAAAGATGGACCGATCAATAAACGTCTGAGAGCTGAAGAAGGTAATCCATACAAGTGAACTGAGCTCTCGCATTTAACTCCCACTGTGTCCTTCCCTGCAAACACGACTACTGAGCAACAACATCACCAAACCACAAAAGATCCCGATTCCTACTTCTAACAAACGGGATGCTTTTGTAGATACTAATACAGAAATTCAGCTGAAAACAAAAAGCTCTTCACGGTTATGTTTGAATGTGTGTGAGTGTGTGCGTCTGCTGAAGCACTGGGGTTTGCACCTTGTATAATAAGCTGTTGCCCAAGGATATGATTATGTGGCGTTGCTTTGATAAGAAAAAAAAAAAAACCCCACAGGAGTCCTCCCTCGCTTCCTATCACATTGACTTTGTGGTTACCCATTTTCCCTTTTGGAGACTTCAACTCGCTGCAGCCCAACAGCTCATTATCAGTTGGATAACATTCATCTCAGTGGCACATACTATACTTGGAAGGCAGCTTTTTGTGTGCATGTGAATTCATTTGCGCCATCTGAAGCCTTTCGAACCTGCGATTAGGCCTTTATTCTTAACGGTTTTTGTGAGAGAGAAAAAAGATAAACCTTTATGCTGAAATATTCACTTTGGCTTTTTATCTGGTGCTTTCAGCGCCTCTCGTTTAAAAACGTGCTTTACATTCTCAACTTGTGCTGCTGCAAAGACATTTTTATTGCTGCTCTCTTCAAACACTCGCTGCGCTGCACGCCAGCCGATGAGTAGTGGGGGTGTTAGATCACATGCTCCCTGCCATGTAGGACAACACAGATATTGCTTACTTTGTCACTCACGCACGCACACACGGAAAATTCTAAAAAGGGGAAATGACTCTGATATATTTGTAGTTCGCGTCCAGATGCTTCTGCTATCTTGTCATGCTTGCCAGAAAGCAGGGGCCACCTGTGTGGAAATGAAACTGTCAGAAAATAGATATCGGCCAGCTAGATGTTAATACAAGGTGTCCTGTTTACCTGCAACACTCTGTATGTGACTCTAATCAAGAATTAACTTGTCTGCCTTTGCCACAGAGGCACCTCCTATCTTGCCAAATTACATCAGCTTGCTGCTCATAATAGAAATAAAGTCTGATGCATACTTTTTTTTTCTTTATTATTTTTCGCCTGATGAAAAGATGATCAGCAGCAGCAGTTTCAGGAAATTAGATGTATTTTTCCATGACAGCTTGCTATGAAAGCAAAGTGGAAACCATGTTATTGACATGAACGCCGCCCAAAAACAGTTCACAAATAGACAGTTATTAGCAGGTTGATGTTTTAAAGTATTGCTTGCAATATTTTCTGTTTCTAGCTCCCACATTTACTTAAACATCACTGAAATAATGAGGCAAGATGCTAAAGGCCAAAGCCTTTCAAGACAAATGCTGATGTTGACACAGAAATATCCCTGTCTGTGTTTTTCTCCACAAAGCTTATTGTTCTTTTATGTTCTTGAAATCAAATGCAGTCCGTTCTTCTCCTGTGGGTCCTGTGGGGCTCCCTGCACACATCATCTCACATTAATTTTTCTTGTGTCACTGAATGCCAGATGGTATAGTGCAGAGAGTCTGTTGACTTCTACAGTAAAAATGATCAATCAAAAAATAAATCTGCTGCTAAACCTTCATAAATAATTCAGCTTTTCACCCATTTAGTCCTGTGGGCATGTTTGGTGTAAAATATTGTGCATATATGAGGCTCTGCTTTGGCAGCAAAACTGTTAAAAAAAGACAAACAAACTATGATTCTGAATTTGGCAAGAAATCTGAACTCTTGCTTTAAAAAGTGATGCTGAAGTTTTACAACATGTTCTTTCTCCCTCGTTTTAAGTTATGTAACAGTGAACAGAGAACATGCTTGACTTCTAGTATATGATTCCCTCATATGCTTTCCAATTTAGAGGAGACGGGAAGGGGACCTTGACTCACTGACCTGTATTTGCATCTTCAGTGCCTGTGTGCCAGCATCACGTTAAAAGGATCACAATAACTGCAGCTTGTGTTGCTGGGCAACTAACCGTCGTCCAAATTGCAGACATACAAACCAGGAATAGCAAATTGTGGTGGAAGAACTCTCCACAAAGCATCTGTTGTACACTTTTCAGAAGGTATTTCCTCACTTTGACACATGGAAGTCGAAGAAGAATGGCATGGCGCTGATGTTTTTTTAAAAAAAATCAAGCTTTCAGTTGAACTGCCGTAACACAAAAGGTTTCATATTGAAAAGGTTGCTTAGGAAGGGCAACATTTTTATTCAGTAAATGGAAATGAATTAACTTGTTAGTAATAACCATCTGTTCAGAGCATCAACGTGCTCCAGAAATAATATGTCTTTCATGTTTGTACTAAAGTATCTTCCTATTCCAGCAACTTTCTCTAACTTCTGTAGTTCAGAGAACAATATAAAAATAACTGCACAAGCACCGTTTGCCACAGTAGACAGCTTGCTTACACAATCCCTTCACGCTATTGAGGGCTATTCATTCTTTTCAAGTGTGCATGGAGCTGTCAAGGAGCCGCTAACCAGATCCAGCAGCAGGTTTTTCACAGCCAGATGAACCTGGTACCTCAAATGCCGTTTGCTGAGGTGTTGGAGAAGAACTTTTCCACCTGTGAGACCCGAATGCTGGAACTAATGACGCCGGCTCTCCAGTTGCCAAGAAGATATTTTCCAGTGAAGAGGTTTGAACTATAATTTCAAGCACTTCACAAGTTGCATTAGTTGAACCAGGGCACAATGTTGAGGCTGAACAACAATGAAGTGCAATACTGCAAAGGAGCAACAAGGGTCCTGGCTTTCTGGTTTATTAGGTTATTATTTTAATTTTCATTCACTTCCTATCCAGAGGCCGCAATAGGCGACAGCAAAATTGATCATAAAAGCCACTTAAATGGCAATCGTTTGCAATATTTTTGTGCATAATATCTCATTAATGCTGTATTGGATATGCAATAAGATAGGATATTATGCTGTTAAAATTAGGTAGGTTTTTTTAAATTACATTCAAGATTTTCCTCAACTCCGCACAACTCATCTCATGTAGAGTTCAGACTCCATTCCAATAATACATGTGATTTCATAATCTAGGTGCTGGACATCATATATTCTCCTATGATGGGCATGCATTTTGAATTTTTTGACCTGGAATACTCTGAACTTTCCACTGTAAAATTCATCAAATTTATCAATAATTCAGCCATGTATTGAACATTCACCTCACAAATATCTGTGTGCCACAAAAATACCCCAAATTAAGGCAGAGGAAGGAGAACCTCCTACCTTTCTCAATGCTGCAATTTGTCAGGCGCTAAGAAGAGACGTGATTTGGGTAATTTGGTGGCATGCAGCAGCCTGTAATTACCTACACTGTGTGAAACAGATGAGATAAGAAACAGTTTTACAGCACCCTAATGGAAAAAGTGGATTTTTAAGAGAAAATTAAATGTTTATATTTTGGATTATATCACTCAGGGCTGTCACTGTCTGGGACTGCAACACATACTGGGCAAAAACATCTTAAAAACAAAATGCTGAGGCAGCACTAAAACATGCAGCACTTTGCTTTCTTTGTTACATAACCTCTCACCATGCATGCCCTGTTCTCACAACCGCCTCTGCAGTGTGAAAGAAACCCTTTGGCACTAGCAGAAAATTTTAAAAAAAGAACAAAACTGTGATATTAAGAAATGTCTGTAAACACACATCAATATTTTATTTGGATCTATCAAAACCAAAACACATAAAATGCATGGGAACGGCGACTCAACCTGAGAAGATTTTTTTCTTTGTTACCACGAATGACCGTTGAATTTGGAGAAATTTAATTATCCGTCTTGTCTGGATGGAATATAATCCTTGATTTAATTCAAGAATACAATTTTCTTTATCACTGTCTCAAGCCTGTAAGCAGTGGTGCAGGTTTGAGGCTTTCAGAAAGGAAGGAGGACGACATCTCATAAAATTCTGAAAATGGAAAATGAGCATGAACTTAACTCACTAAAAGCAAGAATTATGTGAATCCCTGCTGTCCTCTTTGTGACCCTTGATCTGCTGTACTTACAAATAAGAAGAATGCAGAATAAGTGGAGAAACACAGTGAATGCAGGTGCTTCCACACAGGCAAGGAGTTTGCATGTTCCTGTGGAGGTTTTCTCCAGGTACTCTGGCTTCCTCTCACAGTTAGGTCAGTTTTGTGAAACTATATTTTGCATGTGTGTGAATGTGAGCGTGATTGGTTGTTTAGCTCTCCGTGTTTGCTTTGTGATAGACTAACAATTTGTCCACAGCTCTGATAGGCTCCAGATAGTCCTGGTTTCACTGTTTCCTCATTATTATGATAGCCTCTTGTCCTTTGTTTTGGTTTCCCCTGTCTCGTTAGTTAGATTCTGTTCACCTGTGTTCACCAGATGTCTCCAATCTCCTCATCTCCTAGTTCCTCCTAGTTTCTTCCTAGTTATTTGTTCCTTTGTTCTTTGCACCTTCTTTGACTGAATTTGTGTAAAATTGAGTAGTAACAACAATAAAACTGCCTCTTTTAGGTAATCCCTTGTCTCTAAGTCTTGCAATTTGGCCCTACTCTGCCTCCCACACAGTTAAACCTTGACAGCTTCCTCATGTTTGATGCTTAATGCACATGCCACTATATATGGTGTCATGATCAGTGATTGACAGTTTCCATCTTTGAAGACAAGAGCAAATACACTTTTTATTGTATATTGTGCACTTCCCTGCTGAAATGCCCAAGCTGGCAGCATTGTGTGTGTTTGCCCATGTGTGAAAGAGTAAAGTAGTTTCATGTTTAAAAAAATAGAATCTTTTAAAACACAAAGTGGTGCTACTAACATTTTTTGAAGGGCTGCTTTTAAATGGGGAAAATGTGGAAATAACAAATCATGTCCATTTTGAAAACAGCTATACTAATAACTTTGTACTGACTTTATCTAATGACTTTATGAAAGTGGATCTGAACCAAACGGCATACCTTTTTAATAAGCACTTTTTACATTGCTTTAACCAATGCTTTTTTCTGTATTTCTAATAGCTTCTTCAAGTATTTCAGTAAAGCAAGTCATTGTTTTCATTAAAGTACTAGCAGTCAGCAGATTGTGTGAGATCAGGTAAAGTCTATAGCTATAAAAATAGAGGGTTTAAAAGAAGACACTGAACAGGTGGAAATGTCTTTCTTTTTACCCGTTTGTCTAATATCTAAAATAATATATCTAATATATAATATAATATAATATATAAAACAGAAGGACTCTAAAGCACGACCCAAGAGACCAGTGACTAGTTTAAAAAGACTTCATTTGAAAGGACCTCAGGAATCTGGACTCAGAGGCTGACAGATTGAAGTCAGGCAAGGCTTTTTCTGGGACTGGGCTGGTATTCTCCAGGGAGGCCACTTAAATCTTTTCCTTAGGCTGAAGGTGGAGGAGAACTGCCAGGATAAATTCAGAGGACGAAAAGGTGGGAAGTGGGTAGGCAGGTAACTACAGGTAAAAATGATGAATGGCTTACTGAGACCAGCTTGAGAAGATCACAGGCGATTTAGCTGAAAGTAAATAGATTCCTCTGAGGGATCCATCTAAGCACAAGCAGGGACATAAACTAGGAGAGGCCCAAGACAGTTTTCTCAGGAACAGGTAAGATTTCAGAAACAGGCATACACCTTGTGAGGCCAATTTACCACCATAGAGGCAACAATAATCTGGCAACAATAAGCATGGCCTTAAATCCATTGAACTAAAGAGTAATGAGAAGAGTTAAGTAAGGATTTGTGTGCCAGCTGGGTCAGAGGGGCCGGCACCGCCCTGCCCAGAGATGGAGCTGAGAACCAGAAAACCTGCTCCGAACACTAAATGAGAGAAAAGGGGAATCTAGAGGAAGAGTGAAAGAGAAAGAAGAGTGGGGCTTGCCAGGACCATGACACCTTTTTGGTTATTTAATTTAAATCTTGTTCTGATATATTGTCTGGCAGATGGATCTTATCACTTTAATGTGAGCACAGGGCTCCTGTAGTTGAGTGCCTGGATGATCTCATTGTTTTTGGTGTATGACTATTAAATATTGCATTTTAAATTAGTAGATGATGCTCTAATGAATAGCGAGTCATTTGTAGGATCTCCAGCTTAATGGCAGAATTAGTCTCATGACGCTGAATGAGAATACCCAAGAAAAACTGTATAACAGTCCTAACAGAGGCAGCAGAGGGACACTTTAGATTACCCAAACACATTCACACACACAAGCACACATTCCTCCTGTCATTGTCATTATGCAAATGCTAATGTGAAAGAAAGCATGGCAGTGCGATTAGCACACAAAGTAGGCTGAGTGAGCTATAAGTTAAAAACCCAGAGTGGGAGGATAGAGTTATGTAGTGACATGCAGTCTGAGGGATTATGGCAATTCATTACACACTGTCAGTCACAAGAGCAGAGCACAGCAGCAGCAGAACCTTGTTTTTATGCATCTGTAGTTTGATGCACGCATCCATTATTGGCCTCTCACTGTATTTCATCCATCTACTTTTCTTGTTCCCTTCATCTGAGCAGGAGGGTGACTTTTACTTTGCTACGGATGACCATGCATGTGTTGTTGCCATGGTTACCAGGTCACAGAGGGCAAAATGTAATCTGTGGCTGCATGCTGCATTCATGAACACATGGCACATGTTCTTCGGTGTAATGTTTGGCAGCCTCTGACTTGATCAGGTTTGCCTGGCGTGTATTTACTTAGCTGTTTGCCATTGTTGGCTCCTTATTCATAGCAAATCAATTTCCTCATGTTAGATTAAAAATTCGAAAGACCGAACAGAACCAGTGTGAATGAGTGGCCTGTCATGTTGCCTTTGGAGACTTTGAAATTACAGGGTGCAAGAGAAAAAAAAAGTATGTGCAGCTCTATAAGTTCAGAATTTCTCGTTTGAGTGGCAGACTTCTCAAAATGGTGCAATGAATACAAGGTAGTTGAGCAATATTGCTTATGTTTGTGTCTCACTATGCCTTTCACATATTTTCTACTTAGTTGTGGAGCTAAAGTTTGAGATTTTTGTGTGTGTGTGTGTGTGTGGGGGGGGGGGGGGGGGGGGTGTATGCAAAGCACGAGTCTTGACTCTGCTTGTTTTTAGAGGAATTTTATTAATTTATATTTGTTTACTTGATGAACCACTTAACTCTGACCTATGAATCATTCAAGAATAAAGTGATATATCTACACATAACGTCAATTTAGCAAAAAAAAAAAATCAGCAATTGTATATATAGGCACGTTATTAGAAGCCTGTTACAAAGGCATATTACGCATTCCCATTTCTTTGGCTGAATGTGTGAAAAATGCCAAACATAAAACAGTTTGACAGACATGAAAAAATATTTTTGATCCATCACTTCTAATGGTTTGGGGCTGGATTTCAGACAGTAGTGTTGGGGATCTTTCAAAGCACAGAAAGGGAAAGCGCCGTCAGATATTGATCCACCATGCAATGCCATGTGGACATTGGCAATGGCTTCATTATTTAGCATTACAATGATCCCAAACACATTGGCAATACAGCAAAGGCATACCTGGATAGAAAAAACTCAACAGATGATTATCAGTTATTGGGGATTGGCCTCCCCAGAGCCTGGAACTCAACATTATTGAAGCAGTGTGGGATCATTTTAACAGAGAGCTAGACGAAGGCGGTCGCACTTTTCTCCTCTCCTCCTCCTCCTCTCCCTTAGCTTCCCTGCTTAGCCTCTTATGTCCTTGTCTAGTCTCGTGTTTTTTGTATTACTTTTCCCTGGAACATTCTCTCACAGTCTGTTCTCTAAAACCTAAAAGAGGAATTATGGATTGGATCAACTGGTCCCTAAATGCAATTGACACCCCTTTCTCAACAAGAAGTTTGGGCTTGGGTGAGCCTGAGTGCTGAAGATATCTACCTATTCGGAACCATGGTAACAGGGTTCTGGCTGATCGGAGCTGGCTTGGCCCTGACTTATCGAAGAATTAAGAAAGCGGAACCGGCTGTTCAAACCCCCACAAGGCTGCCCGCTGGGATTGGAACGATGGGAGAGGCGTGAGTTTCTCAAAATGGGCTCATTGAGTGCAGCACGGATAAGATCTTGGAGAGGCTACGGCTGCTGTGAATACTCAGAATAAGATCTCTGACTGCAGACTGGATACATCTCGGAAGGGCTCGCTCGGAATAACATCTCTGGGCGCAAATTGGATGACATCTCGGGGAGGCACACTGCCGTGAGTTCTCAGAAATCGGCTCCTTCAGCACAAGAAATGACAACATCACAGAACGCAAGTATGGCGAAGCTCGCGGCTCTCCAACGGGAGATTGAGAGACCAGTGTTGGACTGCAGAACTGCTTTGAAATTCATATGAGCTGTTCGCACTAAAGTAAAAACCACCATCACTTATGCGGATACCCCTTTGGCGCCAGCTGCGGTCTCAAGGCTGGAGCTGAACAACAACACCCTGATAACGACTGTGTTTAGTCTGTTCCTTCCCATTCCATGCAAGGCCACCTGGGTTGGCTGGAAGACTGTTTACTTAGCCTAGCAGGGCGAAGGACACTGTCTCAGCTGAACTCTGGACACGCACATACATACATATACACTGATATGCACACACTCATCCCCCCTGCCTTTCCAAACGCCTTCGACGCTTATTCCCTTCCGATGCTGACGGTGGATCAAGGAGACCAGCGCACGCAGGCTCGGATGTACTGTCTAATTCGGCTGTCTCTCACCCTTTACCCACCCCTGTTGCTTGTCATGTGTTTCTTTGGTGTATTAAGAGTTTTTTCATGTGCTATGTGCAAAGGTGTTTTTTTCTGTTCTCAAACTGATCTCCCTGTTGGAGCTCAGTCTGGGGGGAGTTATTTTTTTCTCCTTATCTTTCCTCATGTGGTGCATTTTCCATTGTTATACCTCTCTGACCTGTCTTCCCCATGTGATGTTTTGTGTAATGTATATATGGTCGGAGGGTAAGATGGCGCCGCCATTGCGTGCAATAGGTCGGCAGCCTTATGAAATTTCCCCTTGTGGGACTAATAAAGTTATATCAATTCAATTCAATTCAAAAGGCAGCCAACATCCAAAGAAGAGCTTTGAATGTACTTCAAGAAGCCTAGAGACTCTTTTACTCCAAGAAATGACAAGAAAGCTTGCATGAGAGAGCTCAAACTGTGTTGAAGAATAAATGTGGTCATACCAAATATTACCAAGCACTGTACTGTAGGTCTGCATTATTTGCAACTCTGTCATGCCAACATTTGCTGCACTGTATGGGAAAGGCTGTTATGGTGGCACATGAGCATTATGGGGAACACCTGTCCATACTCCAGCTCATTCACTCTAACGGGGTGGGGTGAGGTGGGCTTCTTCAGGGGCTTGTTTACACAACTGAATACTGAAGTTCTACCAGTTGGATGCTCCCTTGGCTTTATTGGCACTTCAAGTAATTATTGTAGGTTATTAGCTGGTGGAGTCACTTAGCAAATGACTGTTGTAAAAATGTAACAACTGAAAATATGAGAAACAACTTAAAACACGACACTGCACCTCCCTGTTGCAGAAATTCATTTCATTATTCGGTTTTTGTAAAGACATAAGGGGGATAAACAAAAGCAGAGAAGATACGGCAGGCGGATAAATGATTTTTTCAGAATAATGACATTTGGGAGACAACCACTTCTTAAGAATTTCCGCAGAGTATTATCATTAGCAGGAAACAAATAAAAAGAGGCTTCTGAAACACTGTTTTTAAACGATATATTAGAATGTAAAATAACAGATATGTAATAGTTTTCCTTCTATCAGGACATTGCCGTGTAAGTAGGTAACAGTTCGTTGGAAGCATGTTTTGTTGATATCGTGCAGTCCCTGTTGTTGTTCTGTTCCCAGGGCTGCAGACCTGTCAGAGGGTAATCTGCAGCATCAGACACACACAGGTTCCAGCGTGCCTCATGAATAAAATCCAGAGCAGCAGACCTCCTTTCTCCATGAACTATTGTGTTGCAGTGTTTTGATTAGATCCTTTTCTTTTTCTTTTCCTTGGAACAATAATGAATAAACAATGAGCCAGATACATGTATCTGTTGTTTGTTATTAGCAGCATACACATATCAGGTCCTGACAGCTTTGTATTACACAACTTAACTACATTTGTTTCATCCACAACCAAACTCAACCAGCTTTTCACCTTCAACTACTGGACAAAATCCTGTTTATGTAGCCACAAAAATGTTCAAGGACATTTCTGATCTTTTAATACACTTCTTCCAACAACTACCTGTCCAAAAATAGTGGCATATTCTAGTCAAACTTGTCTCTATGCACATCTATATCCATAGAGCCAGGCGATTTGTAAAAACAAAAGAAATAAATGTTGTCACTGTATTGCGTAGACACTGCAGAGCCACTCTTGGAGAGATATATATGGGTCAGGCATAAAACTTGACACGGAGGTAATGGGTAATAAAGTGGTGATATTGTGAAATGATATTGTCTCTGTTATCGTTTTACCTGTGCCTGTCAGCAAGACACACAATTCTGTGTAATATAATATATTGTATAATGAAATCACAGTAATAGTAATGGATCCCCAAACAACAAATGTCATGACAAACACATTTTACTATGCAATGAGGAAACCGATATCGGGTGCAGATTTACTGTAGAGCATCAGTAAGTGAAGCTGTTATTATTAAATGATGTGAAAACCTCATACCTCCAATTCGATTATGTTTTATTTTTGTTTTTAGGTGGGGTTGACTGGATGTTGTGGAGAACAATAAAATCTGATTCAGCGTTTTATTGATTTTACGTTGGCCGCTGTGAGGAGAAAATTGTTAGAAGGCAAAGAAACTCAGACTCAGATATCTATTTACATGTACATATACATGGGCGATCCCCCGTCACGGTCCGATCTGCTCTGCACCAACGTGTGCAGAACAGATGTGACCCAGAGGAAAACCGCCCAGGGCTCTTAGCACATTCTTTATTTATACTTCAAGCAAGTTTCCACAGCAGTAGGAGTGGCATGTATGGAACTGATAATATTTCCTTAAAAGGAGAGACCTTTAGCTTGTCTGTTGAAACAGGAGATAGCTTGGTATGTATAGATCTCAAAACATGTCCATAAAAGGAGAGAGAGAGAGAGAGACCATTAACTTGTCTGTTAACACAAGAGGTAGTATCGTATGTCACCGCATTCTTCTGGACATATGGTTTCACTCTCTTTTCCTGTGGTGGTTCCAATTCACAAGCTCTCCTTCCTTTAAATGAAGCTACAACTAAACATAACACAAAACTAAAAAAATCTCTCAACATTCCCTCCTGTTTGTAGCTGCATTTAAAGATACATCAATGTGTTTCAGACACAGACCCTACATTGTGAGTGCTTTCAGTCTGGTCGTCATAAAATGTGTATCATTCAAACATAATCATTCATTACATTAGTTTCATACTCATCGTCTTCTCCTTCTTCCTCGTCTGGCACAGTGACATATGCAACAAGAGATTAGGATATCATTCTTGATACCATTCCTCTTACACAGGGGATAATGCATGTAGTAAAGATACAAAACATGATAAGTATTAGGCCAATAAACATCAAAACCTTAAACATCAGTGTTCTCCATGAGCTGCTCATAAACCAATCCCACTAATTACTTTGTAAATTTGCCCAATCGGTTACCTGTGCCTGTTGAACGTTTCTAAGTAATTGTAGAGCATTTGTCATATTATCAGAATGCACATTGTCTGGAATATATGTACAAGAAGTTATATTAAACAAAACACACAGTCCGCCCTTTTCTGCCAAGATCATGTCCAGGGCAACTCGGTGTTGCATAACAGTTATTCTTATGGCGTCAATTTCCTGATTTTGTTCTTTGTTGATGCTGGTCGATGCATTTAAAAACAGCCCAAAACTATAGTCCAATAGTCAGGGGGTCGCTGTGGTTTAGGACAATTCCTGAATATTGATAACCTAGACTGGCAAAGCTTGCTGCGCATGTCACTTGAGTCATGTTCATAGGTCTGCCATATAATGTAGCATGCTGTGTTGTAGCAGGCATGTGTGAGCATATATAACAATCTTTGCCTTCTTTGCGATTATATATGTATCTGTACCAGGCGTTGTTCATCCAGGGATGGATGTGGTCCTGTGTCACCTCAGCCCGGTGTGAGTTGTCATATGTCCATGCCCTTCTATGCAAGTTGGCTTCTTGATCCTTTAAGTGCATCAGGGTCCATGCTGTAAGCAGCAGGGCCAAGGTGGTAAACAGAATAATCTTCATGATGACCAGACACACCGATTTACTCTGGTGAGTAGACTACAGGCGAGAAGTAGAAGGCGGGATATACCCAATCAGCCCTCCCTTCACCTGTAGATCACCAAAGAGTCGGGGTGGTGGTGTCTTTAGGTTGTGCTGTCACTCACTTCCACTTTTTGAAATGGCTCTGGTGGATCCAAGAGGGCCTCTCAGCGATTTTGCAAGCTGTTGGCGTTGTTAGGAGTACTTGTATAAGGACCCAATCACCTGGTTTTAATCTGCAAGAGACTTGAGAAGCGTCGCACGGCAGTTCAAACAATATCCCTATTTTCTACTAGTTTTGCCATTCATTCTACTAAAGTTGTCTTTCTAACAGATTTATCTATTGGTCCACTTGCATCAATTCATGCATCTTTTCACTGAGGTCTGATTCAAACTATCTTACTTCTGATTCTTTCCAAAAATAATTTCACATGTAACAATTTATATATGTGTGTTTTCTATTTTTGTTTACCTCTTTGTTGTGATCTGGTGGACATCTCTAAACACCATCATGAGTTCAGGCTTCAATTTCAACCCAATTATACTCCTCTGGGCTTCACCTTCCCACTGGCCCCTGTACCCTTCTCAAAGTGTCCTTTGTTGTCTTAAATCTCCAGCAAACACAATCTGTTTCTTCTCTGTTTCTTTTCAGTATTTTCCTTTTAGATTAAGTCCCAGCCAGGCAAAATATCACATTCAGTGCCTTTAAACAGTTATGTCACACTGTTCTTACCAGCCTGCTGTTAATTCTTCAAGTCCACGATGTTCTGTTGGTCTTCATCAGGAGATTGACTGTCCTTTGAGCTTCTTCTCAGGATCGGGACAAGTGGGAGGTCAAGCTGTAAAATTTTAAGCCAAACTTTGGCTTGTTTTCTCCCAGTTATGTTAATCTATGGTTTTGCTGCAATGCTCAAAATTCTAGGTTGAGAAAAGTCCACCTTTATTTATTTGTGACCTATATTGACACACTAAACCATACCATTAATATCATTTTCATTTCTTTTCTTAAAGCCTCCATTTGCTTCATCTGGCTAGAGTCTGTCTCTTCTGTTTTTCTCTCTGGGTGCTCACTCCCTTCATGGGCATGCAAAGTTCCTGTCACACACACACACACTTCCTGTTACTCTCTTTTGTGTTTCTACAGGCTAATCAAACTCATTTTGTATTTACAATCTACAAACCCTCTGTAATTCTACTAACTTTTAATCTAAAATGTAACGTCATTCACACAATAATTTCATAATCCTCTCACACACACTGCCTTTTAAATAAACTAAACTCTTTGCATTTTTATCTATTTCAAGCATTTTCTGAGTCTCTGTTTTATGGTGCCGTTAGTTCTCTCTACTAACCCTGCACTCCATAGATGATAAGCACAGTGATTTCTTATGCTGAATCCTAGTGCTCCAGAGACCTTACTGATCACATCATTGAGAAAATGTGTCCCATTGTCTGACCTTATCAGAGAAGGGATACCATATGTTGGAATAAAATGATTACATAAACATTTTGCAATGGAGATTGCCTCTGCTTTTTACTGGATATATCTCTGGTCAGTTTGAAAACACATCTATGAACACTAAGGCATATTTTAATCCTTGACATTCATTCAATTCAATAAAATCCATGTGGATGGTGTGGAGAACTGGCCTCTCTTAGGTCTTAAGTTTCCTTGTGAGTTGTGTTTTTGACAGAATAGGCATGTTCTTACAAATTTTTCGCTGAAGTTTCAAAATTTATAGTGTAAAAGTGTGTATTGTTTATCTATACTATATTTCCCTCCTGTTGACACATGTGTTACTTCATGTGTCACTACAGCCGCTGTCCTGTGTAACGACTCTGGTAATATTGGTTTTCCATCACAGACCATTAAGTCATCTTTCAGTTGTGCTCCACATTTCAGCCACTTGTTCTGTTCAATGATTGTTGCAGCTTTTTGTTCGGTTTTTAGTACGTCAAGTGGTATTTGTGGGCAGTAGTCGGATACTAGTAGCTCTGCCGATTGTTGTGCAGCCTGTTTTGCTGCTTGATCTGCAAAATTATTTCCTTTTGTGATAATAAAATTGTCTTTTTGATGTGCTGCACATTTACAAAGTGCCAATTGTTTTGGCAAGCTGATCACTTCCAATAAAATTTTTAATAAGCTGCCGTGTTGCACGGGGTTATCCGTAGAGGTGACCATACCTCTGTTATGCCAAATTTTTGCAAAGTGGTGCACTGCTGAAAAAACAAACTGGCTGTCAGTGTATATATTTATATTTTGGCCTGCGTGCAATTCATATGCACATATGACTGCATACGTGCAGCTGACTTTTTTACTGCCTCTGCTGCGGCTGCACAGGCTTGCACATGCAGGCAGGCCTGACGCAACAGAGTCTAATTTACACGAGTCTAAGTTTCACCAGGAATGTTAACAGGCGTTATTTTTCTTCAAATACCTGTGTTATCACAGCTTTCATATAACCTGCTCCTCTATCTACACCTAAGTAGAAAGGCTTATCATAGTCAGGCAGTGCTAAAACTGTATCTGTCTGTAATGCCTATTTTTAAATAACTGAATGTTTCTTCTTTCTCTATAGATGCAACATTACATTTTCACTTAATGCATTTTTAGATAATTTCTAGTTTTTCAAAGAATTCACCCATCTCACACATCTTACATATTTCAAACTTTGAAGTTAGGGTTTTTTGTATATATATATATTTATATATTTTTAAACTTTGAATTGCTCACAGTTCTAAAACTAGGCATTTGTAAATCATATGCCTAATCACTATGTGTCACTGTGATCCACAAGTATGGTCACAAATTTGTTTCCAAATCAATAAAATAAAATAATCAAACAAAACAGAAAACATACATGAGTCAGGACACAAAAAGAAAAATGCTGCTACTGAAACAGAGCAGAAGTGTGAGGGAAAAACTGAGCTCACAGACAGCTGCATGTGTTGGCTTTTAATAGCATGCAGCCTCTGCTCTAAAAACAAATAAATAAAAATAAAAGAAAATGTGTAACATGCTCATCAACTTAGCGGTGTCCACATATTTAATTCAGCTTCTCAATCCTGTAGGTTTAGCTGTTGTCTACAGGGTTTGGCTTATTAGTTGTTATTATAGGTGTGCTCTATATCTCAGTAATATTTTATCTAGGATAAATGACAGATTTTCAAGCAGGTCAGGTGCCTCTATGCACTTAATTAGTTTAGATAGTTTCTTTATTTTCTTCATCTCATATGTCATTATACTGAGTTTGAGCAAACCTTAAGCTTGATACAGATTACTTCATAACAATCATCCACCTCACATCATAACTGACTAGGTTGCTTCTTATTATTAATATTATGTCATTATTAATATTATCATCTTTTTCTTTCTATATAATAACAATAGTATATTACAATATTTTATTAGTGTATACCATTATACTACTACTGAGCCAATTTAATAGTTAGGATCATCTTACTCAGCAAACAGATAATTTAGAATTCATCCAATCTGTACAAATTTGCTTTTTCCCTGAACAGGTTTGTGCCTACTTTTTAGACTGGTCTTCTGTTTGTCTCATCTCAGATCCAACCTTCGGTCACATTCATTCTCTCTGTTGCGTGGCGAACCAAGCAATTTATTATTATATATTTTATATTTTATTTTGTATCCATCAAGGGCTTCGGGTGATCTGCAGTGTCACCCTTTCCCAAGCTGGAGACATTTACCTTTTCACACACTTTCCTTGGCTGAACAATGACACAGCCCTAATGTACCTTATGCATCTCTCTATTTTATTTAAAAGGTTTTCGTGTGAATTATTTCCTTTTATTCATTTTATACATTCTGGGCATGGTCGTCATGCCAACTATGTTTCATTGTTAATATCAGTTTACAGGTTGTTATCCTTCCTATTATTAGTTTCAATACATTAAAAATAAGTTCTAATGTAATTTTGTCTTTGTTTATTTTATTTTTGTACTTCTTATATTTATATCTATTCGGTGGGGTCTGTTTCCAACCTTTTTAAACTACTTTAAACTATTTTGATCTCTGGTTTTCACTTAATAAGGGTTTTGTCAGTCACTGCACTGTAGTGTGACCTGATGCTGATTTTACTATTAAAGTATCTTCTGAGAATTGTACTTCCTGTGGTTTTCTGTTCAAAACGGTTTTACATACTCCTGTATCACATAACATCTGCACTGGTTTGCCATTAACATATACTGTCAGCGTAAGTTTGCCTTTTACTTCAGACACTAATTGATAGACATTAAATACTTCTGCGTCATTTTTGTCATTTTCATTTGGCTTTTTCTCATTTAGTCATTCATTTGAATATTGCCGTTTGTCTGTTTTATGTCTGCAATCTCTGGCGAAATGCCCTTCCTTGCCACAATTCCAGCACGTATTATCTCTTTCTTCACTTCTTTCGCGTAAGTCTGTCTGTTCTACGTATCTCTGGCCCTTTCCCCTAAATCCTCCTCTTCCTCTGCCTCTATTTCCTCTCCTCTGTCCCTGTCTGTTACCTCTCGCTTCCACACTTGGAAATATTCTAATTCTTGCGTGCGTTTTCCTTCTTTCTTTAAATCTTTTGTTTCTCCTACTTCTTTAAGTTGTAATAGTGCAGATGGATTTCTCCATCTTTGCACACTAATTTGTCCGGCGCCTGGACATTTTTTTTTCTAACCACTGTTCGTCAACAGTAAACTTAGTGGGCTGATTACCCATTAAACAGAACTGCAGAGCCTTCTCTGGTATTAGACGAATAAGAGTGGTTATTGACACGCCCTTCTACTCCAGCTATTCTGGAGCGGTGTCAATTTTATGAGATGAAACTCAACCGTTGTCTTTTGTCACCAGTACTTCAACTACTGACAGGAAATAAAATAACAATAACAATGAGAGTGATTCAGCAGCATATTGTGCTGTTTAAATCAATTCACTCTCAACACACAGAAAACACAAACATTTACACAGACATTTACACAGTCGCGCAGACCTTTTCGGCAGGTCAGTCCTAAAAATTCCTAATTTGAAATCCTTTCGGCGGATTAGTCCTATTCTTACAGATCCGTGCAGTGGATCAGACTCATTAAATCCTTTCGGCGGATTAGACCTAAGTTCGTTTTACGCGAGTGTAAGTGAGTGGTTTCTTTACCTCCCCAAGATTCTCTGGCTATGTTGAAAGTCAGCCACTGGATCCCAGCGTCGTGGACCACTCGATTAAAACACTGGCCAGGAATCGAATTTCAACGTCCCTGGACTTTTCACTCCTACCTAGAGGCTGTCGACAGGCTTCAGTGCAGCTTTCCACGACGCCAGGACACAGCGGCCGATGCTTCCTATCCGGCTCGAAGGACCAAGAAAATGTGAGGAGAAAATTGTTAGAAGGCAAAGAAACTCAGACTCAGATATCTATTTACATGTAAATATACATGGGCGATCCCCCGTCACGGTCCGATCTGCTCTGCACCAACGTGTGCAGAACAGATGTGACCCAGAGGAAAACCGCCCAGGGCTCTTAGCACATTCTTTATTTATACTTCAAGCAAGTTTCCACAGCAGTAGGAGTGGCATGTATGGAACTGATAATATTTCCTTAAAAGGAGAGACCTTTAGCTTGTCTGTTGAAACAGGAGATAGCTTGGTATGTATAGATCTCAAAACATGTCCATAAAAGGAGAGAGAGAGAGAGAGACCGTTAACTTGTCTGTTAACACAGGAGGTAGTATCGTATGTCACCGCATTCTTCTGGACATATGGTTTCACTCTCTTTTCCTGTGGTGGTTCCAATTCACAAGCTCTCCTTCCTTTAAATGAAGCTACAACTAAACATAACACAAAACTAAAAAAATCTCTCAACAGCCGCAAAAGCTGTGCTCATGTGTGGGATGCACATGCATGACAGACCATGACCTTGTTTACTATCAGGGCACCTGAGTGAAGAGGGCTGGATAGCGTGAACTCATGTGTATTCAATGTGTGTGTAGTGTGGGATGAAGTGTATTTTGACCCCAAACTTGTTTATTCCTTTTTAACTACAATATTTTGTTTTCTGTATTTACAAAAGTGTCAGAATATCTCCTGTACTTTGTGCTGTATAACCCCATGCAGCAACCCCTTAATGCACTTTGGTTAGTCTAATATCTTTTAGGTCTCCAAGTCCTTAGTATAAGTGATACAAGTTTTTTTCACCTACAATGACATTAGCACAATATTAATTTCTTTTTCTGCAGAGAAATCATTGCTGCTAATGCAGCTGCTGCAATTCAGTGTGGAAACACACTGTGAATGTGTGATTAAGCATTTTTATTCACAACACATAATTATTTGACACTTGATTACATAAAACTCTCCAAATGTGAGTCATGACAATGTCCTGCTATGCCCCTAGAGCATAAGAAAAAGACACACCAAGTGCCGCTAACTGATTCATTTCAGTGCTCTAACAATCATAAAACAAAGCCAATTGTTTTTTTTGGTTTTTTTGGTTTTTTTACCCATTATCGGTCCAGTCCTTGTACCTGACCATTTTCAGAGAAATGTTTCTTTTGCTTACTAAGACAGTTAACACTGATCTATGAATAATTCAAGCATTTTACCTATTTCAGGGGATGAACCAGTGTTGAGTTTACATATAGCAGACAACTTAGCAAAGAACCAACTTTAAATTGTATCTTTAGCCACTTTGTTAATAGCAGCTTGTCACAAAAATACATAATTTGTTTTCATTTCTTTGGTTTAATGTTTGAAAAATGAGTGGCAACAGGCCTCAGAGAGTGATTTATCCACATTTTTAATTCAAATCATGTATGAAGGAGGTCAGGCGAGACATATAACAGTTGTCTGTAAAACATGGTGCAGGCTCTGTCATGGTTTGGGGCAGCCAGCAGTGTTGGAGAGCTTGTCACTATTGATGGAATTATAAACTCAGAAAAGTACTGTCAGATTTGGATCCACCAAACCATCTATAAAAGTTCCTACTGGCAACAGCTTCATTTTTTAGCATGACAGAGATTCCAAAAACTCCATTATTGATATCACTTATCGATTCAATTCCTTATTGATTCTCTTATGGATTGTCATTGGGTTCTCATTGGCTCTCTTTTGAGAGTCACCGCAATCTCTAAGCAGCAATAAAGAAATTACATTAATGCAAATTAATTGCATGCTGTGTGTCAAATGTTTCATGTTTGTTGAGGTATTTCCCCTCTTCTTTGAGATCAGTGTTGGACTCATTACTCAAAAAAGTAATTATTACACATTTTAAACAGAACATGGACAATTTGACCTCAGTAAATCGCATGATAGGGTGGGGCTAGGTTTCACAATGGGTTCACCTGAAACCTTGGCTGCTTGTGACTACACCCGTTTCCACACTTTGGCTCGTGTGATTAGGTAGGACCAAAAGGGGTCCATGGCTCTCTTGGGGACACTCCCGTGAAACGTCTTCAAGGAAACTTAAAGAAGTCCAGACGCTTTTCTTTCCAAGCTCCTTACACTACGATGACCTGGATGACTGAGAACCTTCACAGACATTACACAGAAAACTTTTCTTAAAAGGAATGCAGCATGTTAAAGAGAGGCTACAGCCTGACTGTTCATCTGTTTGTTACCTGATATTAAGGGTCTGGCTGCTGGGGTCGGCATTCGCTGAGCACTCTGGGTTCTTGGCTAGCTTAGCGTTAGCATGCTGTCTGCACAAATGCTTGCAAAGAACTGAAGTTGTGTTAGCAGAATAATGTGGTTGTTTCTGTCCTGGAAGCAGTTTTCCCCTTTACCATTTATGTCACCCTTCTGTACAATAAAAATAAATGTCCATATCCTCGCTCTACACTGTGTCGCTATCAGCTGATTGTAGCCCAATTGCAAGAACCAATAAGTGGCATCAAAAGGCAGGCAGACTAACAAAACAAAAGTCAGCCCACATTCAACAACAGCTTTAAATGTCCTAGAACTATTCCTAAAGACTACTTAAAGAAATGAATGAATGAATGAATGAAAGGGGACATGCAGAGGGTTGGTGTGGCAGAGGAGAATACTAGTTACAGGCTGAGATGAAGGCATATTATCTGCTGTGGTGAGCTCTAAGAACTGCTGAAAGAAGAAGGAGGATCTAACAGCAATTATCTCCCATTTTCTTTTTCAAACCCTGCCCGTCTATAGTAAGATGCTTCACTGGCTGAGACCACATCCTCATTTATTTCTCACAGCATTTCTAGTAGATAATGGCATGAAAATGAGTTGAGTCTACGATTTAGAAAAGGTCTCTGAGTGGACTGGTGATGGCTTCCGGACAGGGCAGATCCCCATGTTTGCCCCAGGGAGGTTGGGGCATGAAAATGAGAACAAACTGCTTATAGTGCAGGGGGGGGGTCATATATCAACAGAGAATGGAAAGGGAATGCATGAAGTGTGAGCCTGCTCCTGAAATTCAGATAAATCTCCATTTTATTTTATTCATTTTTGCCAATTACTAAATCAGCATCCACACTCTTGTTTTTATCAGCAATGCAGAAAAAGAGCTGCCGGAATAACTGAGTATAATTAAGTATAATAAGAGGAATTAACTATAATACAACAGCTGAATACAGAATCAATCCTGGCAAAACTAAACTTCTTCTTTTTCACCCCGACAGCTTCTTTGGGGGGGGAGTCATTACATCGGCTCATCCACCATTAATATCAAATCTGCCAAGAACGTTGGTATATTTTTTGACCAGCATTTGAAATGCACATTTCACATCTCGAAGTTCATCCAATCTTGTTTCTTTCGTCTAAGAAACACTGCAAAAATCCAACCTCTAATTTGAATCTTGAGTATATACGCTTTAACTTTCTTCCATCTCAAAGATATGACCCATCAAAAAACTAGCTGACACTCATACATCACTCCTCTTCGTTCTTCTCTTCACTGCCCAATTAAATTCTTTATCCATTTAAAAACTTTAATAAAAACATATAAAGCTTGATGGTCAGGCTCCTGCATATATAGTGGAGACCTTATTCCAGCAGTTAGCCTCTCTTAACTCTTAACTGTTTCCCTCTTTAGTATTAAATCCAGAGGCAATCAAGCTTTTGAGGATGAAGTGCCTAAACTTTGTAACAACTTGTCTACACCTATCAAGCCATTTAAGTCTGTGGTGTTTTTCAAAGACTACTAAAAACTCATTTTTATAGGTCAATTTTTCTCAGTCTTTCACCCATTTGACTTTGTGTCTCTATGCTGGAACATGTTTACTTATCTTTAATATGTGGTTTTATTCAAACTGTAAAGCACTGTGTAACTGTGCACTGAAATCAGGGCCCCTACCTTCATCACGCTTCCATTTACCACTGTGTTTTTAAAAGAAGTAGTGGCAGAACCAATTCCCGAGATAGCATCCAAAACAACTTGACATTGAGGGAAAAGAAGGTGGAGGGTAATAATACATTTAGTTACAGTTTGAGTACAGAATAAGCTGCAGTCAGTCAGCTGTTGTGAATGCTCTGTCAGTGGGTCCTAATGGTGAAGGATCATGATGTCATCATTGAAAGTAAGCCACCCACTCAGCCAAATGACTTTGTTCTTAACACTGTACTTTCTTGGCCTCCTACAGTAAACTAGATTGGATGATGAGTCACTAAGAAAAGCAGAGGACAGTCATACAGACACACTTTTACAGTTAGATTATTAAATTGTACCAAATACATCTTAATTACAAATTTTTCATGGCCTTGAATAACAACCACACGCGCCTCATGCAATGCTGATCTGAAAATATAATCACTTGCAAAACCCATGTTTCTAATGGGCTCATCCGATGTCATTATGTTGCCTCATCATAGCACCTCCTGCACACCCTCATCATGAAAATCAGTCAACAGCTAGTTCTGCATATATTTCTTCTTCCTCCAGAAGAGAAATTATGCAATAAGTTTAACAACTTTATAATGAAATTATCCAGATCCTAAAATGATTAAGCAAAACTGTGAACATTCAACATTCTTACACTGTTTAGACCAACCAGTGTGTTTATTTTTAAGATTTTTCAATATTACTAAACTAACAAAGTTTTACTTTGCAAAGAAAAACTGAGATTTTGGCAATGACAGGTTTTTGCACCGAAACATACATCATTACAACAAAAACAACCTGATGTTAATGTTAATGTCTGTCAACAACAGAGATGGGCAGTACAAGTAACGCGTTACTGTAATCCGATTACTTTTTTGAAGTAACGAGTAATGTAAGGATTACTATTGCAAGCAAGGTAATTAGATTACTGTTACTTTCCCGTAAGCACGCCGTGTTACTGCGTTACTAAAACCGTGTCTCATGACAGTGACGTAAGCAAGTGCGACGTTCGTGGCAACAGCTGTGTGCAGATCAACAAAGGATAATCTATCAAGTGCAGGAGAGAGTATGAGCATGCAGCGTTTAAAGCGTGGAAGTACTGACCTTACTTTGAGTTTGATTCCGTAAAAAGTGACAAAAACATTAGCGTCCACTGTTCACTGCGTGGGAAGAAAACTTCTTTTTACAGCGAAAAAACCCTTAACTTCCGAGCAAGCACCCAGTACGCTATGACGTAATGGGAAATTCACAGACAAACTTACGGATTCTTCCACTGACCGCTGCGGCACACCTGCACCAGGGCAAACACCTGCCTGCTATACAGGTGAAAATAGAGCAACAGGACTGCTGCGTCTTTGATTTTATTTATTTTCTGCTGTGTTTCACTTGCATTTATTTGAAAGACTGAGTGTAAAGACAAAAAAATATTTTATGTGCTGGAATGTGCAGAAAATAGGTTTAAATGTTAAACAAATTTCTTCCAGTCAGAGAATGTTGCATATAATTAAATTTTTGCTTGATGCATAAAGTTAAAAGATTAAAACTAATAAAACTTTGTCATTTTTTGAACTTTTTTAGGGTTGAAATAAAGAAAACCCTTTTTGAATATATCTTTTTTTTTGCCTGTGTCCTCTATGCCTTGGCTGCTTGGTCCCTCACAGTTTTGTTATTACTATTATTCCTGTTTTAATTTCTTTCCCAAGTTGTTGTGAGCCCCTTATTTCTTATTGTAATTTCGTTCCATTATTGTTTCTATTTGTTCTATTTACTTAGTTCCCTCTGTGTTCCCTTTCGGTTCCTTCTGTTTTCTCTCTATACTTGTCTATTGTTCTTCTGTCCAATACCTGTCTTCCTTTGTGTCAAGCTCTTTCTTGCTCTCCTGATTAGCTGTGGCTAACTTCCTGTTTTGTTTTGGTAGCTGTTTATCGTGATTGTTTTCAGCTGTGTTTAGTTCCCATACTGTCTCTGCTTTCCTTGTTACCTCTTGTTAATATATTGCCTCAGTCTTCCTTTGTCCATCTACATGTCATGCCATCCTCTCTACCTCCACTAAAATAACCAGTAACCGCCCGGTTACTGTGGATCAGGAAGTAGAAGAGGTCGTCCACCATTTGGAAGATCGTTGGTTTGATCCCCTGGGTCCTGTAATCAAAGTATCCTTGGGCATGTTACTACATACAGAGTTGGCCCTTTTAGTGTGAATGTAGTAAAAAAAAAAAAGGGCTTTGAGTGCTCAAATAGAGTAGTAAAGTGCTGCATAAGTACCAGTCCGTTTACCTTTTGCTCCCGAGATGTTCATAGTATCTCGTCATGTTGCTGGTTTCCCTTGTACGTGTTAAACATTTAGTAGTCTGTGGACTCTGCATCACACTCTAACCTATCCTGTCAATGTCACATCTAAAAAAATATCAGCATCTGGATTACAGTAAATGTTGTGGTTGAGGACTGATGTTTTAGCATTATTTTTCAGCATCTTGTTACACTTTTAAAGTTTATGTGTAAAGTTGTTTTTGTAGGATGGCACATTGATTGTGTTTAAATATCAGAATCTGAATACTACCATACCTTGGTACGTCTATTCTGCAAGAGTAATTTGGTTTTACAAAAACAGTTTTATATCTTTTTAAAAACAAGAGTGTTGCAGTGCTCGTATTTAATCAAAAGACAACTGAGTAGAAGATGCATTTTTATTAAAGAGGTTCCATTCAGTCACTCTGAGTGACGGTTGGCATGTCACTTTTGGATTCACCTCTCGTCTTCATCACCCTCATCTTCATCACCCTCATCGCTTTCTTTATTGCCTTCAAGTAGGGAGTCTTGTTCTTCAGAGGCGCTGTCAGCAAATTCATCCCACCAGTGGAACTGTTCGCTGGCATGACTTTTCTCATCATCACTGTCTTCCTCTCTAAACTGTCTCCTAAATCCTCCAGGAAGCAGATCCTCCTCTGCTTCTCCTTCATCCGGGTTGACTTCATAGTCAACCTCAGCAGCAGCAAGGTCATTTTCATCTTGATGAGCTTCATTGCGTTCTTCTTCATCGTTGCTGCTGTCAGCATTTTGATTATCATCGGCAAAATTATAATTGCAATAATTGTGGTCATTTTCAATATCTCTGTTATTGTGGTCATTTTCATCATCAGCATTATTGTCATCATTTCCATCATCAGAGTTGCTGTCATCAATTTCAAAATGAATGTTGAAGAAATTATTCTGATTGATGTGATCACCATTGTTGTTGTTAAGCTGCTCTGGGTCCCAAAGTCTCGCAACTTCAAAGATACGTGGTGCAAACATTATAACATGTTCCACACCATTTTCAAAGAAGTTGTCCATATCTCCCCAGTTACCACCTTCAGCCAAGAGTGGTTGCTCTACATGAAAGTTCAGTTAGCAAAGTCACAGCTAATCAAAAGAAACTTCAACACTGCATTATGTTTCTTTTGTACAATAACAGATCAAGTTCTTACCCTCATTAGGCTGAGCATGGGCCCCATCTCCTTGTTCCGTCATCTGAGCTTTAAAGATCCCACAAAGACACAAGTTATTCAAGTTAAGCAGTACATTTCCCATCTGTACTGTAGGGCATGCTCAAAAATCTCACTGTAAATATCTATCATCAGCTATCAAAGTTACAGCATCAAAATTAAGTTTCACTTATAAAGCAGTTCTCCCAAAACTCACCCTTTTTTCAAAGAAACTGCTCTATGAAAATGTCCTAGTTCAGCTGTGTGTGTATCTGCTTGTTGCTGGAGTCAAAAATATGTTTCAGTTGTAACATTTAAACCTGCACTGTAACTGTGCAATAGCTGTGATGTCTTAAGAACTACCAGAATTCCATCCCATGAGTGTTCCATGAAATTCCACCTCAGGAAGGCCAACTCTGATGGCCTTCATCAGGGCTTATGTAAGCTTACTTCAGGACCACCAATGTAGTCACTGTACTCCAGGTACCCTATGACCCTGATGGAGGGAGGAGTTAGCCCTTTTCTAACACAAAAATCAGCATAAATCACAATATACTGATATATAAAAAACATAACCATGCTAACAGACAGCCATTTCTAAGTAGTGATGGCAGTAAAAATAAAAAACTGAGCTTGGTTCTTTCATTGTGACAAAAAAGTCGGCAATGGCTGGGATGTGAGTCATTTAATTAATATTGCATGTACTTATGTGCTTAAAGTAAACAAATGTTTTAGCAGTAGTAAAAGTTTTATATATTTAGTCTTCTCATATAAAACTGACAACACAAACATCATAAATAAGAGAAAAAACTGACCTCCTATTTTACACCTGCTCATGAGTGTTTTCATGATGGCGGCAGCCTTGTTTTCAACAATCAGGAGAAGACCACAGCTGAAGACTCTGTATAGATAATGTAATTTATGGGAAGCTGCATCCCCTTTTACACTACAGGCAGGGGGAGAGGAGGGTCACGAAGACACGCTCATAAAACATTAATTCAGCACTTCATTCTGCTTAAAAGCAGCCACACATGGTGAAATAGGCTGTCAGATACAGTGTGCTTCTGCAGGGAGTTTGGTTCACTTTAGTGTTAGCAGCAGTGGCCTCAGAAATGTTCATGCAGCTCATTTTAGTTCAGCATTTTAGAAAAAACACAAAGTCACTAAATAATTGTGACTCATCAGCTCAGCCATTTCTGTCAAAATTGTTAGGAGTGTGAGTACTTAGATAATTTTTACATTTATTAAAATCAATATGTTTCCCTGTGATCCAGGTTGTGTAAACGCTGTTGTGTAAAAGCTGTGTAAACAGCAGGTTGTCACTTACCTGCAGAAGAAACAGCGTGGGCTTTTTTTTTTTCTTTTCGTAAGTGTATTGGTGCCTATGTCTTGTTCAGTCTCTGAGTGTTCCCATGCTGCAGGTAGCCAGAGGGTATGTGGACACAGGAACATTAAGTGTTGAGAAAACAAGTATTTATTCAATCAGCAGGTGTCATCAAATCTGAGAAAGAAATGCTAAAAACAGAACATCTGAGATAAAAAAAAAAAACAACAACAACAACAAAAAAGAGCCAATTTCTAGGAATTAAGGAACACAACATGGCTATGGGGATTACTATATGTTTGTTGTTTTGCTTCATCATTAAACCAGACTGAAACACTGAACAGAGTGCGTGCTTTGTGCTAGCACATCTCACCGAGAGTAAAACCTCCTGAGTCACCTGAAAATCCTGCATTAAAAATAATTCTAAATTCTGCTGCTTCCTTAATGAAACCTTCTAGTAATTTCAAACTGTTTAAACTGTTTCTGAAAGTCACGCCACTTACTGGCCTTAGCTCGTTTCTGCTTTAATCCCAACACTTTAATTTCAAATCAGCTGTAAAAGAAACGTTTCAAATGCCATGAGAGCGAGACCCGTCTCAGACGTCTGACATTAAATGTGACAGCAGTTACCAGGAATCAAATACGACTGTGGTAGACGGCACTTTTGAATAGTCAAGAATGGTATTTTTATCAGTATGGAAAGTGTCTCTTTTCATCGAATTTTTACTTTGTGCTATTTGTTTAACCTTTTCGAGATTTCAGCAGGTAACCTTTAGAAACTGTGTCTAATTTCAGGGTTGTATATACCACTTGTGATGCTCTGTAATGTATGGTTGGCTATGATGGTTTTGATGCCTCGCTCTCTTATAAGGAGATTCGGGCCATTCGTTGTTTATTCTTTGTCGGTTTACATCAAAGAAAATGTCAGCCATGTGTTTCTGCGCTCGGTGCTCTGAGCAGGTTTTCTGTAATAAGGCATGAAAATGTTGAGGTGACTGTACCAGCACTTGCAAAGTACAAGGGACTCAATTTTCCAGCTAATGCACATTTTGTCAGCCATGTCTTTTCTCACTGTGCAAGACACACACTCACACAGATGTGCACATCAGGACACATATAACCCCACTTTGCGCTGGTGCACCAATGCATGAAATGCACACTATGTCTGAAATGCTTTTTCTGTGATGTGAAGGTCAAGAGGACGGAGCATGAATGATTGGCTTTTATTTTAGCTTGACATCATATGCAAGATACCATCTACGTCTTTGTATTTAGCAACAAAAGAAGCTCTTATTTATTTTTTTTAAATACTGAAATTCAATGTCGTTTTTTGATTGGATCTAGCTCAGCAATATTTAGTGCATTATGTGTCATTTGTCTGTGCTATATCAAATTAAGAGACCTAGGTTAACAGAGAGTGAGGCGTTTGGGTCGAGTAAGTCTTTCCTCAGGCTAAACAATGAGACACAGCCAATGGTGTGCTTGATGAATCTGCTGACGCGTCAGTGTCGTCGTGTAAATAATTCAGAAAGACAATAGAGAAGAACAGAAGGCTGAAGGTCAAAGGTCCTCCCAGCTCCTAGACATGTTGGAAAAACAAACTGCATCACCGCACAGTGACTTATCCAGTTGCTCTGCGCGACCCCCTTGAAAAGCTGAAACCTGACGCTGTTATGATCAAAGAGGGCAACTGTCTGTTAGACTGACCCACCTCTTCTATGGAGCTTTTTGGTAATATTTTTTACATGAGACATGATGAATGGAACAAATTAAATCCCTTATTATTAAGCTGCCCGAGATCACTAAATAAATAAGCCTGTAGCGAGTGATGCACAATGATTGATACTGATGGACTGATGTGGGCACTCAAAGCCTCTCATGAGATTTTCATGACAGTCACATTAGAAAGAAATCAAAGGAAATGGACACTACTGGCAGCACTTAATAACAATCCATCTATCCACTGTTCGGTGATTTTTATGCGGTTAGATATAAAGCTTTTTAAATGGAAGGCAAGTCCAGCATTGATCTGATACTAAAAGCCTTCCTGTTGCTAATGAGGATCATGTCATGCTGTATTTTTCTGAAGAAAATGTCAGCCCATTCAACCGCAGCATTTTATTCACTTACATCAGTGTAGCATGAACCAGCAGTTTATTTCTGGAATGAAATCCACAAAGAACGATGATTTATTTTTCATGTTATAAAAATTTCACAGTCTTCATTCTTCAGGTGTGATTGCCCACTTATGACGTTATAAAGTCAGATTTCATTGGTCACTCAAAAATCAAAAATACAAGCTACACATTAACGTTTCATAGCCAAAACCAAGCTTTTGTTTGGAAACTTTGGCCTGTAATTTTTCACATTACCTTACACTTTCCTGTTAAAAGAGAGATTTTCTTTCCCATTGTACTGTATTATTGTAGGACTGTCATGACACAGTTGTAACTGTAATGTAATAAATTTATTTAGTACAATAATGCATTGCAGTATGTTACTTTGGAGGGTGTTACACCTGTTACAGAAGGTGAGTATGATGGCAACTACACTTTACTGTCAAAATTATTCACTCACCCATGCAAGTTGTTTGTATCCATCCATCCATCCATCCATCCATCCAGATGGTAGAGTTGCAAGTTCAATCATAGGCACATATGTTGAAGTCTAATCACACTAATCACATATAATCTGTAATTGTACCTATTCGGGGTACGTCTCAGTGCCAGTTGGGATAGACTGCAACCCTACTATTAGCTGCTAAGAAAAAGAATTACAGAGTCAAAAAAACATGTAATTTCTGAGGCTCTATATTTTTAAAAGAAATGTAATCTGTTTCAGGTGGTAGGGATGCTATCATGACATGACGGCCATAATGCCCTCTATTTTTAAACTCCAATTAGCAGAGGAATCCTCTGAATGGCTGTGAAGGCCATAGCATTTAATTTTATATCTTTTTTTTCTCTCCATACTAATCAAACCTTCTTGTGACCTTTAGTCTCCAGTCTAGCAGCATTTGCATACATCATGCATCTTTACTCATTTATTCAGAAATCACTCTTTGTGGGCGAGAGATCACTGGATTTTTTTGAAGAAGAATATAAAGCTGAAAAAACATATTCATCTGCTTTCAAAGGATCTTTGAGACACTGTTGTGATTGATCTCCACAGAGCTTTTAAAGGAAAGGTCTTTTATTGTTAGTTAGAAGAAGAGAGCTGCATAAATATTTTCAAACTATATTTGCTTTCATACCTTTTTTCATGTCGCTTTACAAACATATCATGTTCACATCACAAAGTCACATACCTCCCAACACTACCTCCTGTCTTCCACCCCCATATTCAACCATCAACACCTACCCTGCATCCTGTCAAACTGTCACATCACTCAGTCTCAGCTCTCAGCTTCATGCTAACATGCTGGAAAAAGCTGCTTAGCATTATGCCAAATGTGAAGCTGTCTTTGTCAGGTGATGAAAACGGTGTTTTCATGTGTTGTTACTGATATACACTCATTTTAAAGGCTGGCACATAAGTTTAAAGTTTCGACAAATGAGTGTACTACCTTACAATACAATATGTAATTTATATAGCGCCAAAGGATTTGGCGCTATATAAATTTAATTTAATTTAATTTAATTTAATTCTTTATTCTTGCCCATCCCTCTCATGCTGACACGCTTATCCAATTCATGGGAGCCTATCCCACACATCTGCAGAGAGGCTGGATACACCCTTCAACAGGCCAGTGTCACACTACTAAGTTAGTCAACAGTGAACCCAATGCTGAGTTTTTCTGCAGTGTTCTGTCTGTGCTAGTCCTTGGTAAATGGACTGTAATTTATATAGTGCTTTTCAGCACCCAGAGCACTCTTTACCCGGCAAACTGCATGCATGGAAACAATTCTAATGCTCATGCACATATGCAATTGCAGATGGATACATCAGGAGGTCTTGGGGGGTTCAGCATTTTGTCTGAGATCAGTTCCGCATACAGTATACATCTTCTGAAAAGTAGACAACCCACGCCACCATAAACAATATGCTTTTGGGGGGACAACTGGGTAACCAGTTTCATGTGGGGTGGATTAATATATATATTTATATAGTTAGATGAAAAAATGCAGTTCCGTACTGAAAAATCCATCTTTAGTTTTTAAAATAATTCATTTGTAACAACAACAGTTGCCTCAAGGCACTTTATTTTGTAAAGCCCTACAATAATATAAGAAAACAGAGAAAACCCAAACAATCATATGATGATGATGATGATTTATTTATGTAGCTTTAGGTATTTTTTTATTTATTGTATTAATATTTTTTGTATTTATATATAGTAAATCATAAAAGAATATATGTGACAATTGTGGTACTTGTATCAACTAGTACCGGTACTTGTGAATGTGTTGGGGTCCCAGTGCCTGCCCGGCTGTCCCAGCGTGGCCACAAGTGGCTTTCCCCCCACTTGTATATAGAGCACTCAGTGTTGAAAATAAAGTACTGTTTAACTGTTATTCTCAAGTCTGCGCCTGAGTCCTTCCTGCCTGCCCTGATAGAATGATTCCTCTTTAATCTTAATCATCCCTGAAGATTAGAGAGCATGATGTGAAATTGCCTGCATTTCTTTCCACACTTTGTAAATCTGCTGACCCCGCACTGTTTGTATGTTGCAAACAAAGAAGAAAAAAACTCCTTTTCAGGGTGATGAATGGACACTTAAAAACTTTGCAATGCTTAGTGTTCTGTTGTTTACATTACGCTTGTAGCTTATCTCTTTCTTCAGTGCACAGTCCTAATCTCTTGTATATGTTGTAAAATGTTTCCCATCTTGCCCTTTTTTTGTAACTCTGAGTAATTTTTTTTAGTTTGACATGTGAAAGGTCAGTGAGCTCTGGAGAGGCCAGCAGATAATAAAGTGGTTAAGTGGCACCACCATGTGGCCTTACAGACATCATTTTGCTGACATATACAGCAGGGACACATCTAGTTCCTGAGAGTTTCTATGTGGAATTCATTTGCATTTATTGCATCTATACTTGGAGGTTAAGGCACTGCCTTGTCTTCTGTGTGATTTGCTGAATTCTTTGAAAAGACCAGGTGAATGACTGATCAGACAATTTGCAATGCACGAGTTCTTCAACTGATATAACACAGTTGCGAAGACTGTTGGGAAAAGATTTTTTCAATTGAATAACAGCTTAATGAAAATGCAATAGAGGGTATGATTTGCAGTTCATTTTCTTCTTAATGAGACCATGCATGCTGAGCTGCAGTCAAAGGTATAAAAATATAAAGACTTTGATACTGTAATAGGATCAGCACCCATCATACCTCGACGCGCATCATCATTTATTACTAGCTCAGAGCGGGATTACTTGTGGGTGATGTTTGTTTACTGTGTGTGCTGATGCATATTAGTTACATTATGTTCTCTTCTAAAGTGCAAACAGTCTTTATGTGCACCTCTTACAGCAATCCTTGACCGTGTGGGTCTATAAGATGATCATTTTTATTTATTTAATAATTAAGAACACAAATCTATAACCATTAAATGTAACAGTTCAGCGCACATTCTGCTCTGCCACAGTTTGTTTGATGTAATCAGGACAAACAGTAATTTAACAGAAAACATGGATATTTCTAGTAAATTAAAAGACATTTTTCAGCTCTTGGCACATGTTTGGCTTTTACCCATAATTCCACTATCACTTCCCTCTATGCCTGCCTCCTTCCCACCCCTCAGTCATGTGAATCCTCTTAGAGGTGGATTACTGGACTACGATGTCCACATCGAGAAGGAAAGCGAGGGCGAGAGATGGCAAGAGAGAAAAGGAGCATGAAGCATCCAGAGTGAGAGGAACACACAACAAAGAGAAGAAGAAAAAGACAAAGACAATGGAAAGGACCCCTTGGCCCCATGCAAGCAAGGAATGGGCTAGAAGGTGGTGTTTAGCTAGGGTGAGAACACCTACTTTTCCACAGGTGCTACTATTTGTTTGTTTTTTCATATCTTCTTTTTAGTTATAGGTTATCTCTATAAAATAGTGGATAACTTTATGACTTATCCACTGTAAGTGAGACTTAATGAGTGGTACACTAAGTTGTCTGACTCTGTTGCTTGTCTGTCAGAGTAATCATATCTTAGTGAGCTTAAAGTGTCTTTATGGCTTTGTGAACTATATTCCTTCCTTTCTATATTCTGTTTCTGTTTTCTCGTGGAATGATAATGCATGTGTTGTCTTTCTTTCGCTCCTTGCAGACAGAGCCTCACATGGTGAAGCGCACACTCCGGGTGTCCCACGCCCACTCTTGCTGACAAGGCAGGGAAAGACTAACAACCCGTGGCAGCAATGTCTCTCCTGTCCTTAACTGCCCCTCCCGGCTGGAGCATGTGCTCTGCTCTTTATATCCTCATTGTGTTGCTCCCAGAGGCCAAAACAGACGGCTTGAACGCTACCATTATCCGCAACGGTGGGGGCTCCCAGTGTGGGGAGTACACAAACCAGGTGATTACAATAACCATCTTGCAGTGATGTTCTCCAGACAATAGTAGCACAGCCTTATCACTGCAACAGCTTGCTACTTTTACACCAGAGATCCATCAGCTAGGTTAAGGAGCTTTCCATCTGAGCAGAAGTCAGAATAATGTTCCCATCAAGTACATTTGAAATGCATAAAAAATATAAAAAATAATACACTAAGGTGGCAAGACACCTATTATTTTTTAAGTATATATATTTAAGAGATTTTAGGGGGGGGAAATCAGAGAATTTAAGTGAGGAAAAGATAACACTGTTATGAGTTGATATAAATCTGAGATTATGTATAGAGCATTGACAAAAACAAGTGAACAAAGACAGCGGTTGTTTCGGCTGTCTGAACCTGTCCTCAACAGGTGATGGAGAATGGGATGTGTCGCCTGGTGGCCACACTGCCTCAGCTGGACGAGCGTAGATGTCCCGATATGTTTCGCTGCACAGACGAGGTCTCTTACTGGCTGCATGAGAATGAGGAGAGGACGCAGCAGATCATGGCGCTGAAAGAGACCATCTCTGAGCTGCAGGAGGAGCTCAGGAATCATCGACATCATATCAAAGTCCTCGAGCTGCAGGTTCGATTTCCATTTTTATACTTAAGTAGGTGGGAGAAGGGGGGATGCTATACTTAGCAGACTTGAGTCAACCATCAGCAACAACCCTTTTAGGTTTGATAGCTACATGGAGAATATTGTGACAGTGTGAAAACATATTTTCTTGTTTTATTTTTAAGACTATACCTGTAGTGGCTCACTTTTCTGCACTATTATAACTTAATATGTTCTGTCTGTAGTATTAAATATAGCCACATGTGATCAAATAAGCCTTGATTGCAGTTTTATTTGAAATAAACATGTCCGCCTACGACAGGAAACGTGCTGCAGTTCTTTACTCTGATGTGGTGCTTGGTCATCAAACTGGCTTCTCTCCCAGCATGCCCTTGACCTTAGTCACTAACAGGATTACTCTACTCTTGCATGTGTTGCCTCATTCGTCTCAGTGTGAGCTTAAACAGAGACACTGGTCGGTGGCCACAGATGAAGTGGCTGGTGTCTTGTGTGTTGCACAGGAAGCACAGGACAGGGGAGAGGGCTCTGGAGTTTGTGGTGATGGGAGTTGTTGTTGGTGGTGTGTCTGAGCTCTGAATAGATTAATCTGTCTTTAAGTATTACAAGTGGACTTGCTCCACACGTTTCCTGTGTGTGGTGTTCAGGGCATGTTATACCCAGAGGAGGCCCTGGGGCAAACCCAGGACATGCTGGAGAGATTATATCTTTTGGCTAACTTGGGAACGTCTCAGTGTTCCCTCAGATGAACTGCAGAGGGTAGCTGGGGAGAGGGAGGTCTGGGCTTCTGCAGGCCCCATGACCCTTTATGGATGGATGGATGGATGGATCTAGATGTTGGTTTGGCAGATATTGCATGTCCTAACATGTGAATGAAGGGTTCCTGTAACAGATTGATATATCTGTCACAGGAATGTGAATGATTTCTTTCCTTTATTTTTAACTAATTTAAAAATGCACTTGTCTCAGTTGTTGCACGTCCTTTCATTCACATGTGAGTCTGTGTATTTCTATTTCAATGATTTCAGAGTGAAGAGAGGGTCCACTTGAACATCTCCTTGGAGCAGCGTTTTCATGAGTTGGAGCTGCACTACGCTGAAGCCACTACCCTGCTGCACTTACAGGGGACTCTGATCCTAGACCTTCAGGTTATTACCATTTGGGGATATTTTGTTAGAATTTCTTCTCTCTTTTTTCTCATAAACGTTAGCAAAAGTGTTTTTGAGTGTTGGCCTCTGTTTGTATTTATGTTTAGAACCAACTACATAATCTGACACTTCTGGTGGATAAAGTAAAAAGAAGCCCCGGCTGTTTGATCAACATTGTCCGACCCAATCCTCTCATGAATGCTCACGATGCGCTGCACCCAGGTACATGCTCAAGCAATGATGTTCCAGCAGAGGGTGCCAAATACCACTTGTTGATTTTCTCTGACACTTTCTTGCCTGTTTTACTCTTCTTTCAGAGATCCAGCATGTGAGGAACTGTCCTATAGACTGTGCCTCTATCTACCACAATGGTGTCAGGAGATCTGGCCTTTACACTGTGGTGCCATCACTGGCAGGGATGCCTGTGGAAGTCTATTGCGATATGGACACAGATGGTAAGTCATGTGCAAGCGGTCCTGATTAAAGGGAAGCTATGGTGGTAATTTTCAACTCCATGTTATTATTCTGGGACTCTACTGCAGTAGCACTGCATGATTTACAGTCTCACACTCATCCTTGGCAAAGTCCCTGAGTTCATTTCCTGTCTAAAACAGTTTGCTTTTACCCCCACTTCCTCCTCTCTTTAAGCCAACTTTCTTCTGATTTGCTGCCCCTCAAAACAAAAGATTCGAACAGCAGGTCTGTGCTGACAGCCAGAGCTGTGTGCCTGAAATGACCATATGATCATGTCTACTCTTAGTGATATCATACAGAGCCAAGGGTAGAAATACCTGACTAAAACAGAGTATTTGGAGCAGTCTAAAGCCTGGGCTTTAACTGTGTAAACCCTCATTATTTGAAAACTTTGGACATGATTAATGTGACCATACAACACCAAATATTGTTATTCATGTGCATAACTTCAAAAGCAGTGCCATAGATTATCCATTAGTTATTTTCATCCAACACATAAATGCAATACCATTTTTGTGACCAAAACTTCTTTAAAACCAGTTCTACTTGGTACACTTGCATGAAGCCTTCACAGTTCGTCTATGGATTTAGGCTTTCTGAGCTGATACAGTCACTTTATGTAATATCAGACCGATTACTGAGATCAGAAAAATGGCCAGAGTTAAAATATGCACTGCCATTTATAATAGCTACTTAATGTTTTCGTCAAATTGTTAAATATTCTGTACCTGACCTATAGTCATCAGCTGAGCAGATGATAACCCATCAAACATGGAATGAATTTTACACTTTCTCCCAGGTGGCGGCTGGACTGTGATTCAGCGGCGATTTGATGGCTCAGTGAGCTTTGACCGCAACTGGAGGGACTACAGGGATGGATTTGGTGAGCTGCACTCAGAGTTCTGGTTAGGCAATGACCACATACATGATCTGAGTGCCCAGGGAGACTACAGCCTGCGGATTGACCTGGAAGACTGGACCAGCAAGCACAAGCATGCCCTCTACCAGAGCTTCGGGTTAGTGTCAGATGACAAACTATGCAGACTTTCATTGGGCTGGATATTCCAAAACATACACAAGCAACTGTGTTCCTTACATAATTTCTTGCAGTGTGGAAGATGAGGAGCATCAGTACCGTCTCCATGTGTCAGGCTTCAGTGGTACAGTTCAGGACTCTTTCAGTTGGTACCACGATAAGCAGGGCTTCAGTACACCAGACAGTGGAAACATCTGCGCTGAGATCTCACATGGCGGTTGGTGGTATAACCAGTGCTTCTACGCCAACCTTAATGGAGTCTATTACAGGGTAAGGATACACAAATTACCCTGCATTTTACATTTTTAAAGACAAATTCTTATCTTCTTCTTCATCATATAGGGAGGCCATTACACTCCCAAAGGGCGAGGGCCGCTGGGTCCAGATGGAATTGTTTGGCACTCCTGGAAAGACTCTGATTATTATTCCCTACGCAAAGTCAGCATGATGATCCGGCCACGCAGCTTCCAAAGCCGCTCGTCACCATAACAATGGTGAGGACACGGGAACTGGCGTCCTTGGCAGCATTTGTAGGGATGAAGATATCTGATGATCAGGACGATGATGATTACACTTTATTGTATGCTCAGGAAACGTTTTGTGTGTGGAGCAGACCTACCCGGTAACCTCTTTGCTTTTAAATCTTATGTGACTGCGGCTGATATCCATGTTGTATTGTGTGAATATAAACATCATCCTGTTCACTGATTAGTTCTTTCCCCCCACTCACTCCTGGTAAGTGAATTCTTCCTTGTTTTATACTTCTTTTTGTACTATAGTTTGTTAATGTTGACATGTAAAATACCAGCCAAAATGTATTTGTGTGATGACAAGGTTGTCTTCTAGCCACCATGTGGAGACAACCTGCAACTGGAAAGAATCACATGACACAGTTTGCTGAACGCTCTGCATGTATGTGCTTATTCCATATTTGTAATCACTCTATTGCCAGTTTTATTATTTTGGAGTTCTTCTACTGTTTTAATCAATGGGAAAAAAATAATTGAAATAAAATGGGTTTGATATTACAAAACAAAGTCACTTAATATCTGATACGTGCTACTGTCTCAAAGTATTAGGTCATGTGCTATCTGAAGACTCCATATACATACACATTAATGTATTAATTGTGCAATAAACACTATATATACTTAATAAAATGTGGCTTAAAGACATGTTTCACATTCAGAAACTACAAGCAGAGCATCCCCTCTCCCCAACTCTCCATCAAGGTCTTATCTGTAATGCATTATAAGCATCTTACATCATGTGCAGGGCATTATAATACATTTATAACACATTCCACAAGTGTTTAAATTGACAGCTTTTAACGAGGTCTAGAAAAAATTTACCATTGTGGGTCATACTTTTTTAGAACTTTATAATGCTTTATACCTTCATGTCAAACATTCTGCATAGCATGCAATAGTGTTATATGGAGTTAGAAGAGACATTACATGACTTTGTCAGCTTTAAGTGACAGCACTGTATGTGCTTATTAAAAGCTGTCAATAACACAGTTGTGAATACTTACACTTCTTTTTTTGGGGGAGGGGGGGATGCAGTAATTACAGCAAAAAATAAAATAAAATAATGTAATTGCCAAGTGTTTGTTTTCACACCACATGCCATAAAAAAGTGACACAATCAAATCACTCTCTGCGGCCATGGTGCCAGAAAGAGGTAGTACTGAGCAGCAAATGTGCAGCTGAGCACATGAGCAGGATGTAGCTCATGTGAGTTGGAAATTAGACTGTAATGCAGGACTCACACTCCTACAGTTGGCACTTTAAAGCACTGAGTCCTAAATGCACAGCACTTTCTATGCCTCGTAAGTTATGCATGACTATAGACATCTTTTTTTAATGGCATGGCATTCATTGCTGTATAATCATTCTACACATAACACATTATCTGTGTTAGTTACATCGTATTGATTTAAACCTGGGGTTTCCACAGACCAATAGCATTTCATGTTACTATAGTATGATAATATGGTATGTGTTTAGCAGATATATTCCCAAAAAGCCTCGGAATTGCAAAATATCAGTTCAAATTCTTGCAAAAACTGGAAAATAATTCTGCAAGCTTTCTATATGGTCTTGTGAAGCAATAAACACACTGCGGGTGATTCCATTTGATAAGATCTATTCATATAGCCACTGTGGCCTACATGAACAACTGCACCTGATGGCAGCGTGAAATGAGAGCAGGGTAAAAAGGGCTCTTTCACTTCCTTCACAACAAGAATTCACAAAATGCACTCTTCACACAAGCTGCCAGCTCATTCCCATTCCTGTCCATATCTACGCATGAATCTGCTGCAGTGAATAAAGGCTTTAGTGTGAGGAAATCCGGGTGCGTAGTGTGCCGTCCCCTCCGAGTCAGAGAACAAGATGAGGGCTCTTTCAAAACACACAAAGACACACACACGCAATAAATGACATCCTAATGAGTACAAATCATTGTTTAATAAATCAAACTGAATTTTTGCTTCTTTTTAAATGACACGTGTATTGCAAATAGTTCTATACATAACATATCAATTACAAGAAACCCCTGATAGGTGCAGTAGAATTTATATTTTCTAACAAAGAGTGAACAAGATTAGAGATTGATTTGAAAACTGGGCGGTGATAAGCAAAAACAAGAACATATAATTCATGGCTCTTCCAAACTCCTCTAATAGTACGAATTCTTACAGATGACTTTATTCTTGTACCATCATGTCAAACACAATGACTGCGTCAAACAAGGGCAAATATTCTTTCGAAGTACTGAGAGAAAGTTAACTAGTGTGGCAGGGAAGCACTGATCCAATGACTTTTAGTTTAAATGTTTTTAAAAAGAAAAGAACAGAAAAGAAAAAAAAAAAGAATAGAAAAAAAAAGACTCATTCCAGATTCTGTTTCTTAAAATGCAAACTGCAGTGTGTGAGTATGCAGGAGCTTTGGGGTGCCAACCAGGTTGACCATTTCGATTTTTCTCAAAGGGGAAAACAGGAAGAAGGTGGAGCTTCCTGTTCGCTTTTGAGGAAGTGTGGGATGAAGGGGAGCTGGGAGCTGCGAGTGGCGGTCACACACCGGGAGGACGCACACACTGCCTTTGCTAACTCTTTCAAGATTTGAATCCTTAAAGGAATGCTTCTGCTAACAATAGTGTAAATTTCTTTTTACATATAAATACTATATATGGTAACAAAATTATTCAAATGAACCTACAGTAAAGCTTGAATATATCCTGGCTGTCCTTATTGGCAGAGCGGAGAATAGCTTTGGTATTTGGCGCCCTTTCCTATATGACTATTAACATGGAATAAAAGTGAAAAGCTGCAGAGCGTTACCTTGAGATAGATGGTTATGTTTGCACGTGAAGCTGTACAAAAAAACCAAAAAAACAAAACTGTATCACGTTAAAGAATTGCCAGGGTTTGATTTCATCGCCACTATAACTACAACATGGATTTTTTTTCCCTGTCTGTGTTAAGAAGTACAGCTGCTGTCACTCTTGAAGCCTTTTCAGATGTCGTTCGTACTCTTTAACATCGAAGTAGCGGATACCGCAAAGCAGGGACTGTTGGGATGAGTTGTAAAAAGAGGAGATGAGGTAAGAGAAAAACAGAAGTGAAATTTAAATTAAAGAGGACAGGGGTTGAAAAATGCAAAATAAGCAAAATTATTTTGGATCTTGAGCTGGTTTAAATCTTCTCGTCTCTTAGTGCAAGACAGCCAGCGGCCGCTTTCACATTGTAGTGAACTGACTGTGCGCTTGTCTCAGCTTCGCTGCGATCTGGGGGTGGGGGGTGCAGAGGAAGACAAACGAGCATTAATACAAAAAGGTCATGTGACGCCTTCATATCGTCACTTTGGTATGAAACTACTTTCTTTCCAGGTAATAAGGAAGTGAAAAGGACAAACTGTTTCACAGTCAAATTTACTGTGAGAAATGCTCTATTAAAATGCCTTTACCGTCTCGTAAAACTTGACTTGCTCCTCCAGGTACAACTGCATGACCCTGTTGTAGTCATAGATACGGTTGCTATGGAAATGGTTCATTTCAGCTGCAGCACAAGACAAGAGAAACCACGGTGATCAGCCTGCATGCAGCGATAAAGCAAATTACTTCAGTATCTGTGACCGTGCTGTACCTTGTAATGCGTAAGACATGGTGCTGGCACGTTTAGCCATGGTGACTTTGTCCTGCTGAGTAATTTTACTGGCGGCTACCAGCTTGTCACCCTCCTTCACTTTGTCTATGGCTGCCTGCAGGGACCAAAAGTAAACAGAAGGCACTTTAGTTAGACTATTTAAACCTTGTATAATAATATGCACACACTGCTAGTGTTAATTTTTGCTTCTATCTGATAAAGGGACAGTTCAACCAAAAATCAGATATGCATGTTTTTCCCCTGCTGTGCTATTTTTACCCTATCATAGATTGTTTGAGTGTGTGTTGAGCAGTTTTGGGAACTTCCGCTATAGTGATTTCTGCAAATAGTACAGGTCCCAGACATCAACAGTCAGGGGCTTCAGAGTTTTCACTTTGCAATGATAATAACTATGAAAAACAGAAATTGCTCACACTTTAGTATGGAGTGCATAGGCAATTTTCTTTTATATTACTTAGAAAGTACTTAAAAAAAAAAGCACTGGGTCCCTCAAAAAGATTGTACATGCAAAATGTGTGTGCATACACATTCCCAAGTTTTTTGTAATCTTAGGCAAAGAAAAGGGATAATAATTAACTTGAACACTTGACATATATTGTAAAGGTGTAGTAGTGATATAGAGGCGGTGACATATTTTAAACAGGTATCGTTATACTGTAGTTGAAGGTTGAAAGTGTATGTGTTAGCATGTGGGGGTGTGTGTATATGTAAATGTGTAAATAAAGGAAGATATTGGTATGATGTCTGTATTATCTATATTGTGGCACGCACAGCACCTCTGTTCCTATCAGATACCCCATAACGGCAAATTATCACATTCCAGCCCATTTCCTGTGGCATGGATGTTAGTGTACCTTATGGACTCCAATGGTATCTGGAAAACATCCAAGTAGTCCTTTGTATTCATTGTTGGTCTCCATGAGATGGTGGAGGTCTTTCTTGGGCTGAGAGAAAACAAAAATAGACACAAACATGAACTATAAATGTAAAAAGGTAAAAGTCACCAGTACTTAAAAATAGAAGAAAGTAAAACAGAGCAGGAAGGAATGCAAGAGCCTGATAAGAGAAAATACAATGAAGCCATAATTCAGTGTAGTTTTTTTTTTTTTTTTTTTTAAATAGCAGTACTATATATAAAACATCATGTATTCAGAGGAACATCCAACAGGGAGACACACTGGGATGAGATGGCACAGAAATAAAACACAAAATATTTAGCCAAACTATCATTTTAAATTGTAGTGCCAATTCCTTTGCTCACTATTGACCTTATTCTGCAGGGGAGTGCTGTTTGCATCCATTTTGGATAACATCAGATAAATTGGACTGGTTCCTTTTGTGCCCTGAGATGAATCAGTGTCTAGTGATCGTATTTCTCCAACACTAAACCGCATCACAGGTTTCACTCAACTAAAATAAGAATTCTACCAAATCACTAACAAAGTCTGCCTGGAGCAGGACAAGCTTACCAGACAAATCCTTCCTCTGGAAGCTGCTGGGACATCAAAAAGGCCAAGAATGGACTTTATTACTTTGCACACTCATCGGGTCATTCAGTCAAAAAAACAAAAAAGCCACATTGATACATGAGTCAAAGCAAAACTAAGGAAGCACTAGGAATAAGTTTGCCGTAAGCCTCTTCCTGCACAGATAGAAACTGACGAGCAGGACGCTGGGTTAAAGAGGTCAGCAACAGGGGAACTGGGAAATGCTCACAGATATTGAGACATGCAGTGAACACAGATAATGGCCACAGAAAGATGTTGCCCCACCCCTCTCTCTTTATGGTCTGTGTGTGAGTTTCCAGACATAATCACAAGAGGAAAAGTAAGGGTAGACACATTTCTCTTACTTTTAATAGCAGTCACATTAGATTATTTTACAGCAGCGGTCAAAGTACGTACCTGCTCTGCAACCAGCTGAGCTATCTCTTCGTATGTCTTCCCAGCTGCTGTCATGGCATCGGTTAGGGCTGACTCACCTGCAGCGAGAAACACTGTTAAAATACATCCTACTGTTTCCCAACAGTAAATAACGAACACTCGATTTCAAAACCAAAGTCCACATAACAAATTACAGCATAGTTCTGATTGCTCCAGATGTCTCCAGCTGTAACCCGAGACATCGGTGTGACAAACACAGAACTCCTTACACCCAGGAAAATGCCTCAAGTGCCCCAAATTACACATGACGCTGAATCGATATTTGTACTCCGTACCTTGGTATCCGCTGCTGGTGAAGACAGAGGAAAGGTTTTGGAAGGCTTTGCCGATTCTCTGATACTCTTTGGGCAGAGCTATGGTAAAACAAATGAACAAAGTAACAAAGACATTTTTTCCCCCATCTTTCTAAGTTGACAAAATATTCAGAATAATGAACATTTAATGTAAATAGTAATTACAGCACAGACTTAAGGTGTGGCCTAGGTGTGCTAAACAGTTATTTAGCTTGAGTGCAGTGTGAACATACGGCCTGTGCATCTCTTCCAATGTTCATGCCCCACTGTGAGGATTTCCTTCACCCCGTCATCCATGGATTTGGTAAACCTGCTAAACTGCTCACATTTCTGTTCTCTGTGAATGAGGAACACCACTGGCATGAATTACGCAATACAGTACTACACACAAGTTACATAAACACTTTTTGGTGCTATAGTTTCTCTTGGTAAAACTCACACTTCTATCAAGTCCAGGTCTGGAGCTTCAGGCTCCATTGTGGAGAAGATCATCACTCCTACTGTCTCATCCTTCTCTGCTTTTCTCTTGCCCATCTTCCAGTCCTGTAACAATCAATTGTTTTAATTAAAAAAGAAATAATTAATGCCACAAAATAAGCCCCAACCCTAAACTATTAGTAATAACAATCTTAGTTTTGATCTGCAACATTTGGCTGAAAGAAAGTAGAATTAACTTCCTGCGGTTGTTTGCTACTGCTTTGCAGTTTATAGTCGTGGCCAGAAAAGGGTTTCTGCGATACTTTATAAAGTCAAACTGAAGCTGAGTTTGCACTTTTTGAACAGACATTTCAGTCTGGTGTTGTAATAATTAGCGTAATAATTATCAAGTTATGGTCAAAATCATAACCGGCAAGTTCAGTTCATTTGGGGCACAATTAATATTTGTGACAATTTTAAAGAAATTCCTTCATGCCTTTCCAGAGACAAGACTTCCATACAGAAGGCTGGGCAACCGGACAACTATGGGAGTCCATATCCAGCTGTTTCTGCATGATTTTAATTAGTTTTTGCTAGTTAGGCAGTCTGTCTAGTCTAGAATTTACATCTGTGAGCAATTAACTGATTAAATGCAACTGCTGAACAGCACCACAAGGTGATGCCTTCCTGTGTGGAGGTCCCAATCCTGGATGAATGGGAGGATTGTGTCAGGAAGGGCATCCAGTGCAAAATCTGTGCCAAATCAAACATGCAGATCTATCGCTTGGGAAATAAGGGCTCAGCCAAGAGTACCTTTTTAGTTGTACACCAACATGGACACATGTCACCTCAGTCAACTGACAATAGCTAGTTATTCTGTAGTTACATATTACATATTATTTTGTTACATTAGCTTTAAATAACTAACTGACACCCCAAATCATTCATGTAAGACTGATTTCAGCAACACAGTCTTAGAACACATACTCAAAGACCTTAAAAGATGGGAAGTGGATGTATCAGTTTACCTTCTCATCCTTGTAGGTGACGAAAAGCTGAAATACTTCACTGCTGGAAATAACGGGGTGCCTGCACATCCTGGTCATCCAACCCTGTAACCGCTCCATACGCATCTTAATAAACTCTTCCTCGAAACGGCCTTTTAAAAGAGATCAATGCGTAAAGAACGGAAAACAAATACATTCAGCCATACGCATTTATTGGCTAGTTACCTACCTGTAACCTGCTTATCTGGTAAAGAAGGGATGGGAATGGCTGACCCAAATTTTTCCAGAAGCCTTTCATACAACCAGTCAAAATGTTTATATCTGTGATTGACGGGTCGGTTTGTGGTCTGCATGCCAGGGGGGAAAAAAAAAGTACAGCTTCCATTAAAGGAAGTAAAGATATACATTTCAGTCCTTCTTATATTTATTTATGCGTCTAAAGATTAGCTTAGTGCATTTAGTTGATTTGATAACCTAAAAAATAGCTCTTGGATACTTACACTGGGTGTGACTTGGTACTCAATGTAGCTCTTGAGGCCATACATCTTTGAGCCTTTTTTGGGATCAGCTACAACACAGTCTAGCTGGGTTTCTGGGTAAGACCACACTGGACCAACTTCTCCCATCTGAGCACAAAACATGAAGGTTCAGAAGTCTACTGCGCCAGACAAACATATGGCGAGCTGGCAAAAGATGCTACAATACTACTTTATATAAAGGCGAATATCTCTATAGAAATAATTTAGCCATAGGTTTTTAATTATGACTGGTGACTTCTGTGTAATAACTTAATAAGACACACGTTGATGTTCTAACAGAACTAAAGAAAAACACACACACAAAAAAACATTTTTGGAGATGACCTACATAAATTGGAAGTCTGTCTTTGCCCTTTACAAGCTGCTTGCAAAGGAGGTAAAGCTCCGGACCCGACTTGGAGAACCCAGGGAACCTGCTCAAAGACACAAGACAAAATTTCCTGATTAGTCTTGTGTAGTTATTTGATACGATGTTACCATCATTAGAACAAGATTACTCTGTGCTGCTGCAACTCAGTTTATTATTATCTACAGTAAGAGCCTGAACACACTTTGGCTGAAGTAAATTCTGCTGTCCAAACTCTGATCAGCAGCTCAAACTGTACAGTGCAGCTTATTTTATGTTAAAAGCTTATTTGAAGCCAGGCACATTACTGACTTATTAACTCTTACTTGTTGAGGGAGATTTTCATTGAAGTTGCATGTGATCCGCCCCTCTGCAGTGCTCCACTTTCTCCGGCTTCTGACTCAGCATAACCGCCAGTGGATTTCATGTCATCCCATTCATCGTCCCACTCGTCATCCTCTGCCCCTGAGGTAAGATTCGTGTACACCAAGTTGTTTTCAGATCACATGCACAAAAAAGCACTGTGTACAACTATTATACTACATTTATAGATGTTCCTACTACAAGAGTTGTGTGAAAATTCACACCTTAATGCTTCACTGAGCTTTACTTAGTGTGGGTCTAAATATAACATAACAGATTTTTCTTGAGATAGTGGAGTCAGTTGTTTGAGCATGAGGGCATGCAGCACACATCTATATCAGAAGCAATGCAAATCTATTAATGGTTCTCATGCTTTAAGATTTTAAGCATCATCACTCTCATTTTCAATTAAATGGCTAAAAATATTACACACTGCAAAGCTTAAATTTGTCCTTCAGTACTTCTCATTTGTGAAAATAGTGCATGCATACTGAACCAGACATGATATCTAGATCATTGCTTTTGTCAGAAGCTGCACACTTCATGTCAAAGCAGGCTTCAAAACGCATTGACACAGTTCAAAGCAAAAAAGGGCTGAGCATGATTTGTTAGGATTGGTGCTAGCCAAACCTTTAAAGTCTGAATCAGGCAGCAGGCGGTAAGAGAAAACATTTCCACATATACATATAGCTGCACTGTTCCAACACTGCATTTCAAAGCCAAACTTGGAAACTATATAATAACTTAGTTAAAACTGAAACTGGCATGTAAAATATCATATTATACTAACAAATCACACTGGATAAAATAGCAAAGAAAATACACAAAAATACCCCATAAATTACAGCAACTTTCATTCTATCTCCATGTTGGCCTGCCGAATCACATTTACTCATTAATTTTCATTTTTGTTTTTTTAAATATATGTGTCCTTGTGTCCGATCAGTTAGTTGAGACATGTGTGTTGTGTGTGTGTGCCTGTTCACTGCTGATAACGCTACAGCTCCAACCCCCACAGACAAGCACAGGAGGACAAGCTCAGACCCAGTTCAACTCCTTTTTACTGCAATCGGATCACAATCAAACTGAAAACGAAACACTACAAAAGGCAAAGCAAATGTGCTGCCGAGGTCTGCCACCTGCTCCAAAGCGAGTTGACCAACTATGGGGTATATTTAACCTGCTAGTAAGCCACAGCCTCAGCCATTCTCCTCCGCTATCTATCTGTAAATTTAAAATGCCATAAAGGTAAACGATTAAGAAAGGCAGCAAAGGTAGTCCTGCCAAAAGTGTTCTTCTATAAATCTAGAAATGTTTAAAAGTTTATTCCTGCACCACTCAACAAAGTCTATAACTGAAAACTATATCTCTGTTTAGTTACTGATCTCCATCTGTGCAGGGCGTCTAACAAAGCTCCTCCAACCTCCTCTTATACAAAGATAATATTGTTAGTGTCAAACTGTACACACATGCTTTAAAAGAAATGTTTCTTTCTTCATATTATTGGCAGTTCACACACAAAAATGAGCAACAGGCTTCCAAAAAGCAATAAACGGAATACCTGTGTAATCAATAAGGTAAGGATATGGGTAGATGTCTTTAGCAAGAGAGAAACAGAGGAAAAGTCTGTTAATTTCCCCTCTGACCATTTTTCCAATGTACTATTTTTTTATGTATTTGGGGGTTTTTTTTACAAAAGAAAGTGAAGAATTTAAAAAGCAGCTCAAGTAATATATCCTTCTGAGTCATGAGTGAGGCACAATTTTCCACAGTCTAGAGAAAACAGAATCATGATTTGACCGTTCTGTCCCCGTGCTGGAGCTTCTCTCTGTGGCGGGACTGCACAAGTAAGAAAAACCACATCGAGGAGTTACAGTCACTGCAAATCTGTGAAAATCTGAGTCACGTAGTATTTTCAAATACAGTATGTGGAGTTCAAGATTACAGGTCCTACTGTACATAGCATGCATTTCTGTTCATATCAGATAACATGAAGGACAGGATATATATGACGCAAACACCTTTCACTGGCTGCTCAATGAAAAATCATAATTGCAATTTTAAGATTTGTTTCCATAACATCTATTTCTCACGACACGGGAAAAGAAACATCCAAAATATACATCTGGGTGTTCTTCCTACATCACATATTATTCATTTTTCCTCATACACTCAGCCACAAATCCTTATTTCAGTAGCACTTTTTTCACAGTAGGACATTTTCCATATATAAAAAGCCTGACCTCTTGAACATCTTATCACTGAAAACAAAGTCAATGGACTTTTTCCAACTACTGACAGCAGTTTGTGATTTGTGGAGTAATAAAAACACTTGGTATATCAATTTGTCGCAACAATAGTTAAAGAACTTTAAACACCATCTTATCCAATGGTCTGAAAAAATATGCTAAATTAAACACATAATGCCTCACTTGCATATCTAAAAATGAGCTTTTCAGAAAGCATGATTCAAAAACAAAACACTTGATATCAAGCATGAATCAAAAATTTAACACAAAGCTTAATTTATCTTTCGTATTACCACAGAGGCATTCTCAAACTCGGAACTTGTTGTCTGTTTGTAATTCAAACACCTTTAACCAAACGTCAGCCGAGCTCAAAAACTCATGCAGAATCACTAAAAAGCACCACAGGCTGTTTGAAGCAACAACCTTTATCACCTCAACCAATTGTGATTGCAACAAAACAACCTAACTAATCAATGTGAGCCTGACTGTTTGATGCATTAAGTGCGAGGGACTCTGAAGTCACTCGTGTTTGTAGAACTGCTCCCTCCCCTGCAGCCATATATACAGTACAGCTTATGCAGAAGAACAGTTTAACAAGTAAAGAGTGAGCTAAACTGTTTCACGAGGTAGTGTGACGAGCCAAAACCATTGCATGACTTTACCTTTCCTGTAACCGCATTAAGACGTTAAAAATTGCTGTGAAAATGAAGCTTACATACTTCAGAATGACATAAACACAGTCGTATGCGAGTATTGCTACAAAAGAGAAAGTTGAAATTTCAAACTGTCGAAAAATATTAAAGTGATTTTTATGATAATAAAAGGTTTACATTATACTTCTAACAATAGGACAACCATGGTTCCTGAAGCTATCTGGGTTTTTTTTTTTTTTTTTTTTTTTTTTTTTTTTACCTGGGCCTTGGTAAGCCTGAGGGTGACCATGTGATACAGGGGCCCAGGGGTCAGGAGCGCTCTTCCCAGTCTGTGTGCCCTCTGGATTAGATGCCCAGTTGTTGGTGGAGCCCCCTGATGGGTCCGTGTTCCACGCCGACCACGGATCATTACCATTAGTAGCCTGCAAGAGTGAAACAGAACTTGTGAGGAATGGAAGACGGGCGGTAATAACAGATCAAACGCGAGAAGAAGAGAAGGTGCAGAGTAAAGTCCAGTCCTGTTTGGAGTCTGTTTAATGAGAAGTTGACAGTAGTTTCAAAACAACATCCTTTTCCAAACATTTGATGAGGACCGGGCTTCTCTGAGGGAATCTGCTGAGATAAATCAGCCCGGCAGTGAGTGTGTAGTTTGCATATGCTGCTGTACAGAAGGGTTAACTGAAAAGATCAAAATAATACCCGATAATCTGGAGAAAGAGGCACATGCTGGCATACAAAAACTTCCATTTGTGTTTTTACACAACCTATTTTTGTTTTTACAGCATTTAAAAATGCTCAAAATGCAGCATGCCATGCTTACAAGGCAGGCATATACACAATTCTAACAACTCGAAGGCATGCAAAAACACTGCTTTTGTGCGTTTCTCTTCTGTAGGTTAAAAAAAACAAATCACTGAAAAAAAATAAACAGGCAAACTACTCAAATGACATTAACAAGCAAGTGCATTGAGGAACAACACTCTAAGAGCATGTGCTTTTAAATTTTGCAGCTCTTATACTTCTCATTACAGAGCAGCACTTAAAAAAAGTGATTATTACTGATATTTGCATAATTTTCATCATGATTTCTGGTACAAGCGTGTGTTCTGGCCTGATGATTTGTCAGTGTGATTAGTAAAATACATGTGGGGATCATGAACTCTTTTACCACCGATTCATACGGTTTTTCTTTTCTTTTTTAACAGTGTGTGGGTGCTGATTGGTGGAATGTCTTGTCTTGTGCTGAAGTGCAAGGTGAATGGAGAAGTTGAGATCATGCTTTTTGCAGGCAGTAAGGGTTGCAGGGGAATTTGCCAAAGCAGACCAATCAGAGAGGATCGCTTGGGCAAAGAAGGAGTGAGGACAGGAGGGCTTGGGTTCATGCTTTTAGGCCACTCCCACCACCCCAAACTCACGGTTACCTCATCAGGGGACGAAAGGTAGGGGGAAACTGGGGTGTCGGGGGTTTCCGGCTGGGGACTCAAGCCCCCAGCATCCACCTTGAGGGGAGGGGGAGGGGGAAACAAAGGTGACATCATCACAAAGCGCCAGATGTGACAGTATACACTGTGCAGGGCTTTTTGTTAAAGTGATATAGATGTGTCAGAGGAACAATAGCCGACACATTTCCTGCTTTACCTCACTTGCTGAGCCGCAACATATTTTTACTGATCCAGCAGTATGTTCACTATTGTGGAACTTCCTGCCTGCTAACTGAAGATTTTGGTGGACTGCATATCATTTAAAAATGACATGACAAAGATTAATACCTCCCACACCAGCTGGTCTCACTTCTGCATCTCTGGGGTTGACGGGATGCATTAACGTCAGTACATTTTTGCCATCGCTCACTTCTGCTTTTTGATTGTTTTCTGTAGCATAACCCTACCATATATAATTTTTGAATGGGAGAATGGAAGCACGCCAGGTGTACCGCTCTATATTTTGCACACCTACTTACCCAGCATTGCACTAGACTTGTGAAATTGAGAAATCTTCACTGGCTGAATGCATTACCTGGTTTTGTGCAGGTGTTGATGCAGGTGCATATGCATCAAAGAAGGACAGGTCTGAAGCTGCAACATTTCCTAAACTTGGAGTAGGTGCTGCAGCTGATGGGAACACAGAAAACTGCTTATTGAGCTGCAAATCAAGAAAAAAAGAAAAAAGACAATGGAAGAGAGAGAAAAAATTCCCATTAGTGAATAGATCCAGACATTCCAGCATGATCTAATGATTTTTAAAGGTGCATCCTCATGCGGTAATGTGATCGTCTCATTTTTCACTCGTGGCTTTGCAAAACAGGGTTTTAATTTTCTCAATCTTTCCAAAAAACAGCAGTGTGATTGAAAAACAGACTGAGTTCTGGTGTTTTTCATGAGGCATTACATAAGCTACAAGTGCAATTGTCATCTGTGGGTTTTATATGATTTGGACACAGAATCAAAACAGTCCGGGAGCAGCTGGGGAGGTAACTCGAGGTCAGACAAACAAGCATGCACCCACCAAAATTTGCAAAGTTAAGCAGATGTTTAATATCAATGCCTCTCACCCTCACACACAATTGTTAGCTCTTGTGTGGTAAGTGTTTACAGTGATGTTAAGTTGTTAACATCACAGACTTTAGTTTTAAACAACTCTTTCTGTGTCTGTAAATTTCTTCAGAGTGAATCATATCCTCCACATGAAGTCAGAGTTACTGGATCGAGCCATACACCCGCGCGCACGCACGCTCGCACACACAAACACCCAAATCAGCAAAACCCTGAATGAGACACATCCTGTTGTGACTTTAGTTTCACGTAAGAGATGGCACCACAGTATGCAGATACATCTTTGTCTGTGACGAGGTGTCTATGAAATGTCTAGCTGATTAATGTTCCACTGCACCCACGGTACATCATGACCTCGGTACAGAATGTTTTGTTTTCGTTTCGTTTTTTTTTTTGCTTAATTTTATGTGAATTAAAGTCTCTTTGAATATTCTATGGGGTTTGAAAGCTCTGCTGGCATCTCCTCCATACTCTTCACATCAACAGACACAATATAACTCACTTCAATGTAGTCTTCAGGAACCAGTCCCACCTCCCCTCTTGAGTTCTGTGCTTCCACCCAGCCACCTCCAATACTCTGAAAGAGAGACCCAGCTGCATATTAGTTACAGGAAAAAAAATACAAGGTACTTAGGTATTTCTCCCTTCAGGATGTTAGTTTAATAGCCAATAATCAGATAGATTTTTCATTTTACTAAGTCAGCTAATGTTTTAGTTACTTACTTTTTAAAATTTGTATTAAGTTACTGGAAATTATTTGAATCACATTTACAAAGAAATGTTTCAAAGTACAAAATGTTTTGTCTACAATGTTTCTCTCCGACTACTACTTCTTTAAATGCCACATATTTGTGTAATATGTCCAGTCCTATGGTCAGTTGTTACACAGAGGCCACACTGAGGCCACAATACCACAACATAATGTTCTGAAGAACATTATGTTGTGGTATCAACATTTGAAGAAATTCTGCTTCACATTTTTAAGTAACCTCAATGCCAAAAACTGAAGACGAAGGTAATAATGTAGCACATAGCTTCTGAACGGCTTCTGATTTACTTTTCATGTACAGGTCGTATTACTACAAATCCAAAGAGAACCACATCTTTCCTTAAAAATATCCTTTCAATGCAACAAATGTTGCTTGGTTGATATGAAGCTCGCACATTTTTTTCAGTCCTGCTCGACCCGCAGACAAAACATGTACTTTTAACTTGGAAGTCTAACTCTCCACTTACCTTTGCGCACTGGATTAAGGAGAAGTTATTTTATATACAAATGGAAGAATCACTTACCCATAAACCAAATACTCCAGATAGATTTAACAGGTGACGGAGGCTTTCCTTTAAAGACACCATATTATCTCTATATTTTCTCTCTGCTCAATAGTGTGTGAAACTTTATATTGATCAAATTTATATATTTGAGTTATGTTTTCTTAATGTCAATACTGTCAAAGCATTTGCATCATCTTCAATTCCCTATTTATATTTTAAGTCTGGTAGCCTGGTAGCCTCCTGCTTATTTTTTGTGTTTGTGTCTATTGTGGCAACATATGTATCCTAAACTTTTTTTTTTTTTTTTTTTTTTTTTTAAATTGCTTTGATAAATATCTTCATTGCTTACAAAGCTGTCCTACAAAAACTTTATCCTGTACCTTACATTTTTAAGGGAAGCTGTATGGTAACTAAAACAGGCTCAGTAATAACTTGTACATATGCGATTGCCTATACACAAAAACTACATGTCACCTGTGGGAACCCAACAGATTGTTTATCAGTCACACTTAGATTTGACTCATTGTGAGTCAGATCTCGAGCTTACCATTTAAACATCATTTTAATGTTTAGTACCAAGCAAAAAAGAAATAAACAGGTAAGCCAGGTATGTATGTACACACCTGAGACAAATTCCTCATCAGTGTAGTTGATGAAAAATAAAAGTTCTGATACGCTGAGTCCTTGATAGCCATGACACAGACATCGATTGGAAAACTATGTAGGACAGCACTTAACCAGTGGCCTTTGAACTGTTTGTGGCTGGCAGCAATGACATCATGTTTGCTTTCTGTTTTTTTTTTGTTTTTTTTTTCACCTCTTGTCCACATTTGTGACACACGTGACAACGTGAGGTCATGTGCTTTAAGTTTTTTGTTTTTAAATTGGAAGAGCCGCACTAAACATTTGATCCCGGACTAATGTATGCAATGTTGTTGTAGGCAAAGTTATTAAAAAATGATTGTATCCACAACACAAGCAAGTTTTATGATTTAATGATTACAGGCAGATGCAAAAAAACAAAAAAACAAAAACCCACACACACTGAATTAAAAACTCATATCGTACACGTCACATCTTGACAGCTTCTTTACAGCTGAGAGTGTGAGACTTTACCCCTGATGCTAAACAGATGGAAAGTAGACCAGTGTTTGTATTATTTACCTGATTGGTGATAGTAATTGTCTCGCCTTCTTTCACTGACAACTCATTGTTTCCAGGCTCAGCAGTGAAGTCGTATAAAACCTGTGCCTGCAGACAACAACAAAAAAAAAAAGTTCTAAGGTTTACTATATAACTGATTAACAAACTTCAGAATTATATGAGGACATAGTGAAACAGGCCAAACTTGTTCTTGGTATGGTATGCTTACTCTCAACTAAATTCTTGCATCAACCAAAACACAGGCAGACCCACAACGTTACCCAGTTCAGCTTAATACAGGAGCCAACAAGATCTCTCACAGTGACCCACATGTACTAATCTGTCATTCCTCCATGGCCCCAGAGAAGCTCACTCACACACACACACACACACAAAAACACATCTATCTATTCATCTATACTCATGAATTAATTTGAGACAGTAGACGGAAACCTTTCCAGTATGTTGTAAGTTAAATAAGCACAAACCCACACACTTTGTGTGTGGGGAAATTGTTCATTAACTATCGAGATGGAATGCAAGGCTATTAGGAAGCCATCAAAATAACATTTGTTTCAGTGTCCACCAACCACCACCCTGCAGTCCAGGAAGCGGGATGAGGTTTTTGAACAGAAGCATCATACCAGAAAATGACAATAAATGTTTTCATGTCTGCTGATGATCTTAAAAAAATCAAACTGAATTATCAGGTCGTTCTGTCGTTGGTCCCTCACATACATGTTTTTTACTGTGCTGACTGCTGCATTTTTTTATTAACACCATTTATTTTATTTTATTAAGGATTACTTAAAATAAAAAGCAGACCTGTGTTATTATTCTCAGTAGGATTTTTTGCATATCATAAACCATATCTAGAGTAGAGGGGATATTTAACTTCTTAGTTTTACATACGGTTTATCTTTATACACACTCTGCTTCACGTACCATTTCCGGTACCCCTAAAAGAACACTCATTAGGTCCAAATGCGAACAATACTATGAGCAAAATTATCGTGTTTACAGTGCTGCAGCTACATTTATGGCCCTGTAGTCCTCACCTAAGGTAAACAGTAGTCACATATGGTACGAACAGTGTTTTGAGAAAAGACTGCATTTCCCAGAATTCCGCGGAGGCAGCTATGACCCACAGTGGAAAGGTAGTAAAATGTCACAAGACACTTCGTTAATGAGACACATTTTCCATGTATAGCAAAAGCATTCGTTTCTCGCTGAGCGCATACAGATGTGCGACAAGCGGCCATAGCGCTTTTAAAGCAGACTCCCTAAATGCTTTCAGCCTTAATGCGGAGCTCACCGAGTGAAGTCTTCACTGTAAAACTAATGCGAGAAACTACACTTCTGACTGTCCAAGTCTACAGCCCTCAGTATTGGTGGAAAAACAAGCTCCAGGGGGAACCCAAGAAGCCAGTGTAGTCGTGCTGGGGCTTTAAGAGAAGCCCAGGAAAGTTGTCAAACCCACCTTTTGCGCCATTATCGAAGCATTGATCAATCATTACAAAAACAGGCCCTGTAGTTTTCAGGATTTCAAGTCCTCAGCTGGACATTTCCTCCGCGCTTCTCTTCAACTGGAGGCGAAGCAAACACGATAACTCCTCCCGGTGGAAAGCCGCTGCGACAAATGCATTAACACATGACTTAAAAACAGTAGGTCGTTTAAAAACTCAAAAAATCCGAGAAAACGAAAGGTGGGAAGGAGACCAGCTGAGTGCGACTACCAAGTTTGAAGCGAGTAAAGAGCTGCTGACAGTACGGAGGAGGGAGTGACCTGCAACGCGCACAGAAACCGGAAAGGTAGTCCAGGTCCGATATGGTGGCTCCTCCAGAGAGACTACACGACTGTTTAAAATCGCAAATAATTTTTTTTTCAATATGAAGAAATAAAACACTTCATAATTAAACGATGATTAAAAAAATACAATATATATATAAAACGTGGTAACTTAAAATTTTTAACTTGTCGGAAAAAATAAGTAATAACAATAATAATCAAAATAGTAGTAGTAATAAAAGAATTTCTACTATTTGCGGGATTTTTTAAATTTTCCAGTGCGTTTTTTAATTGTGTGTTTACTCACTATGGGCCTGACAGCTCAAAGGGAGTGACCCTGAACCTAAACTTATGTTTACTCTTTTGTTTAAGTCTCCCTCTGCTGGCCTCATTGTGCAAGTGCGTTTTTATTGTTGGTGGGTTTTTTCTTAACTTTTTCAATAACAGCTCAAACGCCTAGCACATGCCAACAGCATGACATCCGTAGTCCTTCTCACCCATTATCACCTTCTCATATATCAAATATTTATTCGAGCCAAAATAATTCCGTGGTTCAGGACTGTGAATAGTGTGGTTGTTCTCTGAGTATTGTATTAAAATCCTAATCTCTGAAGGCCACAAAGAGTTTTTGTTATTCAAAATTTCAGCTACAGTAAGTCTTCATGTCTTTATTTTTAATATCTGAGTTTCAGCTTTAATAGATTTTCAAACAAATCCTAAACCCATGGTTTGTTCTTTTTGTCCAGCTGATGTTTTGTAATTTTTATACAGCCTTCAGGACAGGTGACAGGGCATTGTACAACACCGCTTGAGATAACCTGAGGAGGGGCATCAGTACTGCCAAATCAGAATACAAGAGGAGAATAGAGGAACATGTTAACGACCCCAGACAGGTGTGGAGGGGCATACAGACTATTACCAACAAAGGATGTCCTGTGACACCTGTCCTGTGACACTCAGATGCAGGGCTAGCAGAGGAGCTGAACAACTTTTTTGCCCGTTTTGAGTCTCAAACACTGCACTCAGCCACACCATTCCAACAACCACCACAACCCACACCAGACTCTAGCAACCCCCCACTGACTCTTGAGACTCAGGATGTGAGGCATGTGCAGTGAACCCCAGGAAGGCTGCAGGTCCCGATGGAGTACCTGGGAAGGTGCTCAAGGCATGTGCCAAGCAGCTAGCACAGGTCTTCACTGGCATCTTCTTCAACCTGTCTCTGGAACATCCCACCTGCTTGAAATCTGCTATAATCATCCCCATCCCTAAAAAGTCACCCACAACCAGTCTCAATGACTGCCGTCCAATTGCACTAACCCCTGCCATCACCAAGTGCTTCACGAAACTGGTTCTGGGGCACATCAGAACCTGTCTCCCCCCCGCTCTGGACTCACACCAATTTGCATATCAGACTAACAGATCCACTGAAGACGCCATAGCCATTGCTCTCCAAACAAGTACTGAGTCACCTGGGGCAACAGGAGAGCTATGTCAGAATGCTCTTCACTGACTTCAGCTCAGCCTTCAACACAATAATACCGGACATTTTGATCCCCAAGTTACCCAACCTCGGGCTCCCGCCACCCACCTGCTCTTGGATAAAGGACTTTTTGGTCAACAGACCCCAGCGGGGGAAACTGGATCCTCGCCTCTCCTCCTCCCACACTCTCAGCACCGGCTCTCCCCAGGGCTGTGTACTAACCCACTACTCTACTCCCTCTACACAACTGAGTGCAGTCCTGCCCACCCAGAGGACATCATTGTTAAATTTGCTGATGACACAACGGTGTTGGGGCTGATCACAGGGGAAAATGAGGTGGCCTACAGAGATGAGGTCCTGAAACTGGGAGAATGGTGTGCATTAAACAACCTGGCACTGAACATCACCAAGACCAAGGAACTCATCCTGGACTTCAGGCGGAACAAAGCTGCCCCTGCCCCCCTGCACATCAACGGTGAGAGAGTGCAATCCTTCAAATTCCTCGGCATCCACATCTCTGCAGATCTCTCCTGGTCAGTCAACACCACGGTGCAAGTCAAGAAGGCCCAGCAGTGGCTACACTTCCTAAGGGTGCTCAGGAAGGAGCAACTAAACACCCCACTGCTGGTGACCTTCTACATATCCATCGTCAAGAGCCTGCTGACCTATGCCGTGTGGCACGCCAGCTCCACGGAGGCAGACAGGAAGAGACTGCAGAGGTTGGTAAACACAGCACAAAAAATCATCAGCTGGCCTCTGCTCTCCTTGTCTACCATCTATAACTGCAGTTGTTTCAGCAGGGGCAGAAACATCTTTAAGGATATCACCCACGTTGGCTACCATCTTTTTAACCTGCCTCCCTCTGGCAGGCGCTTCAGATCCATATGGGCCAGAACAAACAGACTCAGGGATAGCTTCTTCAACATACTCAACTCAAACATGCACAAAAGTAATTTGCACTGAAATATCTGCACTGACCACTGCACCATTAGAGTGCTCATTCTGATGCTCCTTGGACTCTAGCATGAACTTATGTCTGTGCTTAAAATTGTCGGTGCTCAAATTGTCCGTGTCATTATTCTCTGGTTGTCTGTCTCTGTCACCCGGTGCTGTGTATTTATATTATGTGTACAGTTATATTATTGTATAGTTTTTTTATAATATGCTATGTACTTGTACACTTTTATGGAGCTGTTTTAAATCTCATTATACTGTGCATAATGACAATAAAGGCTTTCAGTTCAATTCAATTCAATTTTTGATGCCTGTCAGTTACAATTATCTTTTATTTTGTCTCCTGATTTCCTGGGTTATCATTATTGGTAAAGACTTACAGCACTGTGTAAAAGTCTTTTTTATATTTTTCTCAGAAATTGCAGTGAAATAAGTGCAAGCATACATAGAAATACAGGATAAAAGGCAAAAACAGAGCTTGTACAGTTCTAATACTCTTGAACCTTTATTCTTTAACACAGCCTGAACTCTCTCAGGTAAACTTTCTTTTGATTTTTAAGTAGTCTTCAGAATTAGTTCTCCAGACTTCTTGAAGGACATTGAATGCTGTTCTTTCGCCGCCCTTTCTTTCATTCTCTGTCAAGATGATCTCACACTGCTTCAAAAATGTTGAGCTCTGCGCTCTGGGGAAGTCAGTTTCTGTGATTTTCTATCCAGATATACTTTTACTGCCTTGACAGTGTGTGTTGTCCATCAATCAACCCACTCTCCTAAACAGAAAGTCCAGCAAACAATAAATTCTAGAATGCAAAAACTTCTATGAATATTTGTTTGCAATGATCAGTGCTGTCAACCAGTTTATCACTGACAATGATGACGATGACTAAAGAAATCTTCCTCTCTCCTTATGTGCTCAAGTTAAGAAAACATTGCATATGTTGGTAAAAAAAAACCAAAAAAACAAACCTAGACTTGACAACTGAACCTGTGAACAGGATGAGTTGCACAGTAAAATGACCAAAGAAGTGTCATGTGTAAGAGCACTCAAGTCAGTTGTTATGTAAGTTGTAACTCTACTTGAAGTGAAGTGCTTTTCCTTAAAATATTAGATATTTGTTCAGCCACTGCATAGAAGAAGAATCTCTCTGAAATGTTCACTAAAGAATATGAGACGGTTAAAGATTGCACACTGTAAAAAAATAACACATGAACAAGGAAATAAACCTAAAACTTTCTTAGGATCTGAATGCAGCACTCAGAGACTAACTACACAATTCACATTCCTGCGCCATGAAATTGTTTTGGCTCGACTCAAGCCTTTGATATATGAGAACGTGACATCTAAATTTCACTTCTCCTTAGCACCCATTCATATATTAATTACCTGAGCCTGCCAGTTATAAAACAAAACAAAACGTAGGTGAAATCTTCAGCCTACCTGTGGACATTTTAGTGCTGTATGAAAAGCACTGTGGCTGGAGACTGCTAGTACATAAAAGATTCAATTACGGATTTAATACTAAGGCTTTAAAGAAGTTGAGTTTGAAACTCTTGTGAGTTTTTACAAGGATGAGAATGTGACAGGGAGCCCAGTTTTTATTGTTCAGCAAGGGCAAACAGTAAATGCCTGAGCACTTTTTTTCCCCCCACTATCATTTGAGCTGATCTCGAAACGCAGGTGTGTCTTTGGATGGTGGGAGGGAGTTTGGCAGCCCTGCTAGTATTCAGCTCAGTTTGAAGATTTTCAGCTTTGCAGAGACATCATGTGCTCTCCGCTTCCCTTTTTCTCCCTGCTACTGATCTGCGCAACAGGGTCATGGGCGATGGATGTCACAATGCCCTTTATGGAGTACCTGGACCAGGAGCAACTGGTGTGCCTGAAGTGGGGCTTTGACAATCCAGCAGGTGACATTACATTCCAGCTGGCAGTCAACACCACAGGCTGGGTGGGTTTTGGTTTGAGCCCGAACGGAGACATGAAAGGATCAGACATCGTCATAGGAGGAGTTGGATCCAGTGGAAGCTACTTCTCGGTTAGTTATGAAATAATTATAAATGAGCAGCTGTTGTATTTTTACTTATTTAGTATAAACAGCTGGAAGCTTTCATCCTCATTCATCCTGTTTAATTTAATTTTATGTTTTGGTTTTCTTTTCAGTTTCATATCAGTTGTTTTAGTTTGGATTCTATTGAAAATTATTAATTTTTGTTTAGTTTTTAGATTTGCATAGTTTTAGGTTTTATTGTTACTGTGTCCTGTTCGGTATTTGTCAAGGACAGAAATAGAAAAAATAGATACAGCGGTGTGAAAAAGTGCTTGCCACCTTCCTGATTTCTTATTATTACATGGCCCTGTGTGAAAAAGTGATGGCCCACACCTTGTTAAATCACAAATTAACTGTGATTAACCACATTTTATACAAAGCTGAGTTCAGTGTCACTGCCACACCCAGGGATGATTACTGCCAGACCTGCTGAATCAAGAAATCACTTAAATGGAACCTGTCTGACAAACTGAAGCGGGCTAGGAGATCTCAACAAAACATTTCATGATCCAAAGAAAAAGCTGAGAAACAAAGTCACTGACATCTATCAGTCTGGAAAGGGATATAAAGGAATTTCTAAGGCTCTGGGACTCCAGTGAACTATGGTGAGAGCCATTATCCACGAAAGGAGAAAACTTGGAACAGTAGTGAAGCTTCCCCAGAGTGGCCAGCCTACTAAAATTACTCCAAAAGTGCACTGATGACCCTTCCAGGAGGTCACAGAAGAAACCAAAACAACATCTAAAGACCTGCAGACCTCACTTGCCTCAGTTAAGGTCAGTGTTAAGGTTAGTGACTCCACTAAAAATGGGGCTGGGCAAAAGTGGCCTTCATGGCAGAATTCCAAGATGAAAACCACTGCTGAGCAAAAGGAACAGAAAGGCTCATCTCAGTTTTGCCGGAAAACATCTTGATGATCCCCAAGATCTTTGGGAAAATATTCTGTGGCCTGATGAGACAAAATTAAACTTTTTGGAAAGTGTGTATTCTGTTACATCTGGTATAAAAGTAACACAGCGTTTCAGAAAAGGAACGTCATACCAACAGTAAATTTTGTGGTAGTAGTGTGATGGTCTGGGGTTGTGTTGCTACCTAAGGGCCTGGAAGACTTGCTGTGGTAAATGGAACCGTGAATTACAGTCATCTGCTCATGACCTCAAGCTGAAGCACACTTGAGTTTTGCAGCAGGACAGTGATCCAAAACACACCAGCAAGTCCACCTCTGAATGGCTTAGGAAAAACAAAATGAAGACTTTAGAATGGTCTAGTCAAAGTCCTGACCTGAATCCGATTGAGATGCTGTGGCATGACCTTAATAAGGCATTTCATACTTGAAAACCCTCCAGTGTGGCTGAATTACAACAATATTGCAAAGATGAGTGGGCCAAAATTCGTCCACAGCGCTGTGGAAGTCTCATGGACATTTATTGCAAACTCTTGATTGCAGTTGTTGCTGCTAAGGGTGGCCCAACCAGTTGTTAGGTTTATAGAGAGGAATCACCATGCAGGTTTAGATTTTCCCCTTACTAATAAACAGCTTCATTTAGAAACTGCATTTGTGTTTACTTGTGTTATCTTTTTCTAATATTTAACTTTGTCTGATGATCTGAAACAATTAAGTATGACAAACATACAAAAAAATAAGAAATCAAGATGTGGGCAAACCCTTTTTCACACCACACAACTTTTGTAAGTGATCTTTCAAAAGGACACACCTAACAGTGCCAGAGACTAATGTCTGGCTTTCTGCTGTTGTTTTTTTCATTAGGATCGATACGCCACGGGCAACTCCATGCCTCTAGAGGATGCACAGCAGAGCTACACTCTCCTCTCTATGCGGGAAAATGAGGGGCAAACCATCATGACCTTTAAGAGGCCTATTAAAACGTGTGATGATAAAGACTTCCAGATCACTGTAACTATTTTGTTGCTTGTTTCTTTTCTTTTTTTTCTTTCCCCTTATCACAGTCTGCATGTGTAGGATTAGTGTGCCATCACAATTATTTTTTTTATTTTGTCTAATGAAGGTTTTTTGTTTTTTTCTTTGTTTTTTGTTTTGTTTCACAAAATAGTTCCCATAAAAACATAAAAACAAACAAGTGAATCATGCTGAGAAGAGGTGCAACGTTTCTCTCTTCATACCACATCTATAGGTCTCATATGACACCACAATTAGACTTTGTTGTCTAAGCCTGAAACACAAGTTAAGTCTCTTTGTTGTACCCTTTTCTCTGTTTTCCTTCTTTGTTGCCATAGATGTAATTCTCTGTCTAATGCTCAAGTTTCACAGTCTACAATCTGCTATTCCAGTTCTTTTGTTAGGCTCCCTGGGCTTTTTTTCCTCCATACATTGCCCTGGGTTTCCAGAAGAATACAATGGCATGATTTCATTTTGAACACATGAAATGCTACACAGTTCCTAGTAACAAGACTCAAAGATTATAGTACACCTTTGCAGTGGCACAGAAATCTACACAGTCAGAGCATTAAATCACTTTATGTAACATGTTAAGTTATTTTACAAGGTATAAAAAGATATTAATAATCAGAAACCTGTCACAACATCACCTTCCACATGAATGTATATATTACTTTATTGCTTCTATACTGTGTAAGGGATCATATTGCCTGACCTAAATTACCATCTCTCTCTCTCAGGCTCAGCCAATCAAACTCATCTTTGCCTATGGGAAAACAGATGAGATCTCTTACCACGGGGCCAGACGAGGCACCAAAGAAGTAAATCTACTGAACTATATGCCAAAGTCCATCCCAACCAACTCCAGCTATCTTAGTGCTACGGTGGACAACGTAAGAATTACTGACAATAACAGTCAGATCAGAAATATCGTATTGTTTGTTGTTTATTTACCTTTATATTTGTTGTTTACAGATCATAGTCCCTTCCAACACTACCTACTATCACTGCAAAGTTATGCAGTTCCCAAAGTTAAATACAAAACATCATATTTACCAGGTAAGCATTATTTCTTTATGTTTCTGTCGCCACTGTTCTTTCATTTGTGTCTGATTGGGTAATTAAGATGCATATAAAAGCACACCCACATTAATGTATGTGTAAGCATAAATAAACTAATAAAAAAAGTGTCACAACCAAGTAGACTTTATGAATTTATATGCTGTCATTGTGATTTTCATGTTTATTTCAACCTCATTCTCCTAATTTACCTCAGATTGAGCCCGTGATCGAGCACCTTGACCTCATTCATCATATGCTGCTGTACCATTGTCCTCCCAAAGTGACAGAGCCTTATGACAAGCCATGCTACATGGGAGACATAGGAGACAGCTGCTTTGGAATAGTGGCTTCTTGGGGAGTGGGAGGCGGGGTGAGAGAGACTGTACACTAAACCCAAAGAAGTTAGCAGAAGTTTATTAACTTAACAGTTGGACCTTCTCAGAACTCCAATATTTTGATTGCATTTGACATGTACCTTTTGTTTAAAATAAAAGTAAAATTGTTTAATAATTGAATTCATAAATATTTAGTAACAAGAACTTAGTTTTCGTTTATGACTCCCGTGTGAATAAGCTGACATAACTTACAAGGAACGAGTACAACAGAGTCACTGTTTCAGTTTAGCAAAACTCAATATTTATTGTTCACTTTTATAATCGTTTTTTAAATAAAGAAAAGTCAAACATCAACTTTGAAAACTCAAAAACAAATCAGACAAAATGTAAAGTTTATTTATATTTTTATATGTAGCAGGTACTTAATATCCAAAATAGTTGAAGTTCATCAAAAATAATAAGTTGAACTGACTAAAATGGGAGAAAATATTAGATTAACTTGAGTTTGTAGGACTTTTTTTTTTTTTTAATTAAGTTTACATCACATCATTTTTTTCTTGTGTGTGTTGTTTCTGTGCCAGTGTTACATCAGTTCTCCTACAATTCATCTCTAAATCTTCAGGTGTACGAGCTTCCGGAAAATGTGGGAATTCCCATTGGAGGAGAGAAGAGCGATGCATTCTATAGGCTGGAAATCCATTACAATAACCCAGAGAGGAAAGAAGGTAAATAGTGAGTTCATTAAAACAAGTTAAAAGAGAAATATGACCCCTTGACCTCTGCAGTGAGGTTGCACTTAAAGTGTCACTGAAAATTAATCCAGAGTTGTTCTAAATGTTCATCTTTCACTATGATGAAACATTTCTGGCCTGATAGAAGCCTTAATTTTTGCCACAAACCCCTTCAAACACCATTTTTGGTTTTAACCTTTATTTAACCAGAAAGGAATAATTTTGAGATTTAGAAATTATTTTCTGAAAGTGTCTCGGACTAGGTGGCATGGTGGTTAGCACTGTTGCCTCACAGCAAGAAGGGCCTGAGTTCAATTCCACCATCAGGCCAGGGTCTTTCTGTGGGGTGTTTGCATGGGTACTCTAGCTTCCTCCCACAGTCCAAAGACATGCAGTTTGTGGGGATAGGTTAATTGAAAAATCTATAATAATGCCCATAGGTGTGAACGCGTGGTTGTCTGTCCCTGTGTGTTAGACTGGCGACCTGTCCAGGGTGTACCCTGCCTCTCGCCCCATGACAGCTGGGATAGGCAGAAGCAAATGGATGGATAGATACCTCAGACTAAAACGGGTAGCGTTAATCTTAATCTTACATACCAACGCTGGGAGAAAACCGGCTCCCAGCTAGAGTGGGGGGCACCTGGGGAGCCATGTTTAAATACTGCGGCACAGATGTGTTATGCTGTGCCACCATTGCCACCACCAAAACACCCAGTTAGGTTGGCGATCTAGTTAAAGTGTTGAGGCACTTTGACACCCAGTATCCAACTATGTTTGTCAAAAATTGAATATGCTTCCTATGATCTTGAATTTATTTACTTAACTTTAATATTATTATTATTATTAGTAGTAGTAGTAGTATTTGACTGTTCTTTTTCTCTCTACAGGAATTAAAGACAGCTCAGGATTAAGATTACACTATACTGCAAAGCTACGGCAGCATGATGTGGGCATTATGACTACAGGTGTCTTACCAGGAAGAGTGAAGTACGATATCCCTCCAAAAGCTAACCAGTTCCACACCTACGGCATATGCAACACTGCTTACTTTTCAAAGGTATGCACCTCTGCAATATGGATTCCACGATGCATTTAAAAAGTCTGTAAAAGTTTTTTTTCTCCTTCCCATAGTTTTTGAACCCTGTGCCTGATCTTCAAGTGTTTGCTGTGTTCTTGCACACTCACTTGGCTGGGACGAAAGTCAGAGCTGGCCACTTCAGGTAAAAAACAAAAAAAGGCAGACTGTATGCAGCTCAACAGCAATCAATGTCGTCTGCATGAATTTAGAGTTGATTGGTTTTCCCGGTGCATCCCACTGCAGAAATGAACGACAGATAGATTTTTTGGGCATAGATGAAAACTACAACTTTGATCTACAACAGGCTGTCAGTTTGGGAAGCATAAAGACAATCAAGCAGGTAAGGGTTCATTACTTCCATGCACATTTATGAACACGATAGAGAAAAATGGAAAACAATTAGCTGTCTATGGTTTTTTCCTTCCACTACAGGGGGATGAAATTGTAGTGGAGTGCACCTACAATACTACCAATCGTGCTTCAGTCACTAAGGTGGGTTAGTAGTGTATGACCTTGTGTCATCATATGGCTTGAATGAAATCAAGACTGCCTGAGTGAAACCAGAAAAAAAATGTAGCACAAGTAACCTTAAACAAACAAGTGGTTTACTAGTTTTTGCATCCATATCTTGGAAATGACATGTAATGCACAATGTTCAGCTGTGATTATGACTGTTAAATATGTAATGCTTCCCATAGCAGCAAAATCCTTGTATCAAGAAGCATACAGATATGAACACAGTGTTCCTTCCTATTCATTATAATAATATCAAAAGATATGACACTGTGATCTGTAGTGACGATAGGGAGTCAAGCGGAGACCTGGAGGTGTGCTCTGGAGCGAAGATGAATAAAAAGAAAAAATATCTGTAAATGAGAGGGAGACATTTGTAACATGTGAAATTGCAGGGAGTAGACGTAGTGAAAATGAACTAGCTTAAACACCTGGGGTTAAACAGGAATAGAGGGCAAGTGGGGTGATGATGAGTGTCAGGAATGATTTGTGATTGAAGCAACAGTGAAAGGGAAAGTTTACAAGATGGTAAACCTTGAAAACCACAATCTTCAAACCATACATCATAATGAGGCCTGTTGCGATGTATGGTTTGGAGATCGTGGCTCTGACAAAAAGAAAAGAGCTGGAGCTGAAGATGCTAATATTTTCATCGGGAACCACACTGGACAAGATTAGATATGAGTACATCAGAGAGGCAGCTCAGGTTGAACAGTTTGGAGACAAGGCTGAGATGGTTTGGACATGTGCAAAGGAGGGACAGTTGATTTATCAGACAAAGGATGCTGAAGATGGAGCTGCCAGGAAGGAGAACAAGAGAAAGACCTCAGAAGAGAGAAGAGATGCAGAGGGTTGGTGTGACAGAGGAGAATGATCCACTGTGATGACTCCTAAAGGGAGCAGTTGGAAGAAGAAGATCTCGCAATCATTTTACACCATGAAAGCAAGTTAGACGGCATTGAATCTCTAATGCATGCTCCTTTCAGATGGGGTTAGCAACTACCAATGAGATGTGCCTTGCTTTCCTGTTCTACTACCCTGCGATCAACATCACCTCATGCGTTAGCATTCCAGATACCAAAGGAGTGCTGATAGACGCAGAGAAGTAAGCTCTGATGCAATGCTTCAGCCACCCTTTTGATTTTTTTCCCCCATACATATGCATTTGAGTAAACTAGCTATATACTGATTTTTGACAGAATACCCATGGATAAGATCACTGAGTATGAAATGATGTTAAAGAAGGCACCGCAATATCAAGCAATCATAAACAGCAATGTAAGTATCAGTCTTAGTTATTTGATACTGTTCTTTTTTTCCTGTGGGATTTAATCAAATGCTTTTGAAGATTAAAAGACAGATACCGACAACACGTTATATTTTATTATTTATAGGTTATATAAAATGTTTATATCAATAAGCTTGTTTCTTTACAACTTCAGACATATAGTGGCTGGGTTATTAAAGTACAGGAAATAATATGAATGTGAACGTGATCCCATCATTAACATTTGACCTATTGTTTTTGTTTTTTACATGTATTTATTTTTATCTAACAATCCATTGTTTCCTCCTCTACATCTGTTCTGTATTGTTGCCATTTTGCATTTATGCGAAGCATCTTTGGAGTGTTAATTTTTATAATACAATTTGACTGGCCAGTAAGCCAGGCTTCTATACTGTCACACACATCTATGCATGCGTATTTAAGATTTTATAAATGGTTCTTATGGTTTATGATCAAAATATGATAAACACAGCATAATCACAAAGTTGGAGCTTTTATTTGTCTTTCTCTACAGTATGTGGCATTTAAGTGGAAGTCACTGAAGATATTTCATTGTTTTTAACTGCAGAAAAAAAGTGTTATTGTGATTATCTTTTTTTTATTTGCAGCACAAAGCAACCCTTTTCCCAAATGGCACTGTAAGGGATCTGATGAAGACACCTGCTGCTTGCCAGATTAGAAACACTTCAAACAGATTCAGCACATCCTGGATTGTGAATCTTGCAGGAATCATACTTGTGCTACTCTGGATTATATTAATGTAGCCCAGGCATTGGCAATAGAGCCAGTTGCAATCCCTATAAAGGAAGACAGAGTTGTTCAAATCTTTACTGTATCGACATTACATCAGATTTTCCAAGCCTTTGGTTTCTCTTTTTATGATATCATTTATCTTTCTTGTTAAATTTTAATCACAGTCATTTTCTTTAGCACCTGATTGATTTTCATACTAAGCACAGGGACAGGGATATTTACATTACACATATTAAGCCATTAATACTGAAGCACAACTTCAGTTTGTAAGATGGGATACTGTCTCTACCACAGCAGCAATAAAAACATTTATTGTTTCTGAAATGGCAATAATAAAAGTTTGCATAATTTTCAGTATGAATGCAGTTTATTTATTTTTCCTTTATTGCATTACTATTTGCTAATTGAGTAGATCAGAACTTTCTGTATTATTAAATCCAAATGTTGGTTGTTAAGATTAACAGTTAATTACAGATCAAGTGTACATGACATAATATGCTTCCCATGTTGCACAAAAAATGACTTTCTGTTTGGTGACATATATTCTATTGATTTAATGTCTAATTGTTAATTTCTGTGTTTAAAAAAAATCTGATCACTCACGGAATAAAGAAATGCACCGGTAGCAAATTGAACTGCCATTCCCGTAGACAAAGATTACAGTTCAGTTGCTTTCCTAAAGGGGGCGCTCTGATTTATTTGTCTGCATGTTACTGACTGTGCAGTCAGAGAATGAATGTGTACGGCTAGCCGGCTGGTAGCTTCGGCAATGTTGTCAATATCAGAATGATATCGCAGCGGGACAGAGGAGAACTTGCTCGGTTTTATACTGTTACAGATCCCAAGAAGCACCAGAAAGGCTACACTGTGTACAAAGTCACTGCAAGGGTAAGTAAATAGACGATGAGCACTGGGAAGGCTAGGCTAATGCTAGGTGTCAATAGCTAGCAGTGTTAGCCAAGCTGTTATGATTATAAAGGGACCCAAATAAAAACGTCAGGTTAACCGTGTGGCGGTGAATTAAAAGTGGCGACAGCTTTTGAGAACATATGTGTAGCTAATGGGCACATTCATACCCTCTCTTGTTTCAAAATACATGCTTTCTATTTGCTAACTTACACTGTCGATTTGAGGCGAATTGAATGTGACCCAGAGTTAACCCGGGTGTTAATGGTTTGATGCTAAGCAACTAAGTTAATGTTATGTATAGTGTTGTGATACACAGATATTCAGGAGGTGGCAACTCGTTCTTTTTTTTTTCGCTACGTTTTCAGGTAATAAAACTATTTAACACTTCTGTGTTAAAGCCGATGTTAAAGATGAAGTACTTTATGATCCGCATGTTGAGCAGAACCGAAACACAATACGTGTGTACGAATGAGGAGGAGGCAAGTGTAACAGTGAAGCTGCAAGGTGCAGAGTTCGTAAAGGTGGATGAGTTTAAATACCTGGGGTCAACCATCTAAAGCATCTGAGTGCAGGCTGGGTGGAGTGGGTGGAGAGTGCCAGTGGAGATTTCTGACAGGAGGATAGCAGTAAATGTCAGAGGGAAGGTTTAGAAAGTTGGAGATTAGGTTTAGGTTTGGAGACAGTGGAACTGACAAAAAGAGAGAAGGCAGAGCTGGAGGTGGCAGAGCTGAAGATGTTAACATTTTCATTGGTAGTGACCAGGATGGACAAGATTAGAAATGATTATATCACGGGGACTGACTAGCTTGGGTTGTTTAGAGGCAAGGCTGAAATGGTTTGTACTTATGCAGAGGAAGGATAGTGGATATATTGGGCAAAGGGTCCTTAATTTAGAACTGCCAGGCAGGAATAAAATAGAAAAACCACAGAAAAAATTAATGGATGTAGTGAAGGATGCAGATGCAGAGGGTTAGTGTGACAGGAGGATGCTAGGAATAGGGTGAGATGCGTAGAGCAGCGTGCCTACTGGTGATTGAGTTTATCTGATTATTAATCAGCACTTATGCGATCACAATGTTACATTCGCATTGTAAAAACTGGACTGGGGCAGGCTGAGTGTCTTTGTCTGGCTGCTGTCCTTGTTATGACTCTGGGTGATGTCTCGTTCTAACACTCGAGACTTCCGTCACTGTACATAATGCCATCATTGTGACACTCAGAGCCTTGTCCCTGCTCATACTTGTGACAGCCCTGCAAGGAAGTTGCTCTAGCAAGAGATAGGGATTACTCACATGGATTTTCTCTTCTCCCTCTTTCACACAGATAATCTCCAGGAAGAACCCAGAGGATGTCCAAGAGGTAAGACATGCAGCTTTTTTTCAATCCATTTTTTGAGTGGTCAATGCTTCTTTACCTTTGACAACTGAGAAATACCAAGACAGGGGCTACTGTATTTGTCATCCAAAAATAATGGCAAGGAGATATTTCAGTTTCAGATATTTAGTTTTACTCGTTTTAATTCATGAATTTCAGAATCTGGCTTTATGGCTTCTTTACACATTATATCCTGAAACCGAAGCTCTTTTAACCAGAAACATTGTGAAATGTAGTTTACAGATAATTAGGCCTACACCTGGAAACTTGTTCATATCTAACTTTTGCACTATTTATTTTAATCTAAATGCTTACTATCTATATATGCCTTGGTATGGACAGAAATCCACCGAAGTTACTCATTAATTATTTTGCTCATTTTACACGGTTTTACAGAGCATTTAACCAACTATACTTGTCTGTGTTGTGCATGCATGCTGTCTTACATTTCAAACACACTGAGGAATGCAGTTAAGCCCACAACCAGTGCTAATGCAACAGGCATGATGTCAATTACTGTATGTGTTTCTAAGAGACAGAGAGATGTTTTGCCAGAAACACACATACCTCCATTACTGAGTAATCTTCCTGTTTGGAGGATGTGATTGGCCTAGTTTTTCCCCACACCATCCAGCAGCCTAAAATTTCCGCACACCACAGTAGCATCTCAATATGTGGCCATTATGCTTTTCTTTATTCCACTAAGTAACTGCTTCATTCTGGGTGTTGTGGCTTGTATTTAAAGTTTCGAAACACAAGATGACAGCAAAATGTGGACTACATTGATTTATGTTTTGGCCTAGTAGCAGTCACATGAGGGAAAAGTCTCTAGAGTTTAAGGCTGTGGAGTACTCTGGTTGTTATGTTAGCTATTTTTGAGTTTAACAAGATTGCAGTGATTTAATAGCATTATCGGTGACAATGAGATTGCATTTACAAACAAGTAGAAAATCAGCTGCTTTTGTTCAGTCAACGATAATAATCATAATCCATTCAATTAAAGGTAGATAGATCTTTAAACCCCAAATGATTGATTTATCTGTGTCTTCTGTGTCTGTCTTTCTGTAGATAACGGTGTGGAAGAGATACAGTGATTTCCGGAAACTCCATCAGAATCTCTGGCAGCTGCACAAGAATGCATGTGGCCAATCAGAGCTGTTTCCTCCCTTTGCTAAGGCCAAGGTCTTTGGTAAGAAGATGACTTTCTCTATTCCCCTGTGTCACACATTTGCCCTAAAATTATCAAGAGCGAAAGCTTGTCTTGATTGACAGAATTACTCCTCTACAGTTTTGTTCTTCTGTGAGATTTCTTTCAATCCTACAGTACCTCATCTTTGAGTTGTTGAGATTTTGAACAAAGAAAAATGTGAATGTTAGACTCTGTAGTAGGGGTGCAACTAAAGATTATTTTGTTAGTCGACTAATCTGCCAATTTTTCTTTGATTAGTTAATCGGTCAACGATTATTTCAATAACTCTTATTCCCGCTGTTACCCTGTTGTCTCGTCCCACAGCAAATTAAAATAATGACACAGGAAACAAAGGATTTTGAAAATAATCAAATGTGTTTAAACATTACTCAAGAGGAACTCCGTGAGAATAAAAATTAAATAAATAAAAAATTAGGTAATACAAATTAAAGTGTTAGTAGTATTTTGGCAAAAAAAAAGTTATGTGCAAATAGGAAACTAAAAATGGCTTCTGTCCATAAGTTTAAATAAAGCTTAAAATTAAATCATAAAGATTTTTTTTCCAGTCCAAAATGAAAAAAAATTTCCAAAGTTCACAGATGATTTAATTCATGAATGCACAATTGCAGTGAAAATGCTCTGGACTGTTATCTTTGAGATGATGTCCCCAGCTGCTGATAATCATGCTGAGGATCCTCTCTGTCATGACTTCAGTCATTTGAGAGGTGCAAGAGCCTCTTCTCAGGACAAACTCATCTATACGCCTTTGCTTAATACTAGGAAAGCTGAAAAAACAGAATTAGAAAAGACCGTTACTAATCACAAATTTGGTTTTATTTCATGGTTTCTCAGAGGGTGTAGCGATCAATGCCAATTACACTGTTTAATCCTGATATTAATGTGAGAAACAAACTAGGAGACAGTGTAGCTACTACTGTTTAATGGTTTTCTATCGCATTTCACTTACTAGCCAACAAAACTAAAACAGTGTTCGCTTAGCAAGCATCATCCATGAAAAGTTTCCGACAGGTAAGCTAATATAAACATTACTGTACACACAGGAACACAAACAAGGCATTAACGCAATGCACTAACATGACTGCTTAAAACTGACCCATTCAGAGTCGACGTCACAGCTCCAGGGTGCCGGTGTTGTGTCAAAAACTGATTTCCAGATTTTTCCATGCGTTTTATATGTAACGTCTTTAGTGCATGGTTTTAGAACATGATGCGTCGAGAATAAAATTCCACGGTGACAAATTTTCATAGTTGAAGTCATCAATTATATCGACGCATCGTTGCAGCCCTGCTTTGTAGAGATGGATTTGCCCACTTCAGATAGCTTGGTGTTATTATACTGTAAGCAGGCACTAGTTATAATAAATACAGTATAATCATTTGCGTAATGTAAGCATCACTTATGTATGTTTTTTGCATCCGTGTGTGCCTGTCGTAGGTCGTTTTGATGACTCAGTGATTGAGGAAAGAAGACAGTGCTCTGAGGATCTCCTGCAGTTCTCAGCTAATATCCCTGCTCTTTACAATAGCCAGCATATCCAAGATTTCTTCAAGGTATTCTAGTACACATTGACAGAAACACAAGAATAATCGCAAAAAACTTTTGACTGAAGTATTTTTTATTGTCCAGGGTGGTGAGGTCCATGACGGCTCAGAGCTCATTGGACCAGCGGAGCCCTTTTCCGAGTTCCTGGCTGACACTCTATCAGACTGTAGCTCTGATGGTAGGGTTGCACACAGAATGTCTTTCCTGTTATTAGTCTTCCTTTCAGCTTAGGTGCTGATTAGTAGGTGCTAATTCAAACTTGCTTTGCGATGTCTGGATATGTTTTTCAGTTCAGAGAGATATCAGTGGGGCAGAAGATTTGACTCTCACATCAGAGTATGGAGGTATGTACAATAAACATGCACACTTTAAATATTTTGGGATGTATATGGATCTAATAAATGGTGAGTGCAAAAAAGAGTCAAGACAGGATGGAGAGGGTGAGCATGGGTGATTTGTGACAGAAGAGTGAAACTAAAGATTTATAAGATGGTAGCGACCAGAAGAGACAGGATTAGAAATGAGTACGTGAGAGGAAGAGCTGAGATGGTTTGAACATGTGCAGAGAAGGAATAGTGGACATTTTGGACAATCAATATAGGGCTGCCAGGCAGGAGGAAAACAGGAAGACCACAAAGAAGGTTCGTGGATGTAGTGAAGAAGGACATACAGAGGAGGATACTAGGGATGGGGTGAGATGGAGACAGGTGATCTACTGTGGCTACCCCTAAAGAGAGGAAGATGATGATGATGTAGTTTTGTTAAAGGTTTATGTTTGTAGCTGTCCGTTATGACCGCGGGATTCCTGTTATTCCTAGGCCCATCCAGTGACAGCGACTTGACCTCCCTTGCGGTGGACACAGACTCTTTGGCTGAGTTGGATGATGGCATGGCCTCAGGTCACACCTCCCCAAACCAGCCACAAGGGGGAGCCACCAACATTAGCAGCAGCTGCAGCCCTCGCTTGCCCTCCCTGCATGTACGTCGCACTCCATCACCTGCCCCGGTCCCTGCCTCCTCAGCCCCTAACCCAGAGGTTAGCTGGCCAGGTCGAGCACCGCTCTTCCCCAGCAGTCTGAAAAAATCCACTGCCGGCAACCTTAAGGACGTTAATTCAGACTACTTGGACAAAGCCAGTGAGCTCATTTGTTTTGCTGTCCAAAAGGAGAAGGAACAGGACTACCAGGCAGCTTTTTCATACTATCGCAGTGGAGTTGACTTGCTGCTGCAAGGCGTGCAAGGTTAGTTTGACCAAGAGCTCAATAAATTTCTATATGGTCTCATAGTAGTTTTAAGTTGAGTGACACTTGGGCTCAGGAACTTACCTAGAAAACTTGCTTTGATGTTGTAGACTGGCAGTTATTGAAATGCAGAAACAGTATTGTCCAGAAACAGTGAAGTCCAATTTGTTAAAATTTCACTACAAATGTACCTTAAAAAGGATCTATTAAGCATAAATGCATCATTTTTACTTTGTAAGCCATTTAAATTCCATGCTTTTAACTTTAGACTCCACTCTATTCGATCTACTTTGTTAAAAAAATATTCATTACATTTTTTTTCTTTAGGTGAGCCAAGTGCTACACGGCGAGAGGCCGTGAAAAAGAAGACTGCCGAATATCTGATGCGTGCAGAGCAAATATCTAGTCAGTATCTGAGAAGCAACATGGGTCAAGGGTCAACACAAACAGTGGTGAGTGGGAGTGAAATGCTGGTTCATAGACTTTCTGTATTGTATTACACAAATGTTCTTTATATGCATGCATCTACTAGGTTCCTCACACGCACTGCAGTGAAAACACAAGTTTGTGAATGAATTGATTAAATGATTAATGGAAATAAGTTTATCTTTTTGAATGAATGATTTAATTGCATATGTATGAAACACTGAAAGGTTTTTCTTTTCAAGGCCTTTGGGGTACAGTGCTGCTCTTCTTTGAACAGAGGAGGGCAGCAGAGTCCATCTGAGGAGCTGAGAGCTTACAGGGTATTAGGGGTCATAGATAAGGTATGCTTTCAATTTACAAGTGTTGCATCCTCCAAGCTGACTGTATGACTTCATTCAAGTGTTGTTTCATTCACCCAATCACCAGTTTGCCTTTTTTCTACCAAGTAATTTTTTAATGAAAACACATTTCATTAAAATACACATTCATGTAATTTGATAGCAGAATTCTCACAAAATAATTACACTCAGGGCTAGCAGACATTTGTTAATTTAATGATGACTTCGACCCAGAGTATGGATGTTATCCAACTCCAGATTTCTCTTCCTTGTGTGTCCTTTACTTCTTTGACCATCTCTTTTATCAGGGGGTAATAAAACACAGTAGATTTACTGGATGTATGGTAAGGGCTGAGTGTGTGTATGTTTAGCATCAGTTATGACTACCACAAGGTCAGTTTGGGTTGCTGGTCCTCTCAACCAGCTGCCGGCGAAGCAACTTCTCCACTCAGCCATGAAATGACTTGGCAAGCAGCTCAGAGAGCGACACACAACACTGAATCAATGATGCTCATCCTACACACTCACTCAGACGCACGCACACACAACAACAAACCCTAAGGAAAACGTTGACACAATACCAACATGTATAACTCCACTGAGGTGCACTCAAAATACATAATATGTCAGAAGTCTTTGAGGCGTTAAAACAAAACAAAAAAAAACCTCAATCAAAGATGAAGTTATCCAGCAGTGGTGTTTTCTTTCCTCTTATCTATTTCCACCCCCTCCTCCTTCCTCCTTTTACTTTAAATGGGGACAGCGGGGACAGATGGAGAGAGGTCCTCACCCTGCTGCCCCCACCAGCACCGCCTCACCCACCCCTCCTATCTATCTCCCCCCTTCCCTGATGTTTGTTTCTTAATTATATTAGCACCCTGGCTAGCACCGCCACTCTGTTTACTCACTGCTCCATTCATATCCATTTAGCCTGCACCTGTTTGGTCCCAGTCAGGGTCACATGGAGAGAACGCACTCTCAAAACATACACATGCACTACACACACACACACTGGGTCGCACACATATGCTCAAGCTCTCCCCTGAGACAGGGAGGGAGTAAACGAGCGATGGAGATGTCAGAGAGGAAGGGAGAAATGAGGGAGAAAATGAAGATCTCAGGAAGGAAAAAGGGGGAAAGAGTGAAAAAGAACAGGGAAATTAAATGGGGAAAAAAGGATTTGCTTTCCCTTTCTGTTGATATCTGACAGTTTAGTGATGACACTGCTAGTAATTACTGCCTCTGTCATGACAAATTGCATAGCTCTGTGTTGACATGTTTTAGACAGCACATGTTCTCTAAAATTGATGCTCAGTCTTGTATATAAACAGAGTTATAAATGACTCTCACTTTGTTCTGAATGTTTTTTTAAGGACCAAGGAATGGCCAGATTTGCTAGAATATTTCCAAGAATATTTAGGTCTTTTATTAAACTTTAAAGCTCTGTTGATTCTTGTTTTTCTGTATAATATCGCTGAGACTGCAGTTTGGTTGGCACAACAGGATCTGACATAGTAGTGTCAATTTAGTGTAATTTAGGGGCCTGCATTAATCTCTCAGTAAACCTTATGTGTGTCCTGACCCGGTCATTTAAAAAAAAAAAAAAAAAAAAACTGCTTTGGAGGACATAACCACTACATCATCTTAGTCTGCATATGTCTCTTCGTGTCCTGCAATTAATGGTACTCTTCTATCGCAGGTTCTTCTGGTCATGGACAAGAGAACACAAGAGACTTTCATCCTGAAAGTAAGTCTAGTGTGTGTGTGCGTGTGTGCGCGCGCGTTATGTTGTGGTGTGGGTTTTTTGCCCTGCATCCTCGTCGTCCTGACTGTAAGTGTGAAGTGTGCCAGAAGCCCCTGTGTGTGACTGGTGTAATTGATTCTAATGGGCCTGTCCCTGTCAGCTCCTCTGCTCTCAGGTGTGAGACGTGTGCCAGATGCCAACACACCGCGCAGGCATAAATGACTACACACACGCGTGCGCACACGTGCATGCATACACACTCTCGCACCCGATGTGAACTTTACATGTAGCGCTGATAGATTTGTGCGGCTCTTGTGCTGTATGTAGCCTGATGAATTCGGTGACTTTGGGTTGCCACAGGGCATAACTAGCACTTGGTTAATGGGAAGTTTCTCCTTTGCCACATTTTTTTTCCTCCTATTCATGCACACTCTTTTCTTATCTTCTACTTAAATGCTTGTTATTTGAATCAGTGCATATGTTCTCTTTAATGACTCACCTCTCATCTTTTTTTTTTTATTTTTTTATTGCAGGGTTTGAGGAAAAGCAGTGACTGTGGGCGGACGAAGATGAACATCATGCCTCGCTCTGTGCCCCACATGGTGCAGCTGAGAAAGTTTGTTGTCTCCGAAGACACTGTTTTTCTTCTGCTGCAGTATGCCGAAGGTAAGGGACACATTTCAGTCTCATCTGTTTCATCTTCCCTCATTTGTCTTCTTTACCTCCACCTCTCTTTTCCCCTCCTTCTCCTGACTCTCCGGTCTCCTGCCCCTCTCTGTGCCCTTGTTCCAGACAGATGTTTGATAGAGATGGGTGTGTGTCACAGGTCATTATTCTGAATACCAGGTGGCGCCATGCTTCATTAGCTATGCCAACACCTGGGCATCCTTACATCCCACTCACTCTAGGATGTGTGTGTAGACTGTATGCGTGGGTGAGTGCATACTATGAATGGCAGCCATATTTTTTAACGCCCTGTAACCTATTCAATCTGGTGTACTCCATAACCATCCTGTGCTAATATTAGTGGACAGTATTGAATTTCATATGGGGATGTTCAGCAGGATTTGATAAAGCCAATCAGAAACCGTTTCACTCATTATGACTCACTCCTGTTACACGAAAAAAATCCCGTAGTAGTCCTGCTTTTATAGTATTAACATGGAGGTAGTTGATAGGCTGAATAAGGATAGACGGGCAGACGGAAAGAGGCAGTGACCTGAGTGACATTGGACAAAACAACATGTGGATGGTTTTACTTTCTAAGCCATCGAGCTGCCCCGCTATCATTATCATCACTGTGAACTTCGTATTCATTCTAATTGCACACAGCAGATGCTAGCTCCCAATTACTTACACTACAGCTGCTTGTGATACGTATGTATGTCTGTGTGTATGTAGCCACTTTTGATGTAGCATTTTCAGATTCAGAAAAGTGAGACGCACATCTGGAAAATGGTGTCAAAAAATGGGGATTTCTACCTGCATAGAAATCCTAAAACTCTCAAACTCATCTGTGTGCCAATATTTTGTTGTACTTGAGTCAGTTATTAATTAAGTAGTTAACAAGTACCAGTAAATTTTAAGTGAAGAATGGAAGAAGAGTGTAGAGGCGTAGAATCAAAGGTGTTTCACATCCAATGTAAAATTTGATGTTAAGGTTAGCTTAGTCACCTGACCTCTCCACATAGACGATCTGTAATGTGTTCTCTAGAGCAGTGGGCCCCTGTTTTATCATGAACTAGAGGGTGGCTGCTTGTAATGTAAATATAACTATTGCACTTTATATTATGCACTGTCAATAATTATTACATGATTATCACATCAATACCAACTCGCCATAATGCAGAATCAGTGGGAGCCCAGAGCTTGTTTCATGGCTTCATTAGCTAGCTGGGCAATATTATACAGAGTAGATGTGGAGCGTGTGAATCACCTGTTGCGAAAGTTGCACCTGAAGCTGCAATTTAAATGGGATTCTTGACATTTTCTTTTAAATACAGTTTTCTTTCCATTGTTCTCAGCTTTTTGTGAGGGTTAGCTTTCAGAGTTACTGATGCATGGGGGGCAGAAAAAAACTCAGAACTAAGTTAAGTGCAGGAGTGAGGTCCAACTCGAAAGTGGCATTGTTTTGAAAAGTAAAAATGTCTGGAAAACTGATAAAAAATAAAATACATACAATTTTAAGCAATTTTCTTCTGTCTTTGCGACCTGGTAGCGGTCCTCAGGCCAATGGTTGGGGACCTCTGGTCTACAGGAAGATAAGTTGTTATTGTTAACACTGGAGCAGAAATGTTTTAGATAAAGAAAACTGTTTCCTAGGAACAAGATTATGTGTTCATGATAATAATCACAAAGAAAAACAGGAAAGTGATTATCTAGCTAATATTGGCTCATTTGTTTCTGTCTGCTCCCTAAGTTCTACTTCTGATACCTCTGGTTCTCCCCATATTGTGCACCGTTTTCTTTTTAATGCTCTGCTTCTTTCAGGTGGGAAACTGTGGTCTCACATTGGAAAATACATGCATAACTCCAGCCCAGAGGACAGCTTTGACATCCCTTTCATCCAGAAGAGCCACACAACCGCCGTGCGCTCTCCTCAACATACCACGCCACAGCTGGATGTAGATTCAGCCAGCTGTGGTTCGGTGCCTGTTGCTGATTCAGAGTCTGTCTCTGGGCTACAGAAGGAACCCGAGAGCCTCTTTTCTCCTCTTAAAAGCGTTCTTCCTCCCAGGCTTGTGGAGCAAACTGACTCTGGAGCCACTTCTGAAGAAGAGTGCACCAACAGCTATTTGACCCTTTGCAATGAGTACGAACAGGAGAAAGTAGAACCAGATGCACTGCAGGAGGAGGAAGAGAAGAGCGAGCAGGAAATGCTCTCATTAGAGGTACCTAATGCAACGACCACCACATCGTCACGTAGCCGCTCACTTCTCAGCAATGAAAGCCTTTCTTCACCAATCAGTTCTCAGGAGCTTGGCTTCTTCAGTGAGTTGTCTGATAAAAGCGGTAATGCCCAAGACAGCGATCAAAACCGTGGTGAGGGACAGGATCACAATGAAGTCTTTAGTCCTTTACGTTCCCCCGCTGTGCCTCTGTCTTTAGATGAGTCCAAGAACACGCCAATGGAGTTTTTTCGTATTGATAGCAAAGACAGTGCAAGCGAGGTTATGTGCCTTGAACTAGGAGAGCAGCGTCCCTCTCATAAACAAGTCCCTTTCTTTTCTACGTCCGACCTGGACTCAGGTGTAACTGAGGATCTTCCAGAGCTGGCTCAGGAGGTCAAAGGTCCCGGGTTGGATCTTTGGGGTTTGGACTGTAGTGATAAAGCCTCCAATGAGTCAGTGCCAGTGATCTCGTTTAAAGAAGCAGTAGTGGAGGATGAGGGGCATCCACCAGACCTTTTGGTGAACCTCCCTGTAGTGAGCGGGACTGCAGACTCTTTACAGGAGGAATTGGAGACTTCAGGAGTGTGTCTGGGCCTCGAGGTCACGGCCTCTCCTCAAAAGTTCATCCAGCCAGATGTCTTACAGCTTCATACTCAGCCTGAGGAAGAGGAGGAACAGCCACTGGAACAGGACCTTTCATCTTTATGTACAGCCTCTGCAACTTGTGACACGAGTGTTGCATCTCCATCTCCATTCAACTCGCTTTTGGATGACTACAGTCTGGCATTGGGACAAGAGGCTTCTGACAAAATGTTTATCCACCCTGAACGCCAAAATAATGACCTCCCTCTTGACACAGGCATTCCAGACACTGACTCTCATAGTGAGAAACTAGAGCCCAGTGCAAGAGTAAACACAGACTTGGTTCCAAACAGCACAGGCTCTGACTCGGCCACAAATGGCACAGAGGCCTGTGGAGCGGTTGAGAATTTATTAGGACTTGATGACGAATCATCAAGAGTTATTAGTAATACAGGTGGTAGCGAATTTGATAAAGAAGTATCCCGGCTGTTTGCCGAGCTGGACAAGCTGTCGTTGGCTGCTTCCCAAACTCGTATCCCGGAGGAATTTGTACGGTGCTGGGCAGTAGAGATGGTGACAGCCTTGGATTCTCTACACCAAGAAGGGATCATCTGCCGGGACCTAAATCCCAATAACATCCTGCTTGACCACCAAGGTTAGACTTTTTTTATAATTGTGTTAAGGGTTTTGTTTTTATTCTGTCGGGCATTTAATCAGTCCTGAAAAATCTAGGGAATAAGATCAAAATTAATATTTAGTTATGTTTGATAAGGAAAGAAAGAAGGATATGCAGTTTAATGACAGAATGTTAATAATTAGTCTAGTTTACCAAACTGGTCCAACCTTGGTAATAGCTACCCCAAGTCATCATTCCCGTCACTTCTTGGTGGATTACTGGGTACATGGGTATGTTAAGGACTTTTACACATGAAACTAGGGCTGTTTGATATAACGATATATATCAGATGACGATATAAAAACATCTATCGTTTCATTTTACGCTATCGTTTGTTTCGTGGTGTTGCAAATTAAACTGTTTACGGCAATATTTTTTCATCGTTTTGATGGTCACTGTAGTGGCTATATTAATTTCTTAAAGTTCTCTCTTTCTCTTATATTTAATATAACCACACTACGGACGGACAAGCGCCCGTTTTTATGCGTTGTCGTTAGCAACAACGACGGTAAAACCATCGCATGTCCGCTTGTTTATTTTCCACATAAATCCTTCACAATAAAGCTCAAGATTCTGTTGAGACTTTTCAAAATAAACTGAATCACGTGAAAAAGTATGCAGAGTATTTACGGATTAGATGCAAAAAAGAGTCGTCAGGTGCTAAAAAAGAAACCTTAGACTCAAACGTTAGAGCAGGCTTTTCCCCGCAGCACGGCGTGTAATAAATACTCACAAAGAAAACGGCGGCCGTTACAACCTATGTCTAAAAATGTGTAGTTTCTTGCATCATTTGAAACAGTCGACTCCAGGTACATGACGCCCAGCTGGAAACACTTCAGCTACCCGAGATTCACAGAATTTACAGAAAATGTGATTTATATCGTTATCGGGACGATAGATGTTTTATATCGGGATATGAGATTTTGGTCATATTGCACAGCCCTACATGAAACGATAAAATGCACTAAAACAAGAAACCAGGGAAGCAATTTAAACCTTTAACAGTCAGTATGAAAATTAAAAGCGCACTTGATTAATCTAATCTTGATTAAATCTACCAGAAGCTGGACAAAACCAGGTTTAAAAAGAGATAAATAAATCACCATGAAGCAGCTACTGTATATAACAGTTGTCATGTTTAATTTGCCCTTTTTTCCCTCCCCAAACTGGATAACTTGCATTGTAAAGATACAGTCCACAGCCTTCATCAGTCAGCCGTGATCTAATCTGTTTAGCAGAATGAAGTCTCTCTGAGAAGCGAAAGCGTTGTTTTACCATGAGGTCACAGATTCCCCCTCAACTTCTTCTTTTGTCGTCCTACAATCATCTCTCTCCACCTCGTTATCAACAAGCATCTAATTAGCTGAGTGGCTGTTTTCGTCTCCCTGGTGGTAATTATTGTTCTAAAGGGCCCATCAACGGCCTAGTGTGGTGCATCAGTCTGGCTAGCCCAGGCTAATGGCCACGGCTACCTAATGACACCATTAGTTCTAATGATAGCGTTAACGGGTACCCGCTAAACAGGAGTAATCGCTGGGGCTGTGTGCTTGAAAAGTTCAGAGGGATGTAGAGCGGCAGAAAGGAATGGAGGAAGGAAGTGCTTTAAAGGTGGGGTGAACAGTTTGAAAAGTTGAGTGTCTGGGTGACACTAGCCTGTGTGGGTTTGATGAGAGGCAGATCAGCAGATTGATGTTTAACTCCAAGCTGCACGCTTTCTGTCTTTCCTTCTCATCTTAGGTCACGTTCAGCTTACCTACTTCTGCAGCTGGAGTGATGTGGAGGAATCCTGTGACAAACAGGCCATTGCCAATATGTACTGTGCACCAGGTGAGACATATGCAAAGATTTCAGTACATTTTTCTATTGATTTCTTTCGTTTTATCAGTTAGTGGGTATATTTGGAGTTAATTATATGCTGACTTTTGTTAATTCCCACCACCATAATACTCAAAGGAGCTTGCAAAGAAAAGCTCCTTTTTATATAAACTAATGAAATATGAAGTATTGAAAAACTAACAAAATAAAATAAATGTACACAAATCTTTTATGGGGTTAAAAATACTTCTTATACATTTTATTTACCTTTCTAATTGGTCAGTATATTAAGGATAAATAAGAAACACCATTCATTTTTAACTCTTCCTCCACAAATGTGAGTTGCTGAATCTCGTTGTAGTTGTTCTGATGTCCTGTAGAGTGCGCTGTTGTGCAGCAGTCAACTGGTAGCACAGTGGGCCTGCTTGTGGCAGCTCTGGCATGCTGTTTAAAAGCTGCCTAAAACAAACTGGTGCTAGACTACAGCACCGAGTCCCTACTTAGCCCTTCAGCGTGCGTGGTTGGGCATTTGTACATGTATGTGTGCCGTCTAATGTATTGGTCCTTTAAGCAGGTGGCTTCACACTAAGGCTGTCAGGCAGAGTGTGCGTGATGTGTTTAATCTTCTCAAAATGTTTTAGCAGCTAGTTGAAAACACTGGATGCATTCTGAGACACTCACAATGACCCTCACACCCATTCACTCTCCCACACACTTATATTTAGCTATTCTTTCATATTCATCCTCTCGCTCAAGTCAGGAAGGTCACTTCAGATTTAAATCCTCCTTTTGTCTAGAACGTACAGTGTCTCACTTTTGTAATAAATCTGAAAGGAACAAATGCTCTCTTTAATATCCAAAGTGTTCATTTTTATTCCCTTGGCAGCAGCTTGTTTAACAGCTTACTAATAGAAGTGCATACATTTTGAGACATGTGTTGTGAGTGATGTGGAAGCTAGCTTAAACTCTTAAATGGTGAGCAAAGACATCCCACTTGTTTATTTTTCTTCAGTCATTGTAAGCAGTGGTAATTTTTACACTAGTCTCAAATGCGTGGTTGATGAGTAAACTGTAATATGCGGATGATGCTTATCCAGTAAATATAGCCTCATTAAAAGTTTTTTTTTTTTTTTAATGCATTGTATTTTATGCAAGCTTTTTAAGTTCTATCCTCATGTATCATATTTGGTCAGAACCATAAATATATTTCATTTAAAATGATATAAAAATGTTTCAGTTAAACCAAAATTTACAGTTTTTAGTTTAATGGAAGTCATCCTTGACAGCGTCTGTCAATGGTAAGAGGAGCAGGAGACAGCAACATAATGACACCTTTACTTTATCTAAACCATCTGCAGTTCCTCCTAAAAAAATAATGTGTTTGGCTCACATTAGTGTAATTCATGCCGTAGCATCAAAAACATTTTATGACAATATGTGACCGGGAAGAAAATGTGGTTCTGTGATAAAAGGCAGATGACCTGTGAACTGAGCTGAAACTGAACCCACCTCGGCCTAAGTGTGAAAGGTCTAGTTAGTCAAACAAGTTGATCCCATGTGAATTTAAGGATGTAATGCATTTTAGCTGCCAACAGGGGGTGTGTTACGCTGCTGTTAAATGAAAAGACCGCTTCGACATATATCGACTGTCCTACTCAAACGCTGGCAACTTTCTCTCTCTTTCTAGCGTCTCGTTCTGCCTCATCTTTATTTAAAATTCATCCATAAAGACACATTAAAATGTAGAAGCTGTCACACACACTTTGTTTATTTATTTATGTCACACCAGAAGACTTCTACATCATGGACATGCATATGTCTTTAGATGTATGTGAACACACAGTTATGTGTGTGTGTGTGTGTGTGTGTGTGTGTGTGTGTGTGTGTGTGTGTGTGTGTGTGTGTGTGTGTGTGTGTGTCTCCTGCCCTTGTTATGCATTGCTGTTTATCCAGACAGGGTCAACTCATGCAATGGCTTCATTCCTGATGACAGATTTATGAATGTTTGCCAGAAAGCTAGCAGGGGGCCTGCTGTGACTGTGTGTGTGTGTGTGTGTGTGTGTGTGTGTGTGTGTGTGTGTGTGTGTGTGTGTGTGTGTGTGTGTGTGTGTGTGTGTGTGTGTGTGTGTGTGTGTGTGTGTGTCAGAAGGAGAGAAACATGTTTTTAAATAACACATATTCACACCCAAAAAAACACAGGAGTGTTCTTGGAAAATGCATCAGCAGCAGGGCATTAATCCGTTTGTCCAGCACTTCTGCTTATTTATTTTCTCACCATTTTTTTCTTTACTGATAAACATCAGATGGCTAATGTTTTGTTCCTGGTAAGGAAAAAAAAAACAAAAAAAAAAAACGCCTTTGCGCGAACACGACCTGATTTGAGCAGAAATGGGAATTGTTTATTGTTCTGCTGAGAAGGAAGCACAGCCAAAACCGATTGTCTTCGATTTCTAAGAAAAGGGAAATTAAATATTCTTCCTCTCTGAGGTGACAAGGCAGTTCCTGAGGACACGATCATCATAACCACTGTTTGTTTTATTGTTTTTGTTTTGTTTTGTTTTTTTTAAGTCCTTTTACCTGCTCAGCCACGCCTGATCTGATTGAAGTTACAGTTTAGTTCTCCTTTTGACACAGAGCTATCATCTCATTATTTTTTGAAAGGTTATACAAAGAAGAACATGTACCCTGAAGCCTTAAAGTACTTCTGCTTTACTATTTCAGTGTGTTTACTCTGCTTGTGATGCCAGGAATCTTGATGTGGACATGAACTCTGAGCTACATTAAGGCAACTGCAAATTTATCGACCAGTCACCTCTAGATTATATCATGATTTACCTTATCTTGGTATGTCACTCTAACAAGTCAGATGGAAGACCAGATTCTGAGTGACACTGTCATTGCTCACATTTTTTATGTATGTCAAATAATTCAGCTGCTAATGTTTCCCCAGGCTGAGAGGCTATACATGTACATGCAGATGGAAAAAGAAATTCACCCCCTGCCCCCTAGAGTGGAGGTGATCTGGTGTCTTTGTTGTGATATGGGGTCATTTTACTGGCAACATTTGAGTCATCTTGTCTAATTAGAAGAAACCTTCACTACAAATCAATTCAAAGTTGTTTGGACTTCACAGCTACTGGTTCCAAATGTTGGTCGGGGCTTTGGACCCGTGTCATCATAAAATTAAGGGTCAGATTTACTAAATGGCACAGTCAGTTCATTTCATTATCAAGCGCAAAAAATAAGATATCCTTTTTTTCCAATGTTAAATGAATTAATGGTAGTTGCAAACGTTAGTAGATCAGTTTGTGCGTTGATACCTTGAGAAAGGAACTCCCTAAGATTTGTTTGCTTGTTAGTCAGATTAGTTAAAGGATTTTATCTGCTTGGCCCAACTTACACGTGATTAGGAGTTTTCAATTAGTTTATCATTGAGATTGCAGGCAAAACTGGACACTGGTCAAAAGTTCACAAGTGTTTGTATATTTGTAGATGTTCGTGTTGATCTAAAGTTCCTTCTTAATCCAGAGATTCCATTCATGCACGGTGTAGGGTCTTGGCTTTTTCTTTTCTTTAGTTTTTCACATAAACTTGAAGTTTATTCACAGTCTCTTTGTGGTTTCATCGTATCGTTTTTATAATGGAATCTTTTTATACAAATGTATTTATACCTTGTATGTCTTGTGTAAATCTCTTTGTTTTAAATTGTCGAGAGATCCTTTACACACAGTGCTCGCCTTGCCTTGCCTTGGAACAGCAAACATCAATCCTTCCTTACTTCCTACCTGCATATACTTGACTTCCTCTTTTGGTAATGACTGTCGGTTAAGTTTTTAGGGAAGTCAGACCGAGAGGAGAAGAGAGAAAGTTCCTTATGGTCCCCAGGAGGGAGGAGATGAAGTGTGATTAAGATACAAAGTAGGAGGGAACTTCATTGTTGAGGGGAAAGGGAAGAAGAAGAGGCCATGAGGTGAACACACTGTATTGTTGTCGCGTTGGAGCCGAACTTGTCTGTATCCCTTTGTTGTCTTAGAATTCTCGTGTTTTTTTTTTTTCTTCTTTGAGCTGTTTAAGAAATACAATGCAAAGTTAGTTTAAGTATGCTCAGTGTGGAAAATGTGCACATCGTGTAGCACACCGTAACACTGGGCTTTGCACGACCCATGGCCTGTGGATGCAGTTAATTCTCCCATCCTCTCCTCTCTTTCTGCATCTCCCTTTCTCCTGCCTCGCTCTGACAGAGCGGTAAGTGTAGCCAGCTCCACTGTACTCTCCCTGCAGCTCCTTAGACATTAATCCATTGTGATGACATCGACCTTGCTCTGAGACGTACGCGTGTGTGTGTGTCCAGTATTTTCCCTCCAGCTCATAACTACACAGGTATCACTGGTCCATTCAATGACGATCTTCTCTCCTTGGCTGTCAAAACAGTAGTCCTGGGGAGCCCTGAAGACTGGTTGCTCAGTTGGCCGTGCGCGTGTGTGTGTGTGTTTGTGAGTATATGAAACATGCAAGTCGTATCATAGCCCTCTCTAACCTTGGCTGCAAGAGAGCTGCACAGTCCCCTGGAGTTCTCAGCAGCCTCCAGGAGACGAGGGGTCTTTGTCTAATATGCTCCTCCAGCTGAGGAGCCAGGTCCCTGGGCGCACACAACCATGACCCTGGGTCCCGGCCCAGTGGGCGACCAGACCCCCTCCCTCTGGACAGGAGAGGAGAGGGACACTAAGCGGCACAAGAGGCCATCTGGTACCCAATGGAGCTGCCGTACACGCTTGACTTTTGCAAACAAGTGTCACTCTTGTTCTCTGTGTCTTAGTTAGACTTGTGCTGCGGAGCCTGCCAGATGGGTTGTAGATCAGTTATTTCTGTCAGGTTTTTGAACAAAATACATAATTTTGGGATGTAAGTAAAATAGGAAACTAGTTTCTGACACTTTACGGAGCAAAAAAATACTTGAATGAAGAATTTTTTTCTTCAAACAAGCTGATGTCATTAGTTTTAGCCCTGAGCTCAACTAAAAGAAAATGTGGGAGTAAAGAAAAATGAACAACATATTTTACTCTTTTTTTTTTTTTTTTTTCCTCAAGTGTTCCTGCTTTATCTTTCTTGATTTGTGTGTGTGTATGTGCTGCCTGAGTGTCTGTGTGTTGCATGAGTGTGTGTGTTTGTGTTTGAGGTCAGGTCATGCAGATGGCGTGAAGTTGCAGCACAGACGGTTTCCTCAATTTAACTGCTTTTTATTATGCAAATCACCCTTTTATGAGACACACACTTTGTGTGTGAGTGTGGCCACGTTTTTGTGCTCATTTCGAATTGATTGCAACAATTCAGCAAAATATTAATCCAAGTTGTTACTCTGAAACGGTGGCACAAAAGCAAGATCCTTAAAGTTTATCGTAGGCTTAAGATCAACGACTCCACGTCTGTATGCTTGATCATATCCCGACTTCACATTTGTCACTAGTTTATTATTGCTACCTGGTTTCCTCTCCCACACACAGATGATTTCTCTGCTTTTTAATTTATTGATCATTTCTGTCTCTCTCCTCTCGCTTCAGAGGTGGGAGGTATTGGTGAGGAGACGGCATCGTGTGATTGGTGGAGTTTGGGCGCCATCCTGTTTGAACTCCTGACAGGCATGGTGAGTCAAAAAGTACAAAAACTGTTTTGTTTTGTTTTTTTATCTTTGTTGCGAAGGTGTTGTGGGATGTCTGTAGGTGTCTTGGCTTTCAACTCTCTCACACTCTTTATGGTCGTGCCAGGTTGTGTGTGATTCTGCGCGCGTGTCTGTATGTGTTTGAGTAGGTGGAGGTTGTTGTTTTGGTGTGTGCGTGTTTGTGCGAGGTGCGTCTTGGCTGCAGTCTCTTACTCTGGTTCTCAGGGAGTGCCAGGGGTGTCGGTGTGACTTTCTCCCCCAGCCTGAGCTCCATCTGCTGGGCCATGGGGTCAGCTCTCACCGGGCCTCTTTGCTGGCTCCTAGAGCAGCGCTGGGCTTGGAGCACACCGACCTTAGATCGCCGTGGAAGGTGAAGACCAGGGCAGCTCTCAAGGTGCTGCAGCTCGGCTGGTCCAGGATCAGAGGGGACCATCTTTTAAGACCAGCTTGGGAGAAAGGGGAGAATCTCAGAGCCTTTTGTTTTGAAGATAACGGATACATTTATAGCTGTCATGCATGTACACAAACACATGCTAATTATAACTTGCTGCTCTCTTGAAGGACAAATTCGCACACGGATGCAAGCACAAACGGCCAGTGCAGGTGCAGAGCGTCCCTTCAATTTTTCATTGTCTATTAAATTTGAATAAATTCTAACTGATTGCCAGTGGGCACATTTTCATATCAGCCATCAGCGCTTCTTTTCAGTGGCTCAGACATGAGTCGGGGTGTTAGGTTAGGGCCATTGTGTTGGAACAATAAACAACTACTTACCTGGGTAAAAAAAAGGAAAAAAAATCCCAAAACAAATAAATAAACAAAAAGCAAACTGAGTGACACAGATGTCTCCTTTGATGATTATGTCTTGGTACAGTCCTGGCAAGGATACACTCACACAGGCACACATAGTGTCTCTTGATCCTTGCAGGATAAGATCTTGCCTGGAGCAGTCTTGACTGCAGCTAGGAATGCAGCCAGAACTCCTGCAGCACGTATCAGGAGAGAGAGAGAGAGAGCCAACCGACCTAACTGATGGAACCCCCCCCCCCCCCCCCCCCCAATACAAACACACACAGTTTGAGGCTTTTGCTTGGTGCACACATTTTGCTCTAGCATTTCCAGCCTGTCAGTGAAGATGCACTGAGAAAAGTGCTTTTACAACAAGCAGCGATTACACTCATTATTGTCAATTATTTCAACAATTGGGCTATATACTGTGGTTAGGAAAGCATTTGGAGGTCTTACTGCTTACTTTTTCTCACTTGCAGGATTAGGTTTGCTTTATTTTCCTCTGAGTGAACTGATAATTTGACCTGATCAGGTTTTACCTCTCAAAACATAAAAAAACGTTTCGCATTTACCGGTGATGAGCTGCTGTCCCTTCCAGGAAGCTTTCTCTGTGTAAGCGAAGAACAAACTAACCAAACACAATAATGTTTTTGTCATTCTTTCTTTTTCCTGTGATTTTCACTTCATGTGACACACACAGAGGGACGGCTCCAAGAAAGAGCAACAGTGCTGAAATCATTAGCTTGTTGCAGTTGGTGTGATCAGTGTTGTTTCAGGTGCTCTAGCTCTCTGATCTCCTCCCTATTTGTCCAGTCCTGGTGCTTTAACATTGACTTGTGCTCTGCGGGTGTCCGTATATTCTGTGTGTTTACATGATGGTTATCTACCTCTCTTCTTTCCACTCCTCCTTCCCTCTGCACAGTCTCTGCTGCGCTGCCATCCAGCAGGAATCGGTCGTCACACAGCGCTCAACATCCCCGAGTCTGTTTCGGATGAGGCCAGATCTCTGCTAGAGCAGGTGAGAGTCTAGTGTGATTACTACTAACTTAAATGCTGTACACAGAATTAGGTTTCCCTCCTAAACAGATATTGAGTAGGGCTTTCCCAGGAACAAAGGAAGAACAACTAATACTTTCTTATAGTAGTGGTAGTGGTTAGTATGCAACAAATACAGTGGAAGAAATGGGTTGACATTCACTGATGTTTTCCACCAGACATGTTAGTAATCTCTGAGAAGTGCAATGACACAACAGTGAAATCTCCAAATATATTTTTAAAAAAGCCAAGCTTCACTGTAACGTCATTAAATTATAAGGAATATACAGTATGCATTTGTCAGACAGATTATGGCAGATGAACATACACTACTGATGATGGACATGTCCTTAATAACACAGCTGGCACTGTGCTAATATCTTAGAGCTAATTGCAAATCCTCAGAATTGGTAATCTTTGGATATATATTAATGTGGTCAGCCTGGATTTTTCTCTGCTTAATGTAGCATAAAGCTAACAGTAATCCAGTGTGGCTATGCCTACAAGGTGACAGCATATACAGACTGTATACCGTATTTATTGGATCTGCCTGATGTCTTGATTTTGGTATTTTTGGGTGCATCGTATGCAATATGGTGCTTATACTTTTATAGGCAACAGCTAGTGGTAGTTTGAAAATGTCAGATGTACTGTTTTTAACTCAGAAGTTGAGTAAGGCTTTCGAAATAATATGGTTTATTTGTGTCATTTAAATTATTAGTTTCATTAATGTTTTTTTTTTTCTCTTCAATTTCTGTCTTGTGCTCCTGTGCAGCTGCTCCAGTACAACCCGACAGAGAGACTGGGGGCAGGTGTGGGAGGTGTGGACGATATCAAATCCCACCCCTTTTTTGCCACAGTGGAGTGGCCCAAATAGACTCACCCCATTGTGGAAAGCAGAGTCGCTTGTCGTCAAAAAAAAACTGGCTGTTCTCAGTTAACTTCCTTCTGACCGAACACACAAATACAAATACGGTAAACTGAACTTTGACCCCCTTTTTTTCCCTCTCACTACAACCACGCAGCCCCCATGTCTGAGTTTTGCCAAGTGGGAGTTTGCTCAGTGCTCATTTCTTTATCTCATTTACTGTGTAACGTTTGGTGCAGGGAACACTTAACACGTGTGGTGCAATAATTTACGCAGTAAGTGTTTGTACAGAGCGATGATCACTGCAACACTGTTGCATTTCCACTCTGCGCATAGTAGCTGTAAGCCAAAATGATCTAACTGAGAGTGAGAGGTGACATTTCTGTTCCCTCATTAAGTACTGTAAGCTATTCAGTCACTTGAGTCAGCTTTCTTAAAGACCCATGTGCAATACGCTCGGTTTGTTTCCATAGACGACACTTACATCATTCCTCATGGAGCCCACTGAGATTAGCTGACATGAGGCTGTGTGTTGTATAATATATGATTACCTACTTTTTTGTGCGTGTGTGTGTGTGTGAAATCCTTTTATTGAAGACCAGCCCAAGAACAGTAAATGTAAAATAGACTGACACTATGCAAGGCGAATGAATAAAATAGTTAAGTGATATGAGTTGAGTGGAGAATTGAGTGTGTTATATGGAGAATTTAGTTACCATGAGATTAAATTATTTGATAGACTGTAACTCTGTAAGGGCCGGTTGGCTTGAGCCTCCTCCCTGTGTGGTCAGTAACGCTTTCAGTGAAGAATGAAAAAGGGTGAGGCGTGAGCTACACATTTAAAACCAGCCCTTTTGCAGAAGGTTGTTTTTATGATTATCAGAGAAAACTCTCTCTGTGTTGTACAACACTGCATTTTGTGCATGTAGGATTAGGATATTTAATACTATAAAAAAATCTATAAATAATGCGTATCATGTAAATATACATTTTTAAGGATCCACTGATAAACAAAAGGACACCAGGTGTCAAAGTTGTGATTACGTTCAACCTGTCAATCATTTTGGCTCAGTTAAATCCTTTTTCTTTGTGCGTTTTGTGGTTGAGCAACACGTCTACTAACTTGCCGCAGATACGTTAGCGCTGCCTACGTTGACAGATTTACGTTTTTATGGTCACATGCCATGTATCAGATATAATCATACAAGGCTTTATTGGAGCATTTTCGATACATTTAATACATTTGTCTAATCAATATTCGGATAATCACTCAGCTGTTAGATGCTGCACTCTGTTTTTGCAGTATTCATCCATCTATTAACCATTTTGATGAGACATAAACATAAATGTGACATGATGTTTTTTTGTTTTTCTAATGCTCACTCTTGTCTGTGGTCAGTGTCGTATCAGTGCACTCTGGAAAACAATAAACATACCTGGATGAGCACATGTACAGTAGTGATGCTTTGTGTGTTTGTGTGTGTACACAGTGATTAAGTGCAAGCAGCTGTGTGTGTATTTCATTAGTTTTTTCCTGTTCTGAGGCTACAACCTGTCTTATCTGCTGGACGCATGATACTCCTAGAAAGCTGATGTCACGCCTGCTGAGTGTCATGTTGAGCGCAATATGAGACGGCACACAGACATGCCAACACACACACACACAGTATGGTAAATACCCAGCAGTCACTAATGCACAAGGGACCTTTTTTTTGGGTCCAGTTACTATTTTTCTGCCCTCATTTTGCTTCTACGGCTATTTAAAACTGTCACTACAATTTTTCCAATAAAATTAATATCAGAGTCTTTGTAAAGCAGGAGTGTACATAGAGGTACACTCGGGACTGCAATGAGCAGTTTTCACAGTAAAAAGGCAAACTACTGAGGTTGCACCTGTGTGGAAATCAGGCTCCAGGGCTAAAACACAACAAAAACATTGAGCCAAAAAGCTGCAGTTTCTTGAATGGCCCCTTAACGTTGAATTTGCATGACAATCCTCACAGACTCAGCACAGATATTTTAAACTGCTAACACTACAACATAAATGAATAATTTTCTTCTTCATAAGTGCATGGGAATTATTATTTTTGATTAAGTTATCCATATAAACTGTTAAGGCTCAACTTTGGGGATGTATATAGACTCAAAAGCATTAAATCATAAGGAAAATTGTCACTAAGGTCACATGCAGGGTGAAAGCTTAAGTTTATTTTCCCACAGACTCATCCCTTGCTAAAAGAAAGAGTACAGGTTTAAGGTACTTTCACATTGGCTTCTCTTTACAGACTTGACCCCGTGTTGAGATATGCCAAGTTTTTGACTAATAGCACTTTGGGAATCACCTTGTTGGTGCAGAACTAAATAAATGGAAACAAATTGTACATTTTTGTGTCTGGCTGCTAAAATTGGTTGTTTGCTAAGTTGTCTGTTATCTGTAGACATAATTGGGGTTCATCCCTCGAGGTAGGTACCTTTTTATGCTTGGATGATTCATAGGTCAGTATTACTTGGCTTTAAAAAAAAAACTAAGAAAGAAAACAAAGCTCTGAAAATGGTCAGGTACAAGGATGGAACTAAAAATGAGTAATACAAAAGCCAATGTCCAAAGAAAAACTGAAAGACTTGATGGGTGGCTCTAGATTTTTGCACAGTATTGTACATAATTACTATAAACATACCTCATGCAGTTAATGATTGGATTATTTTCAAAAGGCCCACAAGGACTGTGATGAAAGAAGGAAGTAATTTAGCTACAGAATAAACTCTAGCTAAAACAAATGAGAGCAACATCAGTGTCCTTAACGTGCCTTGACCTGAAAGGTGGAGAAGAAGAAAACTGTAATTAATCATAAGTTTAGTTTAAAATGTGAGTTGAAGTTACATATGTATGCTCAAAGGGATGCTTTTATTAAACATCTTAAATCAAAGAGAATTCTCTTAGAGATCAATATTCTGGCTTTTTCCATGTTGAGGAAAAAAATTACAGTCTAAGCGCAGTGACCTGAATGCGAAGCATTTCCCGCTTTGTCTCCATTACCTGACGTGCCACACGCTCATCCACGCACAGGTCGCAGGAGTTTGTTAGCAGTGTCGTAGTGCATTCCTCTGTGTCAGCTTAGCCGCCACGGGGTCAAGAGTCTGGGGTTATTAGTGCTTGTCATAAGACCTGTCTCACATTACACACACACTCAGGGCAAGAGGTTCACTTCAGTTCAGAGAAGAAGCCTGTCAATCTTATTCAGTGCAGATGTGAGTTATGCCTTCAGTGGGTTCGCAATAGCTGCAGGATCCCTCCAAGCATATTTTTATGATTTCTCTAGTTCCTGGTTACATTTTCATCAGATTGTGTGATCGGCGTTAACAACTGCTACAGCTCAGAAATGACTCCTGTTTGCAGTGAGACACTTTCACTTACAAATGTAAAGTTTTAGTGTAGTTGAAGTTTCAGCTTCAAAGCTTTCTTAAGTTCTTGGTGGTTCAGTCTGATCATTAGAGTTCATGTTTGGTTCTGGTGATTGGACTGACACGTTAGTCTACCTGCTCGTCTATTTAAAAGCTCTTCGGTTGCTTCAGCTCTAAGTTTAGAGTTGTTGTCCAGTTAGTTTCGACTCAGCTGTCTAAATCTGAGCACGCAGAAAGTGCCTGTATACGTCTGCATTCATGCTGTTGCTTCCGTCAGCAGTGAAACCATCAGCAAATGCTGGCGTGCCAGTTTCATTAGCAGGGATGCGTGTCCAAGCCTTAACATAAGCACCACCATGTTTGACAGATAAAAGGATGATTCTTTTTTGTTGTCACCACGCTTTTTGCTTTCCATCCTGTTTGATATAAAAGGAAGAATTTTTTTTTCCATTGTAGAACTTTGTTCCAAAACTCAACCAGTTTATTTTTCTGTGTTTTCTGCAAGCTGCGACCTGGCCTTTCTGTTTTTAAGGCTCACCGGGGGGTTTGCATCTTGTGGTGAATTCCCTCAGGTTCTGGTCATGAAGTCTTTCCTGGTTTGTTGACAAGGAAACATGTACACCTACGTCTTGGAGAACATCCTTGAGCAGTCTTAAAGGGCTCGCTGGTCCACCGGGTCATTTGTCATTTTCTGTACCTTTTCAACTTCTTTTTTTCTGAGGATTTACCCAACTGTTTTACAAAATCAACGATAGTACTGTGCAAAAGTCCTGAGCCGCCCATTATTTATTTGTAGAAAAATGTGAGAGGAGTGCAGTTTTTGTGTTTTACAGACCGCTTTTGACGCTCACTGTGTACAACCTATTGCCACTGATTTTCAGTCTGGTTCTTGTGTAATTTGACATATGTCAGACTTTTCGTCCTGCATCCCTTCCTTATCAATGGCTTCTCGACAGCCACTTTTTCACTGAGAAAATTTCCCATGAGTCTTCAGTGGATCCAGCAGGGCGTAATTGTTTTTCCTTATTGCTTCAGAACTTTCACTTAGTGTTTATTTTTACTTCACTTTTATGTGTAGACACAATGCTCGTTCATGTTTTTTTATGCTTGTGTTAAGTGTCTTAACAAAAAAAATGTTATCCACAAATGGTCAGATACTAGGAGTAGATTGAAAGTGAGAAGAAACACAGCCAATGTCCAAAGAAAAACTTTGAAAGACCTTCAGAAAGCCTGGAGAACAAGACCACTTTAAAAATCACAAGAAAAAAAACAACTTTTCAGACGGAAGCTTCTAGCTGATAAAATAACCCAATATTTCATAAAAACTGAAAGATTAAAGAAAACTCCAAATGATTTATCTAGGAGAGGTTTGTGTCTTCTTTCCCACCTCATTAATCTTTTTTCAGTCCTTCAGATTTATCTGTGACCTAGTTAAGGAGGACCTCACACCTCCAGTTGCTTATTACACCTTAAGTACACAGTATTTTAAAATTGTTGTACTGATACTTTGACTATTCTGCTCTCTCTGTGTTGCTCCCAACATACAAAGAACCAAGGTGCATGTGCTTTATATGTGTATCTGTGTCTTTGTGTGTGTGCAAAGCCACAGGGAGAGACCCGTCTGGTCAGAGGCAAGATTAAGAGGACACACCAAGGACTCCCGTGATGCAACAGAGGCCTCTTTTTCTGAGCCCCGAAAGCATCACCCTGGCCTGCAGGCTGAATTGACCCCTGAACCCATTCTGCAACTTCCTGCACCTCCCTCTCTCCCTTTCTCTCTCTCTCTCTTGTCTTTTCCCACCTCTCTCTTTCCTTAAATGTACCTCCCTTCAGCTCTCGCACCCATAGCTTCCACACAGAGGCACCAGTGTGCGGGCAGCAGCCAAATGGCCTGCCCTCTGCTTCATATTGCTGGTGGTCAGGTTTTGTTTTTGTCTTTGACGGTTTGACTTTCGTTCACAAAGCCCAGGAGGACTCAGATCGCCCGGGGATGGACAACCACACGCTCACACTCTCTCACACATACACTTACACCGAGCTGAAGAGTTCCGCTCCGAGACCTCAGGCATCTTCTCCAGCTTCTGTCAGAGCCATGATGTCATTATGAGGAGACACAATGCCTCTTCATTATCCCCCCCCGCAAACACACACACCCTCAACATTGCACAGACACACATACACTACGTGGTCAGTAGCTATAGAAGCCAAGGCACAGGTGAAAACAGGTACAGGTGGTAAAAATTAATAATTTATTCAATTTTAAGGGGCTTTTTTAAGAATTTGTGTTTTCTAGGATTAAAAACGATATTTAAAATGCAGACGGCAAGTCTGTGTTCTCTGATGTACATTCTCAAATTAGCTTTATTATCTGATGGTACTGCATCTGTTGGATGATGCATCACAGGTTTAGTTTTTATTATATTTAGATCTAAATAACAGAAATGTTTCATACACCAACAAAGTATGTCTATTGCTTTTTATCTATGGAGAAGTGAATATAGCTTCGAGGCGACCTGTAATAAAGAGTAAACTACGATGGTCTCTTGTGTCGTCCTTGGGGAGGCCGTCACCAATAAAAGCAAAAGGCCAAACAAACAGAGGTGTGCACAGCTATCATTCAGTTACCAGCAGAATAATTATTTTTTCCTTTCAAAGTTCTATAAAAATTATACAGATGTGTAATCATAAGAACAGGATCTTATATCTAAGAAAAAGATATTTCAACTTTGTACCGTCTGCTGTAGTTTACAGTAGCTGCGTGGCTTTTAATGAGGTTATTTCAGAAAACACAGAAGGTGAACTCTGATTTTACCGAGTTCAAAAAAGGCAAAAGTGGTCCACTAAAGATAAAAATAAAAAGGTCTAACTTAATCTGCTCCTGGTCTGACTTTAATTAACTGCTGTAATACTACTTGTTAAAGCGGGGTCACTGCCCTTCTGCCTTGGGCTGTCTCACACTTTAATCTGATCAGATAGCACAAAGCAGCTCTGTCTCTTACCCTAGCTCCTTCACTAGCCTGAGAAAAAGAAGCTCTGCAGTAGCAGCGTCGTAACTGTACAAAACATTTCCTGCGCCTGCACACAATCACGATTTCAGTTCAGTGTAGACACAGCCACAAGATTAACCACCAATTGGCCTTAAGGCTTTTGGAAACAGATCATTGACCCACTGTGTGCACCACCACCACCACTCCCTCCACCTGCAGTGGTCCTTCATTAGCTGTATTGCTGCAGATTTGAATGATCTGGTTTCTGCCTTAAGATAATGACCAGGGTCAGTGAGAGGCCACTGGAAACACTGTAGGTCTGGTCTGCGACACCACCTTGAAATATTGCATCCTTTGACTTTTGACTCCTGAGATCCTTTTTTTTTTAAAAGATAAGATAAAAGATTTTCAAAGATAATCCCAAATCGCTGTAAGAAATAAAACATTTACCCCAAAGAAGAGAAGACATAAATAACATAAACATAAGACATAAACTGTCAAGCATAGGTCCCATAGTTCTGTGGACTGGATGAATTTATAAAATGTGAAAACTGCAGAGAAACAATTAAAGATTCTACCCTTTTAACAAAATTTCTATTATTACTGTCATGCCAACATTACTACACAGGATTGAAAATGTATGGAAAGTTGCAAGTATTTCTGTCAATAGTAAGACGTCCAGAGATAGGACCGGAGATGCATCTGGCCCTTTATTTGACCAACCTACTGTTCACAATTCTTCTTAAGGAAGGAGAACAGGGCTAAAGTATGTAATTACACAGAAACTGGACTAAAAATCAGTGGCAACAGGTCTTACGGAGTGATGGAATTTTTGGTTGAAACCATCCTCAAAGTACAGAGGTCATCAGGAGGAAGGAACAACACAAGTGTCTACAACCATCTGTAAAATTGTGATGTTGTCAAAACTGATGGAATTATAAATGCAAAAAGTACCATCAGATATATATTGATATCATCTAGAAAGTATCTGATAGGCAAATGTTTAATGTTTCAGCACGACAATAATCCCAAACACATTGCCAATACGATAAAACCATCCCTGGATAGAAAAAACACAAAATGAAGCACTATCAGTCATGGGTAGGCCTTCTCAAAGCCTGAAACTCAACGATATTGAAGCAGTGTTGGGTTGGATCATCTCGACAGAGAACACAACAAAAGTCAGCCAACTTCCAAAGAAGATCTTTGAATGTCCTTCAAGAAGCCCGGAGAACTATTCCTGCAGACTACTTGCTACTACTTGCCAAAGAGTTCAGGTTGTGCTGAAGAATAAAGTTGGTCCAAGTACCAAATATTGACTGTCACGTTTCAATAAATCATTGCACCTATTTACTGTTTTCATAGCAAAATATGATGAATTGAAAGGTGGGTAATTATTACTACAAAACCTAAAAAGAAAAAAAAACCTGTTACATCATGAAATCAAGTTTTATGTTTTTTTCTTTTTTTGTTTTTGGGCATTCAGGCTTGTTTGATTAGGATGGAGGCATTTTCAAATTCTATGGAAGAACAAAGACTGTTAGGTCCTTATTGTTCGTACATTGTGGGTTTAATGGCGAGAACAGAAAAAACCCACTCCTTATTCACATATTTCTCCAAAGTGGTTAGCATTAAGGCTAACCTTTAGGGCTAATGCTAACTAACAAGTTAAAGTAGATACATTTCGTTCTTTTACTGTGTGGCATATTGTTGTAGCTGGTTGTTACCCACTGAAATTGAGAGTCTGGTAACATGTCTCCAGTTCTTTTCATTAATGGGATGTCAGCAATTTCCAGTAAGTATCGCTGACTTACAAGCTGAAACACGACAGGAAAAGTTTGTTCTACCTATGTCACTCATAGTTAACGATTTGAACAATATGGCATGAAAGCAACATCGGACTTGTACATTTTGTCTTATATCAAGGCAGGATACACTCAGCTGGGTAAGAGAGCAAGTACAGCCCTGGGAAATGTCTGATCTCGCTTCAAGTCAAATTACTCAGAGTGTCTTGCTGCATAAAGCCTTTTCTGTATACCTCGACTTGAAGTGCCAGTTAGTTTTACCGCTCTGAGCATTGTTCTACCTCACCTTCGCCGCCACATTAGATTTAGGGGTCTCTTTATCTAACCCACATGCCTGCATGTGAGTCATGGTACGGGAGGCTCAGATGGTAAAGGAGTCCCAACCGGTGCCCAAAAGATGTGTCACTAGTAATACTTCCCCTCGAGACCCGAGGTGTCTCTTTTCGTTGCGCTTTGGGCCTCTGTGATCTGTGTGGAAGGGCACCGTGCCAGGGCCCAGGCATGCCGTTAGCAGCTCACTAACATAGCATTAGCTCTACGGTCATCTCAGTGGGCCTGCGCTGTCTCAAATGTTTCCTCACGCTCGACTACACACACCTTCTGTGGCTCCACGCCGCTTGTTAGCCACAGACCCCCTCTGTCATAAGACCTCCCTCCTCTCTCCCCCTCCCCCTGACCATGTCTCCTCCTAGGCCTTTATACTCTTTCTTTTTTCGCCTTTCATTCTCTCCACTATCGCTCTCTCTCTCACGGGCTAAAGAGGCCTCAGCAGGGGCTCCTGTTAGTGGCGTACAAACATGCACAAACGCATGCAAAAGCATCTTAGGGATGTACCGTGTCAGGGGGGCGGAATTTGTATGACTATCCAGCAAAGAAAAAAGAGGTAACGAAAAATAAGCAGGAGAGTGCCATCAGATCACTTTCTGCGCTCCTTGTATTTGGGGTGGAGGGGATTGCCACAGGCCACCTGGAGGGGAATTTGATGCTTGTTAAGGAGGAGACGTTCCTGGGAATGTAGCTTGAATGGCACGCTGGGAGCAAGACTCTTCTCGCTAATCTGTCTGTTCCTCCAAGGCGCAAGTCTTTCTGGCGATGAGACACATTTTGCTACCACACACACACACAGTCGAAGTTAGAGTCCTGGCCAGATTATGTCTCGCTCCCCCTCGGGGGAGAGAGGAAAGAGCAAAGGAGGAGATTTAAAGGAGGGGGGGGAGTTAAGGGAGGTAGATGACATCTCACACATCTTGGGACAAGGGGGGCAGAAACAAGGGGAAGGGATCTGAAGGAGATGGAAAGGAAAAGGGAGGGGGCAGAAGCGATTAAAGAAGGGGAAAAAAAGAAGAAACCAGGTGGGAGGTTTTACTTTGATGTGCCAGAGGCTGTGAAGAAGATGTAAGACTATAGTGATGAGTAACATCTAAGAGAGGAGAGGAGAGCTAATTTTATGAAGCACTGAGCAGAGGATTTAGAGTTAACTGGACATCATGATGCGAAGGTTGGGGACGAGAGCAACATCTGAGGGTGAAGTGTAAAAAGGGTGATAAAGGGGTGAGGTTAGCAGGACATAGAGCAGTGTTCTTGAGGGAGTGCGGAGGATCCTTGGAGTCCTGGCACCTTATGGCATGGCCTCCAGTCAAACAGATGCTGCAGGCCTTGCCAGCCTTGAGCAGGGCACAAATGAGACCATTAGTAGCAAAGGAGGAACGTGCCTTGTCTTACCGAGCAGTGCAGGAGCGTGTCTGTGAGTGTGGACCTGTCTAAAAAAAAAAAGAGCGTGAGCTGTTTGCTGATGTTATGCAAATGAGCCCACTTTTCTTCACTTGTACATTTAGCGGCTTTATTCCATGCTGTCCTCGCAGTGAGCTGCTAACAGGAACTAGTTTTCATAGAAGGTTCCAGTTCACTAGGTACACATATTAATATTGTGCTGTTATATGTTGGAATCATTAAACTGGCAGTATGCCATGCTACTAGTGGCCAAAAGCTCGAGTATTTGCGGAATTCTTGTCAAATCATCGTTTCCTCTGACTTCTTAGTGTCACTTTCCCTCCACTGTTCCACAAAGGAATTCTCTTGGTCAGTTTGGTCAGATCTTACAGCATGGCAGTACTTTTTCATCGTCTTTCTCCTCACTCTTGTTAGAAGATTTTCACATGGACCTGTGTGTGTTCTTCATTAATCCTGCAAATCCTACAGTATTACTGAGTTTCAGCAGATGTGCGGAGCAAACCACTTGTTCTTCAGCTAGTCTCTTCATCTGCCTCTATCTCACCCTACCCCTAGCACCCAGTTTTATCAGACCAACCCTCTGGATGTCCTCCTTCACTACATCCACCAATCTCAAAAGGTTGATTCTGTTCATCTGGACGTAGCATTTTCAGTGGAAGAAACTTTTGGTGTCTTCTTTAGTCTCACTGAAAACGCTACGTCCAGATGAACAGAATTAACTTATTCATTATTATTAACTTATTCATGAATGATTGAGTATGCATCAAGATACACCCACCAATCTTCTCTGTGGTTTTCCTCTTTTCCTCCGAATATGTCCTCCCCCTCTCCTTTCCTTTGTCTTCGGCCAACAGTAGCAGTTTCCACCAACACACTATTGTCCAACAGCACCAGAGGTGGTTGTTATTAACACCGACCCCAACCGATGTAGTATCAAAATCTTATTGATAATCCAAAAGTTCAATTAGGCAATGATTTTATACCCTTTTTTTGACACAAGTCTACCCATTTATCCGGCCTTGGGACCAGACCCAGGAGGATGGGTTTAGTCAGTTTTTACAAATGTAGATAAAATTGTAATAAATAAAAAAATTATGTTGGATGATAGCCAATGGTTTAGAGAGTGGATGCTGGCAAGTCCCTCTTTTGCTTAAACATGATTGGTCATCTTGGAACTTGGACTTCAAGAACCCAATAGGAGTCTGCTACTAAAAAGCATATCACTTTTTAAATATATTTATATGCTGATTTTGATTTATAGAGATTACTCAGTTAATTCATATCAGTTTTCAGTTTTTTCCCTTCTTTGTCAAATCTAACTCTTTGAGCCTACTTTTGAACTAACCTCTATTAACAAAACAAAAAAAATTGTCAGCGCTGTCAGAGGATTTGTAACATATATTAGTCCTAACCATTCTTGACTCCCTTCGCAAATCACACCTGCATGTTTAAGGAAGGCAGATGAGTTAGAAAAAAAAATATCTTAACTACAGACTCTATGCCTCTGTTTTGGAAAACTACTGACTCTAGTGGGTGGAAGCACAAAGTAAGTGGAAGAAGAGCAGCGCCAACTCTCTCCTCGCTGTCTATTTTCTCTCCTCCATCTCTAGTTTTTTCAAGTGTAAGTGATAATATCCTGCCTTTTTTCTACCTCTCAACGGCTTGAGTGATTTGCTAAGGCGGTGTGTTCATGTGTGTGTACGTGTACATGTGTGTGTGCATCTCACATTAGCCTTTTTCCATTAAAGCAATTTCGACGCCCATTGTATTCCTGAAGAGGACCTGGGAAGTCACTAATGGTGCCTTGCGTCCACACTTGCACGCTAGCACACACACCCGCCGCGCATGCACACAGCAGAACATCTCTGAGCGTGTGCTATCATCACCTGTCGCCTGATAGCTGTAAAACACACACATTAGCATAGAATGAGACACATTATCACTCCTGATTATGGGACACTAAGAGGTTTCACAGAAAAAAAAGACCTCACACCTTTTCTCCACAATGCCTGCTGCTAGTGAGATAAATGCATGTTGTCCAACATCTCTGACGCTACTGAAACAGCCTGAAGACTCTGCTGATGGATTTAATGGCCTCTTGTTGTTCATGTTCATAACTGCTCAGATTTGTCATGTCAATACTAATTTTTTAAATTCAGACAGCGCTGTGATCCAGCTGCCACCATCAAAACATGTACAGTACTTTGTGTGTTTACGGCTGTTTTGAAAGTGGAGTGAAAAGCGCCCGGCTGGTGGTGATTTCAATAGGTTATTACTTATTTTAGTGAGATCAAATCTAAGTAGGTGCAGAGCAGACAGACACACAAACACACAGTGCATCCTTTGTGGCCTCCTCTTCCCTGTCTTAATGAGTCCAGGAAGTGTTAGCCTTGTACAGGAGAGGCAGCGGACACTTGTTTGAGTCAAAGGGCAGCCCTCTTTGATATTTTGCATTGGCTTCTAAAGTCTCGCATATCGGAAGAGGTCCCGGCACATTTGACACCCTTCACTTATTTCAGATGTATAGGAGGAACAGGAGGAAGGAGGACAGATGTTATCATTGAGTTTTGACTATTTTCTTTAGTCTTTCCTGTATTTTTTCACCAGCAGACTGGAAATGAGGGGTGCATCCTAATATAGCTTAGAAAAGGTCACAGGGTGATAGGCGGTGGGTGCTAAGATGGGGATTCCCTTGTAGTCAGGTTTAGTTAATGGTATATTGTTTTTAAAAAAAAAAGAAAAAAAGAGGGACTTTCCATGCTGGCAGAAGACGTATGCTCTCTGTTGAATATATACTTTCTGGTATGAAATCAGGAATCAAGGTCCAGGAAGTAGCTTGACATTTTGTGTTTTCTTGTTAAGAATGTCAAAAAAAAGATACCACTTTTCATAAAAGCAATCAGCACTAGCATAACATGAAGACAAGAAGGTTTGCTGTGTCCGCAGGACGAATCGCTAATTAGCCCATTATATATATATATATATGTAAATGTAATAAATGCATTAAGAATAGGTTTAAAAATTATACATCGTGTTTTTACTGGGTATCACATGATGAAATTGTTACCTACTTTTGGTCTTCTTGCTAAACAAAGCCCCTATAGCTCGAATAGACACAATTTTTTAACAATGTTTAAAACAATGTGGCGTGGACATTATTCTTATTCTCTAGTTTTGTTTTCACTGCAGTTTTATTTTTGTGTCTACACACACACCTTTAGATTACAGTTAAAGTAAAATCAACTCACACAGTGTATGTTCAGTTGAATTCTTTTTCATTCGGTTCTAACAGGACCTGCGTTTCTTTCCAAAGCTTGAGCAGAGAAGCTTGAAGTTCTCTGTTTGAATCTCTCTGCACACTCTCAGCAGCTTCTAGCAGGAAGCCAAATGAAACAAACCTGAAAAACCTTAACAATGATCTAACACACATAAAACAACTAGGGCCAGATTTACTAATGTATCTCTGGCTTTAAAAACTTTTTCAAAATCACTGGGTTTTACAAACAGAGCGCAGTGACAGGATTGTGTGTAAGAGGTAGAAACCCTTGTGACTGACTCAGTTGCAAAATATATGTTGGAGAGTATACTGCTAATTGCTCTGATATTTAATGCTTAGAAAACAGTGCAACTTTTGTAAATCACCTATTAAACTAACCAAACCCGTGAGCACTTTTTGGGGATTGTACTTACACACTATATTGTGGCGCTACATGCAAACTATTTTAGCTAACACGTACAAGCTTTGCTACTTGAAACTTGCAAATCCGGAACTTTCCAGACCCACCCAGTCTGCACTACCGCATTAATGACAAGCTGGCAAACATGGTGTTGGTGGGTCTTCACTTTTCCTCACCTCTCTCCTGTCTTTCTGGATCATAGCATAATCTATAATTGCATGCTAATACTCTCCTGACAAAGGCTAACACTAGTACTTTCCTATAATGCATGGCCACATGCATTAACATGATGACACGACGACACACACACACAATTAAATACTTCCAAGTGCTGCCTACTTATTCAATACCAATCTATTTAATTAATTCAAAAAAGAGTCACAAAAACTCAAAATTTTGAGTAAGTAGAATTGTAAATATTAAAGTTTGCACAGCTTAAACTAGCTTTGAACATTCAGGTTTACAGTGTGTAGTCCTGGCTGCCACATCGCTGCTAATCTCACCTAACATTCAGAAAGAGGGCCCAAATACATTTGACGCTTACTTTTAGCTTAGCAGGAGCACTCACTGCAGGAATTCCATTTACTGAATGAATGAAATTAGTGAGAAAAGATTTCCGAGTTAAAAGAAAAACCTGCTGAAACAAACTGAGAACATGCTATTAAGAGATTTTAACAGGCAACAGAGAAAGTGAAAGAGAGTGAGTTCAGATTTCCTTGGCACTTAGCTTCGTTTGCCCACCTGTCACCCAGCACACACACACACGCACACACACACACACACACACACACACACACACTCACAGAGGTCTGTGATAATGACATAATTGTCCCAGAGCACACAGCCATGCAAATAGGGAAGATGGCTTGTGTTGCCATCCGTAGGTCTCTGCCATCTATTTCCATTATTCTAATGCACTGCTACTGATGACCTGCTCTCACACAATTAACAATCAGCGAGTGAGAGGCAGAAGCAGAGAGAGAGAGAGAGAGAGAGAGGGAATGTGTGGTATTTGGGAAAAGCATTTTTCTGTGCTCGTCTTTCTAGCCTGATCTTCTGGCCTTTAAAAAAAATGGCATTACAGATGGAACATATGGTAACTTTTTGGCTCTCATTTTTGTTTGACTTTTGTCATCTCGTCATTCATCCCCAAAAGGCAAAGCTGGAGTTCACTGAACTTAGAAAAAAGAAAGAAAGAAAGAAAGTAGCTGGAACGATTGCTCGCTTTTCTGTCCATGCTTTCTACGCCATTCCTCTCTCCATATTCTTCCCGGCGTCTCTTCTTGCCCCGATATTTTCCGTGTGTGTGTGTGATCTTGAGAGAATGGGCTGTTGATTCTGGTCTGTTCCTTGGCTCCCCATTTCATGGTCTTGGCCCAGGTCTGATCCCTGTGATTGGATCGGGGGGCTTTTGTGGTGGCTGATGGGACAGAATTAAGCCAAGTGGCACACAGTGAGCACGCTCCATGGCGGGCAGATGGACGAAAAGTGAAAGAGCTGTGATTTCTCATTGTGTCCCACCGTCTTTTGGGGTGTGTGTGATACCCCCAGAGCACATCCTCCATCCAAGAGCTCTATTCTCAAATCAGTGGCCACCGCTTCCTGGATCCAGAGACACGCCTCTCCAAGATTTCATCTCTGTATCAGACCACAACTGGGTTGTAAGCAGCTTAGAGAAGAATAATGCAGGGCAAGATGTAGCTGCTCAGTCTTTGTTTAAAGCGCTGTCAAAAACTGCAATACAAAGTCTTATTTCACATTATTTCAATCTATTTATCGCTGACGTCTCACCATAAAAGTTTCAACTTAATCACATTTGCATCTGCGCTTATTGTCGCACATATGTTCTTGATCATTTTAAAACACAGTGCTTGTGTGAAGTCAATGGATCAGTGCACTTGCAGCCGTCCAGCTGTTGACAATGCACTCGGCATTTTCCAAAACCGATTATAAATACATAAAGGGGTTAAATGACTGAGGCGGTAAAAGTTCCAGCAGTTTATATTTAACCTCTTACCTTTGGAGCCACCCCCAAACCCAAGCTGTGCAGCTTAGCCTCAATGGGATTTGCACAAGTTTGTGCAATGGTTATTTGACCGACAGCTTTTCTGTGCATACATATGTGAGTGTGTCTGGGTGAATTTGCCGATTACAGCAGATTACTTACACCCGTGGAAAAACAGGAATTAGTTCCCAATAAGGCATGCTTAAAGGGCCTAAAAACATTAAAGATAATCATTAGGCCAAGGGGAGCATCACTCATCGCATCACGCAATCACACATCCTCACTATTACATGTTAAAAAGGAGTAAATATCCCCACAGCACCTTTTTTTTCCCAGACCCCCCACCCCTTCAGAAAGCAGCAATCTGAGCCGTCAGTGGTGGTGCTTAACTGCTCCTCTGATCTGGACATTAGCGCAGGAGCTTTGGAGTTTTATTCTGAGTAGGGAATAAATCACATGAAAGGTACTAGGAAGCATGGACAAAATGCTTTGCCTCAAGCCTTTCCCCTCTCTAGGACTTATTCAGGCAGAACCTTTTGTAGCCCTTTCTGAGAGCTGACAGGGAAAAGGAAGCAAGACTATAGGAGACAACAGCGGTAGCATGGCATCTCCAATAAGGGTTGAGTGATCTACTTAGAAGGGCCATGGCAGGCCTGGGCAGCAGAAGCCAGATAGATGCCTGAGCAGGCTGGCAGAGGACCAGACAACCCTTTAAATCTGCTACTATGGCTAATCTCTAATCTGGAGATTTAGTCTATCTGTTCCCCTCTCCCTCTGTTTCTCTTCCTCTCTCTGTTCCTACTCCTCTACATCTATAAATGGAGCAATCTGTGAGTATTTCAAAAATGCATTTATCCGCAAAATGTGTTATTAAAGACCGTCTAATTCCTCGCGCATCTCTCAGCTACTTCAGCCCCACCCCCCAAGGCCCAGCAAAACACACACACTCACACATGCATGCACATTCTCGCAGTTTTTTGCAGATGGTCACATAATGCACAATCAGCCAAACAAGACGGCTGATTTTCGGGTGGAAAGTTGGACTCCCTCTCCTTTGGAGGGCATCCTTGGTGGACATTGCTAGCTAGAAGCCATTAGATGCTAGCCGCATGCAGTGAGCCAGCAGCAGTCACAACCAATCCTAAATCTTCTTGTAACTGGAACAAGCTGCAGTCCAAAAACTGGAGCGAAGAAGAGCTCGCCTGCTTGAGTTAGTGTAGCTGGACCGCAGGAATAACGTGCCGAGCGCCATGCATGTAGCAGATGATTTCTTGCATAGCTCATGCTAATTAGTCTTTGGTGTTTCAATGGACATTCTGCTTGCTTGGTAGGTTTTCTTCCTCTGCATCTAACACTGCGAACAAATGCACCTTTCCCTCGCCCGAAGCACTAAAACATACGGTGGTCTTGAAACTTGCATGATGAAGACATGTTGTTTCATAATAATTAGAAGGTGGACAAAGGACCTGCTGTTTAACATGGAAATTTATGCAGCCCCCTGCGCTTTCTGTGAAGCTAAATTTGAGCATTAATTTATTTATTTATCGCCTTCCAGCTCAAGTTAATTTTCACTGCCTGTCCACTGAAGACTTGCAGTGGTCAGTGACACTACTGTCATGCAGGTCAACATAGGAAGGGTTCTACATAATGTGCATCTCCTTCTATGCTCTCTTCTTTGCTACTGGCAAAAAAAACAAAAAAGAAAAAAAAAACAATGCATCCCTCCTCCCTCGTTCTCGTCTCTCCATACTTAGGCCCTCGCAGCAATTATGCCCAATCACAGGGCCTCAATAGGAAGCAACCAGGGCTTGTTTGTGCCTCTGCGGTCATTAAGAGGGGGGCGAAGAAAGGCATTAATGACTTAATTGAGGAGGAGAGAAAAAGGGGGAAATCACACAGACTCTGGGAGCGGAGGGGAGAGTATGAATGGGGTGCCTGGAACGCTCCTGGAGCAGGGGATTGTGGGATTGCTGAAGTGTGTCAAGATTTTGGTCGTCCTCCAGAGCAGATGGTGGCTTGTCGTTCGCATACCATCTATTCTCCTCTTTGTCAACCCAGAACGGCTTCTTTTGTTCCTCCCCATTACTTTGCTGCAAAAGTTCATGGGCAGAGAGAAGGAGGAAAAAAAACAAAAAACAACACAACAAAACTGAAACATTGGTCCAGTTTGCTCCAGCTCAACAGTCTCAGCATCTCTCTCACTCGCTCTCCCTCCCTCCTAAAGTTTTGACCAAATCAAAAAGGATGCTGTGTCTACAGTGTCTTGTGTGCCAGGCTTGGCACATTGCTATTCATTCCTGTCTAATGTGGCAGTGTCCCCCTACTGCCAAGCCTCCGCTCCTGCTCCACAGACTCCTGATTACTGTGGATAAACACGCAGGAGGAGATCCCCCACACACACACACACATCCCCTCCTCTCTTCTATCCACACCAACTGAGACTTGAGAGATATGCTACCTCCAGGAAATTCTGGCTCGACCTGCTCTCGCAATTACTCTTCTTATCCAAGATTTCAAAACGATAAAGTAATCAGGAGGAAAGTGAAAAACAGCTTGCTATTAAAAAAACAAAAAAAACGCAACAAGGTTGGATGAAGCACTGTTAAGCCCCAGGGTTGAGAGACCTGATGATAGCAAGCTGAGGTGCTTTTAACATTCTCCTTTTTGTTTTTTCTTTTATGTGTCCTGATTCCTGGAAGCATTCTTTCTGTAAACAGCATCTGAAAAACCCTCCCAACAACAACAACAACAACTGAGGCTTATTTGGAAAATGGTTAGCACCTTTGCAGGGTTGAATAATTAATGTATGCTAATGCTAACGATGTATTAGTTATTCAAATGTAATCCTTTTAGACAACAGAACTGTTTACCCCCTATTACACCCTCTGATCGTCCACTCCAAAAGGGAAGCGCATAAAGAGAAGAAAGCAAAGGAAGAGAGGAGCAATGAGTGTATGTGACACTAGCAGACACCAGCCAACACAACAAAGAAAAGCAGTGAGATTAGCATGACAGAGAATACCAGCGCTTCACACATTAATACACAACATGAACTATAGCCATAACCCTCAGGGGCCCGATCCAATATGCATCTCCTCTATCTCCTCCTTCATTCTTTCTTTCTCTCTCTTCACATCTCTTTTCTTTTTTTTTTTAAAGAACATTTTCACCCCTCTCTCCGGTCTCTTCTGTTCTTTGCTCAGCTCCTGTCCTTCTCTTTCCCACCCCTCTGCTCTTTCTCAGTAGACGTCTGAAGGGCTCTTCAGTCCAGAGGAGATGGGGACTGGTCTTACCAGGGCAGGGGCCAAAGTGTGTGTGGAGGGGTGGCACAGGAGGAGAGGAGAGAGCTTTCTGTCTGGAGGAGGGAAGGATGGTTCAGTGTCTGAATGTTGGGAGAAGAGGGCCTCCCATTGATAGATTAAGGACCAGGTTGGCTGTACTTGAGAACTATGGTGCTCTATCGCAGGAGGTGAGACTCGAGAGCCAGGTCACGCATTAGCATGTGTTTTGTTTTCGGCTCGACCGTCCCAGAGTCCGTTACTCGGTTGTATCACTGACGAACAGGGGGATGTAGAGCAGGGTAAAGCCGTCTTGTTTGTAGAGCCGTATTTACACAGCGTGTTAGGCTTATGGAAATCTTTAGAACACACATTTACAGCACACAGCCTGCCACCTTATTCAATATAGTTCTGATAAAACTGTAAAAGAAAGTTTAATGACTGTCATGATAAAAACATCAAACTTTGTATTCTGACCAATCTAGTGTATATATAACTAGCTACCTATAAGATCAAGCTGTTTCAGCTACAATTTGGTGCATAATTTTTTTCACATTCCTTGTGGACACTGCTTGGACCCTGCAATGATGATAGGCAGTGTTGTAGAGAAGCGGCGTTGAAACCAAAAGGAAATATTAAAGACAAGGACATATTCAGTGCTTTCAGCTTACACCAAGAGAACTGAATAAGCTAAGATGTGCACCTGATTTCACCAGGTCATTTTAACTGCAGATAAAATGTCTTGTTACCCATATCAGGGTTCTATTATAATGTCCTGTTTAAAAAGAACAAATATGCCAAAACCTTTTAATGGTCTTGACTATTAATTAAGGTAGGTTTCCTTTAATATTTATCCATGCTCACCCATTACTTGGGTCTGGTCAGCGCAGCCACCAATGTCTTTCAAAATGAACCTCAATGCTTTGTTCTCCACATGCAAATCCCTACATAGATTTGATGCTGATGAATGACACAGTGCCTCTGTACTAGAGTTGTGCTGAGTGGTCACAATATCTTTTAAAGGTTCTTTAAAACATATTTTCATGGCAGTTCTCATTCATGTGACACTTTTTTTTATATGCTAAGACCACCAGAAGCAAGATCCTCAAGGTGATTCAGTCTGGGAATGTCTTTGAAGCTCCCCGAAGCCACTCCTGCCTGCACAAAAGATCAATGCGTCTGCGAAACTGCGAGCGCAGTTGAGTTTACCCCTCGCCCCCCTTCTTCTCATCAAAGATAAGCTTGAATTAGGTGCAATTAAGGTATTTCCACAGCCACCATAAAACAAAAACCGCATGACAGCGGAGCTGCGGCTTCACTATTAACAATAATCGCCCACTAACTTCACACATTGTCTCTCAGCAGCAACAAGGTCAAAGATGTGAAGCTGACCTGTTTAAAAAAAACCCAAAAAAAACGTACACGCCAATCACTAAAACAGTAAAATTCGACTAAGGGGCTCTGAAACAAAGTCATTTAAACACTGAAAGCTACAGACCCCCTCCTCCATTTCCCCTTTTGATAATGATATCAGTAATAGAGTCTTTTGTTTGATAATGAGAGCTGCTATTTCTGATAGGAAATAATAATACATAGCTATTATAGTTTCATCTGTTGGGATTGAATGAATAACAATGCTTGGTGCAATATTAAGCATCACACTAAAGCACACATATTCTGTGTGTCTGTAATTGAGGGGTTGATATTAAAGTGGCCGGCCACCTCAGTCCAGCAACACAGGGAGGTAAGCAAAGGTCCTTGAAGTTATTGTTGCCTGTGTAACAATGTAGACGATTTGGAGTTTTTTTGTCATGCGCTTTCGTCCTGGCTTTCTTCACCCTGTGATGAGATTGTTTTGATGCTAATTGTACAGCGGGCTAATAATTAAGTTAATAGCGCGGAGCTCTTTACCTGCAAATTAAGGGAGTATGTTTGTGGTACTGGGAATGCTTGGCACGCATAATAAGTGACTCAGGCCCGGCTGTTTACAAAAGTTGGAGAAGTCGAGATCGTAATTCCCTGCAATAATTACAGTGCACATTGTGAAGAAGAGTCAATATAGCTGGATCTCTGTACGGCATGTGCAAAATTCTCATGCAAAAACCCCAAAGCGAATTCACAGTTTTACATCCAAAATCCATCTATGGTTGAAGCGTAACCAGTTGTTTTGTTTTTTTGGTGGGGGTTTAATCTCTCTTGTTTTGCTTTTTTTTTGCTGCAACCTGTGAGAGCGAAAAACTGAAAGATGAAAACTGCGACAAACTGACAACTTTCCGCTGCTCCTGCTTCCTGCCAACTTCAATGACTCCAGCTGCAACTGCCAAAACACTGATTCACAATCTGACAAAACTGGATGATGACAAAAAAGCACATTCTTAACTCAAAACACTGTGCCGATGCTTGAGATAGAATTTCTCTCCTTTGTGGGATGGATGATAATAGGTGAAAACAAAGAAGCGGGGTGTAAAATGCTTCAGCTGAGCGTGATTACAGCTGTGGCCGTCATTAGGCAGCCTCTTTAATGTAATTGATGGAGTGGATTCTCATAGCAGACCTCAATAGACTGGGCAGGGTCTCCTCGTTTATTTGGACTCATCTGCATTTGGTGTGCGTGTGTGTGTTTATGTGTTTATGTGTGTATGTGTGCATGCAGGCATGAGGTAAAGCCAGAGTGTGCTATAATTACAACTTCACACTCTTCAGACACTTAGAGAAAAGAGCAAAACAAAGCCCAGTAATCAGTGTGTGCATTTGTGTGTGTGTGTGTGTACATGCGTGCACAGTTTGCTACATTCGGAGTGCAAATGCAGTGCGTGTGTTCGTGCACACATGCCTGTATGTGTGCGCAGTCCCGTGTGTTTGTGTGTGTGCAAGAGCGAGAGAGGGAGAGACTGTTTGCATTTGCTCAAGGATCCTGACCCTTCAGAAATGACACGTTTTCTCTATCTACCCCATCCTTTCCCCACACATTAGGTGCTTACAAAAGACAGAGCACTAATGCATCATCTAATTGGCCTAGGCTCCTGCCTCTGCCTCTCCCTCCATCACTCTATTAGCTCAGTAATTACCCATATGCCTCGGCGAGGCGGGCGTCCAGATAATGGCCACCTCAAGGGCCCTTGAGCGCGGCAGAGAGGGGCCGCAGTCTGTCGCCGCGGGAACAGAGCAACCTCTCCAAACTATCCCAGCACTGCACTGGGAAAAACACAATGGGGAAGAAGTTTGGCAACACCCTCTCCCCACCTTCCACCAGAGCTACCTCACTCCCACCCCCCCACTCAAAAAAAAAAAAGTTTTGAGTTGAGTGTGTGGTGGAGATTCGAATTGGTGGCTTTTCAAGTTGGATGCTGTCTGTTTACCTAATATTTCTGCACTTGTGTGAATGAGCCCGAGACGTGCTTTTGCGTGTCTTGAAATGAGAAGTATGGAGGGTGGTGAGAGAGCATCTGCACAAAACTCCCACACACACTCTGATGACAAAGTTCAGTCATTTAGATCTTCATGAAGAAAAAATACAATGGCACAATATCAACAAGGACTTATGTTAGCGGTGGTGAGTTGTTTGCTATTAGGATTTCATAGCAAATATGGATCAAGTGCAGTTTGATTACCAGGTTTGTAATACTCAAAAATCTTCTGTGCAGTACTCCTGTTACAACATAATCAGTAAAATGCAGTTGCATATATGTGTGAGTGAATGAGAAATTCTTATTTTATGTTTCTCACTTGAAACCATGCCACAGTTAATAGTACTGTACAAAGCATGAATATGTGAATACAAAAGCATGATAAAACATTTCATCGGCGTTGTTGTGCATTTTGCAGACTTGTCCAATGTCAATGTCTAGCAGTTGATTTGAGTACTCAGGTAGTGCACACGTAATGCATTAAAAGAGTGACTATTCACCATAATTATGTTTCCCTCTGCAGTCCTTTTTAAAATGACGAGTGACAGAAAACACATAATCGTGTTGATCCAAAACTTAACCAAAACAGTATTAATCCCCTGGTGATAATGTAAAGGTTTACAGAAACTACTGCTTCACTGCAGCTAAGACACTCTTTGGAAGACCACATGAGCCCACATGAACTTAGACCTCTTTTGGCTTTAAAAGAAATGTTTTGATTTAGTCCTCTGTTTCTGGACAGACGCTACAGGGCAAAGAGCTCCTTTGTCAAATACATTTCGATAACTAAGATTCTGGAGTATTTTAGCACATTTGAAAGTAACTAGACTTGTCCTTAAACTGTTGTCTTTCCGCCATTTTCTTCCGATTCTCCCCCTACATCTCATATCTTTTTAAAATGGAAATTATAATTCTCCAATCTTCAATCTTCATCCTCTTAATTGAAATCACATAATCTGTCACAGAATAGGACTCGCCATCCTCATCCCTTCCCCAAACAACACTTTGAAAAAGAGTACAACAAAGAGCTTCTTAAATAATTCCCCCGTTCTCCACAGCATATAATATGGATTACAGAGCCCTCTGCCTCTTTTCTCTCTCCCTCAATCTGCGATATGGTCTCATCTCTCCATCCTACGCAAGGCAGATTTTGTGACACTCAAACTGACCAGGCAGCATTATCTGTTTTTAAAATCAGATAAATATATAAATAAAGCATCCAGCAGTAATGCTAATATATGCCCTAAGAGGGTCTAAGGCTTCAGATCTGTGGACTTAATCTGGGTTTTGGGGAGGTATCTTCCCTTGGCCGTTCAGAGATTTGTGAGATCACTGTCAGTCCTGGGCTGGCTGAATTATCTTTGCGTATTGTGTTAATCTGTTGGCATGCAGATTGTGGTGGACTAAGGTTCAAGTGGGAAGGATTAGGGGAGATCTGAGCAAAGCTGATGCAGGCAGCCTTCTCAAAAACGGCCCATGCGTTCAGGCTCCTCTGTGGGGGGTTTTGCACGCTGACCAGCGGGACCACTGAAGCATGTTCTCTCCCTCGCTCTCACATACACACTCACACACAAATCGCCTTCATTCCACCCTCTCCATTCCCGATAATTCCCCTCTTAAAATCTCCCCCTCAGACCAACCACTGCAAGTGCAGGACCCAAAATGCAAAAACCAGCAGCCATGCCCACTCCACAAATCCCAAAACCTTTTAGAGCTACTTGACAGAGAGAAATCCATCTGGAGAGGATATCCACCATCCATTACTTAGAGACTAATGTCTAGTTTTAACTCAGCGGTATTTATTTACATCATAGCATCTAAATAAAGCACATTTTACACCACAAACTCAACCCGGTAATGCCTTATTAAAATACTTGTAACACACAGCCAGTACACGGACAAGGTTTGTAACTTTGTTAATTGTTCGTTGTCAGTTCAATAACCCAGCACTTTGTGTCAGACTCTCCATGATTATCTCTGGAGAGTGATAAAATCACTTCAGGTAAATGAGTGATTGGACTGGAGGACCGCTGAAGTACAACTTAGCAGTCCTTTAGCAGCTTCTGTTTGCTAAATGGAGCCATGGAGTTGGGAGGATGAGGAGGCTGGAGGGGTCAGAGGGGTACATACGGACCAGCAATTGGACGACTCTCGGAGGGACGAGCAACCAATCACGTTCTCTAAAAATCCTCGACCCAGGGACCCGGAGATCCAGCGGGAGAGCCGGGATTTCATTTCCACCAATCACTTGGCTTCAATGAAAGCTAATTGAACAATTCTGATCTCTCAAATAATTTTATTTGGTTTAAGTTCTCGGTGACAGAAATAACAGTGTTGGAGGTGCACTTGTCTTTATGGAAATGTTAGAAAAAAAAATCTCTTTGTGTGGAGATGACTGTTGAGTTGTCCAGAACAAATGGACTGTTATGGTTCTTGGGAAAACCAAAGGAACCACAATTCATCTTGTTCTGACTCTGACACAATTTCCAGAGTTAACTGGAAAAGAAGTGACCTATTGATTTAAATCTGGCTGAATTAATACATACCTTTGAAAAACTTGTATCCATCCATTCAGATCTGGGGGTCGGAGCCTATCCCAGTGGAGAGGTGCGGCAAACCCCGGACAAGTTGCTACTCTGTCACAGGGCTAAACCTTCAGAAATTTACATTTTAAATTCATGTATGCATTTTACATAGATAGAAATTAATGAGTGCATAAACCAAGACACAGAAAAAGAGAACTGATGATTGCACTTGCTTAGTTTAATAAACCAAATGTCTTCCATTGCTCATCTCGCTTTATTAGAGACAGAATCTTCTGAGTCCTTCTGCCTGCATTTACAAGGTTAATAGGGCTCTAATATGGCAATCGTGTGGTCAGGGTGGAAGGAGACCAAAAATTTTTAATTAAGAAGCGAGTAGGTTTTTTTTGTTGAGACTTCAGAAGCAGCTGTTTTGTCATTTCTCCAATTAAAAGAAGAGGACTGTCGGAGGAAGTCACTGCCTAATTTCTTTCTGTTTGTGATTCATGAGTGAACAATAAGGACACTAATAAAATCTGATTAGCGGTGGCAACAGGACTCCTTGATTGATTCTTGTCCGATATTGTTTTCCACAGACATAATTAGACTCATGTAGCTCTGCATTTCATTGCCACTGCATTCGTTTTCCATCTTAATATTCTTTCCTAAATATTCTGTAATTAGTTCCCATTATTAATTCCTTCCGCTTTCCAAAGAAATGTTGAACAAATCTTTAAATGCCACGAAAAATATCAAGCAGAACAGAGAGCAAATGCGAGGCAAATATATGTAAGTCGGGCAGAGAAGTTACAAAGAGAGACAAAAGCTTGCTTAGCATTAATGTCAAACAATTAAAGCAGGAGCATTCATAATGGGAAGGATCTTATTAGCTGGAGAAAAACAGAATGAGACGGACCGTTTCTCGGCTGCTTAAGCCTCAGGATTACTCAACCTTTGGTGGCGGAGACGAACAATGTGGCTTTTAAAAACCCATTCTGGAGAGAAACGTCTGGTTGACAATTATATGCCTCTAAGCTGTTTAATAGGTGGTTGGGAGAGGTCTTTAAGATCCTCATTCAGGACTAGTGATCTGGCCCACAGTGTTTTAGGCATCTCAGTGTGTGTGTGTGTCCGTGTGTGTGTGTGTGTCCGTGTGTGTGTGTCTACGGGGGGAATGAGAAGGGTTTTACGGAGAGCCTGACATAAGAAATAGAAAAGCGGCAGAGGAAGGGAGACAGTTTCAAGCTTGCTAAGCAGATCAGTGTCTTTGTGTGCGGTCAACAGAGGCACTTGAAACTTTTCGTGAGCCCCAGCTGTCTGGAGCTTATTCTTTCTTTTTATTGCTTTTGTACAGAGATGAGGGGGGTAAACAGAAGAAGGACATTTCTGAAAAACTTGCAAAGCTACTTTTTTGGGGGGCTCTGCACTTGTTGAAATATTTTGCCGCAAAATGTTACACATCGAGGGATGATTGTCGACGAAGCCAACGGATCCAACAAATCAAAGACTTAAAACACAACCAAAAATCGCTTTTTATTCAGAAGACTTCTAAGCTGAGGTGAAATCTATGACTCCTATTGGCTCCTTAAAGCAGCCTATTTGTGTTTACACATTGACTTTTTTTTTAAAGAAACAGTCAATAATCTGTTTTCCCAAACGACTTTTAATCACCCTTTCAAATATTTGTGCCGTCGCTTGTGTGTGGAGTCGTGTCCTTTAGGATTTCAGATGGCCACAAACAACGGGGGGGCAGGAAAAAAAAAGATCAACAAACAGGCGAAGCATAGAGACAGAACAGTTTGAGGATGAACGCTGCTAATCCTGACCTCAGCTAATGCTAATGCAAATGCATGTTTATCAAATATGTAATCGACATTAGTTAGAAAAACAAGGATCTGCCAGCACTCTGCTCTTTGTTCCGTGATTGTGGAAGAGGGAGATTAAGATGAGCTTTAGTGATGCTCAGATGAATGGAAGGAAAGAGGGATGGACGGATGGATGCACTTGTGCTCACTGTCAAGAAAAGACGTGGACCTGTGCAGCTGAATCTGCTCCATGCCTGAGCTGTGTGGAGCTTCATGTTAATGTTGATGCCTGATTTAATCTTTGCCTTTTGACCAAAAAATAATCTTTTGTTGTTGTTGTTGTTGTTTGTTTGCTTTTGAAGATTCCCATCTATGTCCATATTCCCCACAAATCCAGTAAGTTTTACTCATGTAGGTGATAATGTATATATTGCATTAGCCAGTATATGCACATGTATGCATGGAATGTCTTGAAAGCTGCCGAGGTAACAAATGTTCAGTTAATATTATAACTTTTAATTATTTCTGTTGATATCTGTATTGTGTTAATTATTCATGTAACATACCATTGAAAAAAGGCAATATCTAACCTGGATTCTCTTTCCACTTAACACTGGTTAGCACTGTTTCAACCAATTATCATACAGGCCGCCTGAACTTATTTTGTAATTTTGGCTGTAAAATGACAAAATATGTGTCATCTTTCAAGAATCTTTTAATTTTGTCTGTCTCTAGCACAAACGGTCTTTTAAAGGTAGGTTGTAGCTGATTAAAAAAAGAAAAACGTTAACACTGGTGAAGCTTTGGATAGCTGTCCACCTTCACCTGCCATAACAACATAAAAGATAGACAGCCAGCTGAAAATCCACAGCGGTCTTTATTGCCAATAGCTTATTTTCTTTATATGACCTTTCAGTAGGTGCGCAGGGTCCAATTAGATAGATTCACAGGTCAAAAGTGACAAGTTAGTGTAATGCCTGTCACGAGAGAATACCTGCACAAGATCCACCTCCACAGCCTTTGATGGCATGATATTTTCTGGTTTGCTCCAGCTGTTTTGTTGCTGCTTCTTGTTTAATTTTCAGACGGTTTATAAATGAACTTAGTTCATATTCTGCTTATGTTACTTTTTCCGGCTAAATGTTTACAGGATGACACAGGGGCACAACTCTTGCCAGTTAGTGGCTCCCCTGGGCACCCAGAGAAACAGAGGTAACCTATTTTCTTTGGCAAGGTTGAGCAGTCACACGGAGACTGTGTTTGTGTTGTTTGATTGCATTGCTCCTTTAGGCTTCTTTCTCTTCTTTAATCTACCTTTTTATTTTTTCCTTTTTGTCTCTTTGCCAAGATTTTCTCAACTTTTACCTCCATTACTGCTTTTCTTTGATTTCTCTTAGAATTTCCTTATTGCTTTGTCTTCATTTTCCTCCCTTCCCATCCCTCTTTTTCACCATCCACTGTCACACAGCGACAAAGGGGAGAGGTATTGCTTTGCTGTGTGTTTGCCTGCTTGGTTGCAGGGTTTGTTGTCAGTAAATGAGGTCATTAGAAGACACTCTGACCTAACCAAAGGCATTTGTTCAGCATGCTGTATTTTTTTAATGCTTTTCTTCTTATAAATATACACCTCTGATGGAATGGCCAGATGCTGGGATCATTAACATGTCATTATATCACCCAACAAATTAGCATGAAAAATTTCTTGCCGCGTTCCCTTCACCTCTCTAAACATTATATACAGTACAGAGAGGTGCAGATAACTTTCAATCTGTATTTGGGGATTGGCTATCTACTCTCTCTTTCTTTTTCGGATGTGCCTACTCCTTTTCTCCATCCCCTCCTGACTTCTTTCCTTGATGTATTGGTACATCTTGCAGCAGGATGACACCTTTATGTGTGCCTCGGGGCCTTTGGATCTTCTCTCTCCGTGGCACGAAGCCAGATCCCCGATGACACCTGTGAGCCTTGGCAGAGCTCCTGGTTTACAGTAGTTGTTAGCAGGCTATTATGTCAAACAAAACACCAATACAATGTGTTCTCTCTCACTATACCTCAACAATTCCCCACCCCAAATGACTCCAGCCCACTTTCTCCTGCACTCAACGTGACCAAAGCTCTCCGTGCAGTCATATGCTACTGTAAACACTGCCAGTGAATCAGCCTTTTTCTCACCATGTCAGCGAGTTTTAATTATTGGTGAATGTCAAGGATGTCTACTGGGTCCATCTCATTTCTCTCAGAGCCAAACCCATTTCTTGTGTTGTGTAACACTGTCCCCCATTGTCTGAGCGCACTCATAAACATACTTCATATGCAGCATCTCTGAAGTGTATTCCATTGTTCCTCAAGTGGGGAGACGAGTGTTGCTGCTCTCCAAATGGACATTGGCGCATCTCCTGAAACAATGCGGCTCCCCCACACCACATCACTCGCATGCGTTTAAAAACGCCAGACCTTGACCACTTACGCCTGGAAAGAAAATTACCTGAGCACAAAGCGGGAGCTCTTATCTCCACCCTAAAACACACCATAGCACTCTTGTGATTGCAAGTGGAGGGTCTATTATAAACAATTATTTTAGCCCTTCACGGACAGTTTGGTCTTTTTGATACATTGTGTGTTTGAGTGAAGAAGTATAGGCAGTAATCAATGGAGGAGCCGTACGGTCAAGGTAAGGCTGCTGTGTGATCTAAACACATGCAAACATGGGAGGGAGAGGGAGGCTATGTTGACTCAGATACTGATGTTTGATATGTTGGACTAAAAAAGCTGATTATGACACAGAATACTGGGTTCTGATTGGCACCAATACTTTTTGGACTGGCAACACTTCATCCACAGTCTCAGCTGTAGTGACCCTAGCTTTGTGTTTCATCGGCTGAGACTGTTACTTACTGTTACTTTTCTATTTTGGTCACCAACTCCCCTGTTGTCATTTACATATGCAGTATAACATATATACATGCATAATGAGGGCTCATTTAATAAGCGTTTCTGTAACCATCAAATCTTTTTTTTAGAAAGAAAGAAAAAGGAAAGATTACCAAAGTCTTTTTTTGTTTTTAAAGTTTAGAAGATAATTTCTAAATTGTCAAGAACTACCACTTTCATCATTTCATATGAGGTGTTTGCTGTGTAGTCCTGAATGACTGGTGGATAACGTACATTTAAAAAGAATTACAGTGCTTTGATTGTAGTAAAATACATTTTTCTAAGGATTACCTTGGGTTAAATGTGGATTTGAGAGAACTGTAATGCCTGGTGTGGCCATAAGACATAAAAATTTGTTGCCTTTTCATAAAGGTTGTGATCTGCTGACCTGTGCTCTAAAGTTTACTGCTCTTTGTGGATTTAAGCAGAGAAATCATCTTTAGTTTAAATTGTTGGCTATCCTTTATGCAACCCCACAGGCTGCCCTGCATCAATCCAGCACAGTGCAGTACTGCAGACTTCACACAGTATTAAACTGTGTAGTATTTTCATGAAAACTTTGAATAAGACAAATGATTATGCTTAAATTTTCAATATGAAAAACAAATTTGAGCAAAATTCATATATAGCTATGGGAAAATAATGCATTGCTCATTTGCAGCTTATTCACGTGAAACACTTCAATAAAATGCATTTCTTGCACATAGTTTGAGAGATAATGGCAGACAGTAAAGTTAAGGCAACAAACAGAAGAAGATATTTTAAAGTTTGGATCTTCTTGATCGCATCATTGCTTTGCTGTTTTTGTGTCACTCTCAGTTTGTGTCTCTAGCCGACCTTTCTAGTGCTGGGTCACATATGACAGAGGTACCTTCTAGGTAAACTGACTCCTCTAGATCAGCTCTGTTACAAGGCACTAAAAAAAATTACTCCAGTTCTATGAGTATTTAAAGCCTCCTAACACTTCAGCAATTCTGGGTGGTGGTTGTGGCTACCCTCCGCCTTCGCCCCAGTTTGTGCAGACCTTGTACAAGTGGATTCCCATTAGAGCATTTATAGCTGCTGCTTGGAGTGTATATCATAACAGACGATTGATTTATGTTCATCCGGCAGTAATTAAAGCCATAAGAGTGTTGCTGTGAGACAGGTGGCATCACAGGAGAAAGGTTAATTGTAAACCTAAAACAATGAGATAATCAAATCAGGGTCAAAAATTATGATTAACTTTGAAATGTTATTCAAAGATAAAATGAAAAGTAACTGACCACTTGTGATACTGTCAGGTAATGTTACATTCGTCCCCATAATGTCTGTAAACCATGAGAGAAGCCCTGTGCACATGCACACACACAGTTGTGCAATGCTTACACTGTTTTGTCCGAGCTATATGCAAAAACTCAAAGGATAAAATGCCAGGAAAGAAGGATTCAGTTTTTCTTGCTACTTTCTTGCCACAATATTTTATACTACAGTGACGATCTGCAGCATGAGGAGAGAACAAAACATCAGTTAAATCTTGTCCAGGTCTTTGAGTCCAGGTATGAATTTCATGGAGCATAACTAAAATACAAAAAAAGAGAAAGAAGGATAGAGATAAGAGACACACAAAAAAAAAAGAAAGCGAGGTGTTAGACGTGTGGGTGGACATTGGGCATGGTGGCAATAGGCAAAAGGGGCTTAATGAGAGGTGAGCCAGAGGAGAAACAGAGCAAGGACAGACGGAGAGAAGGTAGCAGAGAGAGGGAGAGGTGAGAAGGAGGGAGTGAGTGATAGATGGTGCAGAGGGAGAGGGGGAACAGAGGAAGAGGGAGGGAGGACAGGACTTTGGAAAAAACAGAAGCAGTAAACAAAAAGCCAAGAATAGAGTCCAGGTGTGAAAAGTGAAGAAACAGGTGGGAGGCAGGGATAGAAAGGACGGTTTAGAGGAGAACACTGAAGGAGCAAGGCGGGGTCATCCGAGTTAAAACCGTGTATCAGAGGAGAAGAATACAAAAGGAAAACCCGAAAATATTTTACACTTTTTCTGTACATAAATCCATAATCATATCAGTAGATGATGAGCTGCATGCAATAAGAGAAGTTAAAGAAATGTCCTAAACAGGAGGCAAGCACCAGATTTCAGTGAATTTTATCAGCAGGTGGCACAAATTCATCCACGTGGCTTTGTGAAATACTGTCTCATTAGGCTGGATAACATATATACTTGGTAATAATTTAGACGGCCATAAAACCCCAGAAAGTTGGGACAGTGGTGGCTGCCGTTCACAAACAGATTCACCTGGTTTCGCAGCCTTGCATCACCTCTTGAGTTTGAAGGATTTACTGATGGGTGTGCCAGACAGCCACCAAGGTTCCAGTCACCATCATCAATAGAGTGATGCAGCGGCAGATATAGGCACAATGATAATAAGACATGACTTAAAAAGTAAATTTGTACTCACAAAGCAAATTGAATGCAAAATGACTGTGGAAGTGGATCCCTTAGTTTCTGCGTAGGATCAGGCCCAAGACATTTTCTCACCACTACACTAGTATTTCACTTGATTTCTACTCTTATTTTTTTATATATTTTTTTTAAAGTCTCATAGAAATTCCTGCTGATTGGTTGATAAGTTAGTCAGAATAGAGAAGGGAGCAACAGCGGAGCTCACTGGGAATGGGAGAACCACTAAAACACCTCCAAATGTAAAAGAACAATATGGGATGAAAAGCTGCTCTGGACACTTTTCATTGTTTATAATACTCATTTTCACTTCAACTCTTTCAATGTTATAACTTTGCTTTTCTCCACAGCAGGCTGATTAATTGACAACTTCACAAGCAAGAGTGGCCCACAGACCTGTGTAACCACATACTTTGTACACTGCCTTCATCTGGCAACAGAGCTCTCTGCAGGCTGACAGACCATCTCCCGACTGCCAGCTGACTTCAAAAACGCTTCTTCTGCTGGACTATAAAATTAGGTATAATAGCTCACATGGAAAGCTTCTTTTGTAACTGTTTTAAAATATATCTCTATTTCTCATACACTATGACCAGCGGACAGAACAAGAAGTCTTGGTCTGGATATTCACTGGAAACACCGGAAGCCCTCAAAGAGAGATGAAAAGAGAAAATAAAAAGAAAAGTTTAAGTTGTCTCTGAAGAAAGAAAATCAGTATTCTGATGCAAAAGAAAGGGGAAAGCGACAAACAGAAATCTGGCACTATCCCAATTTGTGAAGGAGTTTGGGACATCACTGCTTCCCCCCGTCTCAATACCCCCCACATAATCCCCCTAAAAGGTGATGTATGGCCAGGGAATGGATGTGCCCTTGTCAGAGCCCTGTGTCTAAAAATGCTGATGGATGGGGAGGAGGCGCAGGAGGAGAAGGAGGAGAAGGAATGCAGGTGATGGGGAGATGACAATGATGAAACATCAGCGTGCCACACCACCACATCTCAGACAGCTGTTTAGCAACGGGGGCTAACGCCCTGTATGTGTGTGTGCGTCCAAGCCTATCTCTGTGTGATTTTTGGGAGTAAGGGACAAGAGACATGTTTATTTTGTAACAAAATCTGTTGGCTTAAAGCCAGAGGCAGCTTCTCTTCTTTCTGTATCTCACGTCCTTCAAGGCCTGGCTGCAGCCTCCAGGCAAGCCTCGGGCTCCGAGGCCTCTCTTTGTGTGGCAGGATACCAGATCGGACTCAGACACACACAGCTGTGGCCCAGGGGCCCTCACTCCTCCCGGAGTGACATTCAAACTCCCAAGAGCTATATTTAAGTGCAACAGTAAGTGATTATGTGTGTATTATCTGTGTATTTTGTGTGGTCGTGACTTTTAGCCTCCAGACGGCAGGTATCCAAGGGCTTTTTCAAATTAGAAATGGGGGGATTAGCCAATTCCCCGAGGAGGCCAGTGGCTTTCTGAGCAAGGACTCAGGGAATATCACACATATCTGTCACAGCAGAACATGGTAAAACATCACAGCCGCAGTCATAAATCACTCAGCTGCTCCTGATCATCATCCACCAACCACAGGTTGCTTTGTCTGTGAATAGAATAGAATAGAATAGAATAGAATAGCCTGAAGCAGTTGAAGTTTAAGTGCTATTCTGTTTTACAAGCAAGACTCTGAATCACTATCAGTTCTAGAAATGCTCTTTTGTAACAGACTGATATCCATCTGGAGGACACTTATAAAAGACACTTTTAGTAAATGCCCAGTGTTTCCAGCTTGCTTAGCTAAAAAATAAAATATAATAAAATAAAATAGATCCCCTATAGCTAATTGATTGCTAATTTTTGCTTTTCTTGCCACTTGTGGGCAGCAAAACAAGTTGTTAGGATAATAATAGCATATCAGCCTTTATTCTAATGTGGTCGGAGTTGCATCATACTGACACAGCAGTTGCTGATCAAGATTATGTGATTCATTTGGAGTCACATTCCTGGCAACTGGTGCATATAAAAATATTCACTCTCTTTTAGCTCTGTTGTTGCTCTACTAGCCCTGAGGGACTCTGGCTGTTTAGCAGCTAGCTGCTGAATAAAACCCTTGTGTTCATTCTCTGACAATATGTAGAAGATGGAAAAGCTCGTAGATTGAATTACTATTCTGAAACCACACTTTTGACATTTTGGATGTTCTTTTAAACCAGTTGTAACATTTAGATGAGATGGTAGAGCCGGGGAATGATCAGTTTTGCTAGTAGAGGACAGCTAGCTAGATGAGCAAAATGCATTCCTGCTTCACTGTGATATTTAATGGGCTCCTTATTTGAGCTGCCAAAAACTAAGCCTAAAATAACATTTATTTACTGTGGAAATTAAATAACTGACTCCTTGAAGTGTGCTGAAATAGAACTGAACACGCCACAAGCCAAAATGAAGCATGCCTGGTACTCAAACGTGTCTCTTATATAGCTATAAGCTGTCATAGGATTTAAATAAATACGTTTTGTAAAAATCATGGAGGAAAATCATAAATGTGCAGGCCTTTAAGTTCAAGTTCCAGGCTGTTGTCTCAGACCAAAAACCTGAGCTGAAGTTGAAACTTCCTATTAAAGTTCTTTAAACTGATGACAGTTCTTTGCAGTGGTCATCAGGTTACAAACAGCTTCTTTCAAATGGCATCATTATTATCACTTTTAGACAAGCAAGCTTTAATTAGACTGCATTACCTCCCACCAGTTGTGGCAGATGGGCACCCCTACTGAAGGTTGCTTCCTGTTAAAGGGAAGTTTTTCCTCCCCACTGTTGCCAGAGTACTTGCTCATTGGGGGCCATTTGACTGTTGGGGTTTTCTCTGTATTACTGTAGGGTCTTTAACTTACAACATAAAGCGCCTTGAGGGAATTGTTGTTGTGATCGGGTTGTGATATAAATGAAACTGAATTAAATTGAACTGTATTGATAAAGATGCATGTAATCCATCTGTGATATTACAGCAACGAACTGTGAAAAATTTGTCTTCAAAGAAGTTCACATTAAACAGAAATCCACATGCCCTACTTCCATTCAATCTAGCCAGAATCTCATAGATTTGAAACAGAGGTTTAGAAATTGCTTCACAAATAGCGATGTAGTTGCTGCAGGACAGTGATTTAACTGCAAAATTAAATAGGTGCTCAGTCAACATGCTTTTATTTAGGAATCTAACCAGAATACAGTAAGCTGGCACCCAGTTGAGTTGACTCCCCTTTTGCAAAGAGGCAGATGAGCTGCAGTCATTGACACAGACTGACTCCAAATAACTGCAACAAGCTGGCAATCGGTCTGCATTTGTAAATTAGATAACAAGTATTTGCAAACCTTCACCAATTTGACTGAAAGTGAGCGGAGTCAGTTAGAAGTGCAATGTGATTGTATGGAGGCAGGTTGCCTCCCACCAAGTGATCGGTGTGATTGCCTTGTTGGCCTTACAAATGAAAGTGGTCACCGAGATGTTGAATTTGTTATACTCTTTAACCTCTGTGTGACCAGTTGGTGATTTCAAATACTTACAATCAGTCTACAAATGCAACAAAACAAAACAATTAAATGCAAATCACCAAGCAACCACTGAATTTTTCTTAGTTGCAAGGAAATTACTCTAATGTGACTGAGTCATAGCAAAACATTAACTAATCAGTGCTGATACACTCCTGTAGAACTCCTGCAGAATGACAAATCAAGGTAGAAAGAGAAAGAAAATGAGGATGAACGGAGGAAAAAAGTGTGGGCCGAGTTTTTTTTTTTTAAACAAAGGAATCTAGTTTCCATTCCATTCCTGAACGCAGGGGGTGATGCTGATAAAAAGACAGGATGTGAAAAAAGGGGAAAATGGGGCAAGTTTAATTGAGGACTGGAAGAGCACCAGAAGGGATGTGTTGAGAAGGGAGAGGTCTGGCTTGGGAACAGGAACTGGAAGTGTTTGTGTGTCTGCATGTGTGTCTGCATGTGTGTCTGCGTGTACAAAATGCACTTGTGACACAAAGCAGTATTGACAAGTGGGGCCGATGCCCCTGAGAAAACCTTCAGAATTCAATCTCATTGATTCCCACAGAAGAGTGGAGGACGCTGCCTCTGGTCCATGCCCTGAGTCGCATTACATACACACACAATCACACACACAACCACACACATACAAAAAAAAACCTTACAGTACTAGTGCAAATTACCTAAATCCATGCACAATAGTTTGATACGTGTGAAACTTAAGAATTTAAAATAATTATTTAGATACATTTTCCAATTTGATGTGGACAGAACCATCCGAGAGTATCAGTGAGCCATCACTGCTTTCGTGATCAGCTGCAATTCTAGAGATATCAATAGCTCCCAAACTTAAGACTTTATTATATTATTAATGCCTTTCCCTTTGAGAAAGTTTATGCCTGATAAACAGAATGCATGAGTGAATACATCCAAATGCATTTGCACATACATCTGCTCACAATATGTGTGTGAGAGAGAAATGAAGTGGAGGAAGAGATTATAGTGGGTATAGAAGGGGTGGTGGTAGTGGTGATGGTGTTGGGAAGGGGGGGGTGGCACAGAGTCCATGTGTTGTATGACCTTGGTCACCACTGAGGGGACCTAGTTTCTTGCCAAGCCAATCAATAAGCTAAACAGGCGGAGGATGGCTATTTGGAGCATGGGAAGCCAAACTCAAATACTGATAGTTTATCTGGCTGTCCCAGCACCACTTCTGTGCAAATATTGGACCAGCACATTTTTCACGGTGACTTGCATTTGGAAAAAAAAAGAAAGAGAGTTAGAGGGGGGTGGTGTTGAGAACATTTATGGTTGAGTGCATACGTTTGAGGCAAAATCTCCCTCCTTCCTCCATTTCAGTCAGTCACAACCCTTCACCCAACAAGTGAATCTCAACCAGAACAAACACCAAGTCTCCAAATTTTATTGTTAAATTTTAAAATGCACTAATGAGGTACCGTGCAGCGAGGCTGTAAGAACATTTTAAGATATTTATTAAATTACAAAAATATTTAAAAACTCTAATCCCTCCAATACTGGTAAATGGTAAATGGCCTGTATTTGTATAGCACTTTACTTAGTCCTAAGGACCCCAAAGCGCTTCACACTACATTCAGTCATTCACCCATTCACACACACATTCACACACTGGTGATGACAAGCTACATTGTAGCCACAGCTACCCTGGGGCACACTGACAGTTGAAGACACTTCTTCAACTGTGTTTTACCATGATGTCAATTCTTATCTTTTTATAGTCCAGACCATCACATTTTGTTATATTTGTGGTAAATAGATAATAATGTTATTATTATAGTCAGACCATAATTTAATCATAAACTGTAACAAGTAAAACAAATATATATAAATACATTATTCCCATTAAAACAACTGTATTATCTATTTAAAAAGTAATAAATTACTTTACTTTTTGTACTCCTTGTAGAGATGTGCTGCGATGTATACATTTCTCATTGTTTAGATTATAAAGGACACCTGTGATGTCTTGTCACATACTTGTAGTTAACAATATAAAATTAAAACATATATATGCCCATAAATCAAAACTCTATCCTCATAAGGCAGACAAAAGCAAAAATTATTTCACCATTACCACAAATCTAACAAAAACTTCACAGCTGGTGACAATAGTAATGCTGCTTTTAAAATGGGCTTCATTTCCTCTTCTCCATATAATGCATCAGACCTTTTTATCTGTCTTTTTGGTAACTGTTGAAAATTGAGCTTTGACTATTTGCTCAGGGTCAGCTTGCACTCCATCTGGACACCACTCTGGGTCCTGGATGTTTTTGCATCTAGCTTTATGTTAGCATTTTGGATTTGCAGATGCTTGAAGGGATTTGGTGTCTTGCTGCTAGTGGGCAGTTATTTCCAACCTGGACACAGTTCAATTATTAAATAATAATAATATAAATCCAAATGCAAAACTTTACCTTATGAAAAGCCAGATATTTTCAATTTTTTTTTTTTTAAAAAAAGGTACTATCTGACAGCTTAAGATGAGTTGAGTGTAGTGAGTTTAAGAGAGCTATTTTGGCTCAATGACTACAATCCAAAGTGCATTTTTTGTTAACTTTCAGGACAGACCAGAGCTGCCATTACAAAGTACACACTGTTGCAAACGTCATAAGACTGGCCCTTTAAACTTGATTGAACTTGGATCCTCTTCCAATAAGTGTAGCTAGGGCAAAGGATTGTGTGTCACAATCTCCTGAAAAGTATTCTGGTTTGCATACTTGCTGGTTTGCATTGAGAAATAATGGTATTTTTGCCATTTGACTAAAGAACACACCAATATTTTCTGAATCATCATAACAAAGTCTACCCAGCCACATTTACTATTTCACACTTTGCACATAAATGTCTACCCAGTAAGGCAGCTTTTGATTGGATGAGAGAGAGTGAACACAACTGCCAGGCACTCAGTTAATCAAAACAGTTGAGTTCATCTATGGAGATCCTGCTATTGGCAATGGCAATAGCAATTCTATTTGTATAACACATTTCATTACACGTAACTCAATGTGCTTAACATAAAAGATAAATACATAGAACCTATGCAGTTTTACTCTGCCTTAAAGCAACACATACCATAAAATAAATCATTACTACAAATAAATAAATAAATAAATAAAAGTTAACACACATCCACAAACACGCACACAGCTAATAAGTGTAAGTTTAAGAATAAAAAAGTTTGGTTTTGAATGGGCACACGGTTGTAATTGATTTCAGATCAGCCCTGTTCTAAACAACAGGACCTCAGTAACTAAAAGCCCCTTCAATACACGCAGATCGAATTCTGGGAATAGTTAAACAAGAACTGAGAGGTCTGACTGGTTTATACACACTGAGTAAGTCAGAGGTGGCATTGGGGAGCCAAATCACTGAGTGCTTAATCTAATACAAGGATTTTAAAGATAATTCTGTATTGAACTGGGAGCCTATGAAGTGACTTCAGTACCAGAGTAATATGGTCAACTTTCTTTATACGTTGCTGACTGAATATATGAATTCATGGAGCAATTTCTCAGACTCAGTTTGAGATAAGAATTTTTTTTTTTTTTTTTCAAATGGTAGAAAGCAGTTCTGGTTATTTTATTAATATGATTATCAAAACTGAGATCATTGTCCAAAAGGTTCATGACTTGCTCACTGTGTTCCAGCAAAAGGGATGATAAATATGAACAAATATTCTGAATTTGACTTTTTGGAACAAAATAAAATATTTCCATCTATTTAGTTCTAAAATGTGAACAGAGCTTAGACGATCAGAGGAAAATGATAAGTGCAGCAAAAAATCATCTGCATTGGGATGACAGGATTTACTGCGATACTTTGTGGGAGCATGTAAAGGTTAAAGATTAATGCACCAAGAACAGACCCTTGAGGAACCCCTGATTGATTTTTTATTTCTCCATATCAAAAATTGAAATAATTGAGAATCAATTGCCTTTGAATTAAAAAGTCATAATCTTGAGTGTTGAAGGCAACAGCGAGATCAACTTGAGGCCATTATACACTGAGCATGGTGCAAAAAAAGCGACATGAAATTTCAAATTGTTTTGACGCAAATTCGTCGAGTAACATATTTACACTCTGAAAGCATTATGTTTTTGTAGAAAATTCATTTTAAAAAGCAGTGGAAAAAAGGAAGTCAACATCAATCGATGAAGAGCTGGTCCTGATGTTTCTAAACAAGAAAAGGAAAAAGATATTAGATTTTGGTTTGATCTATTACTCTGCTACCTTTTGCATTTCATGGTTTGAGGATGAACCTGTATCACGGCCACTTTCGTACATATTTCAGGATGTCATTTGGGCAGTTTGAGGTCTTGTTGGCATAGCTGGGAACACATCTGAGGAGGCAGAGAGATCATTTCAGAGAGCCGGTTATTACAGAGCATCTCACTGTGTGTCTGAGGTAAAACAGCTAGCACCTGTTGCCAGATGCAGTGATTTGATTGGCCAGATCTGTTTGTTCGCATCACAAATCAGAAATATCGAGCTAGGTTAGAAAAAAATAAATGCCGCAAATTTGTTCAGTAAAATTACACAGTTGGTGTGAACAGTTGCATTAAGAACAGGTGAGTCAGAAAAATATTCACCAGTTTGCAAAGGCCTTAAGACTGAAAGTTTCTGTGAGTTGCCTTTTCTGTTCAGGTTACTGGTTTTATTTTGTTGTATTTATCCGTGACACCTTCAAGGCCGGTCCGTGAAAATTCTGTCGGACATAAATCGGTCCTTGGCGCGAAAAAGGTTGGGGACCGCTGTTCTAGGACATGTTAACTCTGTGCCAAGCAGTCACTTGTGAGCTAAAGAAAATACACACCTAGTTTAAACAAAAAAAGTAAAATTAGATTTTACTTGTCAAAAATGCAGTATTATTGGCTTTAGGTCAGAAAAAACAATGAACAAATACGAAAAGTTTTAACAGTAAAGTAAAAAGGTACATTTTGTCCAGAAAACATTAGCATTCTGCTAACATATGCTATCTGGTCAGTTAAGTATTTATGACGGGACTTGTTACCTTAATACAACACATCTCCATTTATAATGACAAAAGACACTGGGAGTGCAGCTAAAACAGAGGGTGGCCAAGAAGACTGTTGCTCATGATCCATGAAGTTAAAACAGTGAATGCTAATGGTACTGGAAGTTAATATCCTAATATAGCTGAAAACCCCATAAATATAAAGGTGTTGTTTTTTAAGTAAACATGAGATGCCCATGTTGTAGGTCCATTCACATGATTAGAAGCTAAACATCCACATGGCAAGATGGCAAGTTTTTATCATGGAGGAGGAATTATATCAGTATCTTGTTGATGACATGATATCTGCAGGTGTTACGGTAGTTGATAAGAAAACAAAAAAGATTGGGTATGTGTGCTGACGGTGTCAAAATATCAACAGCAGAAACCCACACCCAAGCAGTTGTGTGTGAGAAGGAAAGAACGACGGTGGTTTATCTCTAAGTGAGCCGTAGTAGATGACGGCATCTGGATCTGATCAATAATAGATGAATGACACATGCCAACCACTGTATCCCTACCACTCTGGAGAGACACCAGTCAATCCAAATGTGTGTGTATCTAAGTATTAATGTGTGAATGCAGCAGTGAGATCCCTCTGAGACAATTCAAAGCTAAGAGAAAAAGAGAAAAGTAATAGAGAGATAGATAATTAGACAGACAGAAGGAGGGAGGGTGAGGTGAAGTGACGGGGAGAGTGCCGTGATTTTCCCATCAGGTGGAGAAGTCAAAGCCAGCTCGTGTTGGTGCAGCGGAGACTGGAACAATGACTTCAAGAGCAGCGCGCAGCAAAACCACATTAATTATTAGAGAGGAGCGATCAAAGCACAACTGTGACATGAAATAAATGAATTAAAGCTGGAAAAAAATATCGCCATCTGGACGAAGGGTTTCACATCCCAGAAACAACTCACTGCTCAGATGCCTGCCTTTGTTTTTTGCCCCTTTTTTAAAATCCATTTTCACTCATCGGTTGAATACTTGTACAATATGTAGGCTGAACAAACATTTTCTTGTATTCATATCGCTCACTGGTTGGAAATGTTGTAGTTCATTTTAGTTTCATAAATAAAAAACACTTTGTCTACTTAAAGAATTGTTATTTAAGACGACTGGCCTTTTCGTGTTCACTTTTAGCTCACGGCTGGAGTCAGAGCAACTGTTGGCCTACTTTAACATAAAGAAAAGCAGGTGTTGTCTTTGTCCAGATTTGAAAGCAACCACTCCAAAGGTTATTTACACTGTGCATCTTAAGCTCACTGAGGAACAGCGGACCTCATACACTTATGGAACTGGTGTGAGGGTCATGGGAGTTTATGCATCCAGTCTAGACGTGTAATGTGGAATTGGAGGAGGCTTATGCTCATGTGCCCTCAGAGACCCCGCTGAGGGAAATTTGGGACCGTGAGATTTCAGGGCATGTGTTACATGCTATCCAGTCCTTATATGAACTGTGTATGTTTTCAGTTGGTCTTGGGCTCAGCTAAGTTGCCCCTCGCTGGTGCTGTTTCTGATTTTCATGGATCTCAAACCCAGGCTAGGTGGCAGAGAGTTGCTGCCCCAAGCAAAGAGGTTTAAGTACTTCTGTATCTTGTTCAGAAGTAGCGTAAGATGAACAATATGATCTGTGCAGCATCAGTAATGTTGGCAATGGTGTGTTATAGCAAATAGCTGAGAGCTGAGGTGCAAGCTGAAGCTTTCAATTTACCAGTTCATTTATGTTCCATTCGCTATGAGCTCTGGATAGAGACCAAAAGAAGATCTTTGAGGTTCCTGTACAAGGGGCTTAGGTGCAGCCTTAGACATCCAGCAGTAGGAAAAAAGTACAAGCAGAACTTCTGAACTTCAGAAGTTCTGCGCAATCTATGATCCCTCCGTATTCACGGTGCTGTGATTTTTGGGGGGAGGAGTTTGTTTTGTTTTTTGCATGCATGCATAGCTATTTGAATACAATTCAGCATACAGTCTAGTGTATTGGTCGGTTCCTTTTCCTTTTTTTTGGGAAAACTGCTATTTCCTGCTGTATTCCGCTTTTGCGCACAGTATCAGTATCTTTACTGGTATTCACCTTCCGTGTAACTAATGAAAATAAATTAATTTAATTTTTAGATAATGTTAAGCTCTTCCTTTAAATCCTTTACTGTTGCCCTAAAGACCTTAAAGGCTGCAGGTTAGCAGAAGCATGTGTTTGAAAACATAGATGGCCCCTTTCTCTGTCTGCAGCTCTGGCTGGCCAAGCTGGTGTGATGTTGTCTTCCTGTTTCAGCTCCTCCACTTGGTTCTGGCACGTGTCCCCTTGCCTCTTTTTTTCCAGCTATTTAACTCTGTCCCTAGCTCGCTTTCTCTCTTTTCTCTCTCACCGACATGGGCACTGCTCCCTTCCCTGACCATCTGGGCCTCTCCGCCACAAAAAGTGTCTGTGTTATTATTATTTATTGTGCACAAACCAACAGGCTTGTATGAGGTGGAGTTTCAGCACTGTTTTCTCCTCAAGAGGGCATATATGTCTATGTCTCTGTTAGTGTGTTTGCGATATGTGTGTGTGCGTGAACTGTTTGCGAGTCTGTGTCAGTAGAAGGTTCTTCCTTCGCCAGGTGGACAGCTGCTACTTAGTAGCCTTATAGCCCAGCCAGAAAAGTCAGGGATAGAGAGATGGCAGCCTTAACCCTTAATGTGCTTGCTTAAAGTAGACGGTTTTACTCTACTTTACTTTACTCACTAAAACTTGCTCAGTAAACAAAGGCATTGTAGCTTTGCGTATATTGTAGATGCACATATATATACACGTTGTACAATGCTCGAATCCCTGTGTGTGATTGTATACACTGTGTATGATCTACATCTGTATGTTTCTGAGCCTGGCAGTCAGATTTAATACTCTTATTCATCCCTGCGGCCCTGTCTTTGTCTAGTCCTTAAATGGAGGTTAAGTCGCTTCAGTACAAGCCTGGATGAGCTTAATCAAACCATTAGGGTCCTGAGCCCCAAGGAGCATCTCATCACCTCCTACTGAGATCTGCTTTAAGACATGGTGGCAGTGGGAAACCTCCGGATTAGATAGGCTCTCAACGACTTAGCGATCTCCCTCTAGCTTCCACCCCTCTCTCTGCTCTCTCACACTTTATCTGATTCGGTTAAAAGCACTTTCTTCTTTCCTTTTAAGAGTCCTACAGTAAATGCAACCAAGCAAGTGCAAAGTACAAACATAGCATAATAAACTTCATTCAGAACCACTGTAGACAAAAGTGACTGATTTCCATCTGTAGTCATTTATTTTTGGTGCTAAAGGGCCACTGACCACTGGCCAGAGGAGGGGAGAGCAGCAGCACCACTGACAGCTGATATGGCACTGACAGGAAAAGAGGAGATGGGATGGAGGTGGGTTGCAAAGTGGCTTGCAGATACATTTGCCAAATGTGTTAAAGGGTATCTGCAGAGCCATCACCTGAGGTAACCAGGCACTGACAGTGGACCGATCTACTGAGACTGAGGCTAAGCATGCCTGAATAAACATTATGCTTTTTTATTATTATGTTCGCTGCTTACCATTAAACTAGACTTTAATGCTGGTAGACTGAGGAGAGACTTGTTATATGGAATGACCTCCAGACATCCCAGAAAGTATCCTCCTGTCCTTGAGTATTCAGTGTTCCCTCTTTCCAACAATTTGGAACAGTGAGCTTACCCAGAGTGATTCTCTGCTCCAGTTTTCCATGGGCCCTAACCTTAATTGATTTCACGTACTACATAGAACAGTGGATTGTCTTCCTGAGTGTTCTTTTATGGTCAGTGTCCAAATGAGGAGTAGTTACAATGCTTGTTTTGTCCCTGGCCTCTTTACTTGGCTGCTTGCGTTTCAGTGTTCTTGCTTTGATAAGCAGCATCAGAACGCATTCTTCCATGTCCCCATGGGATGATGGGTATTAGTGTTTTCCGAAGAGTCTGGAGTCCACTTCCTCTGTAGCCTTCGTCCAAGGGGGAGAAGCGTGTCAAAATTCTTCCCCTCAGTCCGACTGATGCTCCATGTTAAAAGATTAGAAACAGTGGCTTAATTTGAAGGGAGAGCTTTGGAAATATCAAGAAGAGGCCATCCTCCCCTGTGTTTAGCTTGTAGGAAGTGGATAGAGATATACTCCATTGTAAATCTTTCACCGTGACATTTGTTTAAAAAAAAAAGCTGGGAGAGGGAGAAAGAAGGAAATAGGACATATTCTAAAGCCTTTCTGTTTTGCAGGATTTAAACAAACGCAAAAAAAAGGGATAAAATCGGCTTAGACTGCTGAGACAAGTACATCTAAGAGAATGCACAAAAGGAGGGGTGTAAACGGCGGATTCTTCCCTGCTAAAAACTTATCAAGCACAGGCTTTGTGCTCAATCCATTTAAGTGAGTCCCTAACACGCCCCTATTGTATGCCTTTAATGGTCGAAAAGTGACTTGTGCAGGGCTATCGCCTCTTCATGGGGATTACAGCTAAGTGCTTAAGTTGTAGTGAAACCCGGATTTACTGATGGCAAAGAGAAAAGAGCAAGAGAGGGAGGGCAGGAAAAGGACCCTTACCAAGGATTTGTGTCAGGATCGTGCTGTTCCCCTCATCTGTCTGTGGCAGGACAACTGCTCCATGCAAACCAGCACGCAGGCGCACACATGTAGCAATGCTTTCGCACAACACCCTGTTATTGTGCATGGTTTTATTTTCCTTGTCATCCCTTTCCATTAGTCCCTCTCACTTTCTCTCTCTTGCCCTCTCTCTCTTTCTCCCTTGCCCTCTCTCACTGTCATCCCTTTTTAATTAATTTCTAGCTGTGCTGCCGTATGAGACTTGGCCCTAGAAGTGTGTACTCCTGCAATTTCAGCCCTCATCTCCTATGGCTGCCAGAAAATGACTCAATGCTACTTGCTTTTCAAGAAGTAGAGGTAAATAAGGACCATCAAAAAAAGACATAGAGATGCGCACACTAATTACATTTAATGATTCTTAATTCAACTTGTGGCACAATAAGACAATAAACAATGGTTTATAGAAAATGTGTGAAAGGTACTGCTTTGTGCATTCAAAAATTGACAGCAGTAGTAGTTTAAAAAATCTAAACACTGTCTTGGGAAGAACTCCATCATAAATATGGATCCAATGGTCAAACAGTTGGAGTTAGGAGTTTGTGTCTGACAACCTCAAAGCCAACTTCACAGAGCAACTGGCCAGATGTGCAGAAGTATGAAAGCTGGCAGGGTTTGAACTTCACTCTCTGGCTGTTTTTTTTTTTTCAAACTGTTTAATATTTCTGCTACTTGTCAAGTTAGCAAGTACAGAAATATGACTTAATTTACTGCTTTACACAACCTGTTAGTTGTTACACAGAGTTGGCGATTTTCTCAAATTGTTTATTCAGATTCATTGTAACTGGCCCAGCAAAGCATGAGATGCTGCTGACTTTTTTGTACAGTATGGTCCAAAATCCTGGAATCTTACATGTTACACAATTTAAAAAGTGTGTCTTTTAATATTTGTACCTTTCATGCACTTCAGACTTTAAGTTCTAACCAGAAACGCTTAGGACATCTTTGCAGCTGTTTTTTGACATATAAACCACTGAGTGTCACTTCAAAACATTAAATAACCTGATTTAAATTGCATGCATCAACAAAGAAAACAAGCTCCTGTCATCAACGGTGAAGCTTAGAAAGGACTATCACTTTCAGATATGAGCAATATGATACACATACATTTCAAAAGGAAGAGGCCATGATGACACAGACGACAGACGAATGTCCAAGAGAAAACGCGTCTCCTTGAGCATTGTGTGTTTGTGTGTCCTTTCCCTGAGCTAACAAACTGTATGAAGGTAAACTCAGGAGCACCTGCCCCTATTGTCATGCTCTCACCCACCCACACTCGCACACCTTTCCCTTGAGCATACAACACCCAATACTGAGTAAAGATGAAGAAAGGGCCAAGCCCTGCATGAGGCAAAGGCTACCTATTCAAATAAAGACAGTGAACGTTCTGTCTTTTCTCTCACTAAGCCTTGATATGTTCCTCAAAGCCACTGGGGCCCATTGTGTGCCTCAACCTTTGTTGTCTTGTGTTTAAGCGGGGTGATTATAAAGATGATGATGATGGTAATGATGACGGCGATGGCAGAGGCTTAAGGAGAAGCAGCTGCTGAGGGGATGAGAGAAGCGCAGACAATCAGCCTGTTTACTCAAGAAAAGGTACACTTTGGACGTTCAAAGTGGTGCCTGCTGAATGGTGACTGACTTGCGTGTGTGTGTGTGTATATGTATGCCTTCATGTTCGTCTCACACACTCTGCAATTACTGCTTCAGGTGGATTTCTCTTCACCTTCTGTTTGCCATTTAACTGGGGGCTTGTATATAAAAACAAAACAAACTAGAGGACTATGACACAGTAACTGAAGTAGTGTAATTGCTTTAAACATATTAATACATATCTAACATAGTATTATGGTTTCTGTGGTTTTACAATATTATGGGAATATTACCTGTTTCACGTATTACATGCAAATAAAAGGTATGTTGACAAGACATAGAACTTTTACTCAGTTATTGCTTTGTGTGATTCTTAAAGGAGAACAACTTAATTTTTCATTTTTTTGTTTTCTCACTGTAAGCTGTATTCTGCTGCTGCTGCTCTACTTTTTGAAATTAACTAACACTGTGCTCGATTTTAGCGCTTCTTAAAGTGACAACTGTCACATTGCACATGGCTTAAAGGTACAGTCAGTCCTTTTTTGATGCTGTTTAAAAGAAACAAATTGTGTTAAACTTATAAATATACAATACAGCATACAATTATGTCTTCCAACAAGTCGATTGCATTATCATAAACTTAGAATTAATCCATTAAAAATCCATTGAACTGTGCATCAGTTTATACAAGATGCATAAACATGCTTATTTATTTCCAAAATTATTGCAATTGCTTATTGACAGCAGGTTAAACATGCGATCCTCCCTTCTCCAGGCAGCTGTCAACAAGCTAGCTTAGCTAAACAGTTGGTTATAAGATAACATTATGCCAGCTAATGTTAAGCTTGAGTAAAAAATAAAAATCACACTTTCCGTCTGATAAACAGTTTTTGATTATGTTCATTAGATTCTCACATTGTATAAGAGTTTATTTAAGAGTCCAACAACGTCACATTCACGTCAAAGAAAGCTTCTCTGATGCCAGCTAACAGCAGCTAACAGAGACTAACAGAAGCTAACTGAAGCTAAAAGCAGCAAAAACAGCAGCGGTTACCAAGAAAAAAGTTCAGCATATCCTTAACAACTCACCTCAGTATCACTGTCAATGGAGAGAAGTGAGCTTCACTGACTCATAGACTCATATCAGACTCCTTTCAACACGTTTCACAGGATCCTCCACAGTAAATAGTCGTGAACAGCAGCTCAGGTAAACAGCAGCCTGACAGCCTACACTCGCTACAGATGAACAACAGCCAGAGTTGTTTGTCTTACATGTTTATAGTTTTAAATGTTGATATGATGTTGATAAAAGTTATTCTTTTGTTTGACTGTCATTGTCTGACTTCACAATAAAGCCCATTCCAGGCACTGAATGTGTGGCATCAGTGGATTTAGTGGAAACCATTCATGAATGTGACAAGAATCTCGATAACCCTTCAACACCCGTTCTGTCACATAGACAAGTTCTTTTTTGGGGAAATTTTTTTTCTTTGTCTAGCTACATCTTTGTAGATGATGTTTCTCTATAATGAAGCAGTACAACGAAGCCTGTTTAAATTTTGAAAGTGTTTTTTTTTTCTTTTTTGTTGTTGTTTGTTTTGTGCAAATGCCTATAATCCTATGTTAAGACATTCATCAACCTGCTGTGACTTCTCCGTTTGTGGTGGCATGACCCGCTCTCCTATCTTAGAGCCTGTTTCCAGGATTTGCTGTCCCCTCACCGTAGCAACAGTGATATTTTCGCCCTACTTAAGCTCCAGATGCTGAGAGGTTCCTTGTACTGGCACTGCTGCAAAAAGGCCAAAGAGGTTAATGCACCCAGGGAGGGAGAAGCAACCAGCTGTTGGCCTTCTACTGTTTAAAACCACCTCCCCTCCATCTATCCATCCCCTCTCTCTTCCCTGCTATCCTATTCTCCCTCCCGCCACCCCTCAAAGGAAGAAAGTGCAGGCAATAAAAAGCGCTCAAATGTTAAAACATCTGCTGGGAGCATTTCAGGACGACCAAGAGCGTCTTAACTCCTCCTGAGTAACAATATGAAACCATTTTCTGGGCATGGGCGACAGGGACTTAGAAAGAGATAAGAGGAGATAATGGCTGGATGGAGGACTTGGGGGCTGCAAATGTACAATCAGGAGGTCCGGATGGAGATGGGGGTAGGGAGGGAGGTGCAGGAGGGAGAAAAGGAGGGAGGAGGAGGGTCTTGCGGGGGCAGAGGAAAGTGGTTTGGTAAACAATGGCTTTGCATTAGCATGATAATCTGAAACATGCCTTTATTTAGATAAAGATGTAGGTTACACTGGGGGAGGAGGGTGTTTTTATTAACAAGAGTGTGTTCAGCTGTATGCATCTCTGTAAACATATGTATGCATGTTGCAGACATGAGAAATGCACTGATGTACAAAGGGACTCCTGTCCATGGATGTATGGACATGTAGCTAACACTTGCTATTGCAGAGTTACTACAACTCACAGCAGTTTACCAGTCAGTGAAACTGTAGTTTGCAAGTGTTACAAGAAAAAAGACTGTTGAGTTTATGGTTATTACAAAAATAATATTTAATGCACACACATAACCACAATAAATGTCTTTGGTTTCCCGCTTGCTGTTCTATTCATCCCACTCTCAAACTTATGTTTAAGAGATTTATTTGCATGACAACTTAGAACTATGATTCTTACAAGTGAGGTGTGTGTTGTAAACATATAGAAAGTACGGTCTAAAGATTTAAAATATCATGTCACATTTGACCTCTGACCTCTCTTCAAGGTCAACAGATTGAGCTGAAGAGCTAACTAATAATAATGCTATTTAGCGCTGTTTAAAACTATGTTTCTTACTTCTAGTGTTTGTATTGACAATATATCGCCATATAAGAATTAATATATAGGGATCTTAAATTTCAAGTTACTTTGGGCGTCTGACCTCTTCTTCAACGTTAAAGGTCAAACCTTCACATAATGTCTTTTAAGTTTAAAACTTTACTTAAAATTCTACTGACTTCATTTGTATTGGAAACATTTATGAACTTCTCCTGTTATATGGGGGTTCTAAAGATCACATTAAAGTTTGCATGTAAATTCATGTCACCTTTGACCTCTGATCTCACTTTTACATTTCACATCTGCCCTTCTTTCAAGTTGATCCCAAGATGCATGTATCTTTAAAAAAAAGTATTGTGAAAAGATAAAAATATACTGCTGTGAAATATTATAGAATCAGCTCAAGTTATTGAAGTCCAGTTATCTTTAAATAATACTGATTATCCATTATTAATTTTGGGCAGTTTTTATAAAGATCAAACTAAACACTGAGACGGTGAACTGGAAAAGCAGGAACTTTTTTTGCAGTGTAGCCACCAAGCAGCGACACTAATTTTAAAGCCTTGTTACATTTCATAATAAGGCTTTAAGATGGCATACACACATGCACTGGTGTTTCATGTCCTCATCACATGCCCTTGTCATGTACACTGAAAGTGAGAAGTAGCAACAACTGGCTTTACTGTGTCTTGGACGTACATGAAAGATGTGGAATTTTGAGGTTGCGTCTTCTCTTTTAAGTATCCGTTCCGTCCACTCTGACGCCTATGTGGCGCGCGTGTGAGTGTGCATATGTGCTAATGGAGTCTAATTGGATAAATCTGTGTTATACTTTAATGTGTGAGTGGTGTGAAAAATGTGTGTGCATGTGTCAGTCAAGGCGCCACTCACCCTGATAAAAACCCTTTGACACTCAGCTGTTTAACAGCTCAAACTGTCTTTGCTCAGTGGATTAATCGCACATACACACTGACACACATACACACACAGCTTCGGTGACCTCCACAATACCTCCAACACACCCCTCCCCAATTTAACAAGGAATAACTCGTGAGTATGCGCGCGTGCGTGTGTTTATGTGTGTGCGTGTGCAAACTGGAGCATTTACACACAGATCCATTGGCCTGCTGAGGGCGTCCTTCTCCGTACAGCCCCGTTCTCTCTGCATTTTAACACTGTGGTGACAGGTGCTGGTCCAAGAGACAATGGAGCTCCTCCAGAGCTGGCAGCCAGCACACCAGAGACAGAAACAGAAGAGGCAATTGTAACTCTGTGTGCAGGAGAAGCATAATAGACACTTTCCAAATGTATTCTTTCTCTGCAGTTTTGCCTGAATTCAAAGGTAAGAATAAGAGGTTTGAAAAAGGTGAAAAAGGAGTTTAAGACACCGTGGCATTGAGAAAGAGACTAAGTGAACTTTAATGCTACAAAGAAAAGGAGAGGCAAGTGAAAGAAAAAAGGAGCATGAAAGATACGGAGCTACACCCTGCTCACGGTTCTTTCAACTCAAAAGGAGACAAAAAACTGTTGAAAGTTTTCAGCAAGTCTTTGATTCCACCAGTTTGCAATGTGACTCCTCGTGAGCACAAAAACGAGATGTCAAAGCACTTCTCTTTTTTTAACGCCTTAACCACACAATACAAACTGCTGTTGCCAAATTGGATTTGATTCAACATGCTTGGTGGTTTCTGGAGTGTATTTTTAGTAATAGTGTAATGTATGTTTCCTGGGTGAGCGCATATACAAATATAAATTTCCATTTGGCCCGTGGTCTGCCCCTGAATAAAGTTCAGAGATGCAACCCCTCACCCATTAAAATCCTTGGAAAGCATTGCTCATGCACAGAGGCACTCGGCATTTGTTTTCAAATGTGAGCCAATTTTTTTTATTTCCATGTGTTTTGGTGAGAGTCTAACATGTTTCCAAAGCTGATAAAAATTTCAGAAGCGCAGCTCCTTTATGGACTCAGCTAAGACTCTTTACCTCCTGCTACTTGCATTTACCACATTTACTGACAAATGTCAGAAAGTGGGTACAAACAACAAAATGAGTAGCTGGTATCCCTATTTATACAGCTATTTCTATAACCCTCTAAAATTACATCTTATTCTGCCTAATACTGAGCAATGATGTACTAAGAGACCTGGACACAAGATGGAAAAAAGCTCAGTGACACATACTCTGAAAATGTTTTCCAAACTTAAGTGAGGAAATAACTGGATGTTCCACATAACTGCAAACAATTCAGCTCATAGAGCTGCAATAGTAGCATCTTTAATCACTGACGTCATAGGGGATATAAGACCAGGATTCCAGTCAGCCGAGACAATTTACTCTGGGTTTAAATAAAATATCAGTAAATACATAGATCTTCTAGATTTTAAAAATATTATTGAATTAAATAGATCAAATTCTGACTGTATAAAAATGTAATTTCTGTTGTGTTAGCCCTGCGACAGGCTGGTGATCTGTCCAGCGTGTACACTGCATCTTGCACTATGGCATCTGGGATAAGTGCCAGCTTTACTGTGACTCTGAATTAGATAAGCATAAGAAAATGGATGGATGGATAATTTAACTAGGTATTTATCCCCATTATATAGCCACTGATGATTCTGATGATTTTGTGCAGTAAAAATGCTTTTGGAGCCAATATGATGAATGTGGAACTTAGTAGTAATACATTTGGCTGACAAAATCTCAGTAGAGCATAGTACTATTCTTGAGGGCGTTATGAACGGCTTACCATTTAAGGCTTGGACAATAATGATTGGATCTAAAAGAAAAAATGAAAAAGATACTTCAAAGATTTGTAAAAAATCAGTTAATGTTTATTTACGTGGTACCAAATCACAACAATAGTTGTTTCAGTGCTAGTTCTACTGCAAGGTAAAGACCCAACAGTTGGGGACTGGTGTTCCCAGCAATCAGATGATCCCTGAAGAACAAGCACTTTGCAACTGTGGGAAGGAAAAACTCTCTTTTAACAGGAAGAAACCTCCTGTTAAAAGAGAATTTCTGGCAATACAGGGAAAATTATTCTAAAATTACAGAGTGGTAAAATAAATCAATAAATACAAGTCACAGAAAAAATGTTATGTTATATACAGCAGTAAAACCTTCAAATGCTTTCTTAAGAATCTTGTATATAAGAAAGCTACTTTCTGCTCCCTTATTCACAAGGGGTCGCCATAAACTTTCTTAAAATGTAATCGTTTTATTACATGTAGCGCGTGGGATTCATTGTGTATTTTCTATTTTTGTCCATCTTGTGATATTAACTGTAGCTTGCATGCGTGTGTCTGTGTGTTTGTGTGTGTGCGGTTGAGGAGGATACCAAAGTGTGTGTACTTGGCATGTCAGTGGGCGCCAGGTGCAAGGCTGGGTTGTAATCACGAGTATGACTTCTGCTCATGACAAACAGGGTCTCTTTCTCATCTCTCCAGGGGCCACTGTTTCCTGGTACTCTTTGTAATGGGAGGAACACGACATCACAACAACAAAGAGGATCAAACAGTGGTCATTCGCTGAGTCAGGATTAAGAAAAACCACCAGTCAACACAAAACATGCGTGACTGAAGGAGGTCATTTAGCGGCGCGAGTTCTGGCTAAAGGTAGCAATGGAAAGCAGGTGTCGAGAATATCGTATGAGATCATTTTCTATGTTGAACACCTGCTTTATAGCTTGGCAATGTAACAGTTAACGATTTCTTGCTCAAATCTGGCATGCAAAAATATCCACAGATCAAATTTTTTTCTGCCATTGCTTTGTTTGTCTGTTTTCCGACTTTAGCTCGGGAAAACTTACAGATAAGATCTGACTCAATGCATCTGACCGTAATTTCAATCGTATATCTAACACCAAAGCCTGTACTTTTTTGTTTTCTTTCCAGAATTCCCCGTCCAGCCTGTGATAACCTACCATCAACCCGCCCCTACCCCTGCCTTGTGGGACAGGAAGTGAAGCAGCTCAGACGTACTGTACGGTCCCTCGCGTCTGGGCCGGAACCAGGATGTGTTGCTAGGCGCAGGGATGATTGTGTCAGCACTTGCTGGCCGCTTCGTTTCCTTACAGGTGATCTCCTGAATGGACAATGACAGATATACGTTTCCTGCTATTTTTCACTTCTGCAGGAGGGGATCAGACAAACACAGGACTCTGTGGCCATGGGGCCACCTACATAAGCAAGAAAGCAGGCTCCTAAAGTTAGCAGAACTTCAAACCAGCAGAGACAAAGACACAATCATCCAACCAGCCACGAGACCTCGCAGTGACCCCGTGACCAACAGATTGTAGGTGGGTGTGGGGCCTGGTCAGTGGTGGCTTCAAATCCGGGAGATGGAGGGTAGATGATGAGGAAATATTGAGGAAGCCACTCTTGATTTCTGACGCGTTTGATGAACTCTGATGGATAGAAGGTCGAGGAGGATGAAAGGGGTACGGTCTGGCAGGAGGGGGGGGGCAGGGGATGTGATGAGGAGTGGGGGGGTGGTGATGGCGTGTGGCAGGATAGCCGAGGTCATTCATTTGATTTATGAATTTTAAACTTTTTCTAATGGTGATAGACTGCAAAGTGTGCGGCAGGGAACGAGGAGGGGGGGCCCAAAGGAGGGACGGTCACGCTCTTCTGATTGATGACAGGGGTGATTAATGCCAAAGGATATTACCCCTTGGAAAAAGTGCTGGCCCCTCCACTAAAGTTGTGTTTTGCTACATGTCTGGCAGACGAGCGATTTGGCCTTCTTTGTTTTGTGATGACATTTTAAAGAGGGGTCATCTCTTGTTCGCAAGCAAGGAAATATGTTTTTGACTTGTGAAGAGTATTTTAGTCTAACCGGACTACATCAAACTTACATAAAAATTGCAAGCTGGTTAGAAAAATCAAAATTATATCTTAAAATAATCTATATAACGCAGAAGCCTTTATTAGTTTACTATAATAAATATAAAAAGTTTTGTTTTGATGAGATTATCATTAAAATTGTTGTTAAAATAAAATGTTACAACACCTTAATCTGCACATATCTGCTCCCTGCTGAAAGGCTGTGGTTTAAGATTAGCGCAAATCATTGAAATTATGTTAAATGCACAACAAGCAGCTAAATCAAGCAAACAAACAAATAAACAGTTTCCCCTCATTCATGCTGCAGCTCTTCAGGCTAGACAGTCAGTCTGGAGTCTCAAAATACAAACAATGCACCAGATTTTGTGATTTCTTCTCTTATTATAATAATCATGATGCTTATCTTGAGTGGCACAACTCAACCTTAATCTGTGCTTTCTTATATTCTTAGGAACATAATCCCTTTTTTCCCACCTTTGTTGTCTCCCTTAATAGCATTTACTCTTCATGACATATGTAAAACATTTGTAATCCTTAATGTACATGAGTTTGTTTTTGCAAGCCAGGGCAATGCATGCAGACACATGAGGAAGCAACAGGAACCCCTCAGGTCAAGCATGGTCTGGGACCTCTGCTCAGCCATCTTGTTCTCCGAGATCATAAATCATATGAAATCTACCGGTTCCGCTCTTCTTCAAAGGTCTTTGTTTTACAGCTCCGGCGCAGAGGTTATCAGCAGGGCAGCAGCAATAGTGTGTATAATAGACCTACTTACACCCCCTGATAAGATACAGTGACAGTCTGCGACTCTCACTTTTGGCTGTCAATAAAACAAGGGAATAAGGGTGTTTTTTCAGGCTTTGAATTATATCTCATCAGTGTGACAGCAGCACCGCTTTCTGATGCCGACGTGTCTGCCAATGTAAACTGCAGAAGAATCGTTTGGGTTCCTGTCTGTGAGTTTCTACGACTGACCCTGTCTGGGTGATTAAATAGCTCTGTGCTGCGGGCTTCGGCTCCATCATCCTTGGCTGGATCAGAAGGTTATACACGCGGCCGTGTACAGTAGATATTGATGCTGTCAATAAAAGTGCCTTGGAGTTATGTCACCCGACCAGACGCTCCAAGGTTAAGCGGTGTTAAGCACACCTTCTCCTCCTTGTTAGACGCTGTTGGTCTCAGTGTCAATCACACCATATGTCAGCCTCATTTATGTTTGCTTGTTCGCTCGCAATGACAACTTTTCTTGCTCTCACCACTGTACCCTCTCCTCCGCGCTATAACACACACAACTAATCGTAGGTCACCCTCACGGTTATGCATGTGTTGAACCAAGGAGGAGAGGAGGGGTTGGGTTCAGGGCATCAACTATTGCTAATCACTACCACTATAGCTAACATTAGCCCTGTGGAAGTAGTAGCCTAGCAGCCGTGTGATCTCCAGCTAACCTTGCCCACGGGCCTCTTTTGTCTGCACGCCGCACACGGCTGGCTCTATCCTCTCTCTGTTATTGAGCGGGTTGGAGGGGGGCTAAATCAATGGCAAATCGCTGGCACTGTTCTCAGGACAGTGACCGAAGCCCAGTCTGTTAGCCCCCTTTGCTTCCCTTCCACCGAACTCCCCCTTTCTCCTGCCTCCCTCAGCCGGTCCTCCACCCCTCAGTCACCATCCCCCAACCCCTCCTGTCTGATTGACACTTGAAAGGTGGCCGAGGACGGGGCCGGAGGCGATGTTCCACGCTCTGGAACCCTCCGTGCAGGGGAACAGCTGGTGACATCTGCAGAGAGGCCCACAAAAGGCAGTTGAAAGCGTGCAATCGCGCCCCCTCCTTCTCTTCGTCCCTTGTCTCACTCACTCTCTCCTTCTCTGTCTCACCCTCTGTCTCTCTAACCCTGCTCACCCTCCTCGTTCTTTCTCTTTCATTCTCGCTGCTCCTGTCTCCCCCTCTCTCACTGCCTCAGATGTCCCCTCTATCTCCTAAGAGCTAGCCCTTTTGTCTAAAGCACTGATACAGGCACCCAAGCGCCTTTGAATCTCATGCTTTAAACTTGAAGAGCTTACGCTGGAGCATGTGTGTCTGAGCAAAAATAAAAAGGGGGGACGGAGAGAAAAAGAGGAAAAAAGAGGGGATGGAGAATGAACGGCTGTATGTTGTACAACAGCCAAACAGCAACACTTTTTTGCTCTTTAAAACAAACTCCCTCTAGTCATTTTATTTATTTATGTATCTATTTCTTCACTGAGCTTCCACCCAGTGTCTCTGTGTTTGATCTTCTTACATGGAAAACTATCAGCTGTACTGATATCCACGTGCACACACCCAGTTAAAAGCTGCCTTTTAAGAGGTCCCATTGTCCCTGTTCAATGGCATTACCCTGGCTCAGCTCACAGTGAGTGCTTGGGAAGCGGAAGGGGGTATCGACTCCCGTTAAAAGAATCCAAACGCGTTCACTGACGAGACACACATCGCCCACAGGAATGTCAAACTTCCGACCCGTTCCCTGTCTGCCCCACTCCCTCCCTATCCATCTTTCTCTCTCGTCGCTTCATTTCTCTGTCCTAGAGTCAAAGGCTAACTCTGTGCTATCTGTTCTCCAGTGTTTTTGAGATGTTTCAGTTACATGCATCTTTAAAAATTCATGCATAATTGTTTTGTCAGACTAAATTCCTGAATAATGGTAATCATATGGTTATCATATCAAATGTAGTAATCCTTTGTTTTTATCATTAGCAAAACAAAATCCCCTAAAAAGTTTACTGCCTATTTCATTTAGCCACACCTCACACTTCCAGCCTCCTCCTCTTTCCTCTCTCCATCTCTGTTACCTCCTCTCCTCCTCTAAGAATGTAAAGGAGAGGTCAAAAGGTCGGCGTGCTCCAGGTGCCCTCCTGGCATCAATATTTCAGAGCCGTGTGAATCCCTCCTTTCAGGGAGCCAGTCTCGCTGACTGAAGGTATCTTCAGGACCCAGGGGCTGGCTGACGGATGAGCACAAAGCGCCCGTCAAGCTCCAAGCAGCACCGCGGCATGCACTGTCCGTTTTAAGTGTGTGTTTGTGTGCATGTGAGCTTGTGTTGTGTGTGCGCAAGTGGAAGGCTCGGGCAGCTCCCCTGCGGTCTCCTTTGTTGGGCTAACCTGCTGTTTGAATGGAGTGGGAGCTGTGAGTGACAGAGGAAAGTGTAGCTGGCGGTAAAGTGAGATATTGACCTCTCAATCACCATGGAGGGTAAGCAGGAAAGTTAAGCGGTCAAAGCTTGCAGGTGAACATGCAGCAAGATCTATGTAGAACCCACCAACACGTCTGAAGCACAGGCATGCTAACTGGAAAGTGTGAATAGGTGTTTATGCTTGCAAGTGAAACTTGTGTCTGAGATTTTAAAAGTGACCCGTTCCCTGTTGGGTGAAGCAGCGGTGCACCCAGCTAGCAGGGTGCACTGTAACATGAAACAAGATTCCCCCCAATGATAATATTCAGTTTCAGCTCTGCCAGCGCGTCCTGTCTGCCCCTGTTCAGAGCCCCTCCAAGACAAAGGGGGAAGGAGCCTGGCGGGGGAACAGTAGCTTCTTGTTATTATGACATGTGGTAACATGAACTCCTTGGAAGACTTCTCCTGTCATCCCGACCTGAGGTCCTCTTTATTCCACAGGCAGGGGATGTGGAGGTCACAACCTCCTGGACAGATTATGTTGGAACATGCCGCGCCGTGTTGAAACTGACTTGAATAAGTTTATTGGCTAAGCCGGTGATGGCCCTTTGTGCGAACTCCCTTGGGAGGCTGAATACAGATTAGTCCATGGATTGACTATTCATATTGGATTGTACTTCACCTGAGTTTTATCTGACATCAGCCTACTTAATGTCTATTGCTTAGAACTTTTAAAGCGGCAGTTTAACCCAAAATCTAATGCACACATCTCTTGCCTGTAATGCCATTTATCCTTCTACTAGCTGTAGAAATGTCTGCTTTCACTTGACTGTAATTAAATGTCTTAGCTTTAGCTTTGTCTTACTAAGTTAAGCCTGGTTTTCAATACCTGTTTGATATTTATACAATTACATGAAAAAAAGTAAGCATTTGCTAAGATGCTACTCCCATTCTACTGTCTACAAAAGAAGCATGCAGCCAACAAGATTACAGTTCATTTTCCGGGTGGGCACTTTTTATGTTTACATCATGTCACAGTCATTAGCTACAATAAGGTTTGTGGATTTTTTTTAAGTAGCTTTGCTATGATTCCTGGAAAAAGACGTTACTGTTGAGCTTTCAGAGGTATTTTTGGCATTTGTAACACTACAAGGGCCTTTTAGGTAAGCAGTTAAGAAATGGACAGATAGATGGCTATACGAGGCAAGATAATATTTAAAAAAAAAACCTCATATGCATTTAAGTAAATAACAAATAGCACTACAGGTCAGAGGGAAAACATGTAAACTTCATTTTGGAGTGAATTGTCCCTTTTATTTTGAAATTTCAGCATGGCATGATGCCAAAAGCTATCTGCAGATTTTTTTAGCCATTTTTTTAGGTTTCTGTATTTCTTCTTTTTAACTGAGATTAATGATGTGAATGAGACTTGATGTACAGTATACAGACAAAACTATTGGCCTACACTTTTTAAACTTTGAATTCCCTCCCATTGCCGCAGGTGTATAAAAATCAAGCACATCTGCCTTTACAAACATTTTTAAAGCCAGACTTTACAAACGCTTGCACATTTGAGAATGGGACATTTATGATACGTTAATAGGATGCCACCATTGCAAGAAGTCTGTGAAACTGTAAAATTTCTTCCCTGCTAGATATCCCACGATCGACTGTAAATGCTATTATTACAAAATGGAAGCCTATAGGAACCACAGCAACTCAGCCACAAAGTAGCAGAGCAAGTAAATTTACAGAGTCACTGAGGACTGAGACGCACAGTACGTGGAAGTCACCAGAACTCTGCTAACTTAGTCACCACAGACTTCCAAACCTCCTTTGGCATTAAAATCAGTGCTAAAACTGTGCACTGGGAGCTTCATGGCATGGGTTTCGGCGGCCAAGCATCTGTAGGTGTACCAAATGCATACATTTTATCAGTAAACGTGCCAAGCATTAAATCGTAGCTATGAAACAAATGGGAAATTTTATCTTATCGATGTCAAGGCTGATCATCAACATGAACATCTTGTTGGAAAGCCAGTAAGGGCTGCAATAGGCTCCGATTTCAATTAAAAAAAAATCTTGTTGGTGTCAAACTAAAGGCATAATCAAAGTATTTTTTTAAAAGTAAATTTAGATGATAAAAAGTAAGCATTTGTCTAGATGTTTACATGAGATCATAAGTCTAGTGCTTCCCTCACAAGTCCTAGAAAACCTGTTATAAAACATGTGACGCATTTAAGCCTCGACACTTTTTTTTCTCCTGCAGGTCAGTCTGCCAGACAAAAAGAGTCGCTGACACTTGGCTTCTGACAAAACCGTGTTATTTTTAAAGTCCTGTTTTGTTGCACTATTAATATTCTCACTCTGTAGTCCACGGCAGGGTTCAAAGGCGCACGCCACAGCGTAGGAGATGACAAGTCTGCTGTGACGCTGGGCGAGCCAAAAAAGTGACAGCAATGTGTCCACTCTCTCTTGTTAACGAAATAAATAAATGTGCTCTGAAAAGCCAATAAGCGGCGGGCGGGATGCGGAGCCAAGGATCGCTGCGTCAAAAACAACTGCTCCAGCCATTAATCTCTCTAACTCTCTTAGCTCCCCTTCTCACTTTCTCTCTCTCCCGCTTTCTCCTCAGAGAGAATTACTGCCATAGATGTATAATTCACGGTGGTTTGGCTTTAGAAGGCAGCGGTTCTGTTGGAAAACACAGTGACAGCCAAGTTAGCGCACCCTCTCATTCAACTCAGCCACCTGTTCACTGGGGAGGGGGCAGAGAGGGACGCTTGATTTATATTTCATCTTTCCTCCCAATCTAATGACTTTGTTGCACACTCCGGGCTGGAAATTGTCTCATGCATTAAAGATGACAACTTAAAGGAATCTGAAAGCCCTGACATGATTGAGCACTTAGGCAGACACTTTTGGTTGTAGTTTAGATTGCTTATGTCAAGTTTAACTTGTCAGCTTTTTATTCCCAAGACCAGCTCGTCATTTCAAGTCCAATCACTGTCACTAAGTTTAAAAGAATGGCAAACCTTTGTGCATTTAAGGGTACTTAACTCTCTCTAGGTCTCGCTCCTAACAGCAGTTTTTACTCAAACATTATTTTCTCTCCAATTAAGAAAACTTCTGTGTCTATACATATTGTGCTCGTATTGCGCACAGTACATGTATACAGTAATTGTGCGATTACTGCTCTACACATGCACGCCCATGTCAGCACCATTTATTAGCATGGCTTCATTTTTGGAGGTGAGGAGGAATAACAAGTTAGAGCTTTGGCAGCCGTTTGCTCTCGCCCATCTGCGCGGCCCCTGCATCAGTCTCAGGGTTTCCTCGCCGATGATGAGGGCTGTCAGGGGCTTTTTAACCTCCTAACTGCTGCTCCCCACCGGCCCTAATCACACATTAATGACATCAGGAGGACCCCGGGGCTGGCCACGTTGTTGCCTGCGCACACAGAGTACTGATGAAGAGGGCAATTACCGACTAGCAAATAGCATAACCTCCACTGATCTGCACAGAGGTTATGGGCTATTAGCACACAGGTTACGCTCGCAAGATACGGCAGAGGCTTGAGGAAGGATCTGGTGCTGAGAGTAAATGGGGAGGTGAATGCCTGTCTGAATGCACGTGTGATAGAGAGAAGAGGCTCTCATGTACTGGGAAGGAAGTTTCGTACATTTGAGTAAAAGTCTTCACAAAGTCTTATGTTTGCCAAATAAGTGAGTGATGATTGCACAAGAAGCTGATCTGTGAAGCGCCTCTGAGTGGGAAAACTATCCATATTTCATTAAAAAGTCTTCTCCCAGACACACACACTTGCCCCTTTTCTCTCTCTCTCACACACACACACACTTGTGCTACGCTCTCAGTCCTGTCCGTTTCCTCGCGCGGAGATGAGTGAGAGTGATTGTATGAAATATTAACAGGCCATTTGCTGCTCTGCTCCTCTGTTTGAGAGCTGGATGTTGGCCCTGCGTCTCTAGTTCCTCTTTGAGGCCATCTGCTGGGTATGGGCACCAGGGAGGTTTCCAGGAGGGGGCCCTGTCACCCAGGCAGGCCAGCCCAGAAAACAGCACCGCCCTGGGGATCGATACACCCGACCTGCTGGGTGACAGAGCATCAAAGCTCTCCAACCTGCCAGATCAACGTACATGCCACAAGGGCTGCTGATATGTAAACGCTGCTGCTTACCATCAGGCCCTTGGGGAGCCACCACCACAGTCTTTGTGGCACTTCTAAGGGGCTGTTTTCAGTGTAGTTTATGTGCTATTTATGTTAGCCTTTGTAGAGTGGCAGTTTGGTCACAGAGCCTTGACAAAATGCCCAGGATCCCTTTAGAGAGGTTTTCCTTTTCCTTCAAAGGCTGCTTCCCTTGTTTAAAAATTTTATTATTGGCTAATTATTCTTTTCTGAAAGATTAAGTTAAAACTAAGAACTTATTTGAGAGTCAGAGGATTAAAGATGTAAGTAGTTACGTAAATGTATACACAGTACATATTTCCATACAGCAACCAATTTGGCACTGAAAGTAAAACAAAACCCAATATTACCCAATATTTTTCTTTCTAGTGACATTTTTCCTTTCATGACCTCAGTCAAATACACTTTGGAGCATGTACAGACAATCTCTGCATGCAAGTGTGTGTTTACTGACATCTGATGTCCTGGTAATGGATTTGTCAGTAGCAGAGAGAGGGGCTGGGCCAGAGTCGGTCTTATGAGGCCCATGGGTTAAGGAGGCTGCATTAGCCCACTGCTAACTGATTACCGATCAGACAGCTGGTACGTGCACACACACACATTCACACACATGCCAGCATGCATTTATATGTACACACATGCACATTCGCATGCACTTAAACCTGCAAGTAATTAAATGCTCCTGAAATTAAAAAGCACTAATGTAAATGCTCAGAGATAAACAGCTAATTTTTACGAGGCTTTAAGAAGCACTCGAGTTATTTCTTGACACGCTGTGAGAAAAAAGATTTTCTGCTGCGTGTCATCATTATTTACTTATTTTACCAGGCACTGAGTGCAATGCATGACCTAAAAAAAATTAAATTCCTGCATGAAACACCTTTGGGAAAATATGACAAAGTGCAGCGATGGATTAGCATTAGCATAGGGTGTCACGATTATACTCATCTCTATTCCAGACCAACACTGGTTATCTCTCTGGCAAAAGAGTCACACACACACACACACACACACACACACACACACACACACACACACACACACATATGCATGCACCACCAAGACCTGTTTTAGCACACACACATGTAAACACTCACTCTTTCAGCACACACACCACATTTTGGCCCCTTCTCTGGTAGTGTGCATGTATGCGTGTGCCAGGACACCGGTGCCATGAGTGTCCATGTGTGACGCTGGCAGCACCTGGGGCCCTCACAATAAAAATACAGCCATCATCAGAAGTCTTATTCACAGACCAGCACACCGTTACCTCTCAAACGCAGAAGCGACCAGTATGATCCTCTGGCCCCGATCTCTGAATCCAGACAGCATTTAATCGCTGCTTCACTCATGAAATCTGCTTTGATTACTTGCACATCAAAAAAGATCAAATCAAAAACAGACTTTTTTTTAAAACATTACATACATTTTTGATGTCTTCACTAGATTAAAACTGATGCAGTCCACGTTCTGGCTTAAGCAACACAGATTTCTAATATTCTGCATCCACGAAGAAGACTTCTCAGTACCCTGGACTGAGAGCTGCATTTAAGAGGCTGCAATGCCACAGCGATAAAGCCACAAATGGCTCATGGAAGTGTGACACAACAGAGAAGAATAGACGCGATAGTGTGTTAATGGATGATTTTAGTGTCGGATTACACCCCACGGGACCAGCCATGCTACATGCTCACAATAAGGCTCAAAGGCACTCACTCGCGCACACACACATGCACACAAATATTTTGTTGCTGACAAATTGTAGTTTAATTTGTATTTCATACCTGGACCGGATTTAATTTCAAAAGAGATTTAATTTCAAAAGCAAAGGACAAATACAAAAAAGTGTGTGTGACAGTGTGTGTTCGTGTGTGTGTGTGTGTGTGTATACAACAGAGAGCCCCCATGTAATGGTTAAATAAGGCAGATTGAGGTGTTAACATCATTATTGCACATTTGCTCCCATGAAATAAAGCATTGTTTCCTCAGTTGCCATCACGATGGGAATGCCATAATCCCAGATTAAAAAGGATGGGTTAGCAGACACACTGTTACACACAATGAGCCTTTTGTGTTTGTGTGTCTATGTGTGTGAAGCGTTTTTTGTTTACTGTACAGCTTAAACACCTGCGAGAGGGAGAGAAATCTTCTCATGCATTCAATTTAGCAATGCGCAGCACTCTATTCAGGACCAAGGCCGCCCTTAGATGTGCACATGGCCACAAAATCAGCATCTAAAGTCTTACATGGTGTTTTTATAAAAATGTGCGTTTATGTAAAACAGGCTTTGAATATTCTGATAAATATCCAAAGACTCAGACTGAGCATTCAGTATCATGTTTGCCTCATATGATTTAACCTATCTAGAGCCACACGGGGTCTCCCAGGCCATGCTCAGGGGCTAAGGGCCCCTCTAAAAACGCTCATAGTTCTTGGTCAGTCATGCAAGAGAATCTGTGGGTCACACAGCAGGCTGGAAAAAAGCAGCTCGCAAGTTGCTCACAGTGACAGATGTCCTCTGGAAGATTTTTCCATCTTTTTCTAAGCACTCCCACTCTATCCACCTCCATCACCCGTCCCTCCCACTCGAGGCAGTAACAGGTGAACCCGGCATGCTTAACCTACTTCCCAAGACCTGGCTCTTTAAACGGGTGTGAGTGCATCAGTGTTTATGCGTTAGGATAACCTCTGAATACTTGTATACTTTGACATCATGAGCTCTTTTGCTGTAACGGTATGAAGTGTTGTGTATGTAATGGAAATGACTTGCAGCATTACCCCTGACTGATCTCAGGGTTATAAAAAGCATTAATTATTCATGTTTTGATTTGTGTGTGTGTGTGTGTGTGTGTGTGCTTCTCTTCATTTGAAGAAAAGCCTGCGATTTATAACTCTATAGTGAATCTCACAATTTCTTAGACAGAGCAATTCATCAGCTGATGGGAAAACATATTGGCAAGTCAATCAGCAATTAAAATAATGATTGGTTAAAGCACTAATGATGTTTGTCAACATCTTTGAAGATATTGGCTGACCACGCCAACCACAAGAGCTTACAACAAATAGGCAAAACATTATAGGAATCAATTCTGTCAACTCTTGTAAGATTAAAAAAAATTGTGTAAACAACAAGTTTCCTCAGAATATTGTAACACTTATTAAACAGCAAAATCACAAACAACCAGACAGAAAAATAAAAACACCCTAAATCACTCTTAATTTCATCTTTTTTGATGATCAAACTCACAAGACTTTATTCACTTGGGATGTCGTCTTAAACTAGCAAGTATGAAAGAGCTCATCTGATGTGCACTGGAAAAATCAGTATTACCAAACCGTTACCGTGTGTATTTTGATAGTGAATTCTTTTGAACATCATTTTTTTCCCCCAATAATGTAAATTAATCATCCTTCTGATCATTTGCCGATGCCGTTTTGTATCTACTACCAGTTAAAGGTGGACAGATTCAACTGTAAAAGGATTTTCGGTTATTATAAAATAAAAAGATACAAAATATGGTAATTTAAGGGAACTGTAAACAGTTAAAGAAGGTGGTAAAGGTGTAAAAACATTTTTGAGCTTTTAAGATTTGGTGTATAAACCTAAAGTTGCTCCGTGTCTGCACAGACACATCATCCTGGTTGTCCTAAAGGTTGTATCTTGTGGTAACTAACTCCTCTGTGTCATTTACAGAGACAACGATCAATCAGTGAGATGAAGGCAGGGAGTCTTCACATAAAGAGAAATTAAACAGTGGGAGGCAGCAGCGAAGGGAGGAGGGAGTCTCTTAAATATAGAGAAATTAAACAGATGAAGGGGATGGTGTCTTTAAATACCGCTCAGCCACTGTACGGCCGCCCTCATCCTTTAATGTAATGAGAAGAGGCGGAATAAAAGGCTTGGCCCTAGGATAAAAAGGTGATGCCGTTTTTTATTCTTCTTTTTTTCCCCTGAAAGCCTTATACTAATGTAGATTAGATGTTAAATCTGACACACAGAAGGGTGAAGCTTTCGTTAGAGTTTGTTCACCTCATTTCACTTGGCCTGGCCTAAGTTAACAGGAGATTGCGTGATGTTCTGGTCATATAAAAGAATATAGAATAGAATAGAATAGAATTCAACTTTATTGTCATTGCACATGTCACAGGTACAAGGCAACGAAATGCAGTTTGCATCCATCCAGAAGTGCTTTAGCCATGATATAGATATATTACAAATATATATTAGCAATAATATAGATATGTGAGTATATTACATATATATCAAGGTCAAAAAAAGGGGGGTCTGAATTTGAAGAGTCTAAAAAAGAGCTAATGTGCTGTTACCTAAGACTTAACAAAAAACGAAACAAATAATAACACGACAAACACAGACACACGCACACTAACATAGCTGCACATGCTTCACCATGTATCACGACGTCCGTCCACCTCCCCTGCACTGATATCGAGGATAAATAACATTTGTTGGTCAAGCAGTTCATTAGTGAGTGGCAGAGAAGAAACAAATCTGAAATGTGTGTGTGTGTGTGTGTGTGTGTGTGTGTGTGTGTGTGTGTGTGTGTGTGTGTGTGTGTGTGTGTGTGTGTGTGTGTGTGCATTTTCTCTGTAATATTAATCCCTATAAAATCCAGATTTCTCAATCCAGAAGCTCAAGCTGACACTTTAAATAAAATCATTCTAATCCCACATGGTAAGAGAAATGAAAATGAGGAGATTAACATGGTGGGTGAGGGGGTGTTTATGTGTGTGTGTGTGTGTGTGTGTGTGTGTGTGTGTGTGTGTGTGTGTGTGTGTGTGTGTGTGTGTGTGTAGAGGTGGTGGTGGGGCTGAGTTACCATCCTCTTCCTCTGTTCTCGCACTCACCTCTCTCACTCTCTCGCTTTTTCCCTACCTCTCATCCTTGAATCCCCGTTGCTGCCTCAAATGAGAGTGTCATCTCTCTCGTCATGCTCAGGGAGGGGCAGCTACACAGAGCTCGTGTGGCCCATTTGAAACACTCAGTTTCAGCCTTCAGTTTACCCGTTGTGTATGTGCGCACATCCTGTCTACTGGGGCAATGCAATAACTGGGCACTGGAAAGGCCACTGATCTGATGAGACAGTAGCGAATGAGCTCACTCATTTTATTCACTGACTTAACTTCATGAATCGATGGTGCTGAGTTTTAAAGTATTGGAGAAAACAAATGAATGAGTAAACACGGTCAACACAACACAACTGGGCCGCAATTTGAGCAGCTATGGACAAAATTTCTTGTGAGAAACGAGCGCGATTGCATAACTGTCAATGAGTGAAGCTTGCACCTCTAAGACGAGAAGGTAGAAGACAGTACGACTGAAGAAACTGAAGCAAATGTATCTAATGAGGAAGCCAAAAAAAGCGCTTATAACAAAACAAAAACGACAACAACAAAAAAAGAGAAATTCATTATGGCTCAAGTTTTTTTAAAGTTTGGATTTTAGAGCAGAAATGAAAAAAGAATAACAGGTGTCAGCCCGAGGCAAGAGATGAAATGGGGGAAAAGAACTACATCCATATGATAGCGCCATGAAATTTGTGAAGAAACCCAGCAGTGATATAAACTCTAATGAAATTTACCACAACTTAAGATATTATATAGGGAATACTGGAATATGTTTAAATTAAAAGGTCAAGCCTTACACTTTTCCATTTATTATTTTGTTTTCTTTACATTTTTGCAATTTAACTAAAATTCTGAGCAATTTGTAAGTTGTGTGTTTTGGAAAAGTGTAAGTAACAACCAAAAAGCAATAATCAAAACAATAATAATCATTACTACTATTATTAGTATTAGTAATAGTAGTAGTATTCCTAAAGACTTGCTTGTTTAAAGGCCTTCATTTTTATTCATGCATGGTCAGGGGCACTTCAAAATTTGATTGTAAAGTGTGTGTGCTAGTGGGGCTGAAGATTAAAAACACATTGACATCACTTGAAAAAGAAAGAAAGAACATTCATGTGAATAATCATTAAAAAAAACAATAATAGAAACAAAAATAATAAAATAAAAAGAAATTGACTAACAAGAGGAGCTTATAGAGTGTTTATAGGGCTCCTCTTAGCAAAAGAAAGTGTGTTTGACACAACATCTTGCTAAAGCTGACCAAAAGGATATGCTAAGAAAGAAAGAAAATTAAAGGGAACATTAAACTTACAACCCTAGATCACGGGTGTCCAACTCCAGGCCTTGAGGGCTGGTGTCGTGCAGGTTTTAGACATCTCCCTGGGTCAACACACCTGAATCAAATGATTCGTTCATTACCAGGCCTCTGGAGAACTTCAAGACATGCTGAGGAGGTCATGTAGCCATTTAAACCAGCTGTGTTGGATCAAGAAAACATGTAAAACCTGCAGGAACCTTGAGGCCTGGAGTTGGACACCCCTGCCCTAGATTCTTTCCTTGAACATCAGGTGGCCATCTTCACCATGTCTATATGCCTAAATGCATCAGTTTGCTGCCAGGTGATTGGCTGATTAGGTATTTAATTCACAAGCAGCTGAGCAGGTGTACCTGATGAAGTGGTCAGTAAGTGTAGGTGGAGTATTTTTTTTATCTTTCAGCTCACTGGTCACACGGTTCACTCTATTTTTCAAAAGGCCATTTTTATTCCCATGAAGACAATTTTGTTTTTCGCCAAAGGAGGCTCAAACACTGAACCAAAAAGACAAACAATTAATAATTAGTGGACACACTGATCAGGCACACCACTAACAGGTGAAGGAAATACAAAGATTGTCTGGTTATTATGCAATGTTTTGTTGCTAAAACTTTGATTTTTGCATTATGAAGAACACAGAACCCCGAAAAATGCTCAGGGTCAACTTAGGGCAAATAACCCAAAGCGTCAACCTGACATCGAAATCTAATCAAGTATCTGCAGGACGCACAGGAGGGAGGCTTCATCCTGAAAGATTAAAGATTCACAGCCAACATTTCACCAGACAACACACAACACCCCGAGAGCTTCTATGTTTATGACTGATGGATTAGACCTACGCAGTACCAGGAGTATTTAATGGCTGATTGTGAAGAGCATTTAGCAGTCAGATGTTTCCCTCAGGAAGCCGTCGACTATTAATATAAGCTCATTCTACATGAGTTTGCATGACGACAAATCTTGTGCTCGCATCTAAAGAAAAACTCTGTGTATCAACAGATTGTTGATAGCCAGCATCCCCCTATTTCCCTGTATTTTATAATAACTAGCAGAAATGATTTGGAGAAACTAAGAGTTCCTTTCCTTCATGTAACAAATGTGCAACATCTTTAATGGTCGACAGACTTAAAAATAACAAAGACTACATAGAAATTAAATCACAAGTATCCCCACTCTGAATAAATCAAATCTAGCATGCAGTTGTTTTGTTGTTGATTGACAAATAAGTTGGAAAGTGCACCCTGCAACCCAGAAAAACCTTGCTAAATGCCTTCAGTTTGGGTGGTGAACTCTTCACAGTCACTGTTTTTACAGCTTAATCCAGCTCTTGTCCTGCTTCCCTATTACTTTATCTCTCCATCTCTGCCTCTCTCTGTCAGCCTTCCTCCGCTCTCTCTGGCTCAATCGCATCACCTCCATCTCAGCTTTTCGTTTAGACATTTCCCTCTATGCCGTGTTTCTCTCCTCGCTTTTTTGTTAACCCTCTCCCACACACACTTTATCTCCATATGATTCATTTGCCCTCTCTCTATATCTCTGAATGTCCTCCCAATCTCTCCCTCTATCCGCCCCCTCTATATCTATCTCTTAAGCACATCCTTTTTTCTCCTTCTCTCCTCCATCTCCACCGTCAGCCCTTCCTTTTAAAGGATAATCTTCAGCTAAGTGGACAGCACTTCGGTCTCTCTCGTTCCCTCTTAAGTGACCATCTGGTAATCTCAGGATTCTCGGTTGAACCCTAGCACAAGAGGGAGGGGGGCTGAACAGATCAGCTAGCCCGGAATGAAGGCCCTGAACTGGGTCAAGACAAGGCCAGTGCCTAAGTCCTGTGGGGCTGATGGGACCAAAGTGGGATGGAGAAAAGGCTGATGCCAGTCAAAGTTGGAGAGAGATCATGAGAGCAGATGGACATCATCTTTTCATCCTTCTATCCATCTATTTTGTTCTCTCCCTTCAAGCTGTGTGGCCTCAACTTTCAGATGAAAAGACAAAAAAAAAAATTCTAAAAAAAGGAACTGGACTGTTCGTTTAGAGCGCAGATTAAACTGTATCACTTGGCAAAAACAAAGATTTGTCTGGACACACAAAAGAGCCCCGAAAGGAGTAGGGAAGTCAGTTAAAGGACACGACACTGGATGCATACACATAACACACACATGTGCAGAGGTTGTGCTGATTGTAGAAGAATCACATTGTCTCCTTACTAGAGAGAAAAGAAGCCCTTAGTCAGGTTACACCCCCATGAGCAGACACATACTTAACTGTTTTTTCCCCTTTATCCTTTTCACAGGTCAGCGGGTGAATAAAGCCGCTGTCACTTTCCTCTGGGAAACGTCAGTGACAGGCAGATTGGCCACAATAAACTTCCGTACAGGAAGAGGAGATTCCTGCAAGGAAAAGGCCAGGAGGATCAGGAACGGCCCCAGGCATCACTTGTCCCCTGGCTTAGCTAAAGACACAGAAAACAGCAGTGTGTGCAGTGGCATGCACAAACTTTTGTAACATTCATTCTTTCGGACTGATCTTATCACACTGCATGCCACAAAAAAAACTAAAGCTAAAACCGGATAAAAGTGTAAGAGCGACTCCTAAGGCTGAAGTTTAGCAGACATATGAGTAAATTAATGGATTTGCAAAGAGGAATCAATCAGATTGACCTGATAATGACAGGAGAGGACACCTTAGCTTAGCAAAATTGTTCAAATTCATGTGCAATAAAGTTTATGACAATCCCATAAACTTTGACAAGAATAAGGAAGGATAAAAGCAACAAAGGCTCAAGAAAAAGAAATGTTGTGTCCCAGTTACCAGAGACCTTGAGCTATAGCACATTTACAGCTGAATGTTTTATAATACCGATCTCTTCAGGTGTCTTTATCTGCTGTGTAAAACACAAGTGGCACCTTAAGACAGACACGGTCCATCTCAGAACAGTTATAGGTCAGAGGAGGGGAACTTATTCCTAGAGCTATTCATACCAACAGAACAAAAGAGATTGTGTCCTATTATGGGACTTTCCTCTGTCTGAACACTGGATCTGCACCGGCACAGGTGCCACTGCAACTCATTTATAGTCAGGTTAGGCCATGGTAAAGGCATGGAGCCGCGGTGTGTTGTTTACACACGCACACACACACACACACACAGTGAACACATTGCAGGCAGCAGAGTAAAAGAAGCTGCTTATGGGTGTATAAAAAGAAAATTACTGTCTCTTCTAAGAACTACCCATTGCATCTGTGAGTCTGTTGGATATGATCTGCACAGTGTGTGTGTGTGTGTGTGTGTGTGTGAGAGAGAGAGCGAGAGAGAGAGAGAGAGAGAGAGAGAAAGATTGAGAGGTTAAGAAACTTGCACAGGTGGACATTTGCCTTTTTCAGGTTATATCTTACTGTTGTGATAAGTAAATATTTCTCTTTTGCTGAAGGTTACATTAATGAATATAGTGCATAACTGCTCAAGCATATGCATGTGTGTAAGAGTGCAACTGTGTGTGTGTGTGCGAGCATAACAGTGAGATCTTTTATCTCTCTCACAATGATGCCACAAATAGGCACATGGCTCACTATTCTTGTCCTCTCAGGACTCCTCTGGCGTTCTGGTGGATGTATCCAAGCATACAAGGGGTTAGGATAGAGATTAGGATCTATGTGTGAATATGTGCACATCAATATGCAAATATACACCTGTTTCCAAAAGAAGTTGGGCTGCTGTGCAAACTATATATGAAACAGAATCCAATTAATTACAAATCATCCAAACCCCCATGTTAAATTATAAATAGTACAGACACAAAAGCTCAACATATCAAATGTTAAAAGTGAGAAATGTTTTTTATATTTTGTTGTTTTACAGATATAACACTCATCATGGGCATGAATGTCATGGTAGGTTTGGGATTTTAATGATTTCTTTGAACTTTCTTTTTTCAAGGTGAAATTCTTCATGCAGGCTTGAGCCTGCGTGATCTGGAAAATACTGGAACACCAGCATCACTGTGCACAGTGATGTGAGTTTTACAATGTCCTGGACTAAGAGGGTGATGACCAAGAAAGAAGCCTCTGCTCCACAATTGATACCTTCAAGTTTGACTGCAGCTGCCCACACGGACAAGTCAAATTCCTTCTGGTAAAGTTCTGTGGTCAGATGAGGCAAAGATTGAGTTCTTTGACCACAAAAACAAGAGTTTGGGTGTTTGGATGAGTAAAGGCTTTCGAGCCCAAGAACACTACAGAAGCTGTAAACTATGGTGGTGTTAGTATCATGATCTTGGGCTGTTTTGCTGCCAGTGGCACTGAAAGTTCTGCAATTCTTCAACTTCACCTCAAAACAGCAGCTGGACAGTTGAAACCTGGACACAGTTTAGTGTTCCAACAGGATAATGATTCCAAACATACATCAAAACTTAAATTTAAATAAACTCTGCCAATTCTGTCAAGAAGAGTGGTCCTGCCAAAATTACGCCAGAGGCTTGTTGATGGCCACCAAAAGCAACTGGTTGTATGGAAATTGCTATGAGACATTTTACCAAATATTAGTGTGTAAACTTCAAACTGTGGGTTTCTTACTTCTGTTTAACACGGTACAAGCATTTGCGAGCATTTCTTGCTTCCGTTCAGAGGTTTAGAAAACTTTTTGTCATATATTTTTATTCATTATGTAACCATGCAAGATGCAGAATTTGGTTTGGCATTACCATGCTGAAATAACCAAGAGCCCCTCTGCCAGCAGTGTCTCCCCGCGGAAAATGTTTCTGGGTTTGAATCCACCAACCAGCTGGGATATTTGTGTGTGAAGCTTTTATGTTCCCCCTATGCATGCACGGGTTCTTTCCATGTACTCCAGCTTCCTCCACAGTTCAAAGACATGCATGAGTTATCATGTATTCTAAATTGATTTTACCCTACGACTGTGATACCTTCAGGCTACTCTAATCCTAAATTGGATAAGCATTAAAGGGATGGTTGGTTGGTTGGTTGGTTGGTTGGTTGGTTGGTTGGTTGGTTGGCTGGTTGGTTGGTTGGATAGATGGATGGATGGATGGATTGGAAGTATTGTCTAGACGGTAACATATATTTCTCCAAATCCTGTATACATATGCATTATTTACCATTTACATGTCCTGTATACATGTTCTAGCTAATCAGTGTCACATAAACTAAAACACCCCAATTGTCATTTATATTAATTGTAAAGTAATTAAAAAGGCCTCCACAGAGGGAGTCAGCATGTCAAACCTCCTCCCCAACATTCCCTCAAAAAGACCCTTTTGATACCCAGTCATGTTGTTGAGCTGTTACTGGGTTAAAAAGTAGTTGTGTGACGTTTGCCCAGGTGTGAATTTAACACTATATAAGATTTCCAGTTGTTTCTTATCCGTGTAGCAGCTTTTTTTGAAACACTGACAATCAAATTCAAAATGATAACATGTTCACTGAAAGCAACATTTTATTACATTGTCATGTGATGATTTAGTGCTTAAATCATTTGAAAGTTGTTGCATTTTCTTTTATTTTCATTTTATTTCATTACACCACGCAACTTAAAAAAATAAATACAGTGCTACATTTGTTTAGTTTTCCCAAACATATTGTTACTGTGCTTCAACAAAGTATTTAAAAAAAACCAAAAACATCTCAACCACCTTTCTCTCAGAAAATAGCATTTTAAATTAAAACACACTCTTGCATATCATCGGATTTATTGGCAACTCTGAGATATTTTAGAAATTGAATTTTAGAGGAAGTAATCAGCGCGGTGGTTTCATGCCAAGCAACACACAGCCGAGATTTTCTTTTCCAATGTGGGTTTTGTCTACTGTAAGACCTTCAACTGGAATGCCAAGAACCAACCACTGCGTGGATTGTTTGCTTAGCTTCTCCCTCTGCAGCCATAAAAATCAAGGGAACTATAGTCAGTAGATAACTCAACACTTCATGAGGTCTTTGTTCACTTTTATGTGTCTGTTTGCTATCTGCTCTATTATAAGCCCGTACACTTGGCTCTCCTGACCGGTCTGCAAAATCCTCTCCTTCTTTCCAGAAACATTATACTTCCTCCAGAGAGGGTCATGAAAGGAAGGTGCACCTTCTCAGCCAAATTCGGCACACCCTGAGGTAAATGGAACAGAGGGAGCTGATTGGCCGAGAACACCTGTGCCAAGTAGGCACACGACAGGATGAGGGTGTCAGCATCCCATCCCCCCCACCCACCCCCATAAATGCTTGCTTCCTGCTGTTTTGCTGTTCAGTGTTCGCCTTCTCTCTGCTCCCCCCCTCACTAATCCCACTCTTTTAGCAGGAAGTCATTGGAATGAAAAAAAGGTCCTAAATTAAGATGAGGAGGGGGTTGTGTATTGTTCCAAGTAAACAGAGCCCTGCCCAAAAGTCCACAGCAACAGCTAAAATTCCTAAAGATAGACAAGTTAGACTGGAAAGGAGGGGGGGAACAATGACGGGGATGGAGTGAGGAGGAGGAGGGCAGATGAGGGCATCGGGGCGGGGGGGGGTCTCCTCTAGGGTCATGCTCAGAGGGCGTCGGGCAGCACGAGAGGCAGGATGTTATGGTTTATTCAGCCCAGGAGTGGGGGCGATGTGGACAAGGTGCGCCTTGCCCTCAGCACCAGCCTCAACGTGATTTATAGCAGCGCTGGCAGACGCTTCTGTCCACAGGGAAGTCTTTGAAAACGCCGTGTGCGTGTGTACGCGTTTGCATTAACATGAGCCCGTGTATATGCACAGCAGATTCTCGAGTATGCGTGCCCTCTGTGTGTGTGTGCATTAACTTAAATGAGCAGTTTGAGGCTGCTGGTTTTTAACCTGTGGTTGGGGCATGTTCATGCATGGCCCAACAGAGGATAGATGGTGCGTAATTACAAGCTACATGCATATATTAACACTCGATCCTATAGGTAATGTAAAACACAGTAACTAATAGAAAAACTATGGGAGACGGTAAAGTAATGTCATGGTGAAATTCACACTAGTGGAACAAGCAGTGACATCCTTTACTTAAGTAAAAGTCACAAAAATGACCCCTACATTGTGCATTATAACTCAATGGTATAACATCTCCTTGCATTTTAATGTGATCTAAGTATAGTAAATTTATGTACTAGGTAATATACATAAGAATGGATCGTCACAGTCCATAAACTAGGTAAATTTAATTTGATGTCAAATCTTAATTTGCAAAGTAACTACAGTGAGCAGACACACAGAGGAGCACAAGAATAACAATATTTCCCTATTTGAGTTGTGTTTATTTTGATAAGCTGGTAACGTGTAACCAGAAATCAGCACTCTCCTCAAAGGTGAGTGTTAGTCTGTGTATGTGTTTATGTGTGTCTCTGTTTCCATGTATGTGTTTACAGGCCAATTATAACTCTTACCCTCCCGCTGACCTCTGCTAAGGCAGACTGAGCTCCTCTGGTGTGAAAGGTCAGTGAGAGGTCACCAGCGAAAGGCCACTCTGCTGGGGAGGTCCTGCTGGGTAAAGCAGGCCAGACATCCACGCTGCAGGTCAGAGGTTACACAGATACATAAAGCAGACAAGAGGGTGCCAACAGGTAGGAGGAGAAGTGTGAATGTCCACTACTGTAACAGGAGAGCAGACTGTTTCAAAGAGCTAAACTTATAACCAGAGACTAATATGTGGTGAGAGAGGCACTTTAAAGCTACTTAAGCCTGTCACTATAGACCATATAGACGCCTCTCTTTATAGTATTTGGGTAAGTGCAGATAGACTGAAGCACAGGTAAGCTTAAATGATCACTAATTACTCTTAAATGTCTCAGTGAGGTGGAGAAGGCTTTGTGTGTGTGTGTGTGTGTGTGTGTGTGTGTGTGTGTGTGTGTGTGTGTGTGTGTGTGTGTGTGTGTGTGTGTGTGTGTGTGTGCGTGTGTGTCAGGGTAGGTGTATGTGTGCCTGTTAACCAACCATATAGTCGTAGAAGCTATTAAAAACTCATTAACCTGCGTTTTATTTGAGGCCCCCTGCCCTTGTCCTTCATAGCACTAATGTATTTTCCGTGACTTTTTTCCCCCCTCTTCAGATTTAATTTAGCTCCTCTTTGATTTCATGACTCGCCTCTGTTATTGTAGGATATCTTCTCCTTTCCTTGTAATTTTGTTTTATGACATGGAGTGAGTCGAGTACAATACGCCCCCCGGGGAGGACCACTTGCCTCCACGCCAACAAATATAATTACCGCTGATCAGAGGAGTGAAAACAGACCGCCGCTTATCTGCTACAGCTCTTGCCTTTCCTTTTTTTTTTTTTTCAAACAGCATATTCAGACGGGAGCTCTGTGGCTGTGGAAGTATATTTTTAAAAAAAAATGGGGGAAAAAGAAAAGAACTGCAGGCAGAGGTGGTGCAGATGCAGAGCTTGATGCCACACTACACCGAAAAACGTAGAAAGTGATGCTGCTTTATTTGTGGACACGGGACCACCATGTTTGGAAAAAAAACATATGATCAGAGTTCATTGGTAAAGAGTTGTTTTTAAATTCGAAAAATGACAAGATCTTTAGTGTAATCATAACTTATATGGGGCGATGGCATCTTAAGCCACACCAAACGTTTACCTGGATGTGTCACTTTAATCCAGTCAAATCAGCTTGGACTGGCACAGACAGGTGACCAGTGGAAATAACTGAAGTCGCTGAAAATGCAGCTACGCATTCAAATCGTCCCATTATCGAACGGGGATCGGTGTGGATTTAACCTCGCCTTGAAAAGCACTCGCATAACTAGCTGTGACCGTGGCCTTGCAGTGGAATAAATCAGGCTAAGTCACCGCCAGAAGTAAACAGCTAAAGTCCTTTCATGTTTACCAAGTAAAGTCCTCTGCTCCGTGTTGACAGGTGAGAGTTCATAGGAGCAAAGTTGGTCCCCTCCCGATGGAGCTGCGAGCCTGAGTGTGTAACCCCCCAAGAAATTGTGAGTGCGTGCGCGCGCGCGAGAGAGCTTGTGTGTGTGTCAGACAGAGGGAGAGATAAACAGAGAGAGTTGCTAAAGGGGCTCTTTGACTTTGAGCGCATAAGCCCTTATTTCATGGTGCCATTGTTTGTTTTAAGGACGTCAGGCTTAATACAGTTCCAGGCGATTTCCCAGCATGTCTGTTCGCCCAAGCACCTCCAAGGCGCTGTGTGTGTGCCCCTCTGTATGTGTGTGTGTGGGTGTGTGTGCTGATATGTGTGAGTGCGCCCTTCGTTCCTGTTGACTTTAGCCCAGCTCCCGTCATAGCCAGTGATTAAAAAAAAAAAAAAAAAAAAAAGATTCTCCCAAGAAATAATTTACTCAGACTTAACAGAAATCAGAGCGACACGTTAATGTAAAGCTTTAGTCAGATTTTACGCGTCCAAAGCAGATGTACGATGTTCGGAATATGCGGCATCTGTGATTTTAATGAGTTCGACTGCAGCCATATTCCCGTCAGCCTCACTGAGCAGCATTCTTTTAATTGGCTATTATTTTCAGGCAGGCCTGACAAGGAGATCCATGAGATGTTTGAGCGAACAGGTTCATATCTAACTCTTGGAAACTGGGTTAATCTGTAGAAAGGTGTGTTTTATCCCCCAGACCTTATCCCGAATGTCAGAGTAAACATAAATATATATATATGTATATATATATATATATATATATATGGAAATATTTTTACATATGCAGTCCTCGTGTGCATGGCTGTGTGTGTGTGTGTGTGTGTGTGTGTGTGTGTGTGTGTCACTGTTTATCATTGCTCCGTGTTTGGTTTGCACATGCATCTCATATTTCCCTGTTAGCTTCTCTTTATGTTGTGTCATACATTTGCTTCTGCAGCTATGGCCAATACCCATTCATGCAAATAAAGCATATTTGAATTTGAGATAGTGTGTGTTTGCGTGCGTGCGTGTGAACTGCCATAAAACAGGCGATAGAGGATGACCCCAACCCCCCGCCACCTCTTGCACGCACGCGCACAAGCACACGCCTCCATAATCGCCACTACTTGTAGCCTAGAAAGAGAGATGTGGGTCACGGAGGGTGGTAGTGGTTGCGGAGTGGGGGGGTAAACACACTGTGCCAGTTATCACAACCCGGTAGCCAAGGAGTAATATCATTAATAAACATGTGTAAATTGCTGTTATTTTACTACAGCGCTGGGGCCTTATGGACCTTTCTTATATTTCAGATTCCATTTTACCTTGACCACAAAAACAAGTGCACATTTTCCTCCTGCATCCTCATCTCCGCCGTGAAAGCTGAATACATTAAGTCCTGGACATGAGGCCCAACAAGGACTTCAGACTCCTACTCACTTATTACACTCGAATCCCGAAATCCTCCTCTCCTCTCCTCTGTCCTGTCTCCTAAACCTTTTTATTCAGGGACCCGGAGACCTCTCCGGAACAAAACAGCTTTTAGCGCTACCATCTCGCCCTGCTTATGATTTCGCAAATCTCTCTCTCTCTCCCCCTCTTTCTCTCTCTGTGTCGCTCTCTCATTTCTCCAAAAACTGTCTCTCTGAAAAGAAATGAGCTGTTGTAGGAGCTCATCAAGTCATTATCTGATTAAGGTCATTTTATAACTGCTGCTCAAGAGATTTCTTCTTCTGCCAAATAATATTCATTCTTTCATTAATTCAGGAAACTTAAATTCAGGAAATCTCCACCGGCTTAGGTCTGTTCACATTCAATTCACCAGGCTACATAATAATAATAATAATAATAATAGATAATAATGATGATAATAATAATAATAATAATAATAATAATAATAATAATAATAATAATAATAATAATGGCGACATTGATCTAAATTCATACTAAGGAAAAATCCACTGGCTCCTCTCCACTTCGACATACCATGCGCCGAGTGCGTGCACTTATTACCACTCAGCACGAGATAAAAATGTGGCTTTATAACACCTCTGGGAGAAATATTGTTTTTGTAGCCTCCCTCCTTCTGCATTTGGGCACAGCTCTAATAAATATGTCAGTAAATTCGGCCATCAGTGCGCAATGTCAGAGCGTATTATCAGTCTTGGGCATCGAGGTGTGTCGCACTCGATCCAAAAGAGGTGGTGGTGGTGGGGAGGAGAGAGGGAGTTTGAAACAAATCCACGGGTTGATCCACCTGGAATGGGCCGCGATAAGAGCAGCCAGTGTTAAACCACACGTTTCCTCTACACCTCATCCGAGTCTTCCTTTTCCAAACACGCTTTCTTTAATGTCCCGGCCTGTTTTTCCAGCCTGTGTGCGCACCGACGGCACCCAGGGGAGCCGAGGCCAAATCAGCCACAGGCCAGTTAGGGAGCAGGAGGGGGGCCGGGACACCTGCTTTGGAAAAGCCACTCCAGACACCAAACTTTGCTGACTTCGTTGCAATTCGTTCGTCCTAAAAAACACTTGCTTGCGACATGGAAAAGAGACTCGCCTTTTCCTTTTTGGCGCCTGACAGAGGGGCATATGGAAAATAAGATTTCTCGTTAAGTACTTTAGGATCCTGTTTGTTCAGTAGGATAAAAAAAGAAAAAAGAAAAAAGAAAGAAGGAAAAAGAAAAAAGAAAAACGTGCAACAAAATGGATCCGAAGCGAGAAGCTTGGAATAAAAATAGCTGATTTCATGAGCAATTGTGCAAGAACTTTTTAAACTGTTTTAAAAACATTTGTTAAATATAATTTGAGAAAGAAAGAAAAAATGAAAATCAAGTTTTTACGTTACTATAATAATAATAATAATATTAATTATAATAATAATTTTCTTCTGAAAACTATTATTTGCCAACCTGGAACGTAAGATCAGCAGTATAGATGAACGTGCCATGTACCCTCAAAAACAATCGAATAAAATAATTCTCTCCATCCTAAACATTAAATCCAGCCCCAGTAAAATGTTCGTAATATTAAGAAAAAATTGTGAATATCACCTGTTGTAAATGTCGAAGGTTAAAACATTTGTTTAGCCGCGCGCAAAAGCGGCTGTGTTATGATGAAGCATCCAGTTTGTAAGAAAGCAGGAGGACTGAGAGCGAGCAGCCGTCATCATTTCATAAATCAGAAGCCTCGTGGAAAGGATCAGGTGTCCCTGTGCGCAAGGTTGTGTTACAGGTGGGTGGGAAAACTAATAATATGTTGAAAATCATTTGGTTTGCAAACATACAGGTAAATTCTTTTTCTTTATTCTTCTTCGTTTTACCACCAGGTTAGAATTCATCTTTAGGTTTCGAACGGGGGATATTTTAGTGACAGCAAGCTGACAGAAGCTTCGTGACGATATTCGGCTCTTAATTGAGCTTTTTACAAAAGTGATGTTTAGTTTTCTTCAGACAGTGGCTTCTCTGGATAATCTGAATTCAAAAGCAGAGCTGTAAGCGTGATGTGCTGCTTTGCTTTACTCGTCCATTAATCAGACTTGGGTGCAACCAATGAGAAACCCGCGTGCGTAAAATATCTCTACATGCCATTTTTATCCCCCAATACTCAAGTGACCCCCAACTTGTTTGTCCCCCACGAGAATGCACGGTCTAAACGTGTGGCAGTGTTTTTTCCGGAAAAATAAAAATAAAACAAAAAGGTATATGCGGTATATACCCATGACTGATCTAAAAAAAATACGCCGTGCATCGTTTCCTCTGACATACAAGGATCAAATTACACAGTTAATATTATTATATTATAATCATTAAAGATGGCTGGGTTTGAAAGAATGCCTAATCTAGTATGATCGAAACTTGAAATAACAGAAGGGTTAAAAAAAAAAAACTGGATTCCAAAAGAGACCTTTAATTTGAAATTTATTGCAAACAAATAAAACGAAGGCTGAAAGATGTCTGGAGACATTTGCGTAAAAACGGTACAACATTTACTGTTAACAATAACTTTAATATGATTTTTAATCCGTTTCGAAATGAATCAATTTATTTGATTCATATTCCCAACAATTATTATTTCAAAAACATTCTTATCCCAATTCTTGGCTGAAGCTACTGACACTTTATTCCACATTTCCTGGGACTACGCAGCACTTAAACCGTTTATTACAGAAACTTTCTTTTTTAAAGAATAACCATGAAAAGAAATAACATAGCCATGTGTATGTGTGTGTCTGTGTGTTGTGATTTTCCCCGCTGCTTAAGAAGTGTCATGTCAAAGTGTGTAACGATTCTTACTCGCGTCGTCGGTGATTTGTGAAGAAACATTAGTAAGACTGCTATTTCCTTTTTTCTCTCTCTCTCCTCCTCTCTCTCTCTCTTTGGTAGCATGCTCAAGTCCCATTCTCTGGTCAAGTTCAGCGAGTTGTTCTCCGGACCCGACGGACGCTTCTTATTGGTAGGTTGCGACCGTTACATCACGCCGCTCATGACGCGCACGTCTTCCTGTTTCCTTCAGCCGTGTCTTAAAGTGGATCTTAGTGGCGGAGGAGCGCTCCAGCATCCAGTCCTCTGCATCCAGTGCGCCTCGGAGACACACATACACGCGGTCTCGCGCTCTCTCTCCCTCTCTCTCTCTAGCATACTCTCTATGTCTCTCACTCTTTCACACAGCACAGGATAGAGGGAGAGACCGACGCGCAAGAGCTCTTTTCATCTTCTATATTTTTCCCCTATTTTGTTCTTTTCGCTCGCGTCGCCGACTTTATTCCAGCTCTTCATTCTCTGAGACACTGTTATATTCCAGCATACAGCAATCCTCGGTGCCCTGCGCGTATTCTCATTTTTCCCCCCCGCAGGAGTTCAGGTTGTCCCCCTCTTCATCAAAAGGGTAAGTAACCTTGTCCTCGGATACCTCCCTCTCTTGTTCTCGTTCTGCCTCGCCTGCGCACGGTGGGCGGAAAAAATAAACAAATCAAACATCGTTAACGGGGAAATTTATTATGGTAATCAACTGCTAATCATTTCGATACGACATTATTTGCTCTGTTTCGTACCCTCATCTTGATCTGCGGTGAGAGTTGCGCGAGCAGCCCGTGTTTGTCTCGAGGATGATTTGCGAGCGGTAGCCCAGCCTTCCTCATCAAAGCACAGAGATCAAGTTGATTTCCAACTTTAAAAAAGTAAGTTTGGGAAGCGAGTTTTTGTGCGAAAGGAATCGTGATTTCTAACAAGGGCTGTTTTTGGTTGGTTTTTTGGTTTTGTTTTGGGTTTTGTTTTTTGTTTTTTTAGGCTTCATGTGTTTGGCTCTCCTCCGCGCTTATTGTAAACTGTGAATTTGCTATGACCTCATATTGTCTTTGTCCCATTGGCTAAGTCTTATTTCGACTCATTACGGTATTTTTTAATTGATAAGTCAAACAAAAAGTCTTGCACAGTAAACTACCGAGGTACTCAGCCCTCCCGGTTGGTAAATGGGGTTTCTATCTTGTGCGGTAGTTCTCTAGGACAGATGTGATAAAGCGCAGTGTTTCGATTGTGTGCGCAACTCTTTTGATATCCAAGTCTGTTCGCTGGCAACTAAACAGATATCCAAACCAACAGATTTCAGTCTCGCTTGAAGAAATGTTGCCGGACTTTTAGTTCAAACCTTAAAGAATAATTTTTAATTGATTTTAAAACTTGAACTTTGCTCCTTTAAAAAAAACTTTTTGCATTTTCCTTTTTTTCCGTGAGAGGTTTAAATGGTCCGTTTATGCGTGTATTGTTTATGAGTTTTTAATTAAGGTGTATCCTTTAAGTTTGAGTGAATTTCTGTATGTGAGTATGACAGATGCTTAAAATTGTTGCAAGTTTTTTTCTTTAAGAGAGTGAACGAGAGAGTGTGAGAGTGCGCATGGGCAATAGGGGACAGGTGCGTGTTCGGCAAAGACAGGTGCTGGTGACTATTTCAAGCAAGTTTCCCGAGGCAGTGAAGTGCGTTTCTTCTTCTTTCTTTCTTTCTTTCTTTCTTTCTTTCTTTCTTTTTTTTTACTCGTGTGGATGTATCAGGTCTTGTCTGTATGCCTGGATATGGCTATCACGACCTGAGCCAAAGGCATTTATCAAATGTTTTATTTTAGAATACTGGTGTCACAGTTTAACCCAGTGTGCATCCAGTAAGTCTGTACTTTCACAGTTTTATCTGCTACAAAATGTCATTTTTCCTCCCTGAATTACATCAAATACCATGTGCAACATGTGCACCACACTGCACAGTTTGCAACAAAGCCAACAGCGATGTTGTGTGTGTGTGTGTGTGTGTGTGTGTGTGTGTGTGTGTGTGTGTGTGTGTGTGTGTGTGTGTGTGTGTGTGTGCATGCAGTGTGAAAGTGTGAGCCTTAGTGGCAAGACAGAAGTCTTTTAAAAAGTCTTTTCACATGCACTGACAATGTAAAGATGATACATTTCTTTTAGTCGGAGCTGAGGAAAAAGTATTCCTGAATCAAAAGAGAGAAATTTCTCCTGCTGTTTGCTTTCACTTGCACTTCAAAGAGAGCCTTCGAAATGAATGCCTTTGAATATTAAATTATAAACATATATCTGAATCCGCCATATGACATGACTGCAGCTGCATTTCCATGTGAGCCAAATCAATATTTTTTATGTTTGCACACTATAAAAATTAAGTTACCTTAAATTCGTTAGATTTTATCATTTTCTGACTGAGTCATTGTGAGTCCTGACAAAAACTGTCTTGTTTAAAAATAAAAAAAAAATGTCCACCTACACTTTTATCCTAAGAAAGCACTGAAACAATTCACAAATTACTCACCTCAAAATATGTAAATTTTTTTACAGAAATATTAAATTGTTTCTGACAATAACATTTGAGATAGGCTGCATCTGATATGGCTCTGACTGAAGCACTGCCACCGCTGCTTACATAGCATTATTGATGCAGCCCTGTACTGACAAAACGTTTTGCTTTCAGAAGGGCATTAGGGTTTTTTGTAAGAGCGCTTTAAGTTGCTCCTTGCCAGAGTTGACCCGCGTGACCTATTCATTTGAGCAGAATTAACTGCCCTTGCCAGATGAAAAGACAAACAAAAAACACAGAAGTGAGCTCATGCTGGCACCAAAATCAATAGGCCTATTTTGTGTTTCTTTTTTGTGTCACTTTTCCCATTGAGTACAATATGATGGCCATATTGATTAATGTGAATGCAGGACTTTTACAATTGCGCAAAGACTAAACGTGGTTTTAAATATTTTGAAATTTCTTGTTGAATTGACCGACAGCGTTTTAGGCTTCAGTAAAGTGTGTGCAGCGATACGTAGAATGTGTACGGCCTCCTCCTGCATGCTTTTTTGTTTTTTGATGATCTTAACCCTGTTTCTTTTTATTTGATTTTGTGAGCTCCTACGTTGGCTCTCACTGCACAATCATGGAAATGAGGACAAGTACTTAAGTAATTATCATAATTTTATGCAGCTTTGTGTTCTGTGGGAATTGGTTCAGTGTCGCGCAGCATGTAACATGGGACAGGATAAAATGTAGGACTTTGCCCTGGAATGTCGAGCCAAGGCCTAATTCTGACCCCGTCTCCCTTTAGCCCTGTGTCCTTACTACCTAAATGTAATCATGAATGTTTAACGTTCATCACTTGCAGAAACTAAGACGAGGTACTCCCTGCTGTTTTGAGAGAAATATCTTTAGTTTAGACCCATCGAATCGGCTACTCCAATTCTCTAGAGGTTAACGGATTCTGACTTTTTCAGTATATGAAAAAATGTTTAAGCTTTTTTCTTTCTTTTTTTTTTGGTACAGCTTTGGTTCTTGCTTAAGGACAGGCCGAAGTGAGGGAGTTAGATTCTGAAAATATTTTTCACTTTGGTGAGTCATGCAGCTGTGATTTTTTTCCCCCCTCCAGGTACTCAGAGGCTTTGATCCTAGAGGACTGGGTGTGTGGGATATGGCCCAATAGCAGCAGCCCGTGATGCCGGACCATGACAGCGACTCCCTCCTGAACAGACAGACCAAGCGAAGACGTGTGGACATTGGTGTTAAGCGGACCGTGGGCAGCACATCCTCCTCCACAGCAGCAGTCACCACAGCCACCACTGATAACATTGCCCGCGCCAAAGCAGCCATTTTTAGTGCCATGAACTCTTTGAGCTCCCATTCTCACCACGGATCAGACACCGACTCCATGGAGTGCTCCGTTGTGCAGCCACATGGTGGGCCTGGCGTTGTGTCAGCTAGTGACAGTGAGTCCAAGTCCAATGTACTCCGAAAGCTACTGAAGAGGGCCAACTCATACGAGGACACCATGATGCCATTCCCTGGCACCACCATTATCTCTCAGCTTCTCAAGAATAACATCGCCAAAAATGGAGGAGGGCCCGAGAGGGGAGAAAGAGGGGACCGGGGTGATAGAGGGGACTCTGGCTTCCCTGGATCAGGGCTCTCTAATGCAAGTTCTGATGCTCCCCAAGAGGATGCCTGCAGTAACTCCTCCCAGGACAGCACCCCACAAGAGTGTTTGTCACCATTTGGCCGTCCTCCTGGCCTGGCCACCTTTGACATAGAACGTCTCAATGATGAACACCTGCGTGCCAAGAGAGCTCGCGTAGAGAACATTATCCGTGGCATGAGCCATTCCCCCAGCGTGGTAGTACCTGCTGCTACCCGTCATGAGCGTGACCATGATATGGATGGAGAACGGGACATGGAGCTGGACTGCCCACCTCCTCAGTCTCAACAGCAGGCCCCCAGCAGCCCACGGGGAGGCGAGGTGTGCAGCAGTAGCCGAGAGAACAAGCGTAAACAGCGTTTGCCACAGCAGCAACAGCAGAGCTTCACCCAGCTGGTATGCCAGAGAAAGGAACAGAAGCAGGAAGAGCGACGGCAGCTCAAACTGCAGCTGGAGGACATGCAGAAGCAACTACGGCAGCTGCAGGAGAAGTTCTTTCAGATATACGACTCAACTGATGACTCAGAACACAACGACCTCCACAATGACATAGGAAACATGTCAGAGGACAGCCCAGCCAGGTCTGATAACGGAGGTGACGATCGGGGTGGAGATGACTTGCGCTCAGACAATGAGATGTCTGACCTGGATCCGGGCCATTTCATAGACAGGGCAAGGGCATTGCTTCAGGAGCAAGCCCTGCTGGCTGACGGAGAGAAGCCAAGAAGAGAAGGGCTTAGCAGGAACAAAGGACACGGAGGTCCGGGTTCCTCGATGCATGCTGAAGGCAAACAGCTGGCAGAAACGCTGAAGCAGGAACTCAATTCTGCCATGACCCAGGTGGTGGACACAGTGGTTAAGGTGTTTGCAAAGCCTCCACGCCCTACACCTCAGCAAGCCTTTCCTACACTTTCCATACCTCCTGAAAGATTTCCTACTGCTGTCAATGGAGACAACCCCAACTTTCACACCGCCAACCAGAGGCTGCAGTGCTTTGGCGATGTCATCATTCCCAATCCGCTCGACTCCTTTACCAGCATGCCCGGGATCCCCGGCGCAACCAATGACCAAACTGAGGCACTGCCCTTAGTAGTGAGGAAAACACCCAGTGAGCACCACCACCAGGCCTCAGCTGTGGGTGCCCACGGTGGAAACCACCACCCCGCCCTTCACCCCTCCTCACTCTCTGCCTCCATGGGCTTCAGCCCCCCATCATTTAGACACCCCTTTCCACTGCCTCTCATGGGCTACCCTTTCCAGAGTCCTCTTGGCGCACCCCCAGGTAGTTACACAGGCAAGGACCGTAATTCACCAGACTCCATGGACCTGTCCAGGGAAAGCACCGGCTTGAGGACCAAGATGTCGTCAGGTCATCACCTGGGGCACCACCATCGCTCTTGTTCTCCAGCACACCCTGGCAGCACAGCCGAGGGGCTCTCCCTGTCCCTCATCAAGTCTGAGTGCAGTGATCTCCAGGACATGGCTGACATCTCACCCTACTCAGGCAGCAATGTATCCTTTAACAAATCAGGGTGGTGTGCGTGTGAGTGTGCGCGTGTTATCGGTCTCAGCTGCGTTTGACGCTTGAAAGGCCAAATAAATAAATGTTTTAACATTGTGTGGTCCCACCTTACAGAGGCATCAGACTATCTCATGCCTCTGTAAGCCAGGGGGGGGGAAAAAATCTGATTTCTGGTGGTAATTCCCCATAGATACAGGTTCAAAACACTGCATCTGAGCCACAAAGAGTTAAAAATCAAATCTTTTTGAGTATGTTTGAAACTAGCCTAAGAAACTGAGAAATTGTTGATGAATCACTTTTCCTCCCACTGCTGTTCTCCTCTCCATTGTACTGCATTGTTGTATTTATTTTTACACTCATACCTCTTCCTTCTCACAGCACCCTACAGCTTTTTCTTCCATCTTCAAACCTAAGTGCTTTAAAAGCCTTCTTGTCACATATCGCTTACTCGCAAAAGATTAGGCCCCCACGACATTAACCACCCCAATTCTCTTTATAAAAATGGCCTGGAAGAACAAGGAGGGGAATAGCTTCCTGGAACTTGGCACACAATAGTGTTATATAGCCTGCCTTATAGTTTAACCCCTGTTTGCCCCAATCATGCCCTGTGGATAAAGAGGCTATCCCCTATGGGAGGCTCAAATTGAATCCCCTGGGGACACGGGACTAATAGCTTAAACATTCAGTGCCTTCTCCGTTTCCTGTGTACCTCCTTAGTCCCTAAGTATTCAACACCCCTTAACCCTCATAAAAGTTTGATTGGCGTCACACTACCTTTTTTTGTCTTCGTATCATTAACATTCATTATGTGCTTAACTAATTAATCCTGCCGCTTTGTACCTGTTGTGGATATTATTAGCGAGTGAATATGTACACTTAACACTTTGGTTCCCTTGTTTGTGCACACCTGAGTGCAGAGCCTTTTGTGTGTCTGTGTGCGTGGATGCGTGTGTGCGTGTCTTTTTGTGTGTGCGTGTCACAAAAGGTTTGCCCGAGGATTCGGGAAAGATGTATATTTATGATTGCTTGTGTTTTCTCTTGTGTTCCTCTTATCATCCATCGCTGTTGTAAAAAGCCCACAATCATTGTCGTTTCTTCTCTCTTTTTTTCATTTCATAAAGATCTGTCAACAGCCCGGGGGGCCCTTCGGCTGTTGCTTGGCAGCCAAATACTTCTTTTTTTGTTTTCCCTCCCTGCAACCCCCACACCCCCCTCCTCCCTCCTTTCTGTCTTTTCTTTGAAGCGGACGTTAACAGGTGTTTGCAGCGAGCTGTTTATCTTTCATTACCTCGCCTTGTCTTGTCTTCTGACCCAAGGGTGAACGCTTTCCAGAGATCCATAATCCTTTGCTTCTACGGGCTCCCGATGGAGGGATGAAAAGAGAGAGACATACAGAGACTGAGAGAAAGTAGAGAACAATCAAACCACATATGCCAGATGCTGTGGCTTTCATTGTAGCATTTATAAATTCAGGGCATTAACAGACGTACTCTTAAATGGAAAAGAATCGAAAGAACATGTCCACATGTGTTTGACATGTGCTTGTTTTTATTTTTTCAGATTTTATTTCTCAATCCACAGGTTTCGAAGCAAAGTTTGCCATTTACGAGATATAGTTTTGCGCATTCTTTATTTTAATTAGCGTGACATGTATGAATTTGTTTGTCTGAATTTGCATCTGTTTTTATAGGAGCTTCCATTAGTGTGTTTTTTTTCCCTAAGCCTCAGAAGTCAGGGACAGCTTGTCAGACATTTTGCGAGGTGTGTTCAAGTTCACCAGGTCTCGGCAGTATTGTGGAGCAGATGGCTGCTATCAATTTCCTCATTTGTTCACAGTCCGACTCCAAATTTTCTTGTCCTTACACCTGGAATTAGGAAGTAGAGCAGCTATTTTCCTCTCATGACTTTGGGCTTTGGGGAAGTGTTGTGAGAATGATGATGTCTTGTCAGATGTGGCAGGCGAACAGTGGGCCAGCTGGTGTGAGTGCACCATCATGACAAAATAATAGCCTTGCACACCACCCCTAAGTCCAATCACAATTACATTTGCAAGCTGTGAGTGAATTGGAAATAGAAATGTCTCATTAGGAAATATGAAGCTTCTTAATTGGTGGCTCAGTGGAGGTGGTATGGTGATATAACCGGAGAGGTGAGACCTTAACATCTTTGTCTTAGAACAAATTTTAATTTTGGCGATAAGGATGTAGAGAGGAGGGGGGGGGGATGAAGCGACCCATATACTAATTGAAAAAGCAAAAACAAATTAATCTAAGTGTAAAAGCGTGGCTTCAAACAAATCCCACCTTGCCTTATTGCAACAGAGATCTCTTTTCCTTCTGCCTCTCCCTCTCGCTCGCTCTGTCTGAGGATCCCATTGTATCCCCTCCACTCGGAGCAGATGGTGTGGTGTGGAAAGTGAAGTGCTGCTCTTTTGGCCAGGCCTGTCAGAGTAACACCAGCCTGCCAGGGTTTCCCCCACAAGACCCTCACTGCGTATACAACTGACTCTCCCCTCTCTCTCTCTCTCTTACTGAATCACACAAAGTAGACAGGGTCTTTAAGGAGCCAACCCAGCGTGGTTCAGCATTTGCTGGCTTTGCCGTGTAACCCCGAGGCCAAGGGCAATCCAATCGAGCAGCTGATGCCTTCTTCCCGCTCTATAGTTACAGCTACATCTGGACACTTGACTGATTTTAACGGCCGCAGTCACCCCGGTTCATCATAAATTATGTCGAGCAATGTATCCTGTCCGCTCAAGTGTAAACAGTCTTCGGGAAAACTTAGAGCTGTATCTCCTGTGTGATTTAAATCCCTGCCTCGCTGATGAAAACCCTTGTTGAAACAGCCCGGGGTTTTAACACGTTCCCCCGCCCCCCATCCCCTGTTCCCCTTTCAATGTCTTATCCTCCAGATTGATATTATCAGTTGCATTATACGGCCGTTAATTCACCATGGAAATGGCTTGGGCCGTTCGGTGGCGCAGATGTGTTTCATTCTCCCCATCACTGGCTGAGTCCAAAGCCTCAGAGCCCCTCTTCTCCTTCTCCTCCTCCTTCTTTTGCTCCTCCAAGGGTTTGGCAGCATCAGAGGAGCTGGGGGGCAGGGGTGGAGCAAGGGGGTGGAGGAGGGGGATGTAATTGAAGGCTGGAACCATGCTATCCCTCAAGGTGCCCCCACCAACCCATCTCCATCCGCTCGCTGCTGCTCAATCCTGGCGATCCATTAGGAAGACGAGGGAATCTGACGTGTATTTGAATATAGTCTCTGTGAGCACGAGCTGGGTTTTTGTGCCGGTGCTCAGGACTATCTCCTAGACCTTGTTTTGTCACTGATATGAAGCCAACATCAGACAGTCATATTCAGGCTTGGCATGTGCTGTCGCCAAGCCATTAGGCCTTCTTGCCCGTCACTGGCGTTAACTGCTGTCTTTGTCTGTGATATGCAAATGTCTCCTTTTTTCTTCTTCCTTTTTTTAGGGGGGGGGGGCGGAGGTTAGCACAGGGTGTAGGCAAAGGCGTTTGCTCGCTTTGACTGTGAAATGAGCCTCCTTATGTAAAAGCAAGAGCTGTAGTGCTGGCCAGCGTTTTATTTACCGTGACGCTCTCACACCTGATACGCACGATGCTAATTGCAAGCAAATGGTTCTGCTTTGGTGCACTGTCTTCAGCCTCCTCAACCCCCCTCTGCAGCAACCCTGCACTCATGCCTAAAAGGAAATTTGGTTACCCACCATCCAAATGATTATTTCTTGCCAGAATTACTGCAAATTATTACCAAGTTCTAGTTTGTGGCAATGTCTGTGTTTGCTTGATGTAGAAGTTTATTTTTGATGTTCTCCCCCCTCAAACTACTGTCGTTTTCCTTAATACCAGCTGTTTTCAGATCCAAGAAGGTCTCTCCCCAAATCATCTGAAGAAGGCCAAGCTCATGTTTTTCTATACCCGCTACCCAAGCTCTAACATGCTCAAGATGTATTTCTCTGATGTCAAGGTGAGTCCAAAACATGCTCATGATCTACAGAATTTCTTTGACCTTACTAACCTTTCCATTTTTGCCAGACACCCTTCAATAATTTGCTTTTAATGTTGCTTTGACGATCTCTCTGTTTGCCGTCTCGTGTGTAACAAATGAAAGGACAGGCAGACACCTTCTCCGACTTTCTGTCTTTTGCTTCTTCTCTACTTCCAACGCACCTGCTTTAAAAGGGGAAGTTTGATTTGTTGATTGTGATATGCCAGCTTCGGTTGCCACGAACAATTTACACTTGTCTTCCCTTAAAACGATGTTGTTTCCTTTACTAAGGCATTGGCTTTATGCAAAAGATGAAAGAAGAGTTTTGTGTTATCGTTTTTTTTTATGTATGTGTGCTTCTTTTTGGACTACACAGAGGAGTAAACACTGTGACAGATCCAGGTTATCTCATTCAAATCAGAAGATAACGGTTCCCTTTTTTTCTCCCCTCTGCTCTTGTGTGCCGTCACCACCAACCGTGACTCGCGGTTCACTTGACTTTCACTCGTGATTTCTTTGGATGTTTGGAAATTCTCACATCATTTTTTTTTTTTTTTTTAAAAAACAACATTACAGCTTCAGACTGATTTCAATTTTTTTGTTCTATTTATTTATTTCTTTTTAAACAGCGCAAACACTTAATATTGAAGGCTTTTAACCATTTTGCTCCAGTGACTAATCATTCCCATGGAGGTGGCCTCTCCTCATGAATGGCCTCATCAGATACTTAAACAAGGTCAAGATAATTAAGGGGATTATGAGTCACACACTGGTCTGTTTTTGTTTCCAGAGGAGGACAATAGACTCGAGCTGTAAGTTAGAAGACATGTATGGGAATGAGACCATCTAATTAGATTCACCCCGCGCAGCCTCTTAGCGAGTGGTTGTCTTCAGACAAAAAGTCGTGAAGGCTAATCGGGTCTTGACTAATCAAGTCTGGACTGTCAAGAACCCTGTGAACGTGGGAAGTGGGTTGCCCTAACAAGTGGAGGACGCCATGACTGTTGTTCCCCTTCATTAAGCTTCTTTTATGACTTTCTTTCTTTACTTTGAGGTGTTTTTTTAAATGTTTTGTCAGATGTGTCACGATTCCATTGTTGATATGACAGAATATCCTCTCACTAGCTCGAAGATATCTCTGTTATTGTTACGGATATTGTTATAATGATTGGCGAATAATGAAATATTAGATAAACGTATTCAGTCAATTAATAAAGTCAGCTAAAGTTATTGTACTTTGGCTTTACAGTATATGAATTATAGGTAGCTTTGATTTTGCTGCTTTTTCTACATTTCGCTTTCATTTTCAAGCAGCCACAACCTCCCTCACCTGCACTTTTTATTTTTCTGGTCCATCTCTCTGTGGCTTTTAGCAACAAGCCTCAGCATTTGGGCCAGTCATGTGCTGTGGCGGCAGCAGAGGCCAGGACGGTTTTTCTCTTTTCTATATGTCATTCCTTCTCCTTTCTTTTTTTCGCTGATGGTGTGGCATGGTATGTGCGCCTCGGCGGGGCCGGGGAGAAAGAAAAGCCAGCGGCTGGATTTTGAGTCACCGCAGTAACAAAAGCCCGCTTTCCAGGGCCGCTTTTTGTGTGCAGTCAGCCAATAGGCAGCCAGAGATTATCTCCCACAATTCACTCCTGCGAAAACAGGAAACGTTGGAAAGCCCTGATGACTGTGAAGGGGCTTACGAGAGAGAGAGCGGGAGAACGAGAGAACGAGAAAGAGAGCGAGGGAGGCCCGCACAGGCTTCTCTGTCTTTCTGCTCTCCTCTCCGGTTGTTCTGGATGGTAGCTTAGCGCTCTGAGGTCATCTGTGTGCTTTCTGCTCCATTGTTGACCACCATATCAGAGAAAATGTTGGCGAGAGAGACAGTTTGGCCTTTCATCTGCATGCCTTTCAGCATCTGAATAACATCTGAATAAACCCCACACCACAAAAAACAAAATCTACTTTAAAACAGTCTACATAAATATGAATGATGTGCGTGTGAAGTTTGTGAGTGACAGTCAAAGCACTGGAATACTTTTGGCAGGCTACTAATATGGTTCAGATTAAAGATACTGCAGTGTTTTCCTTTTGTGGTCTTAAGTATGCGTTTGTGCATGAGCACAACATGCGTGTGAGCGTGTGTGCGGCGCTTTCTATCTTGTGCTCTTAACACTAAGCGCTGACCTTTCACAGGCTCTCGAGTGTGAGTGTGAGAAACACGCTTTCACTGTCTCTCTCTCATCTGCCTCTCAGCCAAGTGAGTGCACGTACACACACACACACACCTTTATATATACTTATATGCTGTGTGCGTGTGTGTGTGTGTGTGTGACTCGCACATGCACACACAGACGTTTTCCTCACTGCATCTCATGTCTGTGCTGGCTGACCCCTGCCAGCTCTGATTAAGGAGCTGCAGTGATGTGCTCCTTTGAACCGATTCCCTCCTTTTACACTGAACACACTCGTCCTTAGCTGCTATCAGGGGGTGTCGGTCCCCCCACCAGCAACTTAATGAACCAAGACTGCTGGAAGCTGTAGGGGGACTTGCCAAAATTAAATCCCTGAGTGTATTGAGTGCAGTTAATGCGGATATAATATAATTTAGTGTATTTACCTGCACTCTAGTAAATATTGTATCTTTTTTTTTTTTGTATGCCCTGTGCTACTGCAGTCGAGCCCTAATACATCTTCTCCCAAGCTGTCGGTATAATAAAGTAATCTTTGTCCGAAGTGACAAATGTGTCCGTCACTCAGCTGTAGTGACACCTAAGGTCTCCTGCATGAGCGATGGCAACTCTTTCACTGACTTCAATCTCAATATGTAGTCCTCAATTGTGCATGTGCTCAGATGCGCGCACGCACACACACGGTCTCGTGGATTCGCCAAACAAACACCAATTCACTAATTTGCCCCCAATAGGATGCGAGAAATGCTTTACGCTACACTGACAACTTAAGTGAAACAACGCGTTTGTGCACCGTCACACTTCGCCAGCCTGCTGCATTATGTGTGTTTAAGAATAGCCCCGTGCAGCCCAGGTATTTGTAAGTGTCAGTAGTTTGTTTGTTTGACACTCTGATGTCACGACCCCAGCTTGCTGACTGCTCACGTTCCTACCCTCTACCCCCCGCACCGCCACCCCCAGTGAAACGCCATTGTCCGACAGCACTGACCTGCACCCATCCTCCTCTCTTGCAACCCTCCCCTCCACCCCATTTATGCTCACCCTGCACTTTAGGACAACCGCCATGCTACCCCTCCTCTCTGCACACACCCTCCTAAACCCCTGCCAAACAATGTCGAGCGGACTTATTCTTTTCCACTCCGCCATTATGTCATCCGCTGATCATTCCAGAAAGGCACGGCCCACTCCTTTAGCCCTGTTCCACCTTGGTGCGGCTGTTTCACCACCTCTGGTTCCCCAACTTTTCTGCCCGTTTGGTTCCTCCCATTTTCGTGCGCTTGCGTGTGTTTGACTGCCATCCCAGATTACAAAGTGTGTGTGTCTGTGTGTTTGTGTGTCTGTGTTGTCGAACAATGGCCAGAGTCTAATCTCCATGTCAAAACCGCTCTGCCTCCCCAGCGAGCAGTCCGCTCAGCGTTTAGTAGCGTTTTGTCCTCCTATTCTTCAAGCACCACAGAAAGAGCAGAAAGGAGGGAGGAGTGAAGGCCTGTGAGTGTGCGTGTGTATGTGTGCGTGTGTGTATTTGTGTGTGTGTATTTTTGTGTGTGTGGATGTGGGCGATGGTTTAGGGGTACAAGCTTTCCAAAATTTTGAGCTCAAGCAGTTTCAAGGAGTCTGAGCAGCGAAGCAAAAATGTTCTGTGTGTGTTTCCAGGAATTAAATTACAACTTTGAGTGCAACATTTTATGGTTAGGCAAAATCCTGAGCCCCTGGTGTCCTTATCTAGTTGTATGGATGTTTAGACAGTGTGTTTTCACTGATGAGCCCAGCCGGAAAAAAGAGCTGGGAGACCCGCAGAGCTTCTTAATAGGTTTACCTCGCCCTATTGAATCCAGCCGAGCGGCACAGATCAGATAGCCACAGCGCTTATCTCTGTCTCTCTTCCTCCTTTCCTTCTTTCTTTGCTCTTTTTCTTCTCCTTTCTTCCTGTGCGGGAGGTGCGGAAAGGGGAGGAGGATCAGAGTGTAATTGGTGAATGGGGTTAAGTACATGTTTGAGCCCCCCGCGGGCCAGGGCGCTTCAGATGATGACTTAATCGTTTTTCTGGTCAATTATGTGTTTGCGGTCTCACCCCCTCTGTTCCACCTCTCCCTCCACTCTCAGGGTTATGATAGGGGGGAGGTCTGCTCCCAGCGGGGAAGATGAACCACAGCCACACACATACACTCTCTTCCACTCCCTCTTTTCTCGCCTTGCCCCCCTCACGGCTTGCTGTCTTAGTTAATATCTCTATTATCTTCCCTCACACCATAACCCGGGTTTCTCGCCACCTCAGATCACGCTTCAGCTCTCGTATGTGAAAAGACACTGTGTCATCCTTACACTTCTTCTCCCCTCACGCTCAAATCCAACAGCTTAATTAGGTCTACAGAAGACAGCCTTGTCTTTGTAAAGTTTGCACGAAGCGTATTTGCATATTTCAAAATGTCTTTGAATTGAATTTCGCGTGAAGCAGTCTTCCTAAAACGTGCTAAACCCTCCCTCATCTCTGATTCCAGTTTAACCGCTGCATAACCTCCCAGCTGATAAAGTGGTTCAGCAACTTCCGGGAGTTCTACTACATTCAGATGGAGAAGTTTGCCCGGCAGTCCATCAATGACGGAGTCACTGGAGCAGAGGAGTTGAGCGTCAGCCGAGACTGCGAGCTCTTCCGAGCCCTCAACATGCACTACAACAAGGCCAACGACTTTGAGGTAAACACCAGCCAGGTTTCAGCGATTCTGTGCACGCCACACCGTAAAAACTGCACATGCTCCTAAGGAGGAACTGAGTACACATGCCGCCCTTATGAGCAGAAAAAAAAACTGCTGAATTTCACCTGATACCTGGTGATGTAGGCGGGTACTGTGACACCGTGTCCTCTCTGACACTGTCTCACTGCAACTGTCCTCAATGCTGAGTTCAAGTGTCTTATACATCCTGTGACACCGTGCTGTAATGCACAGTATAAGGTAGCTTTTGCGCCATCACATAAAGCCCAGAGTGTTTTTGTTTGTGACGGTGCATTTTCTCAGGGTTTGCGTGAAGGGAAAGTTCCGAATCACCAGATCGGAAGATCCGTGTTTTTCACTCCAGTCTACGTGAGAAACTCTCATCTAATGAGGAAGAAGCCTCGCTGACAACTTACCAGTTTTGCATTTATCGTTGTTAATTTCCTCTCGGGAGGGCGCCTGTGTGTGTGTCTGCAGGTTTGTTTCTGAAAAACGACATTTTACTTCCCCGTATCCATTTACCTGTCACTGTGGCGTGACGTTTATGTGTGTATCTTCTAGCGTATTGCAATCATAAATTCTCAGCAGGCAACTTCACCTTTAATGTGTTTCATTTCTCTCACTTCTCCTTTTGCCTACCTTCGTGTGTGTGTGGCGGTGTGCGTGTGTGTCTGTGTGTGTATGATGTTTCAGGATCACCCGAACTCTCTCAATGTCAGCTGACAAAACACCTTTTAAAAGCTTGTTTTAAGATGGCCCTGAAGAGAGTTGGATTTGGGTGTGTGTGTGTGTGTGTGTGTGTGTGTGTGTGTGTGTGCATGTGTGTGTGTATGCAGGTGAGCACTCATGTTTGTGTATTTGTTATAGAGAGATTGAGCCTGTGTATGCGAGGGTTTTGTTGTTGCTGCATTTCCCAGTGTCCTGTTCACCTCGAAGGGTACGGCCGTCCCTTGGACCGGCCTGGCATGCTGGCAAAGCACTTCTCCAGCATATGTGTGTGTGTGTGTGTGTGTGTGTGTGTGTGTGTGTGTGTGTGTGTGTGTGTGTGTGTGTGTGTGTGTGTGTCACTTTGAGGGGGGAAAAATCTCACTGTTATCAAGGTTAAGCGTCCTACTGTTTTAGTGAGGGGAAGGGGAGAGAAAGAGAGTGAGAGGGGGGTAAGGGGGAAGAGGGAGATGGATAGATAGGGGATAGAGGGTGAGAGCTTAGAGACAAAGGAGAAAGCGATGAAGGGAGGGATGGAAAAAGGGAATTGAGGGGCGAATGGAAAGGGGAGAAAGAAGGGTAGAAGGAGAGATGGGGGGGAGAAAGAGAGATGACGTGCAGGAGCGAAGTGCCCTTGCGAGCAGTGGGAGTTTTGCAAGCGCTCACATTTAAAGTGCCTCACTCTCTTTCTCTGTGTTTCCGTCTATCTCTCTCTGTCATTATTTGTCCACTGGGGCTCTTCTATGTGCACCCAAACACACACACACACACACACACACACACACACGCAGTTCCCCACATCCATCTTCAACCCTCTTAAGGGAGGCTTTGAAAGAGTGTGGCAGGCACTTGTATATATGAGGTCTTAATATGGCAAAAGGCCATCAGAGCAAAACAGAAAGAAAGTCCTTCTATTCAACTGCTCGTGAGGAGCGCAGAAATTATTGCGTGAGTCAGTAAGACTCGGATCTAAACTAAAATAACAGCAGCTCTTTACCTACTCTGACAGGAGAATGGTAAGGATTTTATTTTATTTTGTCTTTATTGTGTTCTAATCATTAAGGGTTCTTTTTTTCCCTTAAATGTGATATTTTCCAGAAGACTGCTTCAGTTTTCATATCAAATTATGCTCTCCCTGTGAGGAATCACCTGACACCCCTAACAGGAAGTGGAAGTCCCTTTTGGGAAATGAGCTACCAAAAAACACCCCACTCCAGAAACTTGCTGGGTGTACAGTCAGGCCGACAGAGATCTTTTAAAAGATGCTCTATGCAGAATGATATATATTAATTATATAGTTGCTCATATGTGGACTGCACATTAATACTACTAATGGCTTAAACTAGTAATGGTTGGCTGAAGATGGAGTTTAAATTTCAAGTAGGTTTGGCTTTTTGGCTTTTAATGTAAGTAAATTTGAAAAATGTAACTAAGTGAACCTGTAAACACACACAGCGTACAAGCTCACACTACAAATGGCACCATACATACAAAACACACGAAATGACATTCTTGGATAGGTTTGCGTGACTCACGTAATCTCCATGACTGGAGTTTGCAAATCCTAAAAAACTATGCACGCAACATCCAGTGAATATCCCGTACTTGCCCACACAGCGTTCACATGCCACCCCCTCCCCCGACAAAACCCCTTGTTTCTGAAGCATAAATTAGATGAGGCACCTTTTAGACAAGACTATCATTCTTCTCCTGGAACCAGGAAGTTACTGTTGAAACAGGCTTAAGGGGAACAGCCTATTTGCATACATAAATGTAAAAATTTGCAAGAAGACAGACAGAGAGGAAAAGAGTGAGAGAGGCCAGGTGAATAAGTCTTCTGTTGGCCGAGGAGTTGCAGCGGTGGAGGAGGGTGGGAAGGTGTTTTGCATATTAAGGTTTTTTTTTTTTTTTTTTTTGCTGGGCAGGTGTCTGAGAGATACAGGAGCTGATTAGAGTTTAGCACAAGGAAAATTTGCCCAGCCATGCAAATTCTAACCCCCCTGACAAACCAACCGCCTTGGTGAGCACGAAGACTCTGCGTGCAAGAGTGTTAGTGTGTGGCTTTCGGTGCACATGTGTGGGTGTTATTAATGTGTGTGTGAGTGTGTGTGTGTGTGTGTGAGTGCGGGTGCGTGGGTTGTGTGTTTTTTGCTTTTTGATGTTTGTGTGGGAATGATGTGTTTGTGTGTATTACATATGTGCGCGGACACATTTGTTATGTTTTTTTTTCCCGTCTTATGTGTGTGTGTGTGTGTGTGTGTGTATGAGTGTAAGTGTGAGTGTGTGTGTGAGTCATAGAGGTAATGTGGAGATGGAAATGTACTGGATGTGTATCAGGATGCCCCCAAGGCCCTTTTCTGTGGATCTCTCCCCTTTCTCCTCCACCTCCTCCTCCTCTTCCTCCCCTACCTGCCTGCACCACCACTTGAAACAGGAGCCTACGCAGATTCAGCAAGCGCACACACACACACACACACACACTCAAACACACACACACACACACACACACACACACACTGAGTTTTCCCTTTGCCAGATTCTGCATCATCAAAGTTCCATCCACCTTGGTGGCGTCTTTGGAATGAATATGTCCTCTGTTTCAGTGATCGCACACTGAAACACACATTAACACACACACACACACACGTCTGTGGCCTTTCTTGTTTGATGCTAATCTGCTCTGTCACTGTGCTGGCCTAAAACGCTCCCCATCTCCCTCCCAGCTTCTCTTTTGTCGCGATTGTTTCCCCTTTTCCTTTCATATCCCTCCTCCCTCATTCCCTCTCGTCGTTCTCTCTTCCTTCTGTTCCCTCCCTCCTTTCATTCTTTCATCCTTCTTTTTTGCATGTCTTCCGTTACCCCCCCCCCCCCCCCCCCACCACCCATTAGGAAGTTTTAATGGCATAATTGTCACATTCCTTCTGGCACAATGAACACCAGCAGTAATTAAAGAGCTTGCCGTTAATTATCTAGACCCCGGCTCTACTTTCCTCTTTTCTCAAACCCCCCTCCTGATCCCCTCTCTTCTTCTCTTTCTTCTCCGCTTCTCATTCGCTCTGTCCATCGCCATCAAAGTCTTCCGAAACACACCCGGCCTCCCAAAGCCTTGACTTTGAGCGAGCAGCGCTTTCATGTGAGGACTCAAGTGAAAATTCTCACTTAGTGTCCTTTTTCTTTTTACTCTGCAGCCCCTCTGCCTGTCTTTGAACCTCCAATGACAACACACATCATCTTTCATAAGACAGGAATGTGTGTGACCTGGTAATGGGTTAGAGACAGCGGGGGGAGAGAAAGAGTTTGAGGGTCTCATAAAGAGGCAGTTTTATGATGGCTCTGGGAAACTCTCAGATTTCCATAAGGCAGCCTAGGCCAAGTTTTCTCTGTCAGTGACCACTCCTCCCACAGAGGGCACACACACATACACACACCTGGGCGCTTAAAGAGGAAGTCCCTGTGATCTCTATGTGAGAGGGAGGTACCAGCAAAGGCGGTGAGAAGCCCCCGTCTGCATACACACACCTGGGTATCATGTGTCTTCCCTTATCAGCTGCTCTTTTTTCTATTGCAAAGATGTTTCACTCCTTTTCTCTCTCTTCCCCTTTTGTCCTTCTGTCATCTCTCTATTTGAATTGATAACATCCTGCCATGGAGATTCTCTGCTGTGTTTTTATTTGTTTCTTAAAGCAAAGGGACAAAACTTTCTTTAGTCCATCCTCTTCTTCCTTTCCCCAACTTCTCCTCCCAGCGTCTCCCTCCTTCCCGTGCTCTCAGTGTCTCTCCATCCATTACCAGAGCCACAGAGAGCTGAGAGCAGATGCTGTCTGTCCAACCGCCGTGCCCCATAGCATTGTGTGCTTCACCTCTCCTTCCCCCCGCTCTCCCTCGTTCCTCCTCTTCACGTCCCTCTCGGGGCTCCATTTGTTCTCCACCCAGAGAGGCTAATGTCTGTTTTCTCCTCCTCCTGCCGCCACTGTTGCTTATCCCCTCCCCGTCTTGCACTCCTTCATTCCTGACCCCCTTTTTTTCCCCTATTCCTTCACCACATACGCTACGGTGTGTTTGTGTGTGTCTGTGGGGCTCGGGGGTGGGATGGGGTGGCATTGACCGCATTTGACCTCAGGGAATTTGAGGTGAAAAGGTCAGAGCGACTGCATTGGATGCACTGTGACGCAAACAAGTATAAACATACATAAGTACCTAAAAACACATGCTTTCACACAGGTGTAGCGCTTGTACTCAAACGGCTCTAGGGTTCTCTTTGAAAAGCGATTGAAGACAAAAGGAGGTAGAAGATGGAGCACGAGAGATGAGAAGCTGGCGGTATAGATTTAGGTTCAGACCTGCCAAAAATACAACCAGTACAATTTGCCAGTGGGTTTATGTCAACAGCACACATGCACACACACCTCCCATCGCCCTCTTCTCTCCCTCATCTCGTCTACACAGCATCTACTTTGGTTTACTTTCCTGCCTATTAAAATCTCACCTCTCCTCCTGAACATTTAAATCTGCAGAGCAATGCGTCACGCGCAGCGGCAATACGTAAAATAATCCACTCGTCTTGTGTAAACATATTCATGAATATGTTTGCCTTTTGCTTTTCACAGAGATGATGAAAAGCCTTCGAGTTAAGGCAACGATGCTGACCTGAGGGCGGGAAATGTCTTGCGTTGTGCAATCATATTTGTTGTTTTAATAAACATGAACTGAGTCACAGGTAGACCTTCGTAGATTCGGGCTGAGATAAATAAGACTGTGAGATGTAATAACTTGGTGATGATAACAGGCTCGAATGGTCCGTTTTCCAAAGTTTGCCATCATAGAATTAGGGATATTACACTCTGCCGTGTCACTGGAATTGAGGTGGAAGGAATTTTGTTTGTTTGTTTGAAGCTCAAAAATCAGCATCTCCCCAAAAAGCAACAGCTTTACTTACCTTTTGGATAATCTGTTCGTCAATTCTTCACTTCCATTCTGCTTTCTTACAAGCTGGCAAGATACCACCGAAAAAGAAGTGAAGACATTTGTTGTTCTGGTGCTAATTGTTCAAAGTGAGACTTGCATCAAGATTACTGTTCCCAGGTGGTATCTGCTGGCAGGAGTAAGCGTATCTACAAAATGGATCTTATTCTAACAAACCTTCAGATATCAGCCCAGACCTTCACTGAACCGTGAGCGCCACTTCAAACTTGTCTCATGACTTTTGAATTTTTTTCTTACGGAGAAGACTTAGAGAAAGAAAAGAATAGAGCGTGTGATCATCTGCTTCTCGCTGAATAGCTTGGGGCTATTAAGGACCCCCGTTTGACACACCCTAACAGGTCCTTTCTTTACTGTGAAGGCTGTGTGTGTGTGTGTGTGTGTGTGTATGTGTGTGTTTGCATGTATGTGTGTGTGCATATATGTGATTTACAGATTTATTCTGTGTTCCGATTAAATGACCGGAGCTGCGTGTAGAGCCTGGGGCAACAGGGGTAGCAAGGAATCACTTAAAGAACTACATGATCCCTTTGCTCCTTTTTCACCTGCTCGCGCACACAGACACAGACACACACACCATCTTGTTGTGCTAGCTTGCTTTTTCCAACAGCGCACACCCACCTCATCCTCCTCTTCCTCTCTTCTTCTCCCCTCTGCTCCCTCCTTCTTTCGCTCCTCCTTCTGTCCCTGGTCACCTTGTGAGGGGCAGCCTGCTCTGTGGCACAGCTGCTGATTATGTCATTATTTCTGGACCATTTTGGTCTCCCTTGGTGTGTGTGTGTGTGTGTGTGTGTGTGTGTGTGTGTGTGTGAGTGAGAGAGAGAGAGAGAGAGAGAGAGAGAGAGAGAGAGAGAGAGAGAGAGAGAGAGAGAGAGAGAGAGAGAGAGAGAGAGGCTAATGAAGCGTGGCAAAGGGACGCATGCCAAAATGACCAGGGCGTGCATCAGAGCTGCAGATGTGTCAAAGCAACCCCCCAATATCTTACACACACACACACACACACATACACGCACACACACACTCATGCTTCCCCCACTGATGCCAGACGCTCCCTCCTTCAATCCAATCTGCAGTTTATTATTTTTCTTTCGTCTCCTGCCATCTTGCTCCTTCACTTGCCCTTCCATTCCATCTACTCCTATCCGTCCATCCATCTTCTATCCTCCCTCCTTTGCCGCACCTCCTTGCGCTCCATCCTTTATTGTTTGCCCACCCACCCACCCAACACCCTCCTTCCTCCTAGCCTTCTATTCTTCCTCTCCCTCCCTCCCCCTCTTCTCCTCCTCTCCAGATGTCCTGCTCCTATCTTCCAGACTCCCTTGCTCCTTTCTTTCCCTTCTGCCTCCTGCGCTCTCAGTCTCTCAAAGCTGAGCTGACTTCCTGACCTCAGGAGGCCCTGTTACAGCGCTCAGTGACCCCCCCCCCCCTCCCAGATTGGCTTCTCTCACCCATGCAAGCTGAGTCGATGAATTTTTAAGGCTCCAGACACGGGACAAACTGTGATTTCAGAGCTCCCCTGCTGTTAGCAGCTATTCTTTGTACACACCACGTTTTGTCGATTGTAGCCTTCAAACAATTGACAATTTCTAGAAACTGAAGGGACAGCAGGAGGAGAGGAAAGAAAAATTCCCATTGTGGATGGGATAGGAGAGCGACTTCATCAGTGTCTTTGACCCTGGCATGCCCTTGACTCGCCAGCAGAGGTGCACCTTGAGAAAAGTCCATGTGACGCTTATGCTCGTGTCCACATAAGCACACCAGACAGCAAGATATACACACACATGTATGCACGACAGACCCTCAAGGCTCCCTGTTCTCAAGGCTATCAGTGGAGTGAGGGTGGCTGATGTTTGCTCAGCTTTGAGGCCCATTTCCCGTCCCAGCAGTCTCCTAAACGCTGGTGCAAACCTCTCCAATGAGAGATGTCAAGAATGAAATTGTATTTTGGACAATGTTGCGAAAATGAAGAAAAAATTTAACTACGGATCTTCTGTGACTTTACCCTTTCTTTTCCCGATTGGTCAGATTCTTCAGCCGTGGCACAGTCTTATCAGATGGGAGGCTTGGGGGGCTGGGGGGCAAGCGTGGTGAGGGGTAGGAAGAGAGGGGACATGGGTTGTGTTTGTCCAAAATGACAGTGTGGACCAAGGGCTTATCAAGACCTTTGTAGATTATTGATTGGAGCAGATATGTGAGGCACGGGAGGCTTATGGGCCAGTGCATGTTCGAGGTTTGCAAACCTCTGGCTTGACTCACTCAAATGTCAGTTTCAGCTCTTGTTTTCAGACCTTTTACTGTGTGCAACCTTTAGATTACTTAAGACACGGGTATCACAAAAATACTTATTGCATATCAGAGTCAGGTAACCCCCCTACAAAATCTATAAATTCCACGTCTCACAAACACAAACACAGTGACCAAAAAAGCATGGGAAGTGTTGGTATTCCCAGGCTGAGTTGGGGTTAGGAATTAACCTGGCTTGCAGCGAGGGCTTATGTTGTGTCCCTGCATTTCATCCTTCAAGGCAAAAGCTTGCTAGAACACTCACTCACACTTACACACACACAAACACACGCATACAGCCTTATCTTCCAGGGTCTTGTCTTGTTTGGCTAACACTGTGCAAATAGAAGGTGCAATACATCTCCTGACAGTTCCCAAAAGCAAAGGGGAGAAACACGTTGGTCAAACAAACAGCCAACCCTGAGTCACCGAGAGAGAAGAGATTTCTCAGGCTTTACCGAAACACATGCGAAAGACACAGGCCCGTGCACGCGCGCACACACACACACACACACACACACTTACAGACTTGCACGCAGAGTGTGTAACAGTAGCCTTTATTTTGAGGGCTTGGGCCTCTGGCTACCTTTTTAAACGTTTGTCTAAGCAGTCTTAAGATGAGGGCTGCTGCTGGAGTGAATAGCTCCCAGCAAGCCGTCCACAGGCTCCTATTGTCCTCCGTCATATTTTATTATCTCATCAAAAAGCAGGAAATCCGATTCCCTCTCTCTGAAAAAGAGCTTATCCTTCTGTCTCAAAGCAACCTGTCACGAGTGAGAGAGAGATGGACAGAATGGGGAGAGAGTGTCGTGGGGGAGAGGGGGCAGCCATTGAAAAAGACTGATTTACCGCCTTAGTGCTATCAACCCTACTTTCCTTTTTCTTCCACCCTGCCTTTCTCCTTGATTAGAAGGCCCCCTAACACCAAGCACAATGTAAATGTCAGGGTATTGCAGCTTTATCATCTTTGCCGATTCTTTCCACCCCTTTTCCCACTCCGTCTTCCGCTTTTCATATTGTGTTACACAGGGCGAGAGCATTCATTTTCATGAGAGCTCTTTATTGGTTGTTTTTTGAATGCTTTGCCGCTGCCTGCCGCACGCGTTTGCCAGCCAAAATTCAACATGAGCAAGACAAGAAAGTGTTTTGCTAGTCCAAATTAAAGGCATCACATTTAAGCTTACTTTTTTACTCCACTTTTGAAAAATGGACCAAAAGTCAAAGAGAAAAGGTTCGTTTTCAGATTTAGCCTGCTTAGCAATAGATTCACTCTCAGTCACCTTGTTTGCCTTTTCCAGGCGTCACTCCTCTCACACACACACACACGCAACTCCACATCCTTCCCTCGCCACCACTTCGCTGCCTCTTTCCATCCATCCCTCTCTCCTCCCTCTCTGTTTGTACATCTGTCCTTTAATTTTGGGCTCTGCTGAGAAGTTGTTAAAAACCCCTATGAAATATGTATGAAGGATTGTGAGCCACGCGATTGGCCCCATTTACCGGACAGCCGAGCGAATGAACGGCCACACTGGATAATCCCCCACAATGCCTCTGGAACAAAGGCCCAACAGCTGACCCTAGAGAGACATAGAAAGATGAAGAGGGAGGGAGGCAGTGAGGCGGTTTGGGGGGGTTAGAATGGGACAAGGTGGAAGGGGGGTGCAAACAGTTTAGGCTCACTGCTGGTCAGGAGGAAGCTCAGTCACACACACACACACACACACACACACACACAACTCACATGTACTCGCAAAACAAAGGCTTGTGGGACAGGAATAACTCCCTTGTTCTGTTGCGCCGCTCTCTCTCCTTAGACTCTTCTCGGCCCCTCCTTCTCTCGCCATCTCTCCCTCCCTCCCATTCTCACTCTCTCAGTCAAGAGGATCTGAAATACCAATACCCTTTTCTCCTTGACATTGCTTTCTCCTTGCAGTCAGCATTTTGCTGTCCTTTTATAGTCAAAACGTCAGGAGAAATTCCATGCAGGAATATTCTTAGTAATGCGGCACTCCCTGCATCTAACACCAGGGCGCTACGCGGCACCGTCCCGTTAGCGAGGTCTTTCGGGAAAAGTGCACGCGGGCATACACACACACACACTTACTGTAGCTGGCCTCAAAGCGGGGTCATTGTGCCAGTATTCCATGAACGACAAGCAGCCCAAACAATGAATTATATCCACTTTTATCCCACCAGACGGGAATTCAATATTTGGGGAATTGGGTTATCTTTCGTTTTTTTCCTTTCCCTCTCTCTCTCTCTCTCTCCGTCAAACACACACAGACACACAGTGCACAAGCTCCTTATTCACAACTCACCTTTACACTTGAGTAGTGGACAGACACACACACACCAACCAGACACACAGGCATCTTAGCCTCCATTCATCACCCCGAGGGGGGTTGGTAGCTGTCCCATGTGTGTTTAAGTGCATATGTGTGTGGTTGAAGAGGCCTGTTGGTGTGTGTGGGTCCTTGTCCATCGGTGTGTGTGTTCCAGTGGCCACTAACCTTGCTGTGTCCTGACACTCCTGATGAGTATCTGCAGGACACTGGAGGAGAGGAGTGGAGTGCGCACTGTCAGGCATTTGGGCAGGCTGCTGCTGTATGTGTGTGAGACAATATGTGTTTGTGTGTGTGTGAGCATCGAGGGAGGCGGGCAGGCAGACAGTCAGCATTATCCAAGCAGGTGACCCCTGAAGGCTGCGTCGCCCTGGAGCTCTGAGTCGAGGAAAGAGACTCAGCCAAATACACCAGGGTACCCGATGCGTGAGTGTGTATGTGTGTGTGCGTGCGTGCAGCGAGCATTATGTAGAGCTCTGTCACAGTACAGGATGTGTCATCTCCTTGGCACAAGGAGGTGTGTCCGCTAGTGCGTGTGCTCACACCAGCATAAGCGTGTGTGTCTGTGTGTGACAGAGTGTTGGCTTGGGGGAAGGTGTCACAGATCTTTGCCAGACTAATCATCTCCATGGTGTCGGTGAGCGCTGCTGTCAGGGACACTAAAGAGGCAGCGTGTCTCCCCGTTCCCAAAGCATTTAGTACTTCCTCTTTCGCCAGCACCTCTCTGTCGCTCTTCAGCTCCGCTCTCTTGTTTGGTCGCAGATTTACAGTGGGACTCATAAACATGTCACGCCCGCCACGCTGCTGGTGGAAGGTGGGGGGAAGTGGGAGGTGTGAGAAACCTGAGAATTCACAAGAAGTGACTTTTCTCAGGCCAACACCTCAACCGGCGTTTAAGGAAGTAGCGACTCAAGAGACAGGAGATTTATGGTTTTACATCCACTTTGAAAATATGAACATATTCTACAACTGGGGGGCGAAGACTGTCGCTGTTTGGGAAAGTTGGTTTGGGTTTTGGCAGTCGGTCAAGTTTCGTTCGCATTTTCCTCAGTATTCAGTGGTCGAAACACTTTTAGGGTTTGCATTATAACGAAGTGCCTTAAAATCAAACCACTACAACGGTGCTTTTGTGTCCGGTGACATAAAGGACGCAAACTTTGCGGTGAGACTTAAAATACCTTAAAATAGGATTTCCTTCACTGGCTCTGTACTCCTCACATTTGTTTACACAATTGCTCATTCCTTCCTTTCTGTGTTCGCGAAGGTCCCTGATCGTTTCCTGGAGGTGGCAGAAATCACACTGCGAGAGTTCTTCAATGCCATCGTGGCCGGCAAAGACGTGGACCCGTCCTGGAAGAAGGCCATCTACAAGGTCATCTGCAAACTGGACAGCGAGGTCCCAGAGATCTTTAAGTCCCCAAACTGTCTCCAAGAGCTTCTACATGAGTAAATTTCACCCCCTCCTCCTCTTCCTCCTTGCTTACCGCTTTGCGCTTTCTTTGTTTTTCTGATTTCATAGAATTTCAAAATTATATTATGATTTGTTTTTTTCCCTTTTCTTCAACTTTACTTTTGATTTCCTGTTTTTTTTCTTGTTTGTTTGTTTTTATTTTTATTTTATTTTTTTGAATGTATGAAAGTTATGGAGTAGCATTCCCAATCTAAAGCCCCTTGTGGCAGTTCCTAAATGACCTAGCTATTGTGTTCTTGTTCTTATATTATGCTGGTTATTATATGTTTTGTTTTTCTATGACTCTGAATTGAAGAGGCTCTGATCTTATTGGGTGTTTTTATTTTTATTTTCTTGGACCGTGTGAACACTCTGTTTGGCCTGTTCTGTGATCAACACTAACGGCGCCCTCCATGTGTGGAAAGAGTTCCCGAGTTCCCATTTATACTGCTAAGAACATTGGCTGGGTTCCCTGAAGACTTGACTCGTGGCACCCACAGAGGCCCCTCCAATTCAGGGGGTATCCATGTGAACTGCCCCACCCTAACCCCCTCCTTCCCTAATACAAAGTGGGTGCCTAATAGACTGTGCTATTGAAGATGTCCCTAACAGGACAGGCACATGCACACATGCACACAAAAAGCAAGGCCTAGTGAGGTTGTTGACTGGACTAAAACTGGACTTTTGGTACTGGTCTGTGAGACTTGGACCAGTTTCAAATAGCTACTGAGCTCTACCATTTTTCTTTTTTTTTTTTGAAGTGTGTTTTCCCTGCAAATAGGGGCATTGTGTTTATTGGGTGTACATTATTATTTTGATTACTATTCTTATTGTTGTTGTTTATGATTATTATTTGTCACTACTGCTTGCTGAAGATTGGCACTTCAAGATTTGTTTGTCCCTTGATGCCGTTGCTGAAAGAAATAAATTATTGCTATTAATATTATTCCAAAAGATTTTTAGATTCTGAAGTATTTCCCCCCTCCTCCTCCTCCTCCACCTCCCTCATTCCCCATTTTCCTTCTCCTTACTCACTTCCCTCAGTTTGTTCATCACTGGCGTGGACTTTGGTTTTGTTTTGTTTGTTTCGCTGTTTGGTTGCTGGGGCAACTTTGCTGGATTTGGATTTTATTCCAGGGAATTTATTACAGTGGGCTTCTCTATTCACCTGTAGTGACAAGCTCATCCTGCACAGGATCGGTCCAGTAATGATGCTAAAAATAACCAACATAGTCTAAAGAAACATGAAGTAAATAAGAAGTATTTGGGAAAAGTGTGTTTTCTTGATTTACTATAGCTGTTCCATAAAAAAAAACTACATTTTTTTGTAGTCGTTCCACCTTTGAAAACTAATCCGCTCCCCCTTAAAGAGCACTTCTTCATCTAATAACAAAATATTTTTCTAAGTCTGTGTTCCGAATTAGTGAACATACATAATAAGTGCGAGTTTGATTTTTTTGTTTTGTTTTGTTTTTAATTTTTATAGCACTAAACAGCTCACGTGAAAGAAGTTAACATATTTACACTGCTGGCTCTTAATGTGGTTAGCTTATATATGGTGTAAATGGCATTATGAAGTTACTTTAATAGCAGTCGATACTTGAATATATCAAAACCTGAAGTACCGGTTTGTTAACTGAACAGACGTGAAGATAAAAGGAATCTATTGAGGCTGATAAACAGCCGTTTATTAATTCTGCCTCAAGTAGAACTTACCCTGACGACAACACACACACACACACACACACACACACACAATGCTCCTTCCCTCTATGTTCACCTGCTGCTGAGTGATTTAGCTTCTCTCTCAGTGCAACAACATGAGGTTAGAGGTGAGCACTCTTCCCCCAGGGGGTAGACGGAGAAGCTCTCAGCACTACAAAGACCAGGGACAAAGGCGCAGAGCAAGGAGCAACATGCACCTGAAGCCCTTTGCTCTGTCCTGCCGTCCCACACCGGCAGCTTTTAAGACCCAAAGTGTGTCTCTGTTCAAGCCACTGTGCCCAGTTTGTTAAACGGCATTCCTTTCACTTTTACCTGAGGTTCTAATCCCAAATTTTTTCACTTGAGCTGAACTTCTATATGTACTGTTTTTGATTTGTTTTTTACTTTCACCCATCCCTCTCAGGCTGTTAAGATTTTACGAAGCAGTAAGTATTAGATATTAGATGCCCTTTTTGAAGAGGTAAGTTTGAAGCAATGAGTGGACTTTGATATTTTGCTTGGTGCGTGCGAGCTAGCTGGTGATCTTATAGTGTGTCTGTGTGTGCGGCACAAAAGATCAAAAGGGGCAGGTTGCTTAACCTGCTGACTTGTCTAAGCGAGACAAAGGGCCTGACAAAAGAAGGCAGAGAAAGACAGAGAGCTACTCCCTTCATTATGTCCCCCTTCTCTTCCCTGGACAGTGTTCTTCTTAAGATCCGGAGCCCTGAGAGAGCGAGCGGCGCACATTTCTCACTGAAGGATGGGCTAGGCCCTGCATGTCTCAGTCTCAAAGCACCAGCCAAGGGCTCTAAAGCGCCACAGACAAAGGATAAAGAAAGGAAAGGACACTTTTATCTGATGCGCAGATTATAATCGTTCCACGCCCTCTCCCTTCCTGCAACTCCACCCTAAACTTAAAGAGTTCCTGCGTCTAAAAAGATTAATTCAGGATAATGAAGAACTTGTGTGCAAAAAAAAACAAAAGGAAAAAAAAAAGAATAAATAAATTAAATAAGGATTAGCAAGACCTTAACGCCGTGTTGAGAATATTTTTGTCAGGTTTTGTTTTCTGGGGTCGTTTAATTTTTAGGATAACATTATTGAAATGCATATATAGCCTTTTTTTTATAATGTAAAGTATAAATCTATGGGAAAAAATATATAGTGGAAGTTCTTTGAAAGGCACTGTTAGAAACTGTTTCATAAAAGAAATCTTGAGGGTATTTTTAGTGACAGTTTTGTTGCAATCTGTATTCTGAATGAGTTGTTGGTAGATTAGGAGCAATAGTAGTAGGTTTTTTGCAGGTTTTGTGACCAGTTTTTCCTTTTGGTTTCTTTACCTTTTTTGTATTGTGCTGAATGGCTGTCTTCTGGAGATCAAAAAAAGAAAAGAAAAATAAACTTGGAATACCTTTTCAGAGTATGAAATATTGTTGTCGCTGCTGTAAATACTGTCAGGATGAAACAAAGAATAGCTGTACAGTTTTTTTTTTTTCCTATTATCACTCAGAGTGCTAGAGAGGGGTGAGTGGTTAAAAAAGGAAAAAAAGGAGACTTCACCCACTCTCCAACTGGACTCATAAGCACTCTTCTGAAATATCCACAGAGGAGTGGGGTATTTTTTTTTTGTTTGTTTGTTCCCCCCCCTTCCTCTGCCATGCCTTTAACGGGAAACGGTTTCCCATCGGCAGTGCCCTTGAAGTTGCACCAGCATTCATTTCTTTAATTTTCCTAACAGAACGATGCATCAGACGAGCGGTGGGGTAACGGTGATGTCACAGCGCGGCCCGTTGGCAGCCTGTGCTCTTTGTGTCATCCAAAAAAACAAGGGCAGATTTCCGCCAACGTAGCTCTAGATTTGACCCAAGAGACACACAGGAACTCATTGTCATCAGAAGACTAGTGCCATCCATGGATGGGGAACACTGTACAGTGACAGATTAAAGGAAAAAAAAAACAGACTGCAGATTGAAGGGGGAAAAAAACAGCGATTTGTACCCCCTTTTCACTGGGTTTAAAAGTTGATGAAAGTTTGGAATTTTGTGGAATTTCTGTATGCTTTGCAGTACGTGCGCATGTGTGTGTGTGCACTGTATATGACTGCGTGTGTCTGCGTGAGAGAAAAGACCGATTATGAGAACCTGTGAACCAGTGTGTGACACAATTCTCAACACTGTGGCCCCTCCCCCACCCCTGGGAGTACCATCCTGACATGTAAATGACTCTCATTAAGCGTTGGCAACATGTGTTTGGTGTGTGCGCATGTGTGTGTGTGTTGCGATAATTTCCTCTGATCTGTTTTCTGACCTGTTTGAAAGAGGTTTTTGTTTCTCGATGCTTTCAGTAGTAATTCCTTTTTTATTATTATCACATTGCTCCTCTTTTATTGTAAATATCAATGACGTGGACTTACAGTGATAAATACTGCCTTTGTATAACTTTAGCAATATGTTATGTAAATAATGTTTTGTTGATGCTTTTTGTATGACATTATTATTCAATTTTAGTGCAGTAATTCCAACTGGAACAGCCATGTTTTTCGGATACAGTCTGAATAGTTACACAGGTTGTAAAAACAAAACTCATGACATGGCTGCTTTTTTTTTTTTTTTCCTGTTATCGGTGTCTATTTGTCTTGCAGATTTTGTGTAATTTATTGGTTTAATTTATCCTAATTTATTTGATGTTGTTTCATTTTGTTTTTTCAAACAGGGAAGGCTGTACTGCATTTGAATAAGTAGAACCAACTTAAAAGATTTTACACTTTAATGAATTTACAATTTCAAAAAAGAAAAAAAAGTTAAATTGACAGAAAAGATGAGTGGGGATTTTGGCAGCTACGTGAAACTGGATGGTTAAAACAAACAAAAAAAAAATGGATTTGACAGGGCAGAGGGTGGACTTGAAAGCCGAAACTAGTTTGAAGCAGTTTTGTATTTTCTCTTGAGATTTTTTCCCTTGTATTGCTTTGGCCCAGCCCAAAAACAACCAGTAGTCAAATTGCCTTTCGTGCCTTCACCCTCTATGAACTGAATGTATGTGCAGTATATATGCAAGCTTGTGCAAAATGAATAAAAAATTGAAATAAAAATGAAAAAGAGAGTGAAAAGTGGCAGCTGTTTGTGGTTTGTTTTCTGTGTTTGTGTTTAAAGCATGGGGGGGAAAAAATCTGACTTTATAAAGATATCTATACTTATAAATATACATGAATGCTGTAAAAGCTGGTGCTTTCAGTGAAAAACATACTAGCAGAAATTATTTTGTTCCGCTAGCAAGCATTAAAAAAAAAGAATCATGGAAATTGAAATAATCAAATGATCAATTTAGAAGTGCTGTGGTAATTTCAGTTAGCTTCTGTATAAGCTGATGGGTGTGTAAGGCAGTTTATTGGGTTTCTGTGGCCAAAAAGCAATAGGGTTCAGCTAGTAATGGCCATAGTTGAGAGTTCTGTAATGACTAATCAGCTTCAGGGTAGCTTTTAAAATTTGAATGTAACAACTTCCTTTAACCGCATGATAAAAGGGATAGGAAAACTGCAACAAAGGGGATATCTTGTCAAGAAAGACAAAAATAATAGAAGAATAGAAGAAGAATAACGGTATGATAACAGTCAAATCTTTTTTAGAGTAAAAAAATGTTATGGATTATCGAAGGTACAACGTTTCATGCTGGGAAATCTGTCAGTACTTTACTGTAATTTAATGGTGAATGGTATTCGCTGGAAATTTCCTACCTTGCTTCCCAGGTTTTTTGGTTATCAAAGGATCACTGGCGACAGTGCAATTTATTCTGTCCTGTTTGAGTGAATCAGAGCTGTCCTGCTCGCAGAGTGATCATTAATTAGGAGTTTGGCTGCAGAGAACCATCCTCCCATCATAGTTTCTCTACAGGCTCCGGAGACAACTGCAGGTGCTGCCTCATCAGGCTAAATGCAACAATCGAGCACGGGCGCATACACACAGTGAAGTATTCTCCTCATTAGAAAAAAGGGTTGCAGGAAATAATTAAAGGATTTATGAAAGACTTTGTAAAGTGGGAAAAGGGGGATTATAAATGTTTAGAAAACAGTCTGAGGACCGAGCAAAGAGACAAACCTCTTGAAAGTGAATTCACAACTGAAGCTGAGGAGTCGTCGTTTTCATTATTAATCTGTGGTTATTGTCTCTGTCACGCTTTTTTTAGTAGTGAGAAATGCTGTGAAGCAGTTGCGTTTCTACTGATCGGCTAACAATCCAAAAGAAATGAAGAAGAGACGCATTGTATGTGTTTTTATTCAAAAATGTGTCATCTTTAATGTTCATTATTTGTCCATCGGGCAATTATCCATGTAATCGTTGCAGTTTTAACCAATAAATTATGTGCGTGTGTGCGTGTTTCTTCAAATTACAATAACGTTTGGCCATAAAAAAGAGACGCTGATCAAAAATCATTTTAAAAGAAGATGCATGACTCATCCCATTATATTTTCCCTATTTGTCAGTTTTCTAAAAATATGTGTTTGTGAGTTTAGGAATCACTTACGAAGAACGTGGGACTATTTTTTTTTTTTTTAAAGGCACGGTTCGTTCTCTCTGTATCATTTTGCTTTTTTCTTATGGTGACCTCGGTTGTACTCTCCACCACGCCTGCCCGTTGCTGTTCCTTTTCTTCCTTTGTTCTTGCCTGACTGCTTTTCACTCTTTTTGCTTTGATGCTCATTTTTGGAGTTGCTTCTTTTGTGTCTTTCTTGCTTGCTTGCTTGCTTTTATTCTTTTCTCTCTCCCTCTCTCTCGTGTTCTTTTTTTCCCTCTCGTCCTCTGCCTGCCTCCCTGCGCTCGCCTTAACCGGAGGCTACAGCTCCTTAGGTTGGGCTGAGACAGCATCTTTGTACAACACCGACCGTCTGCTCTGTAATCAAATACCATCTGTCGCTACATCTGAAGACTCACTCTCTCGCTTCCTCCACCGCGCGCACACGCAAGCTCGCACGCAGGCACATGCACACACACCACATCTGTGCTTCCTACTCTTGAACATTGTGTGTGCACCTGTGTGTGTGTGTGTGTGTGTGTATGTGTGCGCGCATGGTTTATGTACAGTGACCCATGTACTTACAATCATTCCACCTGATTCATTCTTGGCCTGCAGAGAGGAAGCCACTAGAGTCACTTTCCCTGCTTCCTGTTTTTTCCACTGACCCTGCTGAGGGTTCAAAGGTCATTGTCTTCAGGTATCCATGTTTGTTCTGTGTGTCAGCAAGACCTTGGCTGCCGTATCACACAGGAGATAGTGGACTTTAGCTCCTCAGTCTTAGATCAACGGCCCACTATCTCAAAGGCTGCCAGCCTTTCCCAATGTTTGTCCAATGTTTGTCCCTGCTCCGGCACACAAAACGTTGACATGGTCCCCAAGGTCTCTATCCAAGTCCCTCCTCCCTTCGTGATCACTTGTTATCACACACACACTCAGGTTCAAGAACATTTTCCATTTAGTTAAGAGTGTTGTTTTAAGCTGGAAAGGCTTCCTTTAAGCTTTCATCACGCATTTAGTCTAAAAGTGTGTTTTACAGCTCGGTGGCAGCGAGGGATTTACAGAACGCCAACCCAACAACAAATAGAAGAACTTTTAGTAAATATTACCACACACAAGAGCTGACGTAATTCCCCGTACTGGGGAACCTTTGTGATGAAGAAACACAAGGACTTAGGATTTCATTTCGATTTCTTCTCTGTGCAATCCTCCTACTAATGACCAAATGAGCTGTCCACTCTTTGAAACATTTTGACACCTACTCCTGCAAAATGACTGCGGGCTAAAAGCCTGAATCGTAGAATAATTCCGTCTTTATACAAATAATGGACATTTGCCCGCATTTGTGCATCACCTTTTCTTGCTCATCTGTGCTTTTATTTGATTATTGGACCTATAATTAAACAGAAAAATGATTCGGGTTTAATCTGAAACCATGAAAAGCGATTTCCGCAGCGCACAGATTGATGGATTCATTCTGCATGTGTTGGTGATTTAACACTGGATTTCAGCTATTGTCGATGGAGCAGCACACCGGTCTGCTCCAGAGCCACTGGCAGAATCTGGGATTAACTCTGGGCTGCCCACATTTTGGCACCAGTGATGGGGACACCTAGTGGTTAGTATGCACAGTTTAGACTCACTGATTTTTTTTAAGCATGTCCCATCTTGTCCCTATTTGCGCGCTTCTGTTTATTCTTCATTCACTTATTTCTTCAATTCTTCTGCTTTCATTTTTCCTCCATGTGTGCAAATTCGTTTGTGCAATTGGAAGATTCCAGTTGGGCAGCTCATTGTGGCCTCTTTTTCCTCCCAGTCTCTCTCTCTTTCTCTCTCTCTCTCTCTCTCTCTCCCTGGAAGGCTTGAACGCAACTGGAGCCTCGGAGGCTCAAGAGAGGAGCCTGGGAAAGAAGGAACAAAGGGCCGTCCATCTGCAGCTATCACCACTCTGCACTTCCTCTCCTCTCTCTCTCTCTTTCTCCCCCTGTTCTTCCCTCCCTCGGTTACCCTCTCTTCCCTCTCCCCACTGGCCAGCGCCCCAAATTAAGACTTCAGACAAGAAAATGGGCTCAATAAAAAAGGGAGAGAAAGCGACAGAAAGAGAGAAAGAAGGAAGTCCGTAACAAGCCAAGAGGAGCAAAGCGACAAAGCCTCTGTTGTTGGATGGCAGGGCCCCACTGTCGCTCTGCGAGGAACTGTCACTGTGTCAACTTGGACCTCTTGTTGCGAGGAGCACAAACACAAACCATCAAGAACGAGCGCACAAAACACACACCCACCGACATAAAACATGCTGCGGAGGAGACTAAGCGCGTGCTTCCATAACCACAGAATAAAAATAAATAAATAAAAAGGCTGCACAAAGATATGGGATGTAAACTCAGAGACACGCACGCACAGAAAACATGCCAAGCACATACTGATCATCCAAATTAGTATAGACAGTGTAGGTGAGAAGACAGCAACTGTGAATCCCCGCAGCACCCCTTCATTTTAGCTGCCAAGAAATGTCACAGGGGGCGAAGTGAGAAGGGAGGGACTTCCCTGAAAACTGAAAGAAAAGTGAATGTTTGTGAATGTGTGCACATGTGAGAACATGTGCTAAAAGTAGCCAGTTGAAACGAAAAAGAAAGAAATTTTTATATATAAAACATATCAGCCCACTGAAGACACCCACTAAGGCCTTGAGGATGAGGTGGGTGTCCCAAGGGCAAACACCTGTTAACAGGTTTTATGAAGCACGCAAACACACAAACACCCAACCTTGGTAGAGTTCTCAAATAACGATGAAAGACTCCCTTTTAGATGTTTTTCTTCATTAAGAAGCTCTTTAATCACTTAAAGAAGATACGTTCACAGGGAGCGTGTTTGTGTGTACATAACTGTGCATTGGGGGCAGAGATAGAAGCTGAACTGGTTTGGCTTCTTCCAGGCTAAACTGGGTCTAGTGGGTCCAAGACAGATGGCACTCGGGGCAAAGCCAGTCTGGGATCTCTCTCTCTCTCACTCTCACTTGCTCTGTCTCTCTCTCCATCACTCCCTCATACACACACACAAACACACATCTCTTTTAATAGCCATTATTGGCATCCTTTGCCTCTTCCAGATCCCTGAAACAGAAATCACAGAGCCCCATTATATTTCCTTTTGACCCATTTGGCAAGATGATGGGAGCATCGAGTGCTGGATTAAATGGAAAGCAGTTTATAATCCAGTAATTCTAATGTTTTAATTACTTAGATGAACAGGAGGTGTTTGAGCAAAGGCTAATCTCTGAGACATAAGGGTGAGAGAGAGAGAGGCAGAGAGAGAGAGAGAGCGAGAGAGAGAGAGCGAAAAAGGGTGGGGGGGAAATTTGTCTTATTCTTTGTAATGCACACATAGGCTTGCTTATGGAATTTTAGCTGCGTATTAAAGTTCATCACCTGTTATCAACGCAGATTAAAAGATTCACAGACTTTATAATTGACATTAAGGTGAGCCCACCAGGGCTGAGGTGCGAAACCATTATCATGCTTGAACATCGCAGCGCATTTGCACACAGTCTACGTGGTTCTAGTTTTACGTTTCTAAACTACATTCACAAGTGTTTTGACTTGAGATCTGCTGTATCTTGAGCGACACCCATAGCTGTAACTGATCCCACAATTGTCTTTGATAGCCACCCCTCCTGTCAATCAAGCAGTAGGACAAAGGCTGCTAAAGCAAGGCTGATGACCTCATGCCTGGGGTCTGCTCCATACCGAAGGGGTCTTAACACCGTACAACTTGCCTTTTGTGTCTGGAGCCATTTTTCAGTACCGAGAATCGACATGCAGTATCTCTTGGGGTTCGGGATGCATGCACATACACACCCACACACACACATTCGCCAACACACATCCCCTTGATCCATGGGCTGGAGCGTTGAGCCAGGAGTGAGCCTTAAGACAAGGAGTGACAACCGGGACAGCTGCAAGGGTTGGAAGCCAATCTTATTCCAATCCCCCCTTCACCCATCCCCGCTACCCCCAACCACCACCACACACACACACACACACACACCGTTCCACAACCACAGCCTCCAGCCAGCCAAACAAGCCATTGTTTCTGGCGAGGGCCTGTGGTATTTCATTTGTCATGAAATGGATACGGACACGGGATGACCATGAGGTTCTTTCTCCAAAAAAGAAACTGCTACCGCTACTGCTGCTGCTATGGCTGCTGAGCACCGACTGCAAACTCACCTCATCCTTAACCTTCTAGTGCAGTTTGCCCCAAGCACCTTGCTATGAACTATTAATAAACCTGCTTTTTCCAAGGTAGAAAGGTAGGGAGGGGGCGGTCCGAATGGTATTGTTTTCCAAAGGAGCATAAGAAGAAGGAAAACGAGATAGAGTGTGGGAGGGAGGGAGGTCAGGCTATGTGGCAATGTGTTTTTATCATCCTTTATAGTCTTCACTTTCTCAGGTTTCTGAGCAGACTTTAGACATGTTAGGCTTGAGAGCCAGGTAGATCACCAAGGTCCTGGTCAGCTGTTGTCAGTCGCTGCTTAGGATGAGTTTGGTTCTGTGGGTATTATGGCAGAGGGGCGATATCAGCCCCCAAATAATTGGCCAACCTTTACACGTTCACATGGCTGCTTGATGCTAAGCTGCTAGCACATGCCACATCCCAGAGAAACTTTCAGCACGTAGTTAAGAGCAAAAAGCAGGATCTGACAGCTGAACTTCTCCAGGCATGTATGAAATCAGCAAAGATGTTATGATGTTCATCACCCTTGCAGTTCCTTCACCTTTAGGTTTCCATGTCCAAAAGAGTTCATGGACATTAAAACAATACCCCTCTATCTCCGTCAAGGGCATTCCTTGGCACAACAATAGGACCATACCCTTCCATATTTTCCTTTCCTCCCCTCCCTCCTCATTCTCCAGCCCCTCCATCAAAGAGCATTCCAGCTCCAGAGCCCCCTAAGCCCTTCACTCTGGGCCTGTCCATGTGACACGGCACGCAGACAGTCATCTTTAAGAATTGATTCACTCTGGTATCCAAAGCTAGGGAGCTTGGCTGCCAAGATACCCAGCATAGGCGCCACTCATGGGGTCCAGGTACACAACAGCTGCTCCCCAACAATAAAGGCAAAAAATGGAAGGCACTTAGGGAGAAGATGCAGCCCTAACCTCTATCCCAAGCCTGAACTGGTCACCTTGAGCCAGTTGTTGCCTGCCAGCCTTCCGAGACGACAAACCAGAGTACAACTTTGAGATGAAGTTAGTGGAAGGGGGATGAATATTGAAAGGCATATATAATTCACAAGAGAGACAAGAGAGAGCGGGGAAAAGAGGGAAGGAGAAATATTTTTATTTCCTTGGAAGAATTGCAAAGTGACAGCTGTGCGACCAAGATTGCACAGTGACACATGGAACACCATAAATAAGACAATGGCATGTTGTTTTCTTCTGAGGCACATCGTCTCGCTCGGAGGTCAAGTGAAGGAGATGCCAGCCCATTCCAGAAACCTCACACACATTATGCACACGTAGAAGTAACCTCAGGAATGCCGTGATACTACAGATATAGATCACAAATCATGCGGAAGGAGACAGGTGAGATATTACCTCACCTGAAGTGTTTCCATAAACTCCAGTGTACCAAAGCCTTGGGAAGTAGCATCACTCTTCAATCAGGTCCTGACCCACACATACTTTGATTTATGATCATACGATCTAGCACATCATCCATCATAAATAAGGGAGATTAGGTGAATAGACTGAGGCTGTGGATACAACAATTCCAGCTTTAGAGATGATGTATTGTAACTGCACAGTCTCGAAAACTACAGCAGCAAATTAAAGGATCAGTTTTCTATATATTAAGGAGCAGAGCAAAGGTGAAGACAGAGAAAAGGGAAGTTAAGACAACAAAAGGAAGCGAGACAGACAAGGACAGAGGGGAACTTGGCACTGGCAGCCTTCCTGCTGAAACGGAAAGGCAAAAGTGGAAAAGCAAGAGCAGTGGAGAGTCGGGGAGAGAGGGGAATTTGCAAAAGCAGCTCGGGAGGGCCCTCATTACGATATTAAACAAGATTTAATAAGTGAGAGTGATTTGATGAGGTGATTATCCTGGCCCATTAATCAAGCAGGCTTCTAGCCTCGCTGTAATATGGCCCATCTTTCCGCATGTACCAAAGCCTCTTTAGATGCTGAGCTCCTTACTGTACTAACGCCGCTTCAGAAACACCACCAGCCTGGCAGGAAAAAAAAAGGCATATTACGTCTCATCTCTCAAGCCTCTGGGTATTTTTGAGACTCGCTCATCCCTCCACCTCCCCATCCGCGCTTCTGGTGCATCTGATAAATTGAACTCCTTAACATGTGGGTCAGAAAGTAAAGTCTTATCAGAGGAAGCTAAGAGTGATAACTGGCAATGATAACGAAAAGGCATCTGTTGGCTTTAAGGCTTTTGGTTTGAGAACAGAAGTTTTACAGACTCCATTGGATTGATGGGTTTTGAAAAGAGGTAGGGGCTTCGAGTACGCGTATACGTGTGTGTGGACGGGCTGATTCATAGAATGCTTCTTGGGAAAATAAAGTAAAACTTCCATGAGAACATGTGAGAGCAAGCACAGTCCACTGTGTATTTGCAAGTAGATCACAAAAAAACTAATGTGACCTTGTAGAACTTGTAAAACACAACTTTTGGAGGCACTGCAGTTTCCCAAACCCCAAGAAAGTCAATTTCCAAAAGCATGTGTTTAGAATTGACCCTCAAAAACCCAGTGATATAAAAACAACCCCCCCCCCCCCCGCCAAAAAAAAAATTGTAAGTCACTCAACATTCAGACAAGGGTTGATATAAAAAACACTGACCGATCACTGATCTGGGCTGAGATCAATGACTGGTCAGTCAGCCTCATGTAGGTCTGAAAATAACACTGTAGCACTCACAGCTACAACACTAACACTAACACTAGTATGTAGTTCGCCAAAGTAAGGCACAGAGGGAAAAGCACGAAAACATCATCCAGTCAATCATGGATATAAAAAAAAAGCTAATAAAGTGAAAAATGGATCAAAGCAATTACAAAGAAAATTATGGAAAAAAGTGAAAAAAACAAAAATATCCTCATCAGATATCCTGTTATCTGATGATTTTTAAACATACTGGAAAATGATGTAAGTTCCTGACTTTTTTTTAAACTTATGGGTCAAAACCTCTTTCAGTGCCACAAACTGCAGGAAATAATGCACAAGCAGAGAAAACAGCTTAAATTCACACGATGAGGTCTGTTTTCAGTGCACTGCCTGCTAATTGGAAATCTGACTCATGCGTTTAAAATGTCTAAACACCACCTTTATAATGCATTTCAGTTATGTTTGTGCGCTACTGAGCAGCTGCCTCAAGTTGAAGATGAGGGTGAATACAATTTACAGGCTGCACCTATTTCATGATGCACATCTCCAAAGCACATTTGGGAAAAGTAACATCCTACTTCTCTAAGCCTGGATGGCAGCATTTTGCTATTTAGCTACATTTGTGAGTAGGAATAATAATAATTTTTTAAAAAGCGCCACATGCTGTGCACCAATGAATGGAAGAGCTACACAAGGTGAACTGGAATAAAAAAAACTAACTGTCAAGTAATTTTGATAATTTGGGAATTGTTTGATTTTTCAAGCTGAAATGCTGAAAACTGTGATTTCACATTCTCAAAGCTGAGAATTTAATGCTTTGCTTTTTCTGTTACACGTGTCATCTGAAATGTTTGACTGTTAAAAGCAGCTAAACCTTATCATTACAGAACAACAATAAGATATCCTAAAATAACTTGTGTTTAAGGAGAAACTTTCTAAAGCTTTAGCCCAGTCAGGGACTTCCTGATTCCAAATATTTATAATAATTTTGTCATTTACAGTGCGCAATGATGCAGCAAGGGTAAATATAACCTCAAGAGTGGGAGAGAATAGGTATTACAAAGACAGCTAACCCCCCCAAAAACATTTTAAAAGCTCAAGTGGAAGAAGATTACATTAAAGCAGGCGTGGGACGGAGCTTTTTCTGGGAACTGCCTGAGAGTATTAATAAAATAAGCACAGAAAATATAATACAAGAATGTTTTTATCAACATAATCCAGAGAGATGAGGCCAAACCAACCTGGAATATAATCCCAAGGAGAAGGTCCCCTGGTTATCTGTCATCAGGGACACACACCCATACACACATATGGACACACGCTAATACACAGTCTCTTTCCATGTCTCGCCATCGCTTCAAATAATCGACTCATAATCTTAAAAGGATCTTGTCCTTTCGGTTTCATCTTTACTGCAAGGGTCAAGAGGTCAACTGCTGGGTGAAGCTATCAAAGTGAATATTGACATCAATATAGCGTGCATTGAAACTGCTTTTTTTTAATAGCTATTATAGTCGTACGTAACTCCTAAACGTGTTTAGATTTGATGGATTTTAGTTTAAAATCAAGTGGTTTTCTCTAAATTCCTTTTACATAAATTGTAGGTGTGAAGTATCCTGCTCAATTTACGGTGCCACAACTTATAATAAAAGAAGTAGCAAATATTTTGTGAGGACTGCCTGAGTGAGAGAAGTAGGCGTTTTACTTGAAGGACAGATCCAACATGAATTCGGTAGCTGACACTTGGAGGACTGTAAGACAATGTCGAGCAACTTTCTCTGTCACTCTGTCCCTCCCTCCTGCATCCTCTCTCTCGCTCCCTCTCTCTCTCTTCTGTATCTAAGCAGCATAATTTGAGTAAATGACAGGGGAACATCTGCTGTGCATAAGAGAGAGGCCAACACTTTAACATGCAGATGTCTCTCTCCATCTGCATTAATTCAATAATTACCGCAATGGAGGGAGGAGAAAAAATCTTTTTTTATAGCTTAAGACAATGTTATCTGTGCCAGTTGGTATGGGGAGGGCAAATGAGGGGTTGGGGGGTGCGTGAATGAGTGTGTGTACGAGTGCATGTGCTGCTGGAGGTTTGCGAGAGGAGGGGTAGATTATTACACCATTTAGCCAGAGCAAGCTGTCACATTGCAGAGAATCTCACTAATTCCATTGTGCCCTTGGTGAGTCACTGACAGACTCCAAGTGACTGATGATGCCTCAACGCCACCACTTGGCCACTGGACGACCAACCAGCTTCACTTAGGATATAACCGCACATGTCTTACATTTAATGTGCGTGTGTGCAATGGGGGATGATTAACCCGAGTATTTTAATGCCTGCAGGGGTATGACAGGGTATGCATGGGTATTTAGTGGACGGTGTACGTGGTGGACATAGTGCTCGGAGTTGTGCTCAACGAGTTGAGTTTTTTGTTGAATGAGACCAAAAATTCCCTTCCCTCGTGCCTTCAGAGCTGTTAAATGCCATTTGGAAAACTCCCAGTGTCGTAAGATTTTGACTCAAAGGAGGTTTCTTTGTAGCTACTCTATCATAAAGACCTTTTAAAAGCAAGCACTAGTGGGATGGTGGTCTTTCCAGCAGGTTTCGCCCATATTTGCAAAGGATTTCCAAAGTTATGTTCGACTGACTGCTCAAGACTTTGACCAGTCCTTATTTTTTAGTTATTTATTTTGTCCAAAAGCTTAGAAAGTTAGTTTTAAACTTCCATTTCAGAGTTACTGAGGTTGCAGAATTTAGAAATAGTCTGATCTGTTTTGCCACATCTTCTTTAAATATTTATAGCAAGTTTCTTGGAGTTGATTTATTTACCCGACATGAAGTGAGATTTAGCAAATTCCAGTAAAGTTCCCGATAATTAACAAAAAGGAAGAAAAATAGGAAGTGCCAAAATGGACAAAATTTGCCGGTGCTGTGATAAATTGTCTAAATATTTTTATAAATGACAGGTTTGACTTTTGAGAAAAGATTGGGGGGCAAAAAGTGGCAATTTTATTAATTTACCTTTGAATTAACAAAATAATTGGGGAAAAAAGTGAAAATGTCTGAACACTTAATGAATTTACTGCAAAGACACCGGTCTTGAACTACTGACTTCAATCTTGTGACATTTAAAATATCAGACAATCATATTTCGATTGGACACTCTCAACAAAAATGAATAAAGGGCCACAGAGAACATTAGCATGTAATGGTTTCCATTCAAATAAACCTAATTACTTTATTGAAATGTTGGCTCCAATATCTCATTTTCAAGAAAAAGCACTTAAAAGCCATTCAGAAAAGCTCAAAGAATGTTAGACGAAATGTGAAAAAAACCTTTAAATTACCATGCACACTGTACCCAATCTCTTCCGTTTATAACGCATACCTGTGAACCAATACAGCACGTTGTAAAATGTATTAACGTGGTCCATCTAACAGAAATACCCCAACAATCATTTAATGCACCTGAATTCTCGAATAAAAGGTCACACAGTTTGTGTGTCACACTCAAACTGACAAACACAAATCATTCCAGGATGTCTCATCGTACATGTATGATAACACACATAAATAAACAGACATCCTAACATAATCCCATCAGCACGTATGCACTTGCTTCTGCAGCCACACAGCACCTTCATCCAGGCAGAGTCTCTCACACACACATATCTGACTCTTACATGCCTGCTAAACATAGGGACAAAGGAAAATATCTGTATACTTGGCAGGCCAACTTCCTTTGATTGCAGCAGTGCTGCTGTAGGAAACAATGCACAGGCACTATTAATACACCAAGGAGAAAGAGAATTCCTCTTAGAGGAAAGCTCAAAGGAGCCATCGGCCAGGCTATTTACAGACTTACTGACTGATTGGATGACTGACTGCACTATACTTAACTGTAGTCTCTGCATCTTGTCTTACGTGACTCTTTTTTTTTTTCCTGCAAGGACTGGTGATGAATACAGTATAATGTACATTAGAGGATGAGTGGTACATATTCTTCCATAATACTCCCTTTTTATTTGTTTATACATCCTTTATTTATTTGTTTTGTGACACTTTCAGTGCACAGATATTAATTAGAAGCAAGTGCTTAGGAAATGTAACAGATCTCTTACGTACTTGCTCTGCTGTGTCACATCAACACGCCTGTGACATTTGACTGGCGGTGAATAGCTGCCCAGCCACACTTATGATCGCCTCTCCTTTCTAAAAGTGCCCAGTTAAAGAGCATCAAATCCCCACTCGCTAAACCCACACAAGCCCAACCTTCATTAGCATAGCTAACAAACTCCCTGAAAGAGCAACAGTGGAGGGAGAGAACAATGGCAGTCTATTAAAGGGGAAGATGAGGGGGTGAGACGAAGCGCAGAGGGGGAGAAGCTATTGTTCTGGTCTTATTTAGCCCTTGCTGTCACCCTGCAACTGTTGTCACTTCTAAGTTTAGCTGGACGGCTGAAGAGGACGGCGAAGAGAAGAAGGAGGAGGGAAGGAGGAAGAGGATAGGAATAGGGTAGGGAAAGATGGAGGACAGAAAAGATAGGGAAGAACTGAAGACAGTTTTGAACCAAACAGTTTTGTGGATTCCCTACAAACTTGGGAGCTCCCCAGTAACTAAAAACCTTCAAGGGCTTTTTTCTTGCATTTGCATTGCCAGTGGAAATTCTGTAGCAACACAAAAGCTGCTTGGTACAGCCAAGGTTAAATTGAATACTGCATCCAGAGCATATGGGCTCAATAAACCCGAGACAGCAGTGTTTTGAATTAACATTAAATACTGAAGTTTAAACACCAACTCGAGCTTGATTTAAAGCCTGAATTACAGAAGGATGAGAGAATACAAAAACTAAAAAAAAAAAAAAAAATGTTACAAGTAGGTACACATGTTCGGTTGAATGTTAAACCAAATATCTAATCAGTCAATCACAGCAACATTTAAGCATTTAGACATGGGTACGACGACCTAGTGAAGACAAACCAAGCATCAGAATGGGGACGAGAGGAAGAAAGGTCATTTAAGTGACTTAGTGTGGTGTGGTTGTTGGTGCCAGACAGGCTGGTCTGAGAATTTCAGAAATTGCTGATCTACTGGGATTTTCCCACACAACCATCTCTAGAGAATGGTCTAAAAAAGCAAAAAGGAAAGCGAAGAAGAAAAAGAAGAAGAAGAAGAAACCCAGTGAGAGGCAGTTCTGTGGGTGACTATGCCTTATTGATGCCAGAGGTCAGAGGACAATAGCTGGACAGCTTCGTGCTGGAGCAGGGTAACAGTAATAGTAGCAGAAGACCACATCGGGGGCCGCTCCAACAGGAGTGTCAACAGGAAACTAAAGCTACAATACACAAAAACTGGACAAAAAAGATTGGACAAAATGTGCCTGATGTGATGAATCTCAATTTCTGTCGCCACATTCAGAAGGCTGGGTCCGAAATTGGTATGTGGTGGAACAGGATATTCATATTATGGAGTTCCAGTCGACAAATCAGTTTCGTGTTCATTAACTGAAAACCACCTTGAAACTGAAGAAGATGTCATTTCCTTTACACAAGAAATTCTTTTGTTGCATGTCAAGGGAAGAAACACAGTATTTGTTAATGCCCATAGGTTGTAGACTTCAGGAAGACCGACTGAAAATTATTAATACTAGCGACAGGGTGAGGAACTTGGTTATTTGAGAGGGAAGGTTTGGATAACTTTTTTTCCTTTAATAAATGAAATCATCATTTAAAGCTCCATTTTGTATTTAAAAACAAATAAAATTGGAATATTCAAAAACTCCTAAATCGTTTCTGTTTAGGATGAATTTTGTGTTCTGTAACCTAAAGTGGTTTTAATTCAAATAAGATTAAAATGATTAAATTGATCTGCATAATATCTAACCTTATTTATATTTATCTTCAAAGTCCATGAACTCAGAGGTTATGCCTCTGGGAGATCCTCTGATTTGAGTTCAACTAGCATATACAGTACTAAGTACTTTATTTACTTACCTACGTATTGCAATGGCTTTGAGCTTTGATAACTTTGTGAGAGTTATGAGAAAATAAAATATAATTTGTGCACGCTACAACAAAAAAGTTTTGTGTAATGTGGGAAGAGACCAGAAGTCTGTTGGCCTCTCTACTTTTACCTCTCTGCAACACCCATCTCTATACCTGAATTTGCTTTTGAACAAACCAGATGGCTTTAAAGTTTTTTGACTGTCTTGCATGGTTTTGATGCTACTGATAAACACAAACACACACACACACACACATAGTCACGGACAGGCTCAGAAGGTAAAAACAATAATGGTCTCATTGTCACAAGTGGTAAAAGAAGAGGAAGACTGAGACAGAATAGCCCAGCTGTCTGCTCATAAAGCAGCCGATGGCTGAGGCGCTAAGCCCTACAGTGAAAGCAGAGCTTAGGTGGGTGACACAGGGCAGTAGACCCCAATCAGCCCTATAGTGTAAGGCAAGAGCCAAAGCAAAGACACATGGATAAACAGTGGGAGATGAGGGTCTGCGCCTGCAAAGCTCACAGAGCTAAGACGGCAGAGTAGGCAAGCAGGGACTGCATTCCCCCCCTATCCAGGAGTGGAGACAGTGGGGTTGAGGCTTTAGGTTTGGCTCCCCAGCTGAAAGACAAAGGACAGAGTAGGATGAAAGACACTGTCTCAGTCAAGTCAACGAGTTCATCAGAAAGACTGAGGAATTACTGTAAATTGCCTCAACTCAGCTGTGGGGAATATAGGGACAATTACACAGGGTCTTGGCATGTACCCACTTCTAAAACACAGCCTGGAATTATCAATTACTCTGTCCTCACTTCTCTCCACTACATGCAAACACACAACACTGTCCATCTCTCAAGCCGTGCACTGCTGTTGACCTGTAGTTAGCACAGCAGCCTGGAAACAGCTTGCGATGACAAGGTCATGAGTACGAGGTGACGAGGGCTCGGTCACTGCCTCTCCAATTCCAAAAGTAGGAAAGGTCTTTAACCACAATGGATTTCACACACAACCCTCCACGACCTCACTGTAAAGAGGTATTAGCAGGTGCTGTTTTATGAGCTCAACAATGCGGCAATATACTGCATATTTCCATTAATAGTGTGGCCACAATTATAAGAGCCTGAAAACAGCAACAGAAGAAGTGAGAGAGAAAAAGAGGTCTGGTGATATGAAGATGGTAAAACTGATTTGTTATAAGCTTTTTGGTTTGATCAGGTTGGAAAAAACTACGCAAACCAGCACTGACACTGTACACAATTGCATATTCTTACCTAGTCCACATCTCCAAAACGTGAAAACACACTCTTTAATTCACTGGCCCAGTCTTGTTTAAACTGGGAAGGCTGAGTAACAGCCTTTTTTTTTTATTTTCTTTAGGGTAAAACCCAGGGAATAGGGAACTCCAGGCCTCGAGAGCCGGTGTCCTGCAGGTTTTAGATGTGTCCTTGATCCAACACAGCTGATTTAAATGTTAAACTACCTCCTCAACATGTCTTGAAGTTCTCCAGAGGCCTGGTAATGAACTAATCATTTGATTCATGTGTGGTGACCCAGGGTGAGATCTCAAACCGGCTCTCGAGGACCAACGTTCCCTACCCCTGGTTTAACCCAAGGACTAAAAATCTACCTGTTTATACAAAAGACTTTCTTTTGGGCCAAACAGGCCTTGAGTCTACAACATCTTGTTCTAACTTTAACTCTTTCCCCCTTGGACACCAGTAGGGATAACCCTTGTTTTTCTTTTATGAACTCAGCAGTTTGTGTCATATTTCAGGTCTGCTTCTAGAACAAAATGATTGGGTATCAGAGAGTGAGAGTCAGTGAGAGTGATCTCTGCCTTTACAGTTTACTAGGGCTACCCTTGGAAAAACCCAGAACCTGTTCTAATGGTCGTCAAACCAAAACTCACCATTAAAGGTACACTGGAGGTCACAAATGTCATCTTTATGGGATGGTACCATGGTTAGCACTCTAATCTCACAGGAAGAAGGCCAGTGGTTTAAGCCCTGACTGTGTTTTTCTGCGTGGGGTTTTCTCCGATATTCTTCCACAGTCCAAAGACATGCATGATCAATCAAGTGCTGTTTGAATGATTTGAATAAATACTCAAATTGAGGCCAAAAATGTGTTTCACAGGGTCATAAATACCTTCAGCCCTTGATCACAAAACTGAGTTTATTCAAGTTTGTTGTGAAATCCCAGAAATGCATTCAAGAGATCTCCCGTTCACACGAATTAGATCGATGGTAGACAACCAGGAGACATGTTATAAAGTATCAGTAAAATATCTCAAAGTGGGCTCAATCAAATTCCTGACAGCAAGATAAAAAGAACTGAACTTGTTTTAGGCCAAACAGGTCAGACCTACTGTATCTATTTAATACCTCTGTCCTGTCTCGTCTTTTGATTTGCCCTAACAGGGTTTTCTTGAGAACTAAATCTACTTAGGATTTATTGTTTCTTATTGTTCCTCATCATTGGAAAATTATAATCCATTCACCTAATCTCTTACTACCTCCCTCTCTTTTAGATCATATTCATCAAGATCATCCCCTCTGACAGAGCAAGAAATCAGCACAACGGGGAGGTCTAAAGAGATATCGTACTGGAACAAGGGGGTTTCTTCCAAATCAAATCAGGTTCCTCTGATGTAATCAAGACGAGACGCCAGAGACGACCGCATAATCTCCCAGGGACATGCTTCCCTTGCTTGCCACGTTATTAAAAAATGAGGAGGAACAAATCTTTAGATTGAAAGACTGGAAAAATGGAATTATAATAAATCGGGGGAATCTGGGGCAAGGTTGGATAAAGCCTTCAGATACAGATGAGGGGCAAATCTTCACAGTGGTTTGTGCTTGTATGTGCGCGCACATGTACTGTAATGTTTGGGCATGGTTGGTTATGAAATATTTCAATTTGCTCAAGATCAAGTACCTGACCTGAGCTTGTCTGCACTGGTGGGGAAAAAACAAAACAACCTCCCCCGAAAAAAACCCCCCACAGGAGTCCTAGTTGTCCAATAAGATAATCTGTCTGTATCTAAGGTGGCTTGTGGACTGTGATGCTTCCTGAATGGGTTCTCAATCACTTGAGGCTGTGCTTACAATAAAGCACCACATGATGGCACAATGTGACAAATGTGGATGCCAGATAGAAAAGGAAAACTCTCTCTCTCTTAATCTGGGCATTCATGATCTCCAAGATGAATAATGTCCCACTTTTATTACACAAAGTAATCAAATATTATTATAGCTAAATGTTTAACTTTATTATTTTTATGGTAACTTCAAAAACAGCGTCCACAACTCAATGACTTAACCTATACCACAGCGTGAGCATCAAGTGTCAAGACCTTCCTGGCCTTTACCACCAGATGGCCTTGTTGAATTGCACTTTAAAAGAACATAACACTGTGGATCTACTGCAGGCCATACATATGTCTTACACCTTTCTTGTGTATTCATAGTCCATTAAGATATGCAGCACAGGAAAGAAATAAAACTGAAATAGTGAAATAACTGAAAATAAGAGAACCGGTTATTGTTCCAATACAATGATTAGCTATACCACAAATTAAAAGAATGAAGAAACTCTTAAAAGCAACACCTTCTGCACAGGTGACTGAACAACCAGTCGTGGTTATTATATAGTTAACTAAAACTAAGCTCAAATAATTAGATAATCAAAAATAAATACTTAAAAGAAAATAAACACTGACCAATATAATATTCTTAATAAATCAAAACTAAACGAGACTTAACGAACTTAATGAAGAGAAAACCGAAGTCCTTGTTTGTGGTCCCAACAGATTTGTGCCTTAGGTAATAGAAACTCTTGGTAATCCTGCTACATTTACTAAATCTTCTATCAGGAACTTCCTGGGTGACTTTTGATGAAGCTTTCTTTTGTATTACTTATCACTGTGCCACACTCTGAACTTTACATTACATTTTATCACGCCTGAATTATTGTAATCAATTTTCACTTGTCCTTATAAAACCTACCAGAAATGCAGGTTGCTCAGAGTATCGGTGCGAGGCTTCTAACAAAGTCAACTATGTATCAACATGTCACACTGGTGCTAATTCAGCTGCACTGGCTCCCCATTCACTTCAGGGGGATCATTAAGATCTTAGTTTTGACTTTTAGGGTTCCGCAGGAACACACACCAGTACGCATGAGAGAAATTTTATATTCATACGTACCCAGCAGGTCCCTGAGATCATGTGATTGGGGCCGGGAGGCTGTGCAGCATCTCTCCCACTGAGCTTAAGAACTTTTGACTCTGTGGTATTTGTGCCATTTATACTGAAAGGTGATACATAAATGAAACATTACTTTACCTTTTACTTTCAGAAGGAGCCAAATCACTCTGATAACTAAATTAAAAATAAATTGGTTATGATTGTCACTTATAAATTTAAAGTTAAGTAAATAACTGACCTACGCACACGGGTCACTTCACTTCAACAACTCATCAACACTGGTCAGAGAAGACCAGACTGCTCTGAGCTGAAAGGAAGGTCACACCAACTCAAATAACCTCCTGTTACAACCAAGGTATGCAGAAGAGCATCAGTGAATGCACAACAAGGCAAATGAGCTACAGCAGTAGAAGACTACACTGGATGATACTCCTGCCAGCTAAGAAGAGGAAACTGAGGCTATAATTGGCACAGGCTCACCAAAATTGGACAAAAGAAGAATGTGGTGTATCCTGCCCTTTATTAACGCCTCAGCCTCATGGTAGTGCTGTAAAGATGTGGGCGACATTTTCCCTGGCATACTCAGATGCTCTCCACAAACACCAGAACAAGAAACGTGGGACAAAAGTCTGTGAGCAATGTTTCCAGCAACTTAGCAACGCTGGGGTTAAAGAAAGCTCAACGGCACTGAAGATGTATCAGAGAGAAATGTATCGGTGAATTTGTAAAACATTACTTGGCGCCAAAGGGAATCCATACCTTTCACGGAGATGAAGAGCTCAACATCACACCTGCAGGAATGCGGAATGTTTCACGTTAATCATACTAATTTCCTGTTGGGTGTAATGTTGATTGTCGATTGTTACTCGTTTAACTCCGTGTCCACTAGGGGCGATGTTGCACTCATTTTTGGTTGCTCCACATATCTTTCAAAAACTTGGGGGGGGGGGGTGGACAAGTTCAGTGATGAAGACATTTACACTTGTGAGGGCATGAGTGACTTTTGCCAAGAGGCTTAACACTTTAATAGCTGTAAAATCGCTGTGTAGCTCCGAAAACCCATCGGCTGCTTGTTTGCTGGGTCCATTCTGTGCCTGGATGCCACTGTGAACTATTATTGGGATGGTAACGCCCTAACACTTGATGCCACATCCCCCTTCTCTTCCAAGTCTCTGGGCTCATTCTGAGAGAAGACACCCCGGGCAGAAGGCACAATGACGGGCAGCATCAAAGGACTCGAGAGGTTTGACAGCCCGGGGAAGGGACGAGGGCTCCGGGTAACCAGACCATTTAAAGTTGGAGAGCTCCTGTTTTCCTGCCCAGCCTACTCCCACGTGCTGTCAGTGAAAGAGAGAGGCTGCTACTGCGAGTTCTGCTTCACCAGGTTAACACTTTGGCAGTGCATCTTTTCCTCACCTCATTAAATGTATACATATATAAGCGCATTCTCTTAGGAAATTACAAAGCCACTGTGATGGGGTTTTTTTTTGTTTTTTACTGGAAATGTGCTTATTAGTAGTTAGGACGATGTGAATTGTAACTAATGCACTACTTGTGAATTTTTCCTGCAGGATCATATAAATTCTGCATATTTAAACACAAATATCGGTGCTTGTGCTGTCTGACATTTTTGTTTCTGCATGCAAGAAATTTGAATAAATGACTGCCAGTGCATCTTCTGAGCTGCCAGGTTGCAAGAAGTATTGGGGAGAAAATGTAGCTTGATCATAAAAGTCAGCTTCACAGTTACAAACAGATGTTGAATGGCCATTTTTACATCCTATTTACACAATAATTGTCATAAATAGAGACCCTGAATCAACCACCAGAATCTGTTATGCCATATTCAAAAGCCAGCATCTCATATAAGCCCCAAGAGGCAGGTTTAATATTTGTGTTTATTTTGACAGTCTAGTAAGATTTGGCTAACAAAATGTAGAGACTGTTGGTCAGTTGCCATCTGTTTTAGGAATTAAAAAGATATTTTTACTATTTCTTGAATTTTATTTTGAAAGTCTGTCAAACTTCTTGTAACACAGGAAGTTCCTTTAACTTTCGTTTTTGGCACTTAAAATTGTAAAGTAGCAAGAGTAAAGGTATGTCACATTATACATAGCCTGTTCCACAAATTTGCAACAAATATGCAATTTAAAGTGAAAAAATATAGTCTGGTAATATGTTATCACAGTGTCCGGGCTTTAACCATGTCAATCTAAGAGATGTGTGACATATTCTAGCAGAAAAGTAGAAGAAAAAGGGTTTGGAAAGGCTTTTAATTAACTTTCAGTTTGGAAACAGAACCTGTGGAGGCAGATCTGTTCATAAATTGGTTCGACATACTGAAAGATCATTGTTGATCAAGAACCATTAAAATTAGTTGTGTAAAGCTTGCTTTAACTCAACAATTGAGCAAGAGACAGCATCCTAGAGACAACGTCCTTTGTGACCTGCTCAACTTTACACAGTTCAGTGGTAAGTTGACCCCTGAGTTACAGTTGCTCTTTGCAATAGGTAGTTTTAGTGTGTCATGTTTTCCCACTGGTTGCTCCGGCCCATAAGTGCCTTATGTAAACCTAGTGTGACTGCGGATGGTAAGAGCCTCAGAATTATACTGGTGAACTTTTTGGCAGCTTTACTGATTCAGTGTGTTAAAAAGACAGCTGGCCTGTCAGAGGGTCTGCTCTATTAATACCACAGTAGGTTTTAAAGCCCTCCATTGCTATCAGTTACAACAAGCTACTAGCAACTGCTATTTCATGTGTCAAAGTTGCAAACATTTAAATGTCTATACATGCACAACTGAATACTATTATGCTACTACAATTCAGTATTACATAACCAGCTGCATTCTTGTGGATATGTTGTCCCTTTGAAAATAAATGGTGCAAAGATGTGTACGGTCTAAGGGTGATTTCTTTTATATCAACTCAGTGCCATCCGCAGGGTAATAAAAAAAAAAACTTTTTTTGTAATTTATAGGACACAGCATTTGGCAAGATGTGGGAAGTGCAAGAAAGCCTTCTACTGCAATGTGAAATGTCAGGTAAGAAAACATCCTGCAAAGTTACAGCTCTTGTGTGAATTCTTTAAAGTGTACTGCGCAATAATTAAAAAAACAAAAACAAAACACATCTATATTAAAACTTGGAGCTTAAAAAGTCTATTCCAGTAGTCATAAAGCCAGGGTACATCGCTGACAGGTTGCCTGTCCACCAAAGGGGCCAACACATGGAGAGAGCACAAACCCACAAGCACAAACCCTCACATCTCATACTTACAGCCAAAATAGATCTACCAGTTGGACCGTGGGAAGAAACCTACACAGGCATGGGGCCTCTTTGAATCATTCGATTTGAACCCAGAACCCTCTTGCTTTGCTAACCACTGTTCCATGCACTGCATTCACTACTACGTTATATATCTCATCATTATTTTGTGGGTAAACATGACATCTAATCAATGTCTTTAGGCTCTTCAAATGTAAATCCTAAGAAGTGTAAAATGACAAAAAAATGTGCGACTGTAGAGAGGACAAACAATTGGCGACACATCCTCAAGCTAAGCACTATATTTCTGCTTCAGTACTACTAAAGGTACAGTTGACAATAAGTGATAAAAGCCAAAAAGATTTTCAAATTACCCTGCTCTTGCAGCTCTGCTCTCAATGTTCCTCCCAGCAGACAAACGCAGGCATTTGCAGATGCTTCATGTGCACATATAAACAAAGTAAGTCAATTATAACATTAACGATTCTCCTTGGTGAAAGTCATCAGCTTAACTCATTGCACCATGAGAGCTTAGCTTACATCTTGAAAGGATTTCTACGATCTTTATTTAAATATCTCAAAAGACCTGCTATTGGCCAAAGTCTCCCAACATTTGCTCAATTATTTTAGCCTGAAAACAGATCCCAGAGCAGGTGTACTCGTCTAGTTCTCTCTCAGACCTGTCAAATTAGAATTTCGTTTTCATATCCAGTGTCCAATGACATAAATATATCATTCATGTGTCTTCTAATGTAGTCTCAGCAGATGTACAGCTTAGCTGAACTTGGTTGTTCTATGCACTTCTATATGCATGCATAGCATGCTCTATTATGGAGTGTGTAGGATGCAGTGTTGTTTATAAAGTTGGGGACTAAGCAGATAATTGAGTGGACCATTCCATGTTGGAGGAGTGAAGAAGCAAGGGTAACATTAGATTAACAGAGTGCCAGCATGCCACCATGCTACAGCTTAATGCCACAGCTGGTGGTGTCGCTTAGGGGTTGCCAACTGTTAGGCCTTCTGTTGTAGTGGGACATAAACTGTCAATAGTTGACTGAATTGAATGTACTCACATTTCACTTGGCCATAAAGTAAAGAGGTGCTTTTTGGTTTTTTTATGCTATTATTGCATTTACGCGCTCCTTAGAAAGGGGACTGGGCCATGCACAAGCTGGAGTGTTCAGCAATGGTTGCTTTTGGAGAGAACTGGTGCCCATCAGAGATATCCAGGCTGGTGGCGCGAATCCTTGCAAAGAAGGTTGGGCAGTTAATAATACATAAAATACAATAATCTCTTTTTGAATCACTGTCCAGAGTTTCTTAAGGTCATTTCTGCTAACCATGTCTATTTTCTGCAGAAAATGCAGAAAGAACGATGCGTTTGTGAGAAGATGTTGCTCATAGGAGAGATGCAATCACGTGAGTACTTATTTCTTTACAACACAAGGAGAAAAAACATACATGATTTCTTGATGGTGACTTGGCTGTGGTTGCTCTTTATGAACTACACTTATCTAGCCACCTGTGTAGTGTCTGTGCAGAAACACTCTACAAGTCAGTCCAAGAGATCCCTAGATACCCTCAAGATATCTCAGAGAAAAATCCACTGAGAAACACCCTCAACCACATCTATATATACCCTATAGATGTGGGTCAAGTGGTGTCCAGACTACATAACAAGTGTAAATGCTTGAACTTGAAATAGGAGCTCTTGGGCACACAGTGCAGATTGCATAAGTGTCTCTCAAGTCAAATGATGTTTGACCAAGTTAACAAGAAGAAACTTATAGTTCTTAGTGCAGTGCAAACCATTAAAAAATGCATTTAGTTAATTTATGTGAAAATCCAAATAAATCATGTAAACGCAAATAGAGTTCAGTACAAGTGGATCCGTTTTTAGTGGCTTAACAAACAAAAAAAAATGGTCTGGTACAAGGACTGGGCTGAACATTAGTTCAGAGTTCAAAGAAATATTTAATAAAAACTCAACTGTAACCAGAGCTCAAAAATATAATAGACTTAAGCCTCGACATTACTGATAAGACAGGAAAATAACAGGAATCCAAAACTCAATCTACAAAACACTTTAGACCTCTCTAGACCCATCAACAAGTATAACCAAACAAAAAAGAAAATCTTAGGGTGAAAAAAGCACAGCACCGTGAAACCAGTGAAACAATAAATTATTTTAAATGAAACCAAATTCTTTTATTGTAACAGACACAGAGGATGAAGATAATGAGAAAAGAGAGATGACCGAGGCAGACATTGCCAGATTGCATCGCTTTTACTCCAAACATCTGGATGTGCCGGACCACAAAGAGCTACTCACGCTCTTCTCCCAGGTAATGCTTTGTTACACCATGTAATTTTGATACAGTGAGGACCTTAAATATAAAAAATAAATGCAGGTATTGTGGTATGAAGTAGTAAAAGTTTTCTGTATCTGTCCTTGTGGCCACTGAGCTGAAACGGGTGTTATAAAAGTGGTGCAGAGGGTGGTAAGCAATGTTCCCTCTAAGCTGCGCACGTGCGCAATTGCGCACTGCTGGCATGGTCTCTGCGCACAGAAAATCTGCGTTGCGCACAAAAAAAATCTAACCTGAATTGAAATTAAAATTAATACTTCAACAATCCTGTTTTGCAGTGTTAGTCAGTGAGTGACTGGCTGCTCCCATTTGGGATTAGAACGATGCCACCTTATCCCATAGTCCAGCCAATAATGCGTATATACGCAGCCAATGTCATTGACAGGCTATGACAGCGTCCTTATGTGCCGACACCGGTGTTTTAGCTGGCAAAGCGGCGTGGCTGATGTGGAGTGAAGCCACGTTAATGACAACGTGTACAACCATTGGAGATGTGAGCAGGACAGACGGAACAATTGATGGAAAAAGTGTGGACTTTATACCAGTTTTTAAATTGTGTTGATAGGCCAAGTAAAACCAGAGTTGTGATAAAAAAAAATATGCAATGTTTGGTTTTCTTCCTGAATACTATCGTTGTTTATATTTACTGCGGGAAGAAACGATAAAAACGGCGGTTTATAAGAAAAAAGGCTCGAAAGCGCTCTCCACCTGTGAGCAAAAACAACCCCCACCCCCCTCTTCCTTTCCTATTCGTCCAAAAAAGTATCATGTCGACCAATCAAAAAATGATATGGCAACGTGGCATCTAGTTGTTAAGAAACGGGGTGAATTTTTAGGAGTGACGGCGGTGTTTTGAGATGTGAGAGATTTGAGACGTTTAGCGCAAATCTTGTGTAGTTAGTGTGTAGTGTAGTCAATAGTTTTGTTGTGTGTGTCAGAACAATGAAGCGACTACTGAATGTTACAGGTGTTACAGGAGTGATACATCTGCTGTTGTCAGGCCTGCAGGTATCAGGCTGTTGTTCTCCTTTATCTCATAGTGGACAGAAATAATTTTTTTGGAGTGGCAAAAATAATTTGTGTGGCATCAGATTTGATGCAGAACAGCTGATTGTTCTGTAAATAGTTTGAAATGTTTATTTAAAAATGCCTTTGCTGCATTCAAAAAAAAAATAGCTGCAAAAAACTTTGTTGTTTGCCAAACTGAGTTACTTTTTTGAAGAAGTAACTATATAATTAATTGCCCAACATTGGTCATTATATACTATATTTTGCAGACAGAGTTACAGGACTCTCTCCCAGACCACAGACTCATAATACAAGTCAGAGATTTATAATAAAAAAAAAGGAAAGAAAGTCGTGTTTTCAAAATTGGAGTTCAAGTTATTTTTACTTCCAATAGTGTTAACAACACTACACAGGTCAATGAATAGATTTTTTTTTACATTTTCATTGTAAGTGGGCTAAAGCAGTTAATTAAAAGTAGTCTAACATAAATGTAAATGCTGTAATTTGATTATTTTAATAAACCATGTAACTTGGATGGATTAGATGCCGGCGTGACCACAGTGCACACGTCTGATGTCGCTCACAGTGGTCCAAGGGACCGCTCAGGGAGTTTGTGTGCTCGCTCAGACACGTGAAAAATTAGAGGGAACATTGGTGGTAAGGACCCATTAATTACCCACAGCCATTCTCCACAGTCACTTGTGTTACCTCTGCATCAGTATCGGAAGGAATCAATACGGTTTGTTGATCCAAACTGGATTCTACTGACTTCTGGGTGACGTGTCAAACGCCAGCTAGTTAGCTGATAGCTAAGCCAAGCCAGCACACACAGTTGTAGTCTAATTTTTATCATAACTCTTCTCTGTTCTTCTCTTTGTCTTAAACAATAGGTTGGCTGCAATGGTTTCACTATAGAGGATGATGAACTTTCCCACTTGGGTACTGCAGTCTATCCAGAGTAAGAAAGAAATGTCACGCACATGCATATGAGCACTTTTTGATCGATGACCCAAAGGCATGGGCATAACTTTTCTTCATAAAACAATAATATATGACAATAGGAAGAGAAAGCAAAAGTCCAAGAGACTGGCTCAAAGGTCATATGGAAGTAATCAAACTATGAAATGAATTGAAATGAGTTTTAAAGTCCGAAGAGACAGTGTTACAACAGCGAGTGCTGACAACTGGAGGGGAAAAGCGAACACAGGAAGTAGAAGAGCTAAGTGAAACTGATTTTGGGATTTCCTTAAAAACAGGAATTGACTTAAATACAACCCCCACACCATGAAAGGTTTTATGAACACACGTAAGGTATCAGCACCACATATACTGCAAAGTACTTCCTTACATAACTCTACCTACTGTTGTGTCTCAGTGTTTTGTTTTGTTTTGTTTGGTTTCCTGCACTTTGTGTTTTCTAATGACTTCTATGGATGTCAGACGTTTTATTTAGCTTTAAAAGGCAGTTTGGTTGGTTGAAGTCACCAAAGGCCTAACTGTCCACAGGCAGCAATATGCATGATCTGTTAATGTCAGTTCACCTAGTTACTTATACTGTAGAGTAGTAGTGCAGCTGCCTTAAAAATTAGGATTAGCAAAGAGTGGTGCTGGTTTAGCCCACTGGATTGAGCAGGCAACCAATATGCCATAAGAATAATGCAGAGGCCTGGGTTTGAATCCACCACTAAAGCCATTTTCTTATTGTCTTTCTCCCAGCTTACCTGTCCTCTCTCTAATGTCTATAGGATAAAAGCTTAAATCCCCAAAATATGTAAATTAGCTTCGGAAAACCAAATCAACATAAAAATGTGATGCTAGAAGGAGAAGAGAGAAGAGAGGAGGATGAGTATACCGCCAGGACTTTTCATTTGAACAGGGTTGTCAGTGACTTTGCTGAGTGCAAGACCCAAAAGATGAAGTTCTGATGGGCGAGTAATTTGTGTTTTTGTAAAGGATTTTAAATATTGTTACCACATGTTGAACACTCGTACTGTAATATGCGCATATGTAATACACGAGGAAGCTGATCAATTGGAAATGATTGCTGAATGGGGAATTCCAGGATGGGGCTTCTTTGGTATGGTGACTTCATCCAGTCAGTCTGCAAGGACCTGCGGTTTATGGGCTTTTCTGGTTTGTTCCATGCTTACAGACATTGCAGTTGTCCTTATTTTACTTTAGCGAGCTAAATCTGTTTTTGGCTTGTGGTAACCTATTTGAAAAAGATGGTGGGAGTTTGTGGCACAGGCTTAAAAAAATGTGTCTGTTGCCCTGACTTCTGACTGCAGTTGTTGTTCATGATACTGATGAATAGCTGGATTATTGATTATTGCTATATGTTTTTTTCCAGCATGCAGCCCTGGTAATAACATATGTCAGTGTCATGCAAGAGCTCTGTGCAAGCACAGTTTTAGCCTTGTAGTAATACCACTTAAAAATAGTGAGTGATCATGCAAATGCTAGGAGTAATACTAAGCCTCAGTTTTTCCTTCTTATCCATTGTAAGAAGGGTTCACTTTTGTTTAAATCACTTTCTTTCTTTTGATATCTTTCTCTCTGCACAGCATGGCCCTGATAAACCACAGCTGCCTTCCCAGCGTCATAGTCACGTATAAAGGGACATCGGCTGAAGTTCGGGCAGTGCAGGACATGAAACCTGGAGATGAAGTGAGGAAAAGAGACAGCTGCTATTAGAGGGGGTTGGGTCTTGATCTTTTTTTTTCTTCTTTTAAGTGTGTGTGGAGGAGTTGGCTGGCCTTCCTATGCTAGGGCAGCACATGCTAGTTATGTCAGAGTTATTTGTCAATGGAAGATTGACTGAACAGCTTTTATGTTGGTAAAAAACTGATTTTTTTATGTTAAAAATTAAACTGTGCAATCACAACTTTATTATAATCACTTAACATTAATGCTAGAAACAGGGAAAAGAGCTAGCCTGGCAAAGGTGAAAAGGTACAATTATAATAATAAAGTTTATTTCAACTGAACTCATCTTGTTTGTTTTATCAGCATAACACTCTTAGAATGACAAGTTACAAGTACATTACTAAAAAAAAGATAAAAGAAGAAGAACAATGTGATTGAGACACCAGTATAAAAATTGTTAAGGGAAAGGTAGAGAACAGCAACATCGCTAATGAAAAGCACCATCTCAATGATAGGTCAGTGTGTCAAGAGAAGCAGGAGATCTGGTTTGAAGGAGGGATGCAGCAGCAGATTTCAGACGGGTTATTTTTAGCAAAACCTTTGCCCTGCGTCTTAGGAGCTATGTGGCAACAAAGAAGAGAAAAAACAATGTCAATGACAGAGAGTGTGCTTTATTTTGAATGTGTGTGTTAAATCCCCATTCTAGGTGCTTATCAGCTACATAGACCTCCTCTACCCAACAGATGACCGCAATAACAGGCTGAGAGAGTCCTATTACTTTATCTGTGACTGCCAGGAATGTAAAAGCAAGTCAAAGGTAAGACCTGGTAAAATGTAGAATGGAGATTAAAGCCAAAAATTAATAATATGCATCATTTGGATGGGTGCACATGTAAGGACTGGGAAATGCTACATGCCACAAGGTATGTACTCTCACCGGCCACTTTATTAGATACACCTGGCTAGTACTGGATTAAATCACCTTTTTCCTTCAGAAGTGCCTCAATTCCTCGTGCCATAACAAGGTGCTGGAAACTCCTCAGAGATTTTGGTCCATATTGACATGATGGCAACACACAGTTTCTGCAGATTTGTCCACTGCACATCCTTGATACAAATATCCTGCTCCACCACATGTCAAAAGGTGATCTGTTAGACTGATATTGATGATTGTGGAGGCCATTTGAATACAGGGAACTCATTTTCATGTTCAAGAAACTAGTTTGAATTTATTTGAGGTTTGTGACATGGTACATTTTCCTGCTGTAAGCAGCCATCAGAAGATGGGTACACTGTGGTCATGAAGGGATGGAGATGATCAGCAACAATGCTCAGTTGATACTAAGGGGACTGAAGTGTGCCAAGAAACTACCCCCCACACCATCAGACCACCAGCAGCCTAAACCATTGAACCATTACTTTCATGTTGTTTAGACTAATTTCTGACAAAAACATCAAAATGAAATTGAGTCTCATCAGACCAGGCAACATTTTTCAATTTTCCATCAACAAGGCATTTTCACCTAGAGCACTGCTCCATTTCACACAATTTTCTATAAACCCTAGAGATGGATGTGTGAGGAAAATCCCAGTAGATCAAAAAGAAGTCCTTTCTTCCCCATTCTGATGCTCAGTTTGAACTTCAGCTGGGCATCTTGACCATGTCTACATGCCTAAATGCACTCAGTTACTGCTATGTGCTTGGATCATTAAGATATCTGCATTAACAAGCAGGTGAAGAGGTGTACTTAACAAAGTGGACAGTGAGAGTATAATTTAGGAATTTGGAAAGCATTGTTTTGACTCTCACGCTCTCTCTCCTGTCTTCATCTATAGGACAAGGCAAAGTTAAAAGTACGTAAGCAGAGGGATTCCATTGAGCCAGATGTTATCAACAACATGGTTCGCTACGCCCGGAAAACTATCAGAGAGTTCCGGGAATTCAAACACACAAAGAATATCCTTCAGTATCAATAGATATCGTTTTGTGCCTTTTACATCGTATCGTAAACTTCATAAGGACCAAAAGGTGAAGAGAACTGTCAGAATACTGTCAACAAGTTGAAACATATCAGCAATAGTTCAGCATTCAAGCCTAAGTTCCACATTTTCCTGCTTTATTCCAGTCAGTATATTATAATTATTGTCTTACAGATGAAATAGCTGCTTGACATTTATCATTTTAAATAATTTATTTAGCTACTACACATTTTTACCAGCAGCAACACCATGACCGACGGGAACTACAACAACAACACATTTCTGTACCTTAACACGTTTATATGACTGTTTGCCGTAAAGATAAACCCTGATATCAAAGATAAAGTAACAAAAGTTAACAAGCGTTTAACTGGGAACAAAATGAGGATTGGAGATTTACACAAGTACTGAGTAGTGACCTTCTGAGGTGGAATTCTTCTGTCCCACAGAAGCCCATTTGAATCCTTTGCCAACTATGAGCTTGTAGCCTTGACTCAGTGCCACCCCCTAGTGAGTTGCTGGAGATGTGCGAGCAGAGCCTGGAGGAAATGGGAGCCGTGTTTGATGACTCCAATGTGTACATGCTCCACATGATGTACCAAGCCATGGGGATTTGCATGTACATGCAAGATCTAGATGGAGCTATCAGATATGGCGAGAAGCTTCTCAAACCTTACAGGTATTAACATAAAAACATGTCGTCGTCCCCCCCCCCCGCTGTTATTTCCAAATGTATTTGTTGTTGCTGTGTTTTTGTTGTTTGTTTTGTTTTGGAGGCTGAGGGTTGTTGTTGTTTTTTGGGTACTTAAAACTAATCAGATATTACAGACTGTATTCCTGCAGGTTTCTTTATTCTGGGTAATGTGTTCATCTAAGTTTATTTGTGCCTTAATCTTCTATTTGTTTACATCAGAAAAATCTAAATATGAATGAATCATGCTCAACTAAAACCAATAAGCCACCATACATAAATACATAATTTCAGCTTAAAATCAGCCTTTTTCAAATCGCTGCATTTTATCAACCGTCATGATCCTAGCTCATGTTTAAAAGCATTTTTCAAGTAGTATTTTTATTCCAATCTCCCAAAAGCTGGTATAATTTTGAAAATTTGCAAAGTTTGGGTTTTTTTTGTGTGTGTTTTTTTACTAACTGTACTGCGTCTAAAAAGGTCGGTGTTATCTTAGATGTGTCTTTTTTTTTCTTTCATTTGCTTATGTGATCTTGGTCCAATGCAGTCATCTCTATCCACCTTACTCCCTTAATGTGTCGTCCGTCTACCTGAAACTGGGCCGATTGTACTTGGGACTAGAGAGGCAATCAGCATGCACCAGCGCTCTCAAAAAGGTAACATTAGACTGTCTAAATACGAAATAAATACTAACCAGTGAACAACTATTAATAAGGTAATAGCAATATTTTTTCTATTATACTGCCTGGCCAAATAAAAGTCACCAGCTGGATTTAACTAAACTTAAACAGATAAGCACTTATCTCTGTATAATTACTTGAAGTGATTGAAATGTCTAGGCTAACCCTAACTAACTCTTATTTCTTAAAACAACCAGGTCGAAAATGTATAATTATGTTTAATAGTAAAATCAAGCGCATTTCTACATTCACAATGTGAAGAGAGAAACAGGAATCAAACAGCTGTGTAGGCCTAAGGAAACCATTTATCAATTGGTTAATTAGAAAAGATTGGATCTGGAACAATGGATAAAGGTCTTATGAGTCTGGCTTTACCCTGTTCCACAGTAATGAGGCATCAGGATAAGAAAAGAAGCAGATGAAGTGATGCACACATTATGGCTAGTGCCTACAGTACAAGCCTGTGGGGGGCAGTGTTAGGATCTGGGTTTACTTGAGTTGGTCAGGTATTATGTGCCCAAAAAATGAGGTCAGCTGACTACCTGAATACACTAAATAATAAGGTATATAGAAAAGTGTTCAGCTTTAGTATACCTACACATTGAAATAACATAATAACATACATACAGCAATTGTGTGATGTTAATTAATAATAAATTTACTTGCATTTCTACAGGCAATGGCTATAATGGAGGTGGCTCATGGGAAGGATCACTTTTACATTGAAGAGCTGCATAAAATGATAGCACAAAAATAAAGAGAACAAGAGAGAAATACCAAGACTGATCCATATGGACTGCATACACTTTCCAAACTTTGTCTTATCCAAATAATTTATCTTGGTTTTTTCAGGAGTATGTCTTCACGGTTATTTATCCTACATCTACCTATCAGTTAGACGCAGGATACTTTTGCAACAAGCAGGCATTTATTGTGGAATTTGCATGAAAATATGACTTTGTGGATGGTGTGTTTTTTTTAATCAAGTAAATAACCTTGATTTGGCTTGAGACTACAGCTGTACTTTGTAATCCAAGAGTTGAGTTGTTTATGGAGGTACGCAAATAGGAGGATCAATGCATCATCCAATCAGGAGAGCTGCATCACCATATGGGGCCTGTTAAATAAAATTAATGTATCCCTGTGATGGCGGATGCTTCAGCACCTCCTAGAACTCCTTCTATCTGATGTTGATGTTTCACTGTGATCTCGATGCTGCACTTTTAAAGAAAATAAGGCTTTATTGCATAATGAGCAAGTACAACAGCTTCAAACATGTCTGGGGAGAGAAAACTGAAAAATGCATATACAAAACATATGTACACATATTGAAATGTATTTAGAAGTTCTGCCAAAAAAATTAAAAAAGACAACTTGAGGGGAAAAATTAAATATTAACAAACAGTGGAATGCTGTGTGAGAAAATACTGTCAAAGAGAACAGGAGTGCAATAAAACACTTAAATGTCAAGAGAGCATGAAGCTTATATTTATCAGAGAATATATACATTGAAAAAAAATTTTTAATCCATGCATAGTTTACTATGTTGCGGTATTTTAAGGGTACCAAGTCGAGGAAGGAAACTCTATAAAAACACTTGCAGAAATCTTTTTTCGCATGCCCATTATGTACAGAGTTATGCTGGACATGGCTGGCTTTGCATTACAATTCAGAGAAGCAGGAAAACATATTTAATGCAATATGGAAAAAAAATCATTCAGAATGCAATTTTACAAACAGGACATGGCAACACATTTTTCTTCAGCTGAGTTTGGATACGATTACTAGAATTTCTTTGTTTCTACAATGAAACCTAAAAAGTAATGAATTTAGCCAAAAACCTAATCAGAACAAAGAGTGTATCAGCCAATCAGCTTCTCCCCGTAGTTACATATTACTACAATAAGGCACAATGACACATTATACACAGCACTTGCTGCATATGGACAAAGTTGTATCACCAATTCCAGAGTTTTGAAATGTTTATGATGATAAATGATACATTTTTTATATATATATATACATATATATATATATGTATATATATATGTATGTATGTGTATATATATATATATATATATATATATATATATGTATGATAAAGAATTGCTAAAGTGTACTTTGTTTGTCTGCCTGAAAGGAGCTTAATAGAAATGCCTCCTCACAAAAACACATTGGGGTTTTTCCAAAAACTTAAAAAGAGTTCAAAAGATCAACATGGTTGCCATGGCAAAGGTGACCACAGCCTTTATAGAAATAAATAAAAACATTTCTTACAAATTTGAAGTAAATACTTGCTGTATTAAATCAATACAGGAATAGGATCATTTTAGAACAGCGATTTAAGAATACTTTTGTTTGGCAAACTCTTTCAGAGTATAGCAATAATACTGCTGCCACCTACTGTTCATGCAGCATAATGCCATTTCTAATGATGGCTAAATGAGAAATGTACCAGTCGTGCGATCTCTCCTAACTGAAACTGAGATTTAATTTCTCTAGATACATCTTAAGAAACCTGAAGCTGAAAAAACCTGAAGGAATATGCATGTTTCACACAAAAAGTCCAAGATCAAAGGGGGAGAAGGAACAAAATGTGAAATACACCGATTAGGAGAAATGGCTGTCAGTTTCTATACAGGCCCACCAGATCCGTTCCTCCCTTGAGGTGAGTTTTGGGTTAGAATTTACATACAGATGAAGTGCCACACAGAAAACACGAATCTCTGTTCTTCCTTCCCTCCAGCTACCAGTATACTGTGTTTGTTGTACTGTCCTCATGCTGACTTTAAGTACTCCGGATCAGCCGATAGGTGCTCGGGTTCAAATAAGGCGGGAGTTCTTGAGAAACTGGATAAGAACCTGGTGGACAAACTTATACTGGGATATGGTCTGTACCATTAGCATCCTCTGCTGCCTCAGCTCTGATAGCATTGTGGGAACCTCCACGGGCTGAAGGGGAGAGAAGAAAAAAGAAAGAAAAGGACAACAGTGAGAGCCGGTCAAATGTTTTTGATTGAGGTGTAACTTTATGTAGGAATAAAATTAGATAAAAGTGGGATTATGTATATCTTGCATGTAAAATATCCTAATTTACCAAGTAAAAAAAAATGCTTCTAAGGGATGCATGTATCCTGCGACTGTCAAAGAAAGTCAGGGAAAAATGTTCTATACCTTCACCAAATTTTAAATTTGCAGCCCCTTAAGGAAATCATCCACACACCTCATTGTGCTCCAAACACCTGATCATGAGCTCAGTTAGGATGACCACTCCAGTTCGACCTACGCCGGCGCTACAGTGCACCACCACAGGTGGATTGAGGCTCTTTGAGGTGTCCAACATAGAGTTAGTGTGTCTCCTCACAGACTGGATCTCCTCCAGATATGCTGCAGAAAAGAAAAGTCACATTGATGTCATGTTTAGTCTTTATGCTGGCTCTGTCCTTACACATATCTGATAAAGCATATTTTTAATAAATGACGGGGCGGTCGTACTTACAGAGAAATCCCAGTACATATTCAGGACAGCCCTGCTCAGGCCAGTCTGTGTATTGCAGATGCCAGACCGTCCTCTCCTGGCCAGACAGCAGGTGTTTAACCTTCAGCCCCGTAGTGGCGTAGCACCCTGAGTCCGTGCGAAATTTGGTGGTCACCTTGAACTTGCCATGAGTGGCTGAGTTGTGTTTGGAGCCCAGTTTAGGCCAATAACGGTGACTCTTGGACCTGCCGCCCTCCTAGATGAAAGGACGGCAAGCGCCAGATGAGAAGTGATTCGTGGGTGATGGGAATGAAGAAAAGAAGCAGATGAGGCAAAATAGATGTCAACAACGAGTCCTGGCCCTTAGAAATAAACCTAAAGTCACAGTGGCACACACTCACCACAGTGTCATTTCTCTCACAGACAGGAAGCTTAAAAAAAATCCACATCTGTGTGTATGTGTGTGTCAGTGTACCTCCTCGGCAGTAACCATGGCGATAACGTTGACCCCCTGCTCCCAGACCATCTGCCAGAAGTCAGCACAGGTGTTGGCTAGTGGACCCTGGGTAGCAATGTAGTGCCATGCCTCCCCTCTGATCATGACCTGGGAAGACATGCAGAATCAATTAGTGGATATTACAGTATGCAGTGCATATGCAATCAGCCTCAAATATACAAACAAACGCTTTTTTGTTTATCAAGAAATTAAGCCAAATGAAAGAAAACAAACACAGGAGCAGGTCTAGTAATGAACAATGTCTGCAAGTAGCATGGGGTAAATGGAAACATTGACAGATAGCTAAAAGTAAATGACTGGCAGTTTAGATATTCAACATACAGTCATGTAAAAAACTAAGCACACCAACACTGCTTCAGTAAGATTAAAAATGGGAAAGTTGCAGCCAGGTGCTGCTGATCAAATGCATTTGATTAAATAATCATCAAGTCCAAGAGCTACATCTCAGACTCTAAAGGCCTTAGTTAGCATGTTAAATGTTAAACTTCACAACAGTACAATTAGAAAAAGACTGAATAAGTATGGCTTGTTTGGAAGGAATGATAGGAGAGACCCTCATCGCTCTAAAAAAAATAATGTGGAAGCATGGCTTAGGTTTGCAAAGTTGGACAGATGAGACCACAGTGGAGATGTTTGGCCATAATGCAGCAACACCTCCAGCACAAACACCACTGCCCACTGTCAAGCACGGTGGAGGAGAGGTGATGATTTGGGTTTATTTTGCAGCCACACGACAAGAAGTATTCTAGAGTCAAATCTGAAGTCTGTCCGGCAGCTAAAGCTTGGCCAAAAACTGGGTCAAATGTGACAAAAAGCCAAAGCAGCAAATCTACAATCGAATGGCTGAAAAAGGAAAGAATCAAGGCGCTCCAATGGCCAAAAGTCCAGACTCAAACCGACTAAAGTGCTGCAGTAAGACCTTCAAAGAATAAATGAATGCACACAACCCTGAATGAACTGAAGCAGCATTATAAAAAAAAGAGTGGACTTAAATTCCTCCACAACAATCTGAGCAACTAATTAAAATCATACAGAAAATCATTACATTCGTTCTACAAGCTACTGAATCATGGGATGTACTTAGAATATCACAGAACTGTATAGAGTCTAGTGAAAACTCTATTTATTTATAAAAGTACAGCCAGCGTTTAAAATTGCTGAGTATAAGTAAAGTTTAACTGTTGAAAATGTTAGACTGATAATAATCAGCTGCTGGAAGTAAAAATAACTGATGAAAGCTAATGGCTGAAAAGACGGTTCTCATTGATAAACAGCTAACGCAGTTTATCGTAAATGATAAATGGCAGACTGATGCGATTGCTCAGAGTAAATGGCAAGCTAAAAGGAGTCCAGGTCAGGTTTAAAGTCTGTCTTACAGGGCAGAACAGAACTGACAGAAACCAATGTATTAAAGTCAATGACTGTATATAAACTATAAATAAAAAATAGTGCTGGCTCCTCACAGAAGTTCAGCTCACCTACAGACATCTATAATATTCACAACCACTGGAGGGCAGTGTAAACACCTCTTACTTTTATCCACAGTGGGATCGCTTTTCTTTCATTTATAACTCTATTAACTCCTTATCTCTAGTTTTCTTCCATTTCCCCTTCCTGATAACCACAAGACCACAAATAGCACTTAAATACGTCCAATCTTTAGCTCACTCCGACCACAGAAACTTCAGTACTATTACATAAAGGGCATGTCTCAGCTGATTTCTCAGGCCACCTCGTGACTATAAACACTGTATTAAGAGACGGATGGGGAATAAACAAGGTCTTTTTGTTCTGCGGCAACCACCTTAAATGACAGGGGAGTAAGAGGGTTACACTGTGGTAGGCAGCGACTCAGTGCTGCTTTGGTGCACAACGTACACATGGCATGCAGACACACGCGTATGCACAAGCTTGCATACACATACTGTTTGCAACTAAACATGAATAAAGAGCCAGTGAGAGCGACTCAGGTTGTTTAAGAGGGTTTTGGAGTTTGGACAACATTCTTTGGGAATTCCACAAGCTCTGGGAGCTTAAAGGCACAAACAGCCTTCAATAGCTGCCTTTCATCCTTTCCTCCGAGCCATTCCCTGCTTAGCAATGACCACAACAAAGACTAGAACAAAACTGAAAGCATCAACCTTATACTCTGTTTTCATTTAGGCTGTATGATGTGGGTGTTGCAAAGCACTTTGAGACAGCAATTCTGTTTAAGAGCCATGTAGATAAACCTAAGTGTTGTAAAACAACTTGTGATATATTTTATTTCTCAAGTATTTCTTCTTAAATTGAAACCAACCAGCAATCAAGTCACAGTTGCAGAGCTGACATTATTTGAGCCACCCGAAGAAAGCCACAGCTACATTAGTTGGGGTAATATCTCTTATCATCACTGTCCAATGAAAAACATGTGCTTTGGATTTTGGTTTGGATAAAGACATCTTGATTGATGAGTTTAGCTTCTTAAGTTTGGATTGTGCTTTTCTTTGGACATCACTCTTCAAAATGCACAAATTTAATGGGCAGACACAGAAGGCATTAAATCTGTCAAACTCAGAACTGTGCATAAGTCATGGAGTCATGAAGTACTCATCTTTTTTGTTCTTTTTTGTGTGTATATAAAAAAAAGAAACAAAATATGTATATAGATATGTATAGATATCGATATATATTTGAATCTATGAAATACGACAAAGATAACTTCCACAGTTTCAGTTTGACACATATTTTCTGTTTCCATTTGAGTAATTTTTCAACAGGAAGGTGGTTCCCAAAAACCTCTTAGCCAAATACTTTGGCTATCTTGGTGTAATGTGTAGTGTGACCTTAAAAAAAATGAGAAAACACCATTCTTAAGGAAGCCTAAACAGTAAGAAAAACCTGAGGTATGTCCAGTTACACAAGAACTGGACTGAAAGTCAGGGGTAACAGATCTGATGGAGCAATCAAGTCCTACAATTTTTAGTCCTAACATATATATATATATATATATAGAGAAACCTCTGAATATCCATTAAGGAACATGGAGAAGTATTATTGAAGACTACAGGAAAGGAAATTAAGGGAAACTCAAGACTTTTAAACAGTACTGCAAAAGCCTGGATCACACACAGATAAGCACGGCTGTGTATACCTTGATATGCGAGGCATTTATGTAGCCCGTATTGTTCTCCTTGTTGGGTACAAGCTCAACTCGATTCTCCTCATAAGGAACAACATCACGGAAACGGTTGCGCTCTGCATTTTCGGGCAGAGTTGCTGTTGTGAGAATACAGTCTGCCCTCTTCTTGGGCACCTGCTCATACTCTGTAAAGACCCGCTCTTCTTCTAGCTTCAACTCCAAGGTCTTACACTAGAGAGAGAGAGGGAGAGAAAAAGTAGAGGGTGTTTATTATTTAGAAGTCTCTCTTTCAGTCCCCAAAAAGGCACTCATTCATTTACATTACACCCCGACAAAGGCATTCGAATCCAACACTCATGTTTTTAAATTCTCATCGGTCTCCTCATGATGCTCACAAGTATTCATACTGAATCAATATAGTCAGGAAAGCGCCAAATACGCAGCAGCAGTGGTGTTTATTAAGCCAGTCATGTCTGAGAGGCCAGAATCTCTTTCTGTCTCTCTTTCTCTGTGGCTGGCTTGCTCTCTCTCAGGTCACATTCTTAACATACCAGCAGGCCCAGAGGAGATAAGCACTACCGTGCCACACGTTCCACAGCCCACTTAGGGTTTACCCCCATTAGCTTAGCAACAGTTGGGACAAAGACTGGGATTCACACCTCCACACTCAAAAGGGAGCCAAACACACTGGGGATCTACTTGGGCAGTGGAATTCATTAAAATGATGTGATTAATAGAGACTGTGAGTTTTGGTGTGACGATGACCAAACAAACTTTTTGGGGACATTTAAAGCTTTTATGATTATTCGGTTTAAATAAGCTTAAATGAGACCTAATCCTGAACATCAACTCTGGTATGTTATTCTTGATATCAGTTCTTTAAATACTCGTTTTAGTAATTGTGATTTTTTTAAGAGCTTAAAAAGCCTTTTCTATCTTTAATATGATAAGTTTCCAATTACATACATGTCAGTAAATCCCAAAGGTTTTGGGTATAGTAAATGTAGTAATAAAGTAGCAACAAAACAGATGAGTAAAATGAATTCCCAGCAGCATATTTTTTAAAGGTTGTCTGTAAATTAGCAGGACTTTTTTACTATATGTTACAAAATATACAGAATAATACAAAGTTACAGTCATGAAACCCTTAAACTTTAACCATAATAATGTATATGTTGTACAAAAAGCAAGCATCCTACCCTTTCATCAGTAGCCGCCTTGGCGCCTTCCTCCCCTGGACTCTCGGGGACAGGCATTCGGGCGACGTAGAGCCCGTTGAGTGCGGCCATCATCAGCGGCCTCTTCATGGAGTCCACAGACATCTTCTGTCTCTCCAGCGTCTTCAAGAGAGAGAAAAATCCTGTTGTCATGCTTGCAGGCACCAGCAGGTTTGTAAGACTGACTGACCTGCCATTGCACGAGTACAGTGTTCACGCAGATGTGCATGAGCAGTAGTGGGTGGGGAGAATTTCACATGCACGTGCATAAACTGCCCGTACCAATCCCCCTGTAATAAGTCCAAAGGTGAGAAACAGGAAGCCCACTACACAAAGCCTATTAAGAAAGAGTTCTTATCCATCTGGTTGCCTTCATCCTCGTTTGTCCTTCTTACATGTTATTAATTGTTTCATCTTTGTTTATTCCCACCTACCTCTTCAGCTTCTGTTTGATTACAACACACTCTCTGTCATCCTGACTCTCTTTCTCGCTTCCAAACACTGACCCACATTGCACCGTCTCCTTCCTCGAAGGATTACCTCTCCTAATCTCTGATGCTATTAAACCTCCAGGACAGCACCGCCCTTCCCCTTTCCACCACCTTGATCCCCCATGGGGCAGTCAAAACAACAGCTTGGGGGTCATAAGGGGTACCCTCTATGCATAAGATAAAGCAGCTGGCATAAAAGGGCTTTAGCAGCTTTGGACAGCAGTGAGAAGAAAACATTCTTTAAGTTTTATTGGCTAAAATCCCACACACCTGCAATCACAGACAGACAGGTTTATCTCTAGGAGGCAATTATTTATGACTGGACTGGTGCTGGGTCAGATGTTTGCATATTAACAGAAAGCCCACCGACACAAAAACACCCAACTCGAAGAATAATCGGAAGGCTTAGTAAGGCTTTTAGCTGCCTCTGGGAATTCAGAGTCCAGTACTGCCCTTTTAGGTGCTGAACCCCAGATTACTGCTAATCAGGAGCTTTGAAACTAGTGAGCAGACAACAGACTGTAATATTTAAAACTATACCAGTACAATGGCTTCAGAGGTGTCAGGCACTGACATTATATTTAATAATTTCATGCTAAACATTTTTATTCCATATGGAAAGGTAATAGAAAAAAATTGTGAATGTTATAAACATAGATAAAATGTAACATCATATGTTGCATTGTATTATTAAGTTAAAAAAAAGTATTATTATATTTAAGTAAAAATGTGTTAAATTGTATTATTGAGTAAATGTGTTATATTGTAATATTAAGTAATAAATGCATTACATTGCTTTACGTAAAAAAAATTGTTACACTGTGTTAAAATGTAGAAATGTGTTAGTTCTAAAATTTGAGGGAACGGCTGTGAAGATGTAGAATGAGCGAGTATCTTACCCTTTGAGCGATTTCCCTCTCCACTATGCTGTCTTCCAAGGAAAACATCTCTGATACTGGCCTCTCTTTGACCGGCTCCTTCCTCACCCTCTCCTTCACACTGGTCAAGTCCGGTTCTGAAATGGATGGACCTAAAACTGCTCCATTCACAACACTCTGATCCCCCCGGGTCAGTGTCCCACCACCACCACCACCACCCCCAGGCCCACTAACACCCTGGCTCTGTCCAGTCTTTAAGGCGCAGCCATGGCCTTGGCTTGGGTCCACTGGTCCCTGGTTGCCCTGTGGTCCTTGATTATGGTTGGTGTGGTGGGTGTTGTTGTGATTGTGGGTGTGGGTGCGAGCTTGAGCATTGCTTGCAGGTCTAGGAGGGCCCGGGTATTCTGGAGGGGGTTTATTGGGAAGTTTGGCCAGAGCAGCCTGGAGCTGTGCACTGATGCTAATGTCCTCGTTGAGACCTGGAATTTGAACGTCCAGTTCAGGCCGCTCCTCTTCTTCCTCTTCCTCTTCTTCACTTTCACTGCTGTGTATGAGCATGGTAGCATTAGAAAGAGTCTTTTGGTGCTGATAAGTCACTGCCTCGGGTGCATTCTTGGCAGGCTTCATGGGCAACTCTTTTGGCTGCTGAGGTGGAGGCTGAGGTTGAGGTTGCGGCTGAGGTTGTGACTGAGAGTTTTGAGGCTGGGGCTGTGGAATGGACTGAGGCTGAGATGGCATCACATGTTCTCTCAGAGTATTCCGCCGATGAAGAGGAGCATTCATTCCTTTCATCACAAGGCCTTCCATCGCTCCTCTCATGCTGCTTATAACCTCCATGCTGTGTCTCTTGCCCAGCGTGGACCGGTGCTTAGCAGCTGCAGTTAATGGTTCACTGACCTCCTGCAGGGACTGGTGCACCACAGCTGAGCTGTCGGGCTGGAAGGTTTTGACTGACAGCTGCACCATGCGGGTAACCAGTTCTGGACTACTGCCACCAATGCGATGCCGATGGCTCGCTAGGTCTGGCGTGCTGGTGGCTGGGCGAAAGGAGCTGGAAGGATAAGGTGGAGGAGGCCGCGACATGTGGTTCCTCAGCATGTTGGCTGTAGCTGCATAGTTTCCCATGTTGTTCCCCTGTTGTTTGGTATTTGCCAGCTCGGGTGTGCTGACTGTATGGGAGATGGAGCTTCCTCCACCTCCACCGCTGCTGCTGCCTCCACTTTCGTTAACATGGGGTGAATGGCACGGACCCTGGCTGTTGGCTGGTCCTCCCTGATGAGGGCCATGGGACACCGGCTTACTATATGTGATCTGCAAGATGAACAGTCACAAACAGATGCATTGAACTAGGAAGCTAAATACAATTAATTAAATAATAATCTCAGACCATCCTAACCCTTACCTGTGGTGTATACGGAGCAGGGCTGGGTGCCACACCATGATAAGGGCCCCTCTCTCGCATCTCTGGCTGGCTGTATACTAGAGGTTCAGGCTGCCGGTAGGCACAGGCATTGCTGATGTTGAGACTGCGTAGCGACTGGCTGTGAAGGTCATGGTGAGCAGGGAGCATGCACCGCTTCTGCCGCATGACAGCATCGTACTCAGGCGTGGGCCGATAGGATGGTGCAATGATGGCACTGTGACGGTGGCTGGGGATGTAGTCAGGCCGCATGAGCTCACTGCCAGGGATGCTGAGGTTGGAGGACATGGGCGAGGGTGGGACAAAATTCTGGGAACGATTGAGGGAGCTCAGGCTGGGGCTGCTGTACATGCTTCCGTTTGGCACGTTACCGTTTCGGTAGGTAAAGTCCACTGTACAGCGATCCAGGCTGCTCTCTGACTTGTAATACGGGTCATCATGGAAGATACTGTCTGCACAGCAAAGGAGGCATGGAAAAATGTGTAAAGAAGATCACAAGAAAATCTGAGCTACAAACATCTTTAAGCAATTTGTGCACTAAAACTAAACTTAATCAAACAAAGATTTTATTGATCTTTGAAGCTCTATGACTGTTCACATACTTGGTACCTCAGTATTTCATATAAAAACTTAAAAGAACACACGCTTTGCACAATGAACAGTGTTGGAGCTTAAAAGAAAGAAAATCAAAAGGGAACACTGACAAATTTAAAGAAAAAAAATGAAGGGAGACCAAATGTTCCTGTAATCTTGCCAGTGGTATGGTGAAGGTGGTACTGGGGGTTTTCCAGTCTTGCAGTTTAACTGTCTAAGCTGTTATAAACAAGCTGAAATAAACACCCTTTGTGGCATCCCGAAGGTGGCAAAAATGATCACTGCTGTTTTGTTGGTTTCACAGCTGCACCAACCACCACAGAAAAATATGTCATGTTATTCCTTCCCGCTGAGCAGAGCGCTCTCCCGTGTGAAACTATCCCGTGTTCACAAGGAGAAGGAAGACAAGCATAATCTCTGTCCGCACAATCGGAGTATGATGCCTGAGGTCACACTCGAGACCGATCTCACGCCCACACGCAGTAGCACACCCAGAATGTTTTTCCACTTTTTATTGTTAAGCTGACATGAGTGAAGTTCTTCGGATTATAAGGCAGGCTGAGTGTGTGAACACGTCAATGAAAGAGTGAAGCATAAATGAGGTCACCGCTCTGCACCCCAAACGTTGGGCTCTAATTGGCTGGGAGACTGTTAAAATGCGAATGGGCTGTGAGTCACACGCCTGATGGGAAAGACACAATTAGGAGGACTGTTGTTTTGAGTTATTGTCAGGGACGCAAAAATCTTAAATCACACTGTGGTTAAAGCAGGGGGAGGAAAGCCACTGTAAAACAGTAACACCTACCTTGAGAGCTCTGTGTGTCCTGATAATGGTCTCCAAACTGGGAATGCACTGACTGGAAGTTACAGGACTGTGGCCGTGGCTAAATGAAGAAATTGTAAAACGGTTAAAAAGTGTGACATTGTAAGATCTCCTGATCCTCAAAGTGATATTTCAGTTTCTTTACATCACACATGAAACCATCACTTTACTTCTCTGTCTTAACACATCAAACACAATGGCTGACTGTGACCAAGCCAGATTGAAGCTAGTGCCGCGGATCTGTCATTGGACAAAGTTTGCGGTACTCCAGACAGTCATCTGAGCACTCCAGTGGTCTGACTGAACATCTATTGTGCCACATTTAGCCTCACCATTGTCTGGCCAGCAGGGAGGGAGACGCAGAAATCACAGCCTTCGCTGTCGCACCGGAAATCAGAGCAAGCAACACCCTTTCTAACTTTCCAACAACACCCACCACACCACCAACGCATGCTAAAACCAAGGCTCCATGGCACAATTAAGAGCTTATAGAATAGAAGGAAAACGCCAGAACTCTCAAAAAAATGCTTCTTTATATTTATTAAAGGGCAAAAAGATGCATGTTTCAGTAATAAACCGCCATCAGCACAATTTAAGACAAACAACAATCACAATAAAAATCAGTGTGAAATTCCAATTTCCAACAATCAGAAAGCAGAGCTCTAACTGCATGATGAAAAACATCTGCATAGAAAACCATGCCAAAAGTAGCAGACATGCGCTAACAACTTAACAGTAGTTCTTCATTTGAGCCTTCAGGGCTTTCTGTTTGTAGTGCATGAATCCAGTAGTATTCCCTTTATAGCAACAATCTTTCGATCGACGCCTCTTTTAAGAAGAGGTATCATTTCACATTGGATTCATGCACTACATACAGAAAGCCCTGAAGGCTGGAATTAGAAACTACTCTTAAGCTGTTTTTTGTTTTGTTTTGGGGGATTACATGCTTCTTTCGTGTGATATTTCATATACAGCCTTTTCACATATATATAGTATGTTTCTAAGTGGTTTTGCTATTGTGTAGAATGCTTTCTAGTATTGGAATCTACCTGGCGGCAACTTATTGTGGAAATGTACACATTTGTACACAAGTATTTATTCTGATGGTGTCACAGTATTCTCTTTTTCCCCTTAAACTCTTTCCTCATGAAGACAACATTAAATTACCACCCTAGTACCCTTAATTGATGGGCTTTGACACCTCAGTGGTTTGATGACCACTGCAACAGTTTCAAGGGTAGCTGCATAGGCATAGACCACCCTCATAAACCTCTGATGCAAACCCATTCATTTTACTCTGGACCTGAATATGACAGAAACATCTCAGAGTTACTCCTAATAGGCTTTCAGAGGGTAAAGAGTTAAAGTTTTGGAGTGGAAGGCACTATTAGTCTTTATTTATTATGTCTGTATTCTAGACGATTAAGAGCTTCCCTGAGTGGGATAGCGGGATCAGGTTGCTAATTGTGGACGTTTCTGTGTTCCCCCTCTGTCCTCCATTCTCGTCTCTTTTATATTGACCAGAGGCAATATTAAATAGCTGTATCAAATCACTTCAAAACATACAAATGCTTGTCAACATACTAGAGACAGGCGATGAGTCCAGGTGGGTCTCCTCCTCATTGGTGCAGGTGAGTGAGTGGGCCTACAAAGAAACAGACACATTATGTGACAAATTAGTATTTTATTAAATGCAACCAGGTCATGTACCAAATGGTCAGTGAATGCTACACAGTCTTTTATAGCATATGTTTTGTTGGGGTTTTTTTTTTGTATAACCTTCAACAGGTTGTTGAAATACCCATTAAAAAAAATAAATGACAGACAATTGATATCTTAGTGTTTTAATGGCCTTCAGCTGTCCTCTCTGTGTGGCCTTGAAACTCACTCTGCACAGATCTTGTTCTGTTTGTAGAATTTGTGTCTGGCTGTGAAAAGGCGGGCAATGTACTTTGCCATTTCCATATCCTCCTGCAGACACAAACAGAGAAAAAAATAAATAATAACACCGAAAATTTAAGGTGAACAGAAAATGAGTATTTCTGTGAAGTCAAGAATCAACTCTCCCCAGTTTGTTTGTCACTCTGCAGGTATTTTGTGGACTCATACTTTTCCTGCATGTTTAACCTCCCACTCTAAACCTCTGTGTCTGCAGACACAACACTCACCATGTGAAAGACGATGGTGTCGTCTCTGCTCGTTATCTCCACTGTGATGGCTGACTTGTTGTGTGCAATGGTACCAATGTCCTTCCACCTTTATAACACACAGATGCAAACAAATGTTTTAAAAAAGGAACAACGGTTCCTCATGAGTGCAGGAAATTATGACAATTCTTTCTTTCTTTTTTGAAAGGAGAAACTTACTTGTGGAGCATGATGGATCTGCCATTTCTGTGTTTAACAAACACTCCAATGAAAGACACACCGATGAATATGTCATTGGTATAGTTGTCCTGTGGAAGAGAGTATTACATAAGAACTCATTTAAAATCTCTCAAAGGATACTGATTGAGAGGTTGAGGGTGATGTAATGTATCTACCTTAGCTGGAAAGCTCTCCTGGCCAAACCCATCCAGTTTTTCTACCTCCTTGATGTACAGCAGTTCTGCTTCAGCGGCCTGCATTCGACTGGAAAACACAGAATGGTACCAAGAATCTTATTATCTCTATTTTACTTTGTCTTGGTGACACATGCATATATGTGCATACAGTATACAAAGTAGCTAACAGTACCAGTGACTCTTGTGCTCCTCAGCAACTTTCTGGGTCCACTCTTCTAGCACCTCTTCTCCATTACGCCAGTTCTGAGAGAAAATAAAGACAGCAAAACATTGTGCAGGAAATAAGAGCAATGAAGAAGGAAGCTATGGGAAAGCAACCTATAGTCACTTGTCTTACAATGAACATCATGTTGCTGGCAATGTTTGAAAAAATAAAATAATGCTCCAATATTTAATATTTTGTTTCTATTTGGTAATCAGTTCATATTAATTCATCCCATCCTCCAACTCAAATTCTTCTTTATTCTTTTTGCTTTTTGCCTGTCAGTCAGGTATGCAGAGGGAGGAGGTACACAGATGTCACAGGAATGTGTGCCTTCAGGCAGCACATACACAGAAAAACACACAAACACAGACTTTCTCTGCCTCTCTCTCTCTCTCTCTCTCTCTCTCTCTCTCTCTCACACACACACACACACACACACACACACACACACACACACACACACACACAAACACTGCTAGTATTTGAATGGTAAAGGCTCGAGGACTCACCACTGGGAAAAGCACGTACTCCCTGAGGAAGTCCTGAGACAGGAATTGAGTGAAGTCTCCAAAGTCAGCTAAAAATTACAAACACAGATGTTCACATTTATTTACACAAAAACAATGAATTTCATTTTTACACTGTAATGAGCAGCCTTTACACTATAAACTGACTGTGAGTTTGTTATTGTGTTTGATATTGTTCAAGGTGGCATGATGGTGCAAGGGTTAGCGCCACCTCACAGCGAGAAGGTTCTGGGTTCGCAGGTCAGCTGGGAACTTGTAACAGAGGGAGGAGAACAGGTCATCTACTAATAGGGAGGATGGTGGTTTGATCCCTAGCACTGGCTCAGTATCCTTGGGCAAGATACTGAACTGATGCATTAATCAGAGCGTGCCAATTGTAAGTTCTGAGTGGTCAAGTAGAGTAGAAAAAAGGAATCGGTACAGTCCAATATGGACTCACTGTGTTTATCCTGCAACGCTTCTTGCGTAGGTTCTCAATAGGTATCCTGGTTGGCCTTTCTCTTCGATCTATACAGTTTCCCTAATAAGAAAAAAACTACTGATTTAAAAATAAAATAAATTTATGTTATGAAGGTGCTAACCCAATAGGACAAAACGTTGGGATAAATACAGATTTTCCAGTTAAAACTAAGGCAATTTCATTTGTCCAAATACCTATTATATTCTGCTAGCTCGCTTTGCGAAATTACTCCTCAAGACTAGAAAAGCAAATGCTTAACATTAGAAAAAAGTCTGTTTTAGCTCAACTGTCATCTCAACTCAACTGCATCCACAATGGTCAAAGCAATGCAGGTTTCATCCATGTAGATGCTTTGTCATGCTGTTGTCATGGTTACCCAGGGAAAATCACATGAAGCTACCTGCGGCAAATGTGCTCTTCAGGCCGTGGACATGTCCATTGAGTCGTAAAGTGTCTCTGAGTGTTTCTTGTTTTATTAGATGGAAATATTTCTGAACTTGTGTACTGTGCAATACTATTAAAGATAACAAAAACAAATATCTACATAACAGAAACAAAACCACCTGCACAATCTCTATAACATGTACAGTTCTCCTGATATTGCTTGTACTAAGTACCTAAAAGCTTTCTGCCGTTTGCCGGGCAAAAGGAGGTCTAGCACAGGATCCTCACCTCCCGACAGATAAGAGCCTTCCTGATGCTGCTACAGCTAACCTTGGAGCAGCTGATAAGCAAGCTGTCTGTTTACATTCCCCTGGGACACAGACAGCACCCAGGAACTGAAAGGATGGAGCGAGGGTGGGTGTGTGTGTATGTGCATGTGTTAGGACTGATACCATAGGAACTCAAGTGGACTGGGTTCTCCCTGTGGTATGCAGCCATATAAGGTAGTGAAGTCAAGATGACCTGAGAAAGTGTGAGTTTGTGCTCACTCTCACTCTCTTGTGCTGTCTGTCTCTCATTGGGAGACTTGTTCGTGTAGTCTTACCTTGTACTGCCAGGCCAGCGAGCCTGATCCCCTGCTCTACAGAGCACTGTAGACGTCCATCCAACACCTCCTTCTTTACCTGCAGGTAATACTGATACCTACAGAAAAAAACAGGAAAGGAAGGTAAAAAAAAACACACAACAGGGATAAAAAGATACCTAGACCGTGTTAAGTAAAATTTTTAATTTGTCCAGTGCATTGATTTATGATTTATTTATCTCCATAGGGATTTTAATAATGAGCCATTATGTTGTAACCATCCAAAGTAGACTTACTTCAAGCTAAATACAAAATGGTATGTACTCCTATTGAAACCACACGACTATATAATGTCAGTTTTGTTACATATGCGATCGTTGACAAAAACTCGACACATAAAGCTAAACTGAAACAGCAACATCAAAGGCGCTGTTACCATGGGAATCTTTAAACCTGCGAACATCAGGTCGAGAAACCACCTGAACAGTGATTGCAGTCGGGGAAAAAGGTCTGTACATGATCGTAGCAATGCAAACCGGAAAACGGATGATGTTAAACTTCAAAATAAAAGCTGTGTTTCAGCACTGTACCCAACACATACCAAAATGTGCAGCTTTTGATTTGAAAGTCTCCATTTCTGCTGTGTGCTGCACATTTCACTATTTTGCTATCACTTGGAAAGTAGTTGGGAAGTGTTTGCAGACAACTCAACATCTTTAATGCAAACTATAAACAACCACAGTATTCTGCTAGCCCTAGGCCTGTGTGACTGCAGGCTTATTCACTTGGCTGCATAGTCACATGTTCAAAATAGAAGACAAGTTAACTTTACATGATTGGCGGTCACTTGACTGCAAAATCCAACATAAGGATTTTCTGAAATATCAGTGGAGCAAATGAATGGAAAAAAATAAGAGTGGTCACTTTTGAGCTCAATACCTTCAAAGCTAATTCCATTGAGGATAAACTGCACTTTGGGGAAAACCATGTGGAAGCTTTGAATCTAGGAAAAACTAAATTGAGACCATAAAAATCATTTGGAAAAATTATACTAAAGTCACAAACCAAGTGAAAATTATGATCTTTTTCTCACAGATTTCTAAACCATGTTATTTTATGGTAATTAGCAAACTGATTGTACACATGGTAAAACTGCCATACCTGCTAAAAAGTAAGCATGCTCGCTTTTAGCTCAAAGTCTTGCAGAGTTACTAGAAAGCATACAGACCATAACTTTTTAAAATCAGACTGCATCTGTATGCATTTTATAGCCAAACTGCACAAAACACTGACTAAGTGGGTGGCAGCATTGGCACTGTTGTTCGCTTTCAAAAGCTCTTTGGTTAGTACCTTTTTTTTTTTCATATAAGCCACAGTGTCTCCAAACACCACTTATATAAAATTGAGTTGGAAAACATGATGGGTTCCAGTTTGACACATTTATCCAAAGAAAGTAAGAGGAGCTGTGCTCAAGGCGCTGCACATTAGCAACTGAAAGATGGCCAACATCTGCTGAGACACCACAGAGATGTATTCCTCTGCTTCTGGTCTGTGCAAGTGAAAGTATGTGTCAAGAAAGTATTGGCAACGGCATTAGCTGCTCAAAACAATATCAGTAAGCCTGCTGCTGAAGTGAGGAATGAGTGAATCACCTCTATTTGAAACAGCAGTGAGTCATTTTTGACTTGAGTGGAATGCCAAATGTATGCCAACGGGGCTGCACAATATGATTTTATAAAAGGCATGTTACACGGGGCTGACGCAACTAACTCGGGGTTTAATCTTCAGCAGGAGCAACACAAGCTTGACAAAAGTGGACCATTATAATTGCAGTGCAAATGTGAGGCAAACTGGGAGTCATTTCACCGTGGTTTTAGGCAGTGGTAGCTTTGCCAAGCGTAAGCTGATATGATGACACAGCTCAGATTGCGTTCACAAAATGTGGTAAAAGTCCCAAAACCGAGAGGCTGAAATACACCAAGCTCCTAAAGTTTCTGTGCTCCTTTTGTCCACTTTTAGTCGTGGTCCAGCTGGATGTTTGTCTTTTGAAGAATGGAGTGGCCACACAAGAGGAAAGAGAGAACTGTCAGGGTGACCGGGCTCAGCCGCATAAAAACTCACACGCCGTTTCCTGTTGGCTGCCATGGCGACCACAGACCGAGTGTAAGCTGTGAGACACCTTTTCTGATGTGCACACACACACACAGTCAGAAAAAGTATGCAAGTCCATGCCAGAGTAACCAAACGTCTATGTGGAAACCACTAAGTTACATGCTTAGTCATTCACCCACTTTTCTTCTTCACGCTCAGAAGTTTTAGTTCATTTTCTCTGCAAAACTTGGTTTCACTCCTCGCCTGCACATTAGGTCCCACCTATCTTTTTATTCACCCCCCAGTTTCATTTTCATGCCCGCCATTATCTCCTCACATATTTCATGATTCATATTCTCTTTGGCATTCTTTTCCCCACTTCTCCCTTCTTTTTTGAGCTCCTCTCAGCATACTCCTGGGCCTATAATCTGACCCCGCCCTCCTCCCTCACCCTGTCATTACACCCGTTGGCTAAGCTGCCATTCCGTTCCCGTGGCAACCCTCTAATTAGCCAACCCCAACCACAGTGGCTGCAGCGAGAGGCGGAGTCTGATGCGGTTTAGAGGGGAGGAGCCAAGCGGGACTCAAAACCCTTCAAATGATTGTGGACTTTGCTTTTAAAAACTCTCTATGTTTTCCCAGCAATCGCTGTATGGGGTCTGGAGGAACGCTGAGGTCAACAGAGGTTGGTTCTCATTCTGAGGTTCAATGGTAACAACATGATGGTGTTTATACATACGCGAAGCCAGCAGTGGTGAGGCGGACAGTAAACTGTTGAAATAACTCTGAACAAGTGGAAGCGTGACAGTAAAAGTCCCAGAGCATCCCTCATGGGAGAGTCCACTTTACACAGAACAGCCACAAACGCAGCCACATCTTATGGAGCTGTGGTTTCCTGTATTTTTGGCTTCTGGCCTTGAAATCAAACCTCTACAGGTTGACAAAAACTGACCCCCTCCCTCAAAAAAAGCCACAATTAGTTACCCTTTATGTAGAGATAAGCTTCTAACTACCAAGTGCAGTTTTTTGTAAAGTCAGATTAAGGGAATTATTAAAATCAGATGGCTTTTAATCTTTTAAGAGTGTAATAGTGACAATAAGCACAATAATATTTTTTGCCATGTATTAAAATTCGGAACCGTTTATTCATTAACCTCTTAAGCCCCAAGCCTACCTGATCTCCTGCCTTTTGCCCCCGTATCAGGGGGCGTTGGGGCTTCAGAGGTTAATAAGCCTACAGCGAGTCTAAGAAGTGTAGAGACTGACCTGTTTTATGATTACAACCTGATTCTGCACAAATAATAAAACCCATACGAGTCATACAGCACTTTTCATTAATCACAGTCTTATGCTTGTGGTTATTACAGTATGGTTATTCTAGAAAGAGCACATCCTTCCAGTGTTTTGAGACCAACCACAATTGGACAGATGAGGCATCTCCAGCATTTTCTGGAAGCTCTTCACTCAAAGTGGCAAAGGCTTTTAGGCCATGTGTCTTTGCTTTTTAAGGAGGGGTTTGGATTTTCCAGTTTTCAAAGATAGAAAACTACTGGTACATTTCTGAAAGTACATTAGAGAATTTGGGGGGGCGGGGGCTTTTGGTGTCCAATGCATATCCAAGTCAAGATGCCGTGTCACTCTTTAAGAATGCAGATTAATTTTAAAAAGCTAATAAAAAGCTTCAGTGTATTCAAAGGATAGCCAGTGATTTCCAGGTTTCATTTCCACTGATGTCTTCCATCCTAATCTACAACCTGCTTAAACATGATTGGTCATTAAAACCCAGACTACAAACAGATAAGAAGAACCAGAAGGCTTCCACAAATCTTGTTCCTTGCCTATAGAGTTTGCATATTCATATACAAACATCTGCCTTTAGGTCACTTTATGAGTTTGTCTCATCAGTCCTAACTAGCTTAAATCTTTTTTCATGCATATTTTGACAGCTGTATTTTTTTCACTGTTTTTCATTTTCATGCTTCAGTGCTTTTAAATCTTCTGACTCAAGTATGGCATGAAATCAAATTCCTCATTAATAGCCCCGGGTGCATTTTCATCTGCAGAGCTGAAAATGTTGCTTTGAAATAAAACCTGAAATGAACTGCAGCAAAACCATCAGACAGCAAGTACTAAAAAACTATGTTAATGACCCAGGTTGTGCCATTTCAAGAGGGTTTTTAAACAAATTTGAAATAGTCATCTTTATTAAAATAAATACAACAGTCCTCAAATGTTACTATTTTGTAGGCACTGTCTTTGAATGGCAGTTAACTGTTAGCTAAATTACAAAATAATACATGCAAAACTCACCACAAAATGATTTTAGAATCAGATCCAGAAACTTCCAAGGTTACCAAACAAGTATAAAATGTAGGAGCTTCAATAAAGAGTTAAAACACTCAACTGCATTTAATGATACCAGTTTTTAAATAGGGGATTAAACTACTGCTGAAATTGTAGTAAAAGGGAGCAAATTTGTGGTAAAATCAGCTCATTGTGTTTTCATAGAACAAGACAAACATCACATAAAATTGCTAGCAGGAGAAAAACATTTTATGACGTTCAAGACTTGCATGCTTGCACATACTTGTGCACAAAGAAACCCTTATTGTAGCACGCACCTGGCATGTATGTCAGAATGACATCACAATGCTGTAACAGCAGGTGAATATACATAGATGGACATGAGGTAGCGCTTTCCTTACTAGGGCTTTTCATGGGACTTCCACTATGGCAGAGTGCTCTGCTGGCAGTCCAGGCAGCCTCGCAGGCACAAAGAGCCCTTTATATGCCCACGCATGTTCAAACCCTGCTCAAGACATGCTGCCAGATGTCCAAGCAGTCTGGACAACAGGCCTGAGAGCATATGCGCATGTTTGCATGCATGAATGTGAGTATGTGTGTACATATGTTTCAGCCCCTCCTCCATCTCGACCACCTCTGGTGGTGGTAAGGTGACCACCCCCTCAGCCCCCAGGATGCATCCAGACGGTTTGTGTGGGAGGCAGGAGAATATCACTTTGAAATGTGTTGAATCAGCAAGGGGCACCACCGAGTACAGCTGTGTGTGTGTGTGTGTGTGTGTGTGTGTGTGTGTGTGTGTGTGTGTGTGTGTGTGTGTGTGTGTGTGTGTGCGTGCATGCGTGCGTGCGTGCGTGCGTGTGTGCGTGTGTGTGTGTGTACTGGTGATAACTAGCTGAACAAAGCTAGGATTTCAAGGCTATTGGTGCTGTTAGCCTTAGGGGCTGCTACGGCCAGCTGGCCATGCTCCAGTCAACGGCTCTTCGTTCAGGTTCCTCATTTTCAGTCTGCGAGCCAGCTTTTCTCTCCTTTCTATCAGAAACATATAAGTAGCAGAAGGCTTTAACCTCCTCACTCTATGCAAGAGTGTAAGATGTGTTTTTGTTGACAACAGGTAAAAGTGCTCTATTTACAAGTGAGTTGTACAGTATATCTGTAACTGCTGCCTAGTAACTGTACTGTTGACATCCACGTCATTTAAGAATAATATATAAAAATTAACGCTCATGGGGAATTTAACAAGAGCAAATCAAAGATAATTATCACCAATTTAGTATCTGACTAAGTGTGAAATATTTTAATTGTTTAGTGAGATCACAGAGAGCTGTAACCAAAATCTATTGGGTTCAACCTTCATTCCAAGTGAAAGTGGACACATTTGAAGAAATGCCCCCAAGATATTAAAATAAATATATATATCCGACAAGAATTTGGATAGACGCCTAGAAAAACATTATAACAGCTATGGACATATTTCATCACACAAGCACAAAGAGTCTGTGTTTTTACAAACTGAAGTAGGAGTGACCAAACATTTAAATATTATGACTATAGGGTATATTGGAGAACTCTGCGTGGTGAATTTGTAAGTATATACAGTAATGGATGCAGAGACCCCAGCTTCCCCTGCTCTGACTCATTTTTGCCGCTGCAGAGAAAGGAAGCGAGGGAGGAAGAAACAGATGACTCTACGGATGGGAAGAGCAGGAGATCCAATATCAGGCTACATATCAGCCAAATACTGAACATCAAAGCCCTGGCCACATCATACATTACCTTCTCAGAAGAGATAACGTCTACAAATGTCTTGCCCATCTCATTTCTACTTGTTCTTTTTTAATGTTTTCGTATTGCTAAATTACTGTTAAAATGTAAAAATGCATCACATCTTACCTTAGTGAATGTGAAAGAGTTAGCATGCATTTAAAATAATAACCTTTTTTGACCTTTAATTTAACTTTTCTCAATAATGGTTTTGCAAAATAAAACTAATTCAAAGCACCAACACCTAAAAAGCCAGATCTACTCTGTCTCACACGGTTTTCCCAAACAAACAGACTTTACCACGTGGACACATAAATATGTATAAGGTCGTGCGATAAATACACGCAGGCAGACAGCTCAAACCACATAAATAACAAGGCTCAAACGTGAGCTGAGTTGTGCTGCCAAGCTTTTGCTTTCTCTGCCCCCACTTGTTCTTCCTCTTTGCCTTTGTCATTCTCCCGCCCACCTCACCCTCATCAGACCAGGTGTGTAGAAGCAATGACAGGGATGTGCCTTCCTGGATCTGATCCCGATCAACCTTCAGACAATAAATGTTGTGTATTTTTTTAAAAAGGGAGCTGTGACTGTGCCTATTCCCATGCTGACTGGCTGATTTCTCAAAGGACAGAGCAATTTGAATTTAGTAAAACCCATCATAAGGCGTATTGGATAATAAAGATGTTTTGAGAGTTGAGGAGATCGTTTACAGCTCGATATATATATATATATATATATATATATATATTTTTTTTTTTTTTTTTTTTTTTTTTTTTTAAAGGATGGGTCTTTTGGAAAAGTCTGCCTCGTGGGTATGCGTACGCTCTCACAATGTGGTGTATTGTAACTTCTGACAGGGCTGCAGCTGGCTTCTGAGAGGATTCTTGGGGGATTGTTTGAGGTGTGTGTGTGCATATGTTTTGTAAACCAGACCCCCCACCCCCCACCCCCCCACCCCCCCCCCCCCCCACCCCTTCTCTCTTCTCTCCATCCCCTTTACCCCCCGCACTTCTGCTGCAAGGAATGTGTGGTCCGCCTCCTACGCTGGACGGTCGTGCCAACATTCCTGACTAACAGATGAAAAAAAAGAAAAGAGAAAAGTGAAGGAGACACAGGAACACTGAGAAAGAGCAAAAATGTAGGACTAAACTGATCTGCTCTTGATAAAAAGTAGACGGGTGACACCATGTACAGGGATTGCAAGGAAGAGAAAGGGGGGCTTGAAAAAAAAAGACGACCATTGTTTCCTAAATTGCCCCTAAGTCCCCATCATAACCCCCTCAACCCTATAACCCCTGTGTACACACACACACACACACGCACACACATACACACACATCATAAAAGCCCTCAGGGGATTCCATGAATACCATCCCTTTACCAGAGCAGATCCTGGCTTCTGTATAATAAACCTGCAGACACACTCTCTCTAGACAATTTACTCTCCTCTGTCAGATCGCTCACAAATAAATTACTTCACCACTTTCAAAACAGGCTAAGTGCGGGCATGCATGGTTCTCAGAATTACTATAAAAGGGTTAACACGCTGGCAAAAACACACACACCTTAAAACTAACTCTAGTGTGAAAACGTCAAGCTGTGACCTGCAATCAACCTTTCCTACTTCCAGAGAAGCAGAAGCCACAAATTCACCAGCTCAGTGTGAGGCAGACCTGCAGAGTTCGGCGCGTCAGTGTGTGTGAGAGTGTGTGAAGGAATATGAGACGGCAGACTGTCCATTACACACTGACCCTTGCCTGCACTCTTCACAGATACCCAACATGCTCATTCACACACTCATTCAAACACACACACACACACACAGTGGCACAAGGAAAGACTGGATGCCGCTGATGCCATTATCTATGTCATCAAAGAGATGTTAAAGGAAGTTTCTTTGAAGTTTCTGGAAAACTCTGATTCACTGTCTTCCTGGGAATTAGCTGCTGATCAGTTTCCCCTTCATATTGGTATGCTAACTATGAAGCTAAAGCCAGGAGAAGTTAGGATGGCTTACCAGTAAGCCCTCATTCACAGAGGCTTAGAGACAGGTCGGCAAACCACTGGCAACCTCTGGTCAAGAGGTAAAGATGATTGTATTCCCGCGACCGGATGGCAAGTGGTGAAATCGGCCAAAAAAGGATGCTACACCTAAAACCTCCTTATGTTTGCTTTGATTGCTAGCAGATTGCCACAGTCATCTGTACATTTTGTATGGAAGAAGGGAACTTGTTTGCAAACGCTTGCCATTTACTCACCAAGCTGTGGTGAAATTTGAAAATGAGAAAAAGAGAATGTTCACCATCCAAGGAAAAGGTGCACCATTCAGTGCAGCATCGTGTATTTCACGCTAGCCAGCAACCTACAGCAGCCGGCTGCAAAATACACACCTTGCCTAAGCAAGCAGTGTTTATATAACCAGGGAGGTACTAGTTATCAAATGGTCGCTGACCAGTCTGAGACTGAGGCCTGAGATTGTTAACAGAGAAAAAATAAACTGGCTCTATCTGAAGGTAGAAGATGCATAATCCCCCTAAGTACAAAACATTCTCCACTTTTTTGTGTTCCTATCAAATGATATAACTTTGAAATTACTAGGGGTTTATGCTGCTTTTTATGGATATATTTTACCTTATGATAGACGCAGGCTAACCTTCCCCAAAATCTTTGCAAGAGACTGTATATAAAGGATGGACAACACCATAGTTGTTTGTTAATTTCAACATTAGCTTGAATTTTAATGACCATAATTACTCACAAGGATGGGGAGCAGTTGGCCGTGGAAGTTATCGGCTACGAATAATAAGACTGGATAGCTAGATCCATCTATAAACTTTATGGTTGCATTGCAGCTTGTTAATAAACATAAAAAGTATATAAAAAGTAGAATGTAATTTACTAAAACTGACAGTCAGTCTAATTAACTACACAGGAAGCCATTATTATTTGTCTGATAATTTCATTAAAAAACTTCCAAAAGGCACCATGAAATAAGTCAAAAGCTCCATGAAGGCCAAGCAGACTTTCAAAACCAGCTGGTGTTTAAATGTAAAATTACATTTTTATTTCTCCACATTTTCAAAGTGACTGCTTTTAAGCTCCTGGCATGCTAAATAATGAAGAGTTATGGGACAGTAATCATCTACTTTAGGAGACTGATCACATTTGACTTCTTTGTAGCCAGAACCACTTTGAAACGTCAACCAATATTGACAATTAGTGATGAGAGTCATGAGAAGAAGATTTTGCAGTGTTATGGCAGCGTTTGGAAAGCACTGTTACTACTGCAATTCTCTATATAAAGCTAAAGCACATCTGCATTCTGATTATGTGGCTTTCTCAGTGACTTGCGTAACTGTCTCACAGTTACCATTTGAAGATTCTTTACCTGGTGGCTTCTTGCTCCAGCCGGGAAACATTGGGAACATAGAACATGACTCCAAAGAAGAGCAGTGGCTCATTGCCAAACTTGTCCAGCTGCTTCTTGAGGGGTTTCTCGAGTTCCACCCAACGTTTTTCCGGGGTCTGGGTCTTCCCTTGGAACCACAGTCCAAAGTAATGTGTCTAAATACAGGGGGTGAGGAAACAAAAATAAGTTGTGTAAGCCAAAAGGAGTATAAAAGAGCCAAATAAATTAATTCGCAATAGTGGAAGCAAAGGGCTAATGAGAGAGGCTGTAGAGATATACCAACTGAGTAAAATATATCAGGTAAAAGTGGGTGTACAGCAATTCATTTTCAATTATTTTTACATCTTTATTTTCCCTACTTTTCAGTTTTTTCAGTGAGCAAAGAATCAGCAAAAATCTAAATCTGCAGGTCACGCGTAGAAAAAAAAAACAGAAATTGGAATCAGCCAAGAAACCTGCAGTTGGTGCATCTCTAGATGGGATTTCTCAGGAGAGAAATGGTAATTGAGTTGAGAAATACACTGAAAAGTATTGAGAGATTAAGCGCCTGAATTAAAAGCACACATTTCTCCTTAAAATCCGACAAAACCTTTGACGTCAGCAGCGTAAAATTAAAGTGGAATCATTACAATATCATTACCTAGCTCACTAAATCCAGTGAAAGTCATTAGTCTTCTTATCCAAACAAAACGAACATATTTAAACTGAAAGTGAAACACAAAAAGCAAGAATAGACCAGTTTATTTCTCCCTTCACGTATGATGTTTCTGATAAGAAATTGTTGATATGAGATGCCACCATGTTGTCAGGAAATCCATGCATAATGAAAACACACACATCAGCTCACAATCCATTGACTTTTGTAAAAACACAACATACTAGTGGCACAGGTTTGTCTCTGTGTAAAGATCTCGTGAACTTTTTTTCCACCGTTTTATCTCACGCAGTACATTTGGTAGAACATGTCATTTAAATGTCATGTTTTTAATGTTTGGTTATTTTGTATATTTGTGCATTTTTCATAGGTTTCATAAAAGGTTGAGCACACAGATTTGGCCAGTAAAAAGTCAGAGAGAAAGTCATAAAGCTGGTAACTGAAACGGCGCACACACATTCATGCGTGCAGACGGGCACACACTTCAGACATCAGATTTAACAGCGAAGACCAAAACAACACGCACACTCTGACGCACACATAATCCTGAGACGGTGTGCACACGAGGGGCAGACAGCCGCTACAGCTGGGGTGCTTCATCGCCTCATTTATAACATCACTGACACCCAGCAAATACCACAACTCTGTGTGAGTACACTACATCGCCCCTCGCTCTTCTGCGCTGTCAGCAGCTCCAGCAGGTGCAGACACACTCTTGAGCACACATGTTCACCAAATTTAATCACCCTTGAGCCAAACACGCACACAATTGTCATGTGATCTTTGACCTAGACAAACCATGCTTTTTACAGACAATTCGTTTACTTTGTGTTTTAAGGTGTAAGAACAGGAAAGGAAAGGAAAAAATCATCAGAAGTCCACCTGCTGGTAGAAAAAAAGCACTGACAATAATGGGAAATAGAAGTAGAGGAATGAGAGGGACCCACGGGGTAGGGGAGACAAGAGGACGAGCAGTATGTCTTTCTTCTGCAGTGAAGAGAGGACAGACGTAAGCACGCTTCATTAGAGACAAACAAAGACAGTGAAGGAGAGACGCAGCAGAGGGCAGGGAGACATGCACAGGGTGTGGGGAGAGACGCGTGGCAGACACAACCAAACTCAGAGTAAAAACAAATGCCCACTCCAACTCCCCATTAATTACATCCTGTAGCTGCCAACGGCAGACAATTTATAACACTTGCAAGCTCAGATAAGACAAATGTGTCAGAAACCTATCACACGTCATACTATCTCAAACTAACGTGCACATGTGTCACAACACTAACCTCCCGCAGCTCCAGCCTTTGGGCCACCGCCTCCAGACATTCCTGTCCCGTACTCTCCACTGACAGCGTGCATTCAATCACATTGCTGTCCAGCAGGCGGATACGCGTCACAAAGTAGTTCTTGCTCAGGACATTGTAGCGCCTTGTGCGCCGCAGCTTCAGCCGGAAGGGCATGGCTGGCAGGAGGTCAAGGCGGGGTCGTGGCAGAGTCAGAGGTCAAATGTCACTCGAGAGCAAGCAAGCAGAGAGAGGGGTGGGCGGGCTCTATGACCTGGCTGCTGCCCTCCTCACTCTCGCACGACGCCAGCCACACCACCGGGCGGAGAGATGCAACCTGGCAAGGCGCTGGCCCATTCCCAAAGGTGTCCAGAGAGGAGGAGGAAGATGAGGAGGAGACGGAGTACAAACGGGTGCTGCAAAGAGAGATAAGAGAGGAGGGTCAGTGAAACACATAACTGGCTTAAAAAACTATTTAGAGTTTTATGGATACATTCCCTTTTCTAAGAACGAAGATGGTTTTCTAATCAGTGAATATTCTTTCAAATAATCCCTCCCACCTTCCATAAACAAGCAGAAACTAAAGCAGATAAAAAAGGAGTAATTGTGGTGCTAGAGCATTAGCACAGCACAGGAATGGTACGGCAGCAGCCAGACAGCTTTATCCTATAGTTCAGGCAGCTGCGCTCTCTAGACTCCCATGAGGCCCGGCGTCGGGCGAAGCTGGGAGACAGAGTCAGAGATGTGAGGCTATGGATGAACAGACATCAAACGGCCGTGCGCAGACATCCATCTGAACCCGGCAGCTGGCTTTGAGGAACTAATGGAGCTTCTATCTGCCTGTGTGGGAGGCCCTTCCTTTCCTTTTTATCTCTGCTCTCTCTGCTCGACAGCAGCACAGTGCCAGACATTGTGGAGTACAGTGCAGCGGTGTGTGTAAGATCACACGCCTGCGGTGGTGGCACATATGTTGCCACAGAAACACTTTTTGCCAGCTACTGACACAAAACCAAACAACAACAAAAAACCCACATCTTTGTTGTTAATAAGAAACAGAAGTGTGAACTCGTGAGGTAAACAAGAGAACACACACGGGGAAGTTTAAAAGGTTGAGCTAGGTGTTTGGGAATGACTTTGAATGCAACTGGGGTGCTCATCAGTTCATAGCTTTCATGTCTGTAATGAGGAAAGTGCTTTGAAAAAGAGCATGACAGATATAAAGGCGGAAAAGAGTACATCCTGTAGGGGTGTACTCTGTATATCGCACATACTCAATCATATTTTAAAAAGTAAGCTTTAAACTGAGCTGTTAGCCAGCAATCGCTAAGGAATTTCAAATAATCCCACTAATATCAATGGGATTAAATTTAAATAGTTAAAGCAGTGTCATTTTAAGGGTGGTGGCTACTTTGTAGCCTTGTTAGACAGGAACTAGATTACAAAACTAAAAAAAAAAAGCTCCACACCTTGAAAGAAGGGGAAAAAAACTTCTCCTTAAAACACAGACAAACCAAAGAGACCCGAAATTGAACACTACAAAAGACAGCAAGGAAAATTATGCGAAAATAAATACACACATGCATGAATGTGAGGGAAAAAGAGCAAAAACATGACAAGGCAATGTTCCAACGATTAGGTGAGGAGCAAGGGAGAAGGAGGTGGAGTAAAGATGGAGTGGATGTGTTGCTTCTTGTCCTGGGCTCTGGCTATGTGCTGCTGATAGTCAGCTTGGACCCTGGCCCAGATTCCTCTCTACCCTGACTGGAAAAACAGAGCACACCTGACACAAGTATGCACCACAAGGAAGGAAAAGTGTGTGTGTGTGTGTGTGTGCTTGCGTGTGTGTGTATAACAAGGCTGAGTGAGCAGGAGAAAAAGACACAGGGGAGGCAGGCTTGAATGAAAGAGGGCAAGAAGCTACAGAGTCGGGTTGTTTGCTACAATTTTAATTGCACTTGCTTCACGCTCATCTTTTGTAATGGCCTTGCCCCTTTGGGCGCCGTAACACATCCCTTACTCCTGAGTCCTTCTGAGACGGTAATGTGGCATCATCTTCTTCGTGTGTTGTTGTTTTCTTTCTTTCTTTCTTTCTTTCTTTTTAAACGGCCGTTTTGCACTAACCTCAACGAGTGACTAACTGGGTTACATCGGTTGAGTAAATCAGCTTCGCTTAAGGATATATGTGCACGCTGACCCCAATCGTCACATGACCCTTAACCACAGACCCTGCGACCCTCCCCACTGTCTCCTGCTTAGGGTAAGTGACATCACAGGCTGACAGTAAAACCTTCCCAAAATGACTCAAGAGTGTTTCCCGAGCACCCAGGCCTCCAAGATCACTGTCAACAAGTACACAGACAAACACACAAAGACACAAATAAAGACGCATACTTTCACTGTGTAGTGTACAAACATAGACAAGCATCAACAGGGCACACCGCAAACATATACACAAGATCTCTCTCAAACACACACACACACCCCTTCACCAGGTTCCTCAGAGGTTAGCCAAAGGACCAGACAGCAGTTGGTGCAACTCTAAACTAGTAATCAGTGGCTTGGTTAGGAGTGTGTGGTAGAGTAAAGCCAGACAGAAAGACAGACAATAGTTTGGGCTCTTACCCACTCCTTGATGAAAAAAAACAAAACAAAACAAAAATGCCCTGCTTCAGTTCTGCTCCAGCGACTTTTTCTCCTGACCATCGTGTTTATTTCCAGCGTGCAAAAACACCATATACGTTTATGAATTTGCACATTGTAATTTTGTGGCACAGACGAAACAAGAGGGAAAACTGAGGAAAGAGGCTTGTTTTTCTTTTTGAGAGGGGTGAGCTCTTTCTAAATATATGTGAAACCATTCCCATCTTTTGTTATGTTTTTTTTGTTGTTGTTGTTGTTTTTTTTATATTACCCCACAACTGATATTGCACAGGGGTAAAAAAGTTGGAATCAAGTTTTTCCCCTTTAACGTGCGTGCTTAGACCAGAAACCACATTACCACTCAAGTATATAGGGGTTTTTTGAAAGACGCATTGTGGGATGACATTTTTACACACATTTACATCAATCATGATAAAAACGATTATGCGGGAGCTAGCCGAAAAGAGCAAACGAGAAGAAATTTGACCTTTTAGTCTTGCATGCTTTTAACTGAGCACCATGGCAAACAAACGTCTGCATTTTCTCTGTCAGGTTGGTGTCAGATACATCTTTAATCGAGCACTTTTGTGCTTGTGCATCAAAGAATCAACACTACTCATTTGACGCTGCAGTGCACGAGTTGTGTCTTCCTCATTTAGCAATGAGAGTATTTAATTAAAAATGTTTTAAGCGTCCTACGTTTTTGTTTTTTTTTACCATCACGCTTCAATCTGATTTTGTCACTACACAATATCAGAGGTGTAACAGCTCTCCAGAAAACCACGGGTCAATTTTTTGGTCAGGGTTTCCTTTTCATATCTTGGTTTTCCCTTACTGATCACTTAATTATGATTTGATCCCCTCGTGATTAACTTGTTACCTGAAAGATCTCTGTGGAAGATTAACATCATGCAACACATGGGTGTTACAGCACAGGAACACTGAAATGCATTAAAATATAATGGATATTTCTGTTGTCATTTCAACCTTGGTTTAAGAATTGTGATACTCTATCCAACATGCACTCACAACTTTATATTGGGTGGAATTATCATAGTTGTTGTAACTATGATTCTGTTGCACTTTTAAAGGGACAAAATTTCTTGGCACAGCCAAGAGGCGGCAGAAGATGTATTGATGGGACTCTGTTGGTAACGACCTCCCGTTTGCAGCCAACTGTGGCAAGTCTGAAAGGGGTGGAGGACCTACTCCAAGGAGTTGCTGCCCCAAGTTAAGGAGTTTAAGTATCTCATGGTTTTGCTCCCGGGTGAAGGAAGATGGAAGCAACGGGTTGAGAGACAGACTGGTGTGGGGTCAGTAGAGATGCAGAGGCTGTACCGGTCAGTTGTGGTGCTGAGAAAGCACCCTCGGAGGTGTCTGCACAAATTTGGTCCCTTGGCTGGCTTAGTAGTGCCTCGAGTTTCTCCACAAAAAAAGTGAAAGTAGTGGTCAAGGGATGGTCGCCCAGGTTGTTGCATAAAACCCTATATAAACGTGACATCTGTGAGCATAACCAGTGTGTGTCTGGAGTGCATTCTACATATACCTTTGTAGTTTCAGTCATTCCTTCTATTCCTTTCTGGAAAGCTTAATTACTGGTAGCTGACATAAGAAATGCTACTGATGTGCACTGGAGTGCCCTGAAATGCAAAGAGATATGCCTGCCGCTAATAGGGTTACTAAGCATTGTGTGAAATTATCTGACAAAGGCTTGAATGAAATGGATGCTCCTTTAGGCAAAAGTGCTACACTTTAGCTTTCTTTCTGATTCATACAGAAAGAAACGAATTGAGAGGATGTTCTTTTTTCATACTCTGTGGATGTCAAAACAATTGGACACACACAATTATGCTCAGAAAGAAAAAATAAAGCAGATTCTTGCATTAACTAACCAACTTTAACTAAGTGAGTAAAGTAAATTTGTTTGTGGAGTTTCCATTTTTGCAGTATTTAAACTGGTTCAGGATTCTACGTCTGAGTTTGGGCTCAACAATTCAGCAACTTCAGCGAGATTGCATGACGCAGTGTCAGAAAAAAAAGCAGTCCTGGCCTTTTATAAAGTGACACGTGGCAAATAAGAATACAAACAGTTTAAACTTCAGCATCAGCAACATTTAAGCACATACCAAAGCCATGAAAAACTGTTTTCATCATCGTGAAGCTCCCGTGAGTCTCATCAGCTTCTGAACTAATTGTCTTCTAAGATACCTGTCCTGTTCTCCATCCTTTAAGGCCAACAATCAAAACAAGGGCACAGCAGGAAATACTCATTTCACTAGCTGGGCCCACGTCCTCATTTTAGGTTTGACAGCGTTTTAGTAGGTAAAAGTGACATGAATTGAGCTGCGGTTTAGGGAAGGCCTCGAAGGGGACTGGCGATGACTCCCGGGCCTGGCAGATCCCCACGCACTAAATAGAAATGAAGAAGTTAAAGAATTGAGAACAAGGAGGTAGGGAGGGTGGGGCATGTAAACGAGAATGAACAGCTTGCAGAACTGGGGGAACCTATATAGATGACAACCGGAAGGAGCGTGTTTGGAGGCGTGGTCCTGCTCCTGAAATTCCGATACATAATCTCCAACAAAAGAAAAGTCCTGCATGCAAAAACTGAGACCATTTCCAAATAATTTCAAGTGAGATCCTTTGTATTGAGCTGGAACAGAAAGCTTGACAGGTGTAAAAACTGTTGCTAAAGTGGGCGGGATTTGAAAACCAGCTACAGGTCAGCAGCTGACAAAAGATGGATTTAAAATGAGTTGGTGTTCTTCTAAGAAATGCTGACATGGGTTTCCTCAGCTGGGGAATTTCTGCAGAAAACCAGTAGATGTTCCTTCACTTGCACTGTCCCCAACTCGACTGATTTATTTTCTGCAGAAACCTCAGCTTGCCTCAGGCTGCAGTGTTTTACTGCCAGTCACCTCTCTACCCACTCAGGGATAGATTCTGGGGTCACCTAAAAATTTACCAAATCAAAACATGCTGTGACTTACAGGCCAAAAAAAAAGTGCTGGTTAAAGCTGCTAACTTAGAATCAAAACAATCAAAACAGGCATAATTGCGATATCCATTTCTTTTACATTACCATCACAAAGACTCATTTTAAACATAACGTCTTCTCAGGAGCAGAGCTGCTAACGTGCGTGCTCCCCCTCTGCTCTGGTTCATGCCAGCCCCTGTGTCGCTTTGCTCCATTCACGTCCACACAATAGCGGGAACAAAACAGCACTTTGTCACCTACTGCTAAGACCATTAGATGCAGGCCGCCAAGAGGCGAGGAAGCAAGTGTAGCGTGCGTAACTCAATCAATCTCATCTCTGTTGCTTGTCTCTGTCTGAAATACCAACGCTGCCCTCCCAACACCCCCAGCTACCCTCCTGTTATACACAAGCACTGTAGCAAAACAAATGGGTGCTTCACAGCTCGTAATTACACTTCCTCCTGCGCAGTCGTTTTACTATTTGGTCTGTGAACCTAAACCGAATAGCTGGAGTGTAAATCGGCTAACTTGTGCTCAGAAATCACGTTTTTACAACTAATTAAAGCATGTGGTTTTCATAAATCAAGAAATATGGAACTACTGGTTGTTGTTTTTATATAATTAATACAAATAGAGTGTTTCATAGAAGGCTAAAACAAGCACACACTTGCATTTTTCAGCAGCTAAACTCACAAATAGTTTGAGCGCTCAGACAGTTAACAGTCACAACAAAGACCTACTTAACCTAAATTATTTTGTATTATGTGAACTTGCTGTATTGTCCTATCTGGTAACCCAGCGAACTGCTACTCCAAGCACAGCTAAATCAAAAGAATTTGGAAATACTGCCAGATTTTGTTTGATATTTCTAAAATCTTCTTAAGACTCTGATCCTCTTGTGGCCCACTAACTTAAAGTTGAGTTCAGTAGTGAAATGTTTTGGGGGAAACACACCTCTAAGTCCACACACACTCCTGGAAACATTCAACCAAAGTCTGTCTGAGTATTAGCTGACCCTGGACAGAGCATTATCTTAGCAGTGAATGAAGGTGTGTGTGTGTGTGTGTGTGTGTGTCCAGGTGCCCTTCACTTTTCTCGACAAGCGCTTATCCGATCTACTTCACACTATCACTGGAGACCTAATGATAAGCAGCACTGAGTTTGAAGTTGTTCTGATGTGCATTTTGGTCAGTTTGTGAGGCATTCGGAGAATATCTGTGATTTGTACCTAAATAAACAACCACAAATAAAGTTCCAACACATGAACACTGCAAGAAATGTTCAGGTCAACAATTAAAAATAATGGTTCTCGCGACATAAGGTTCATTCTCTGGTGGTAATATCAACCTAAACAGCTACTACAAGGTGAATTTTCAGTTGTTTATCCAGCTGCCCCAGTTAATATTAGTGCTGCTCCTCAGGTGTTTTTCTGTTTATTAGCCACACACACGATCCTCTTGGTGCCACCTTTTTCCTCCTGACAAAAACAAGACGATAACTAAATAAAAACGAATATGACACGAGATGTAATCAGATCTAATTAAGCTGTGTAGAAAGGTGCGACAAGTTTGGAAGCAATCCAATCAGAAGTAACTTCCTTGTGGTGTAAAGTTAGACACGCATATGATATGCCCCCAGGAAACAGTACTGCATACAGCTAGCTCCCATGCTCCCAGTTGACTAAAACTAGACTAACGTCATTTACATTCACCGCTGCTGCTCGTTTCATGTGTGGATTAAAAATGCACCAAAGTAGCCCATGTTGCTGTATCATCACTAACACCTCATTATTGCAGTGGTGATGTCAAGACATGTATGCAGATGTCGAAATCTGAAAAAGCACTGTACTCATTCCATTCATGTAGAGAGACACGTGCAGTATTTGTCTGACTGGCCTTTGCTGTACAGACTGGACAATCTGTACAGGACTAAAACATAAACTTTGCCATCTTTTGATATTTACCAATGAGTATTAAGGCCACATTAAGAAAAAAATTGTTACATTGTAATTTCCTTTGTAGTTTACTTATTACTAAAACTGATTCTAGTAAAACTTCACTAAGTCATCTACACAAGGCATTTTATAGAGGGTAAAGCAACGTCAATCTCCACAGTTTATAGTTATGCTGTAATAGGTGTAGACTGCTGAAGGAGTCCCATGATGCATTGAGTATTTCCTTTTTCTCACTAAAAGTGTTAATAGACCTCTCTGCATTGAATCACACTTGTTATTAATCTCTGTCTCTCTTCCACAGCATGTCTTTTATCCTGTCTTCCTTGTCTCACCCCAACTGGTCGCAGCAGATGGCCCCGCCCCTCCGTGAGTCTAGTTCTGCCGGAGGTTTCTTCCTGTTAAAAGGGAGTTTTCCATCCCACTGTCGCCAAAGTTCTTCCTCATAGAGGGTCATATGTTGGGTTTTTTCGCTGTATGTATTATTGTAGGGTCTACTAATATAAAGCGCCTTGAGGCAACTGTTGTTGTGATTTGGCGCTATATAAATAAAAATGAATTGAATTGAACTTTGACTTTATTCTAAAAGAATATTTTGACTTTTTGCTCAAAATTTTGACTTTATTACTCCTAATGAGCAGTCATGTGTTTTCTTAATGTGGATATAATGCCCTGTCATAGACATTTGAAGAAAGCACAGTACTACAGAGATTATTCTTCAGACACGTCTCAGGGACATTGGCACTGTGGATCAGGCCCCTCTTTGTCATCTGACACTCTGGCCATGTGTGTTTTGTCTGACCCAGAGGTGTGTGTGTGTGTGTGCTCACTTTTACACCTAAAAAAAATACTTTATTAAAAAGAGAAAAATTATATATACATATATATATATATATATATATATGCATCTCCTTTTTCTTCCCCGCACACAGGCTCCACTCACTCACCCTGCACAGACACAAACATACTGTATATCTCACACAAACACTAGCAGCTGCAAACAGATGGTGGAGGCAGGCCACCAGACTGTGTTTCTAACAAGCGCATCTGCTTTCTCACTTTCCAGCTCTCTTTTTTTTTTAACTCCTCCAGCTCCATCTCTCTGAGACAAACACACCCGCAAATAACACACTTGAGGACACGGCGGCGAGAGTGACACAAACACAGTGCAAAGCGTTCGCACAGTTGTGACGTGCAGACAGCGAAGGGGCCATGTCTGCAGCTTCCCACACACACACGCGCAGCTTTATCTCACTTCAACCTGGACTTAAATGGGTGAAGAAAATTGTTACACTAAGTGAGAGCAGACTCTCGCCAATTACATTGTTTACATACCCGTTGCTATCAGCGAAGGAGACATCAGGCCCTGTTTTTAAATTCACAGAACTGCTCTGAAAGGATCACCGCACTGGCAAACCTTCAAAACGAAGCTTCGATTCAAAGTTTCGTACATACATTTGTGTGCGTTTTGCTAATTCTTTGAATCATCCCAAGCAAAGATATGTCTATAAAAAGTGCTACTCATGCTACTCTGCTACTCATTACCTTAAAACAAGTGAAGGAGACATGCCAGTGAGCACTAACAACTGTCACAATCACAAAAAACTCAAAATAACATCACTTTCCGGAACTGGAATTCAAATGAGATGCCAAACTGCTTATATTTAGCTTGTGACGACCGGAAATACCATAGAAACAAAGGAAAAGTGCAGGAAAACAATAGAAGTTACAGTAGCAGTAGTGACAGTCACAGATAGGGAATGCCCAATGTTTTCCACTGGCACTGAAATCTAAACAGTGTCACTAAAACATGACGAGGAGGAGGAGGATCAAAGGCAGATGCTTTATACTGTCCGTATGCTGGTTTTCCAAACCAGCAATGACGCTCCTCTGCCGACTCATATTCCAGGAGGCAAACCGGAGAACTGATGTCATGCAGGCAGACTTGGATATTTAACTGAGAGGCACAGAGTTGGATTGTGTGTATACATGTGCCCTCAAAATTCACATATAAGTCATTCCCAGCACCTGAATGAGAAAACAAAGGCTTTAGATAAGCAAGGATATGGAAAAGGCAGCAGAAAGGAAAGAGGAGACACAACGCTGGTGATTCTCAGGCTCTTATCGTGTTGGTTCAGTTGGTGAGGATGGCGAGAAAGGAAGGAGTGCGTAAACATGGACAGTGGAACTGATAGCAGGCGGCTCCCAGCCACAACAACAAAAACACAGGACCATCAATCGTCAGCCACCGAGTCTGCAGCAGCCAAACCGCAATGCTCTTCACATTTTCCATAACCCCCTCCTCTCATCTCCTCCTGGGAACCACATCACGGTCTCACAACCATACACACAAATACGACTCCACACACACACACAAGCTCAATCACCCAAAAGCCACTCAGTATTTTCTCATGGCTGAGCCCCCAGGAGCCAACGGGGACGTCAGTAGCACTGAGTTTACAGGCCTATGAAAGCAGAAACACTTTGGTTTTGCTCGTGTTGACATCCGGCTGTATCTAAGACCCATAACGGCCTCAAAGGAAGGAAAAGTCACATTTTAAACGAAGGATCAAATGGAAAATTTCACCCGTTGATGCTCAAACTTCCTCACAAACCACTCTGTGAACAGTGAGTCCCACATCACAGGAAGAATCACATGTTTTTAAATTCTGGGCTGTTCAGAGGTAGCGGGGGTCAAACCTGTTAAGTGTGGGCAGCAGGGCTAGCAGTGACTGACACCTAGCACGAAAAACACCTGGTGGAGTGTGGGAGAGTTGGACAGGTCGCAGCACGCTCTCTACTCTGTTGTTGTCTGCTGGGCTGAGAGAACAGAGCGCTCACAGAGAGCACAAATCTGACAAAAGCATCCGTGCATGACTGAATACACTCACCACATGCACAAGAGATACTCCTCACAGTCATACGCTGCACCTACAGCCAGCCATTATATTATTACTTCACAGTAACATCACTTTTGTTAGCTTTTTATAGAAATTTTTTAAACAATAGCTGCTTTCTTGGTAAGTAAGTGATTTATGTTCATTCATGAGCGTTTCTGCTCCTAGGTAGAAGTTCAGTATTGTTACTGATACCGACCCAGCACAGCTGATTGGTAAAACTTTAATACTTCTTTAGAACTAGCTTGGTAGTACCACCACGGGAGGTTTTTAAAAGTGCAGTTCCTCGAGTGGCCACTTGAGGCATTCTTTAAAAGCCTGCAAATCCCCATAGGCTCACATGTTATAATGTCCAACTTTACAGCAGAAATAAACATGTTTACAGCCTCGTAGAAGAAACTGTTTCGGTCTCTATTGCACATCTCATCCTTCACTACAACTGCATGGGGGTCACTTTTTTGGGGCTCAAAGTTAGAGGCATGATCATTTTAATGATCATATCATTCGCGATTGGCCTCCTGTGTGTAAAAGGATTGATTTTAGAATTCTGCTAATGGTTTATAAAGCATAAATATATTGCTGACCTACTTGAGGGGTATGAGGCTTCTGGGCCTCTTAGGAACAGGTTTACTTGACATTCCCAGGAATAGAAGAAAACAAGATGAGGCAGGATTTAGTGTGGGTCATTTGTAGAATAAACTCCCCTCACACCTGCAGTGTGCAGAATCCATTAGCTATTGTAAATTCAGGATTAGAAACGTCTTGTTTTCTTTAGCTTTTTTCCCCAAAAAGTCTTGTTTTTCCAAACTGCTCCAACATCTCCCAATGTATATCTGTATGTTGGAGCTATCACTATGTAGTGATACATCATTAAAATGGTGTTAAAAGCTGACACGATTGTACGCTTGTGTCTTCAACCCAGTTTACAGAAATCGAGAGGTGCACGACCGGCTGAAGTGAAACAATGCAACATAATTTTCTGTGTGGGCTTGAAAGAACCATAACAACCCATCTAAGAAGTCAGAGCTTCACCTAATCATCCAAATACGGTCACTTCTCACACCAAAACGGCAACATAGTCAAAGGCAAATGACTAGCATTGAGGCTTCAAAACAGGACTTCACAGAGTGAAGGGTGGCATAGAGGTGCTTACATCCATCATTTAAATACAGCCTTTGTATACAACTAAAGTTAAAAGCATTGCAAGGACAAGAAATAACTGCTAAACATCAATTTTTCCAACACAAAAAGTATATTTAAAGGTAGAGTACTAGCATGTAAGGTGATATAGGGGACTATTATTTACACACTGAAACACTTGATTTATGTAAAATACACTACAGTGCCATTACTATTAGATGTGAGACTTTTGGTTGCACATGTGAGTGTTTTATACTGGGTATGGCCAAAGAAGCTATCAGCAGATTAACAACTATTTTCATTGCAGATTAGTTTCATCTGTATTTAAGTCAATGCCTTGGACATGTAATCACTTTAATCACAAAAAAGGTGATAGGTCATAGCCTTCTTCACCCCTTCTATTTTCTACTGCAGTGCAGCTATGGTGTAAAATAACAAGTGAACCACAAGCTGACTACGAAGGAATTCTATGCATTTCTTCCACTGTGGTTAAAATGTTATAACAATAACTACAATAACTGCTGCTGCTGCCTGTTTCCCCCCTCTCTTCCTGTGGTGCAGTGTGAGCACTTGACCAAAATTACAGGTATGTTTGCACCACACCGTAATCAAATGGCCTCTAGACTCAAATGACCATTGGCTACACAAACAATAGCCACTTTTCCTTTTAGACGCAGGCTCACATTAAGCAGTAAACACCTATTATGATCTTACCGGGCTGACCTTCAACAAAACACCCCTTTTGGGAATTAACATTTCAGCAACTTTCCTTGAATAAAAAGCAGGAAATAGAGTGCCAAAAATGGCACTGAAAGACAAATTAGATTTGTGACTCTCTACTGCACAAAAGAGAAGCATGGATGGAGGTTTCTACTCTGCCTTTTAGGCCTTTAAAAATCTCCACCAGTGTTTTAAAACTGCTGTGTACACCCAAGCCACTTGTTCGGGCACCATGTAATTTACGCAGCATGCCTTTGAGCTTATAAAGACAGCCAGATGTGTGTGTGTGTGTGTGTGTGTGTGTGTGTGTGTGTGTGTGTGTGTGTGTGTGTGTGTGTGTGTGTGTGTGTGTGTGTGTACACCCTACGCCTCCAGCAGCTATGCTGTGTTGCCTTTACTCCCCTTTTACAGTAATGCTAGTTGTCCAAGGTGCATGTTCAAACACATTTTTCTTTTTTACACAAACATGTACACACAGTTTGCAGCCAGGGTGTGAGGACATCTGTCCATCATCATCTTATAGAGGAAGGCTGCTCATACTCAAACACACCATTCAGCCACCAAACTTGTTTAATACAATTCAACGAGGTGAATTTACAGACGCACTCTCTCTCAGCGATTATGGAAACGTAATGTACACATGCAAAAATTAGAAATAAATGAGGAAGGGCCAGATATTCCAGGTGTTGTGCACTCCATATGGCATGAGCCCACTGCCCAAACCCAAACTGGGTCTTACAGAGGGCTCTCAGGTCTCCAAAGCCCTGTTCAGTCGTGTGATTTCATGATTACTTCATTAACTCCGGGGAATCTTTCAGCGGTTTTCCAGCCACACACAGGTTCTCTAACTTCCCAGTTTTCTCTGGAATCGCACAGACTCCCATCTTATTAGATGTAGAGGGGGATTTAGAGGCTCTGTCTGTGATGGTGATGCATGTTTATGTGCAGGAGAAAGGGGGGCATTAAAATAGTTTGGATCTCCTTTTTGCCCTACGTGGCCAAGTCATTTGGCCTACATCTAAGCACTCCTACTGTGGACTTTACAAGAGTTTGGATCTACTTCCAGATCTGCAGGAAACCATGAAGAGCAAAACTAAACTCTTTTTGACTGAGGTAGATTTTCGCTTCCCCCCCCCATGCAAGAGAACTCACCCCTGATCCTGCGCTACATGCCGATTTCTTCTCCCTGCTGAATAAACTCTTCTTTGCTTGTCGAGGTTTGGAACTCACGGCAAACAGATAATCCACCTTAAGTTATTTAACTAACTTTCAAAAATATATTTAAAAGAAAGTATAAAAATCCGGCATGAACAAGAAAAATCTGCGTCTTCTCACATCAAAATGAGCTCAACCTTTACAACAACCACAAAAGTCGCAGAGGTAGACCAAATCCTGAGCCTCCTTCTTCTCGCAGTTTTGTTGCCTTTTTTTTCTAGGGAACACAAACAGTCACAAAAAGTTGTCCGACTTGGATAAAGCGACGTGGTCTTCTCTCGCTGGGACTCTTCGTATGTTTATAGTGGTCCCTCTAGTCCAATGGAGGCGTTCAGGACAGGGGGAGAGAGGCGCTTGCTGCAGCTACGTTCAAAAGCTGAAGACTGCATCGGAAAAATGAGCTTTACGTTGAACATCCCAAGAGGCTGAAGTTCGCGATAAAGAGTCCGAAAGAAAAAACGTATTAATTAATTGTCAAATTAAAGTTTTTCTTTTTATTGAGAGTATTTGTTATTTTTTTAAATCATATGTGAGTATTTCTCTTTGTAATTAATTTATTTATAAAATTTTTCAAATTAAGAAATCGAAGGAAATACTCGTGCACTGAATTTATCTAAATGTACTCAGAAGCAGTAAGGTGGGAATTTGGCAGGCCTGCTTGTAATTATGACACTTAATACAGTCTTAGTGGATTGCAGTGATTGCCCACGACCTTTGTGAAAGCTTTAATTAAAATAAGTCTCAGTAAGTTGGTAAAAAATTGCAGTTTTACGTTTAGAATACAATTGCTTGGATAGACTGCAGTAGCCTAATCTGAGGCAGGCTTTCTTACATTAAAATAAGATAGGACAAAATAATCTAATCTAATTTTGAATAAACACAATAATACAAAGCATCGAAAATGAATTATTTTACTTGTGGAGTTTAAAAGTTTTGGAGGGTTTTCGTATTGTTAAATCATTACTGCTCTTGCTTGAGTAAATGGCCATCTTGCGTCATATACAGTAGGCTGGGGAAAAAAACACACGAGACAACTGGGCTATGAGACTGGACGTGCCGTTTTCTCCGCTCATTTGCAACCCCCCCCCCCACATACACACACACACACACACACACACACACATACACACCTCAGAGGTCGCACTCTCAAAGAGGACCTGAACGCAACAGCGCCTTCCCCTCCTGAGCGCCGCCCCCCTCTACTCTGACATCAGACCTGAGGAATGTGAGGAATGCCGGGCTCCTGGGAGAAGTCCTCTTCGTTTAATGGTTTTCCAGGGGGGACAGAGGTGACTAAATGTCGAACAAAGGAGTCCCCTCACTTATTTATGTCAGATCTTTTGAGTTACAGCCTTTTTTTTCAAATGCATGTCGACTATATTCAGATTTCATTAAATATAAACAACTGTTTTGACCAAAGACTGACAGACTTGCATTGCAATGTTGACCCTGTGCTAACTTGCATATGACAAATAAAACTGAAAACTGAAAGACTTACAATTATACAGTAATGTATAGAGCAATGACTGCCTGCATAACAAACTGCAAGTGACTTTGAGGATATTATAAAGCAAGAATATATCTTGTTTAATATGCCTCACCCACTAGCTTCATGCCGTTACAAGCCCGAGTGACCATTTCAAAGCAACCTCCATAAATATCACTGCTGATGATAAGTCTTTGCATCCTACAAGCACACCACTGCGGAATATTTCATTATACCACAGGAGAGCAAAAATACTTAAAAAAAAAAAAAAAAAAGTGCAGATTCATTATTAACATCCCTCACAGCTTTATTAAAGAGGCATTCAGCTGAGCTCTTTGGGAAGATCTGAGGCTCAGTAAGAGCAATCAAAGTGCAGTAGAGTCACCTCAAAATATTGTTTTCACATAAAAGAAGCGAAATTCTCAGCTTTTTTTATTTACTCTAAACTAAAATAGGGCTTATTTGTAGGGCAAAAATTAGCACTAATTCAAAGGCAGCACAAGCCATCTTATTTGTGACCAAATTGCAGCCTCTTGTGGCTCAAATGCAATTCACAGCAAGCAGGAGCAGAGAACCAGGATCTTGGTTAATACTAGTTAAATCATTTAAAGAATTTGAAATAAGTGAAAAAGGTAAGCTAAGAAAATAAGGACATGACCTTGTCCTTGTCTATCTGACAAGTAGTCGTAATAAAACTGACTTTTGATACAGGTGTTGATTTTGATTGACATATTGAAACCGATCATCTTTAATCCTAAACCCAGCCTTTGGAACTTCCAGTAACCTGAAATGAATTATTGCTTCAGTGCAAATATTGTGCTACACCTGTGGCATTTAACAGCCTACCACTTTATGCGTGCAGCAACTGCAGTTTTGTGGGATGGACAGCTTTGAATGTGCAGCGCAGCAAAACCCCTGCATTTAAGAATTATGTAGGAAATATTTCTACTGAGAAACCTGACAGTTTAACCCTCCTGTTATGTTGCGGGTCAGATTGACCCAGAACAGAAGAGATGTCACATGTCATCTGCATCACTACAGAAAACGAAAAAAATTTAAATTATAAAAGAAAATTGTAAAATAATCAATGCCAGTGTTTCTGACACTTTTGGATGAGTAAATTTGCCCCGGGTCAAATTAACCCAGGAGCATAATTGGTGTTCCTGGAAACCAACATAACAGGAGGGGTAAGCTGTTGCCTTGAGGTCCAAATTCCATCCTCCATCCTTCTCCTGCTTTATATATATTATATATATTAAACATCTATTCTTCCAAGCAATAATCATAAACTATGGTATCATGGGGGAGTAATTATTTTAACTTCTCAAACTTTATAGATACAAGCAAGAAAAAAAAACATTTAAAAAAAATCACAAGCCCTAAGACTTACACTGAAATGTTATTAAAGTAGATGAGGAATTATTAACAAAGTTCTTTGGAATATCAAACTAAAGAAAAAACAGGAAATGCTCTGCTGGGACTGTTTCTCTATCATGTGAGAAACATTCAGCAGGATGATCTCAGCCGAGTTCTGATGATCAACAAGCTGATGAAAGAGATTCTTGAAAACAACAACAGCGTTCAGAATTTGAAGGAAAAATTAAACATGTCCATGCATTCCAACAACAAAAAAATGTCTAAAATTACTGAAGCACTGAACAGTTCAAGTGTAAGAGTTTTCAACAGGCCTTTAAAAAGGATGCTGCAGCTTCAAGAGCTCCAAGTGAAACAATATGTTCTTTATTTTCAATTTCAGGCATTTTTGGAGAAAGGCCTTGCCTTTTACTTCCTGAGATTTCCTTTGGGAGATGCCTTGGGAGCGTGAAATACTATCACTGCTTCATTCCATGCTACACTTTGAAACACTCCTGAATTCAGCAGAATTGTTGTAGTATTTCTGATTAGGCTTCAGAGAACATTAAATGGATCAACTGAAGGGTTAGGTGTATCTCTCAGGTCCTGTGTCAAGTCTTTCCTAGATTTTTTTCTATTTCTATTTATGTCTGATGCTCCTCAACTGCTACTCTTAGGTCAGCGCTGTTGCCCTACAGCGGGGAAGTGTCATGGTCCCAGCTGGCCCTGGAGAGTTTGCTCCTTTTTTCTTCTGTCTCAGTCTCAGTGTTAGTGGTGGGTTGGATTTTCTGTTGGATTTTAAGGCAGCATTTAAGGACTGGCTGGTACATACATTCTTCATCAGATCATTGTCACCAATGGGGGTAATCAGGCCCTGTGCTGAACTCATTTGTCCTGTTTAGAATATGCTATCAGTAATCTGATTCTCTTGTTTGCCCTTTAGTTAACTGAAGCTGGTTTATTCAATAAGATCTCTCCTGGAAGATCTCATCAAGAAGGACTGCATGCTTCACACTGGCTGGAATCCTTGGTTTGGAAAAGGAATCTTTCATTATCATTGTACATGTATAACGCACTTGTGGAGTTACGTTTCTAAAATTCTGTTCCACCCATTTAACTTGATTTAACTTTTGCCATTTAACTTACCAGGATCCCTTCTTGTACCCCTCTCCTGCAAAAAGAATCCCCTGTCATGTTCCTGTTGAGCTGCCCTTACCTGAGTTAATTATTTCTGTTTCAGTATTACCAATGAATAAAATCTGTAAACTGCTGCCAGTGTCTGAGTCCAGTATTTGAGTCCACGTTCCTGTTAACCGACAGGAGGTTCTGGGTTTGAACCCGGCTTGGTGGAAGTGATCTGTAGTTTACTCTGGAAACACTGGTTGCCATCAAAACATGCCATGTTAATTCACTGCACAGGCTTCCCACTGCTGTGGTTCTAGGCGTTAGTTAAATGCAGAAAATTTAATTCCCTGCTGGGTTCAATAGAGAGCATCCTGTCTTAAGTTCAGAAAAATGTTGAGCCAGAGAACGAGATCAGAATCAAAGAAAATCAGAACCACGTGTACAATGTGGAAAGAACGCCACATAATAAACTGGTTTAGATACTTCAGAATATCAGATTTTCACTTCTGCAGTAATGCTAAGAGTCAAGAAATGTGTAATTCTGATTACTACCAGTTTATTTTTCTTTCAAATAAACTCAAAATGCAACTTAATGGAAGAGATGAGAAGGTCTGAAACCAAAGTTTTATTGTGAAAGTATATTTTGGTTCATAATTTAATTTGAAAAGATAGAAAATATAGATTGTGTATTTCCTATATTCATTACATGTAAACTAAAACATGTGTAGCCTTTTTTCAAATTATGGCTCACAGCTCATGAAAATCAGAATTCAGTAATAATAATAATAATAATAATAATAATAACTTTATTTATAAAGCGCTTTCAAACAAAGTGCTGTACAGCTATTTGAAACTACAAAGATGAATGAATAAAAGCGATAAAAAGCAGTACAAGTAAAAACACAATACAAGTTAAAAACAATAAGAATTTAAATTTAAACTAAAAGCCATAGAATTAAGACATGTAAGATTAGTTTTAAAAACCTCCACAGAGCATGCCTGCCTAATATCTTGAGGGAGGTTGTTCCACAAGAATGGGGCACGAAAAGAAAAAGCACGCTCTCCAACTGTCTTTTTTCTGGTTCTAGGAACCTTTAGAAGGCCAGAGTCCTGAGATTGTAGAGCACAGGATGGAACATAAAGGTGGAAAAGGTCAGAGAGGTATGAAGATGCCAATCCATTTAAAGCCCAGTAATACCCGGGGGACTAGTTTAGGTCACTGAATCAAGCAGGTGGACCATATGCAACCAGGATAAATCACAGGCCTGGGTTTGAATTTACTCTGAGGCAATTTCCTGCACCTGGTCCCCACGTTTTTTTTTCCAGCTAACCTGTATTCTCTCCACTGTACAATCAAATAAATGCAAAACAACAACAACAAAAAAACAAAATACATATAAAAAAGAAAGAAAGAATTTCAGTAATCCAGCCTCTCTTGGTCTAATTCTGTACCTGCAACCACAGTCACGAGGAAGACGGCTGACTTGACAGTGTGGTCCAAAACCTGTTTTTAAATTTAAAAAAAAGAAAAAAAAAGAAATTAAAGGTCCTAGAGTCTGAAGGAAAAGCAGAGACAAGCAGAAGTCCAGTGTGTTCACACTCTCTGTGATGATTTGGGAAGCCACGTTTTATCAAATCTAAAGTCAACGCAGCTACCAGGGGATTTCTCAGCACTTCATGCTTCCATCAGCAGACAAGCTTGTTCGCAATGTTGATTTCTTTTTCCAGAAGGACTTGGAAGCTGTGAGGTATAGGAAAATGAGGAACACCTGACCCCAAAATACAGACAGGTCTCAATCAAAGAAGCCTGGGCTTCAGTAACACCACAGCAGTATATGAAAGTTGACTTTATTGAATTAAATTATAAATATATGTATCTTATCGTAAAAGGAAACACGTGGGGCTGAAAAACATCAGTTTTCATTCCGCTGAGGGTCACCTGTAGACTGAGGTTTTTTCAGATGCAGTTTGGCTGTTTTAGACATAATTGTGACTGATGGTAAATTGACTTGAACCCACCCAATCTTATGTGACCTTTCAAGACTGCACCCTTGCCATGTTGGATCGATAAACCCATAAATGGACTGGACATCAGTGTGTTTTTTTACTCTATTAGAGCCGTGGAGAACTCAGGCCAATATTTCACTTGAATATGTTGAGCCATGTTTAATTTAATCTCTAATTTGTGTTATTCGTCATGTTTGATCTTGATCTAGCTTCCTCCTAAAAAGCAGGAGTCAGAAATTTCATGCAGAAGCGGCAAAAGGTCAGAAAATTGACGCTACACACATCAAACAAAGCCTATCCCAGCTGGAGAGAGGCAGGGTACACCCTGGATAGGTCGCCAGGGCTAACACATAGAGACAGACAACCATTCGCACTCACATTCATACCTATCGGCAATTTAGAATCACCAATTAACCGAACGCCACCAACCCCACTAACTGCATGTCTTTGGACTGTGGGAGGAAGCCGGAGTACCCGGAGAGAACCCACACAAACATGGGGAGAACATGCCAGCTCCAAACAGAAAGACCCTACCCTGATGAACGGGTTCAATACCCTGGGAATTGAACTCAAGACCTTGTTCCTGTGAGGCAAATATTAGATTAACCACTAATATGTGGTTAATCCAGAAGCTAAATGTCATCTGCTTCACCTAATCCAAAGCAGTTTTGATGTGTGTTTGGGATCACTGTGCTGCTGGAACTGCTGTTTTGACGTGATGTTGAAGATTTTGGAGATAAATCTCCTTCATCATTATTCCATCTACTACCAGCAAAATGACCCCGGAGCATGACGCTACCACCAGTATGCTTGTCATTTGGTACAGTGTTCTGAGTTTTGTTCATGTTGGCAGCTGCATATTTCAGTCAAGGATGAAGATATTGATTTTGGAGTAGGAGCTTCTTTTTGATTGGCACCTTCACCTTCATGGTAATGTAAAACTCGCTTCACTGCGGACAGTTTAATAATAATAATGCATACTTTATTAATACCGTAGGAAATGGCTTAGTCCTCTGCATTTAACCCATTCATTCAGTGAAGCAGTGGGCAGCTACCAATCCAGTGCCCGGTGAGCAGTGTGTAGAGGCAATAACTTGCTCAAGGGTAGCTGTTCAATGGATTTGAACTCCCAACTTTCCAACCTTCTGATGATGGGGCAATACTGTGCTACCTCTGCCGCAAGTTTGTGTTAACTTTCACCGAGTGTGAGTTACAGGAAAATCCAAAACAAGTTTAAACTTGTGCACCCAATTCTTGTTTTTAAAAGTCATTAAAGATGTATGCTGCACAACCACTGACCCCTGGAAAAAGAACAATTCCCATATTTACCATGAAATTTATTTCCTTGATGAGTATACATAAACATCCACTCATCAACCCAATCCAAATATCCTAACTTTATGCATCTGCTGTTTTTATGAGATATAAAATTCTTCAAATGAAAATACATATTACTCACAGTTTGAGAACAAAGAATTCGCGGCAGAAAAAAAAGAAGCCCCCTCACAAAAACAAATGTGAAAAGAATTAGCTGAACAGCTGGAGACATGACAAAGGATTAGCGAATGCCAGAAAAGCATAGCAGTCATTTATGAGTCAAATCATAATAATCATCTGAGTAATAAATGTGTCAACTAAGCTATAATAAAAATAAAACTCTCTAAAGGTCTGGGACTCGCAGACAGCATGTTTATATCTTTATAAGCTAAATTCTAATGCACACGTCTACACCACTCTCGAGCTGTGCTCGCCTTCTGTGTAATGAACCAGGGTCCATCGCTTTGCCTGAGGCAAACTCATGCCTGGCTTAAAGCCAGAGCAGTTTTTCTCTGAAGCTTATGTTATGGGATTTGATGGTGTGAAAAAAGTTCATCCTGGGATAAAGAACCTTGTAGGCGTTTTATTAAACTTTCTTTAACCTGTAGCTTAAGTAGTTTAAGTATTAGCCAGTATGGCCTTTAAAGCCCTGATCCATGACAAGAGGTATATTTTATTTACTTGCTGAGGCCATGGCCACATAAATGAATACTTTTGAAAACGCACGTTCTATCGCTCTGTCTTGTTTTTTCAGAGATGTGCGTTTCCCACCCAGAAAAGACCCACCTTGAAAGGGGATAACTTTAAAAACATCTCCACGGTAGTTATAGAAAATGTAGCTTTTGAAAAATCTGACCTTTCTAACCTTTTGCTGCATGTAAACAGGGCTTCTCACTTTCCTTTACTTGAGTCTGTTTTCTCTAACCTCAGCTTCCTTCCCCCGTGACGCAAGGAAGGAATGAAATCGAGTTGCATTTTCCATATGGGACATCCCTCCTTAATCTTTTTTATACCTTGAAGTGACGTCTGCCTGGTCATGACGCACAGCTGCACAGCCTGACATTCGGCTTTCATGAATTGCTCTGGACAGTCAGAAAAGTGGCAAATATTTCACCTAAAGTCTATAATTAGTTTGTAAAAGTTTACAGGCACAGTCAATCTATTCGGCTCTAGAATAGGTAGCCTTAATATTTGATGTAATAGCCTACTCTGCTGCTTGGTGGGGAAATAAATAAGTCACTATGACTGAGCTGAGATGCTTGGAAAGGAACAAGACGCCTAGCTGACTAATAAAAAGGTGGCATGACATTTTTTATGATTCACTTATTATATAAATCACACCCTCCAAATAACTCCAAGGTGTAAAAATATGGTCACATCCTTTGTGTAGACATGGCTTTCGTTTTTCTTTCACCATCCACAATCAAACTTAGAGTGACCACATGCTTTCTACTTCCTACACGGGAACCTGTGAGGACAAAAGAAAGGACACGTTAAACAAAATCAAACACAAAATATCAAATAGTTTTGTTTGTTGGTTTGTTTTTAATGTCACCGACTGAGAACCTGTGAGAAGCTTTGCTCTCACTGTGTGAAAATCCCTAATGTGGTATCAGAAATAATGTAGTCCTATTTAAAAAAAGGAAGGTTTCAGGACTCCCATAGGCCCCTTGCACAACCTTTAAAAGAAATAATTTAAAATAACTTCACGTAATTGCTTTCTGGCTGGTTTTATCAGTCTCTCACGTCATTGTGGAGGAATTTGGCCCACTCCTCTTAATCATATTGCCTTTAAGGATTGCGAGCATTTGTTTATGTACAGCTCTTTTAAGGTCCCACCACAGTATTTCATTCAGGCTGGATCATTGTAACACCTTGATTCTTTTCTTTTTCAGCCATTCTGGTGTAGATTCACGGCTGTGCTCATTGTCTTAACCTTACTTTAGCGCACAAGGTGTCCACAAGGTGGTGGGTCACCCCTCCACCACCGTGCTTCACAGTTTGTACTGATAAGCTGTGTTTGATTTTCACCTAACGTGGTGCTGTGCATTATGTCCAAATCTCATGTGTCTGAAAGACATTTTTCCAGATGTTTTGTCATTGGTTCAGATTCCTCTCTTCAAACTTAAACCATCCTGCCATGTTATTTTTTGGGGAGAAGCTTTCTCTGTGGCAACCTGTTACGTTCCCCCCGAAAGGGTCTAGGCAAGGGTCTTTGACTGCTTTGGTAATGCTTGCTGTAGTGATTCTCTGCAGCGGAATTGCCTCGGGGAATCGAGTGGACACACACATTATGGTTAACAAGAACTGATTCCCTGCCTGCGTCTTTGGTAAGGGGCCAACACAGTCTACCAGGATATGCTCAAATGGTTCACCGACAGCAGGGATAGGACGTAGAGGGGCGGGGGGCACCGCCTGGTTCGGTTTACCCACAAGCTGGCAAGTGTGACAGGTGTTACAAAACTGCACTACATCTGCTTTCATTGCCGGCCAAAAGAAATGCTGCAGTATACGGTCATACGTTTTAGTGACACCCAAATGACCTGACCATGCATGATCATGTGCTAACTGTAGCATATGCCGCCGCAGACTTGTCAGAACCACCATCTGCCGCACTGCACTCCAGTCTTCTCCAGGCCTTGGGGTCCACTTGCGCATCAATAAACCTTCCCAAACGAAAAATGTCTGCTTCTTGCTCCCCTCACCACCCTTATCCTGAGCTGCAGCGGTAAAACACTTAACTAATGAAGGGTCTTCTTTCTGAGCCTTCACAAGTGATTCCCGGGTGAGCAGAAAAGGAGCTCCAGACTCAGGAGCTGGCTCAACCACACTTTGAGCCGACTCTAAGGCTCCATTATCTCCCTCATCAGTACGGGGCATCACATCCTTCTCTAGAATAGAGCCAATCACTGATTCTGACAAATCAATCCCCCCCACCTTGTTGCTGGGCACGTGAACGAGTCAGAACGCTCACCGGGAACACATCCGGGTGCTGCTGGCTAAGGGCATCTAACACAGGCTCTATAACAGGACTGTTGGTCACCTCAGGGGTAGGATAAACTTTCCCACCCGCGATATCATTTCCCATTATAAAATCCACCCCATTAACTGGGAAAGAAGGCCGCACACCCACTGAGAAGAAACCACTCACCAGCTCACTCTGTACCCAAATACGATGGAGGCACATCGTATTTGGCACAAAACTCATCCCAACACCTCTTACAATGATGCACACTAGCTAGTATGAGGGACTGTGAGCCACCAGTATCACGCAGAATGGTCACTTCACGCTTATCCTCGGGCTTACCAGAAAGCGAAACTGTCCCCTTAAAAATGAAGGGCTTAAAACACTCATCCGGGGTCTCAGGGGAGGGGGGCCTACTGACAGGAGGCATGGTTTTAATCAGCCCGACCCCTTTTGGTTTACGTGAAGTCGAGACTGATTGTTTCCGTTTATAAGCTTCACAATCTGCGATTAAGTGGCCAGACTTAAAACAGAAAAAACACTTTCGGTCTGCCTTGGGACAAAACACAAGTACCTCACTCTTTGGGTGCTGTGCAACTGGCACCTCGCTAGCCTTCACTGGGGCATCGCGCCGGTCATACCTACTGACACTGGTTTTATGGACGAGCACGAACTCATCAGCCAGCGTTGCAGCCTGCTGTAGCGAGGAAACCTTCTGTTCATTAATATATACTGCGATGCGCTCAGCAATGCAGTTCTTAAATTCCTCCATGAGCATTAGTTCCCGGATCGAAGCCAGGTCAGTGGCTTTGCAGGCCGCACACCACCGATCGAAAAGAACACCTTTTTCCCTGGCGAAATCAAGATAAGACTGACCCTGTCCCCTTTTCAACCCCCGGAAACGCTGCCTATAGGCTTCTGGGACCAGCTCATAAGCCAGCAGGATAGCACTTTTCAGCTTGTCATAGACCAAGCTGTCCTCAGCTGACAACGAGGAACAAACTTCTTGAGCCTTACCTGCCAGCTTACATTGGAGCAAAATGGCCCACGAATCCCGTGGCCAGTGCAAGGCCGTGGCTATTCGTTCAAACGACTCGAAGTAGCTGTCGACCTCAGTGTCACGGAACACCGGAACCAGACGACTGTTTTTCCCTACATCAAACGGTGCGTCTGCCTGATGAATGGAGGCAGTCGGAGGAAGGGAAGCCTGCCGGAGTTCCAGCTGTCGCAACTTAACAGCTGTCTCCGCCTCCACCTTTTTCAATTCGACCTCCCTGGCTCTGGCAAGCTCTGCGTCTAAACGCCTAAGCTCCAACTCCTCCTTTAGCTGGAACTCCCTCTCACGATCCTCCTTTTCCAACTGGAGACGAGCCAGGCGTACACGAAGCTTAGCATCCTGCTTCGAGCCTACACTTGATTCAATGGAGAGAGGTTCGAAGCGAGGCAATGTCATGGGTTTGTCCTCAGGCAGCCCCTGAGCAACAGGTGTAGACACCAATGGACCTACAGCTTGAGCTGGCACCTGTGGAACAGGCTGAGACGCTACACCATGCTCAAGTGGACTGGCAGACACTGGCAAGGCCACTATCCCTTTCTCCACCAAGCCAGACACAAGAGCAGCTTTCAGCTCAGCCTTACGCAGAGCTGTGGAGACAGAAATGCTATAAAATGATGCCACCTCATGCAAATCCCTCTTCCTACAGGCATCCAGTTGGACAAGCGAGGGGTTTTCCTTAAACACGGCAATATCAAAGGTAGCCATTAAATCTAAAACAAAAACTACCTGAGGCTAACAATAACAACAAAGAAGCACCACCTCCAATACACAAATAAAAAACAGGTGGGAAATGTGTGGCCACAGGTTAACCAATAAATAAAAATACCGTCCACCCTCTCCCCAGACCTACCTACTAAAATTCCAGCCTAGTTAGCTTCTGGAGTGTACCAGGCTCGAGGCAACTTTAAAGGCTAAGCATCAAGTGCACAAAGCACCGACAAGCCTACCCCTGACAGGGAACTAATCCCCACCCGGGATTACTCCGAAAATAATAAAGGCAAAATAAAAAATGAGTGCCTGAAGGAGGAGCTTACGCTCAGCTAGACACTCCCCTTTGCTAACTGGAGAGAGAGCGCAGCAGATACAATACAACTAAACAGGCCACCGGCAAACAACTCACTAAAACTCAATTGTTGTTCCTTCCATTCATATCCCGGACGAGCCCCCACATTGTTACGTTCCCCCCGAAGGGGTCTAGGCATGCGAGTGAGGGGACCAGTAACAAATGAGTCCGGAAACAGAATGAAAAGGAAAACAGACAGAGTTGTTCTGTATTAATATAGGTTTATTACATATGATATAGGTTTATTACAAACGACATTAACTTAAAGAGCTGGCAACGCCGTTTTACCAATAATGCCAAAGAAACAAAGGAAACACTTGCAGCAACAAAAGACAAGAAAACTACTAAACAAAAAGGGAGGCACTTCCCACACTTCCTACCCTACTCCTCACCACGGGGAGACACTCTCAGGGCCCACAAGCCCGTCTACTCACTAGTCAGAAGGAGGCTGTCTGTCCAAAACCTAGCACAAAACCGTGTAGAACCACAGAGGGGAAAAAAACCACCCTGCTCACAGCTCATCCCCAGTTTAAATAGCCTCAGAGGTGATTGCTGACTGGAGTCAGGTGGCAAACGAGGCTAATCAAAAGCAGCTGTGTCCTGGGGGGAGAGGAGAGTGAGAGAGACAGAGGGGGTAGGAGTGGCAAGAGAGGAGGAGGCGGGGAGAGCGGGCAAACACCCCACCCACACACTCCCACAGCCTCACAGGATGTAACACAACCCTTCAAAGTAAACCATACTTGTTCAGTATTTTTCTATTTGTACTGTCATGAGCTTTAACATTTAACACACTAAATAAGAGTCTAAACATCTAACTCTTGATTTGTTTTTCCAGTTTCTCAGAGCATTGCATGCTCCGACCTTGTTGTAAATTTGCTGGGATGACCCCTCTTGGATGGTGGCATTGTGTTAATGTAGACCTGAATGCTTCAGACCAGCAAAGTAATTTTTTATAGAGGTGCTCACACTTGCTGAGGATCAGTTAATCAAGTGCATTTGATTAGCACGACTTGGCTCCTATGGAAGCAATAAGCGTGCACTTCATATTTCACAGGACTGCACAGTCCTATGAAAACCTTTGTTTGGTTTTTTGACCCCCAACTGGTTGCAGCAGATGGCTGCCCCTCCCTGGTTCTGCCTGAAGTTTCGTCCTGTTTAAAGGGAGTTTTCCTTCCCACTGTCACCGAAGCAGTTGCTCATAGAGGGTCATCTGGGGTTTTGGCTGTTTTATGTATAATTATAGGATATTTACCTTACAATATAAAGGACCTTGAGGCAACTTGGTGTGATTTAGCACTATATAAATACAGCTGAATTGAACTGAATTGGATGTATAAGGAGTCCTGCTGTAAAGAAACTAAAGACTACTTTGAAGGAAATAAGTACTTTGTAGGATGATCCTATAGAATCCCTAACCATTAAGCGTTGTCACAAAATTCAAAATATATTCTTTGGTTTTTAGAGATACCTTCTCAACATGAAAAAAAAAACCATAAGAAACTTATCTCTAGTTAATATATAAGAATGCAATAATGACTCAAATGACACCTTATAAGGAGACGGGTAAGGTGTTGTATCCCCTTACCCTCCAATTCAATTTATAAATCGGGCATTCAAGCACCCTTTGTATTGGATTTCTGTATCCCTGTACTTAACACAGACTCACTGCAGATCAGTGATTCTTTGTAGGATGGAAAACATCAGTGGAAGAGCTTTCTCATCAGAGACCCCGTGAACCTTTTTTTTGAAAATGTCAGTTGAAGTCTGCAAGAGCAAACGTTGGCATTGATTTAAAATGCATTCAAACAGCTGACACATTCAAAGTGATGCTGGCCAACAATCAATATCTGGGTTAGAGGTTTGCAGACAGTCAATGAGGATTTAAATAACTGGAGAAAACCTCCAGGGACGGACCTACTGATATGCAGGAGAGAGGGCACGAGGAAATATTATTACCTAATTGCCAGGACTCCTGTGGGATTAGGTTACAGCGCAGTAGCACAGGAATTACTGTTAACTCAGAAAACCAGCCAAACAGAAGATCCACAAAGACTTTAAGCAATAAAGTGTTCTTGTGTGCAGAAGTTTATGTTCCCTGTGTTAATCCATTTTGCCATAACATTTGACAATCCACTCATTTAAAACTATATGATACAGGTGAAAGCTCAAAGTTACCGTGGGCTGAGTGTGTTTTGTCAGCTGTGTTCAACTTGTTAACGTCAACCTTTTCCATGAACAGTTAGCTTCTGCTTCATAACATCTTCCCCCCCAACTGGCTTCATAACCGGAAATGAATCATTCTATTATAACTGTTATAGGTACTATAATGGAAAATGTACTCCTAAAAAAAGCAAAAGGTGTACTTTTTATACTTATTTGTATAAAAAAAAAAAACTAAACATCTTAACACATTAAAAAAAAATCCAGACATCTATTGCTCATGGACATCAGCCTGGGATGTGACAGCAACTATAATACAGACAGGAATATGGCATTCCCACCTTGTGGAGTTCATCTAATCAGGTCCTGTGTGCTGTTCTTATTATTGTTTCCTTTGAGGCCTCTCTGTACTGAGCATTGCTGATGCAAGTGTCAGTCAAACATAAGGGAGTCACTCCAACATGTCCAGCACACTAAGTTCTGTGGGGCTGGGAAGTCTTTGGTGAGCATAGTAAACCTGCTACTCTCTGTTTATATCCAGTGGTTTGTTGGTTGCTTTTTCACTCATCTTCACTTCACTGCTGTTGATTTTCTTTACTCATTTCAGGTATTACCAGCAAAATAGTTGCATGTTTAATCATCTGGGAATTTACCCAGATTTCTTTATTTAGACAGAGATCTTGACCCCCCCAATGTTCAGCACAAAGTTGCGCCGATGGCTGTATATAAGACCAGTGCTCTTTGCCAGATCGTCTGCTAACCTTCATTAGTCCCGGCGGCTAACTAATGTCTAATGTTTAGTCAAGTCTTGTATTAGAGCTGTTCGATATAACGATATATATCAGATGACGATATAAAAACATCTATCGTTTCATTTTACGCTATCATTTGTTTCGTGGTGTTGCTTCTCATCCGTAAATACTCTGCATACTCTTTCACGCGATTCAGTTTATTTTGAAAAGTCTCAACAGGATCTTGAGCTTTATTGTGAAAGGTTTATGTGGAAAATAAACAAGCGGGCACGCGATGGTTTCACCGTCATTGTTGCTAACGACAACACTGAGAACAGGCGCTTGTCCGTCTGTAGTGTGGTTATATTAAATATAAGAGAAAGAGAGAACTTTAAGAAATTAATATAGCCACTACAGTGACCATCAAAACGATGAAAAATATTGCCGTAAACAGTTTATTTTGCGACACCACGAAACAAATGATAGTGTAAAATGAAACGATAGATGTTTTTATATCGTCATCTGATATATATCGTTATATCGAACAGCTCTAATACAAGACTTGACTAAACATTAGACATTAGTTAGCCGCCGGGACTAATGGAGGTTAGCAGACGATCTGGCGAAGAGCACTGGTCTTATATACAGCCATCGGCGCAACTTTGTGCTGAACATTGGGGGGGTCAAGATCTCTGTCTAAATAAAGAAATCTGGGTAAATTCCCAGATGATTAAACAGGCAACTATTTTGCTGGTAATACCTGAAATGAGTAAAGAAAATCAACAGCCTATTTATGCAAGATAATTCATAATTTTATTGGGGGGGTTATATTGGTTGGGTCTGATTATTGGGGGGGTCATAACCCCCTTAACCTCCCTGGAAATTACGTCCCTGTATACAGCCACGGAGATTAGTAGCAGGTGTAGGCAATGAAAAGGCTGACGAGGCTCCACTCAAGGGCAGAGACCAGAGCCTGGAGGAAACACACAGCCACTCAACCGGACCATGACATGGTGTGCAGCATGTCCTTAAAATAACAGAGGAAACTCTGCAGGTGGAAGACAGAAGAAGAAGTAAATTGTGGAGTAGCCCCCTCAGAATCTAGTCACTGAAGTGGCTAGAATTGTCTAAACAGAAAGCCTTGATCCAAAAATGAAGCCTAAACTTCCACACCAGCCTCCCATTTTCCTTGCAAAAATACAAAGAAATGATGGGTAGCTCAAGACGCAGTACCGTATCTCACAAACAGGGTCAGGTTTTCTGTCAAAATAATAAACCTATATCCTTATAGTACTCACGATGACTGTAATTATATTTAGGAATCCACTAAAGCAATAACTATTCTCATTGCAATAAAATGATCCTACATTGCAAAGGACAGGTGCTTAGAAACCAACTCAATGGTAAGAATCAGATCCATGTAACTAATGCCCACTAGCCATTAGAAACCCAACGGCAATAAGCAGGAGGCCACAGGAGGAGACAGATGCTGCTGATGCTATATCATGAGTGGGAGACTGACTAGAGTACATTCCTAAAAATAGCTGAAATACTACACATATACTGAATTAGTGTGTGGACACTTTAAATAATGTGCATGACATCACTCATATATGCTGGTTATGAACACTCATTCACTGTGAAGCTGTAGTTTAATGAAGGAACAAATCATGTTTCTTCTCCACCACCATCTGTAACACTTCTAAAACCTAAAACGGATTAATGAGATGATAATACTTAAATGGTAGGTGTTTAGACAGAGTTATTATTTGCTGGTGATTCACATCCTGCACAGACCTGCCTTGGGGTTGCAGTGTTATTAAATAGTGGAAGCAATCAACATCAGCGGGGAGCTGAATTACACTCCTAAGTGCTGTAGGAATGCATCATCTCTGTTTGTTATAACCTTTATTTCTCCACTGAAGAGGAGGCTTAGCAAGCATGTCCTTTTTGTTTTAGCATTCGCATCCAGTAATGACTCAAATTCACAAGCAGGCGCTGTCCAGAACAAACACCACCTGCAGAGCAGGGCCACATGGAGGTTAAGCAGGTTAAAACTGCGGAGAGAGGAGAGAATAGCTCCCACTTCAGAATGCCACTTCCTGTCTCGCCTTCAAGCTACAAACATCATACCCCTAAATATAACCAAAGAGTTATACTTCCTTATCACTGATGATTATCCGAGCCTTAGGCGGTTCAGGAGAGTTGTGATCTGGAAGGTTTTATCTTTTTCTCTTCCTGCCGACAGTGATGACCGGGATTTGTGATGTAACTAAAGGCTGCCTGAAACACATTCATCTAAGTAACTAGTAGCCTTTCAGCCTTTGGTGTGTATCGGTGATATTCATAGAAACTAAGCATCATTACCTAAAAACAGAGGTAATATTTTGTGTGAAAATGCTGTATATAAAGTAGAGATATTGATTTTACATTTAGGTGTATTAATGCAACATTAGAGTATTTAAAGGTTTATCTGAGGGGGCTAAGATATTTTAAAGATTGATTCTTGTATAAGTGGTTAAATAATCAGCATTTTTAATTTTATGCTTAATTCACAATTCAGCCAAAGCTTTAATATGATTACTGTAATAATTTATTTGTTTTTCTATTTGTTACTGATCAAATTTTCTATTTTGCAAGTGTGGCAGAGCATGGCTCGCTAAAACACTTTGTGAAAACGGGATAAGCTGTGGTCAAAGCACGTCCAGGCGGACCCAAAGGGAAGATCAATACACTGTGCTCCTGAGACTGAAGCTACAAAATTTTCTAAATAAAGAAAGCAAGACTGCAATCAGCAGAGGTTCTTTCACAAGAAGACTGCAGTTTTAGTGTCTGTGTGTCCTTGTATTTCACAGTAAAGGATGGAAAATTTAGCTATTTGCTGATCAATCCATTAGGAGATTAGTGGGAGTATCAGAAAATAGTATGTAAAGGAGATGAGCAGGAGAAATAATGACACCACAGTGTATCAAACCCACAGTGAAGCACCAAGGTGGGAAGATTCATGTCTGGGGGTGTTTTGCTTCTCCAGAGTTGGAAAACTCCACCGGATCAACTGCATCATTAGAAGCTTCAAAGCTTTACTGGCAATATGAGAAAAACAAAGCAGACCAAGAAGCGCTGACTCTGAATGACTTTTCTACACAGTCACTTCAGCCCTATTTAACATGTAACAACAGAGAAAGCCAGGAATTCCTGACATGACACGAAGCTCTTTGGATGATTTTCAGAAAGTGAGGGGCAGGGAGAGAATGAACTATTCTCCGTGGAAAAAAAAAAATTAAATTCAAAACAGATGCTAAAATATCTTCACAAGCAGTCTCACAATTTTGGGTTTAGTTGGTATATACGTTTACCAACCACGTTATTAGCAGTTTGTTCATGCATATATCTAATCTACCAGTCACATGGCAGCAAATCTTTGCATTTATGCATGCAGAGATGATCAAGACGAGCTACTGAAGTTCAAACTAAGCAAACTAAGAATCTGCATAAAAGGGGATTTAAGTGACTTTGAATGTGGCATGGTTTTTGGTGATGGGCAGGCTGCTAGGGTTTACAGAGAATGGCCAAAAAAGAGAAAATATCCAGCGAGCTGTGGTTCTTTGGGTGAAAATGATGCCAGAGGTAAGAGGAGAATGGCCATACCTCTCCTCTCCTGTTAGCTAACAGCGGGAATTAAGGCTACAACTCACACGTGCTCACTAAAACTGAACAATAGAAAATAGGAAAAATATTTTCTGGTGTCATGAGTCTCAGTTTCTGCTGCAACATTTGAAAGTTTTGGTCACAAATCGGTGTAAACAACATGAACACATGGATCCATCCTGCCCGGAATCCGTTCAGACTGGTGGTGTCTGACATGAATGCATGACACGTAACACAACACATCTTTGTATGTGCATCACTCATTAGATATTTGTGTCAACGAGAAGGTGAACAGGTATATCTGATGAACCTCCAATGAAAAGGTGGCAAAACTTACTTTAGGTAGTCAACATAAGACAATAACGTATAATTTTAATGTCATTTGGGCTGATTTTTCTGTTTTAACTGTACCATAAAGTAATAGTTCACATGTTTGCAGGTAGTCAGAAAAGACTGTTGCTTATTGATGAGTAGTTGAAGGGGGCAGACTGTGGATGCTTATATTAAGAATAGCCAAAGACATAATTAGGTCACGATATGTGCATTTTTTTTCTACTCTTGCTTTGTATGATGGCAGTCAGAGGAGGTATCCTCAATACGGTCAATTCAGGCACATATCTCTGACTTTGAGCACAGCAACCTGACCCACATGCATTGTGGTAATGTAATGTAATTCAATATAATAGACCTTTTTTTTTTTATCTTCTTTCTCATTTTTCACTCACTGTGTCCTTTCAGCTATAAAATACTAACAAATAGCTGGAGATAGGCCGGTTTATGAAAGGAAAGTGTTCTATATCTCTTACAATGGGCGCTTGTTCTCCACTTGTGCTGTTCTGTGTGGCTTGTCCTTGTGCACCTAACCCTGCAGTAAACGAGCGGCAGAATGTGTTTGGCACTGGAACTAAAGCTTCAGTTGCACAATATTTCCGTTTTAAAAGCACCATGTGTGTTTATTTCTTTGTTTGTGTGTATCATCCGCACTTGAGCTCCACTCGTGACGTCCAAACAGTGAGTCAGGTCCTCATGATGAAGTTTTCACGCAGGGATACATGCACACCTTGTCAAAACGAGAACCACAGAGAAACGATCCAATCAGTCAAATCGATTAGCACCCTTCACTGTTGCTCAGAGGGTAATGATGTCAGTGATTAGGGCTGACCTTTGAGGGATTTAAAGCGTGGACATGGGTCCGCTAATGAACAGCAGTTGTGTTTCTTTTTTATCAGTATACGATAACGTAAACATGCTTTCAAGAAATCCAGGATACTTGTAGGGTTTCAAGACTGTGTCGCAATCAGAGGAGGATTACAAAGAGGGGGGGAAGTTAACCAGTTAACCACAGCCTCATCACCCGCCTGATGAAGCCAACCGTGCTATTGATTAAAAAGTGTGTGGGAAGCCTTTAAACATACCATACGCAAAACTCCACGAATGCACGACTCCTCCCCATCAAGAGAAGGAGCAGGAGACTCTTTACCTCAATCACACCCCGAGGCCTTGAGACGCTTTACTTCACATGTCTATAAAAAGAGCTTTCCTCCCTTAAGGAAGCAACAGCAGACCCTCTCCTACTGAGCATTTCTCAAAGAGCAGAGAGAAAGCAGGAGAGGAGGAGAGGGACCACAGTTTAGAGTCACCAGTCTGGAGGATCTGTGGACAAAAGGAGTGACAAAAGCAAGAGGAGAGAAAGCATCTGAAAAAGGTAACAAATATATTTATATGATTTTTTTTTTTAACTTGCTTGTTTGGCATGACTTGTTGGATGAGCTCAAATTAACTTATTTGCTAAACTCCCTTATTCATGGATTTGGGAATTTCTACTATTTTATATGATGTGCTTGCAGCAAAGGATACACAGTTATGATGAATTCAGCTTTCCTTTAATGTAAACAAAAGGTGATCTAACTTACAAAACAATAGAAATCATTTCACACGTACAATTTTGAATTTATTTTGATTGCAGCGCTCATGCCTCTTTTATCGGAGTATGTCTGTGGAGAGCACAGCTCAGCTGTGAGTCATTCAGTAGGAAGACGAGTCTCTGCCAGACTCGCAAAGACAATGGCTCACCGAGGACTCACTCTTTCATCCTCATGACTTGAATAACCAAATTGTTCATATTCAATAAAGTAGCGCACTTCAAAAAGTACTTATTGTTGTCATTGTTGTGTATTTTTGTTAAGTTTTATTGAGACAATTAGATAAATTTTTTTCCTGCTTGGTTTCCAGGCAGGAAAACAACTCTGAGCTCAGAAAATGAAAGAATTTTAGGGTCTATTGTGAAATCCTTGCTAGAAATGTATGTCTGAAAGGAAGTCCTTTATCAGAATTATTAACATTTCCTTTGGCTGTCCCTGAACACAAGCAGCAATACTGTTCTCTCTATTCTCTCAACCCAGTTATAGTCTGTACGCTGCAACAGGCTGAGAGAAAGAAAGAAAGACAGAGAGCTCCCTAATGTCTTAGCATGCAGTTTGGTCAAATCCACTTTTATTTATTGCGTCCGATTTCAAAACTAAGATGATGACAGAAAAAAAGCTCATCTGAAAGCTTCAAAGCAGAACTCCACAACCCATTGGGTGGTGTCAACGTAGCTACATCTGTCTTCAATTAGTCAAGACTGAAAAAAACATTGCAATCCTGTTGCTGAATGACAAAAGTTGCTTCATAGTTCCTTGTGTTTTCAAAAAAGGAAGCTTAAATTTATTGGCAGTAGAATAACACAGCCTTGCAGCGGTAGACAGTGACATCAGGATCCCAGCTGGTTGCTCTCTGCAAACAGAGAACAGTGCAGTGCTGTGAAAAAGTATTTGCCCCCCTGCCTGATTTTGTTTTCATTCAGTTTTTTGTTTTTGCATATTTGTCACACTTTCACAACATCACATATTTTTTTAATATTGGGCAAATATAACCCACATTAATATAAAAATGCATTGTTTCCCCAAAAACATCTTGATGATCCCAAAGAATTCTGGGAAAATATTTTGTGGACTGAAAAATTTTTTTTTTTTTTCTTGGAAGGTTAGAGTCCTGTTATGTGCGATGTAAAACTAACACAACATTAAATAAAAAGAAAATCATATCAACAGACAAACATGGTGGTGGTAGCGTGATGGTTTTTGTTGCTTCAGGATCTGGAAAATTGATAGAACCATGAATTCTGCTTCCCGAACATAAAATCCTGAAGGTGGATGTCAGGCCATCAGTTCATGTCTTGAAGCCCAACCACACTTGAGTTAAACACACAAGCAAGTCCACCTCTGAAAAAAACCTAAAGGAAGGGTTTGGGGGTGGCCTAGTCGGCGCCTGGACTTAAATCAGACTAAGATGCTTTGGCATGACTTTAAAAAGACTGTTCAGGCAAACCCTCTAATGTGTCTGATTTAAAACAATTCTGCAAAGAAGAGTGGACCAAAATTCCTCAACAGTGACGTGAAAGGCTCATTGCTAGTTCATGCTTCGCTTGCTGCCAAGGGTGGTACACCAGTTATTAAGATTAGGGACAATTACTTTTTCATACAGGGCCTTAGCTGTAGGTAAATTAAATCATCATTTTAAAAAAAAATCTTCAAATCTATTATCTTCATATATTTTCAGTCTAAATCTCAAATGAAATGAACCCATCAAAGGAACAAAAGACCCTGCCCTGTCCCTCCTCTGTTTTGAACCTCATCAGTCCTGCTGATCATTTTCACTCCGTCCTCAGTGCTGAAGGTTCATCCTTTGAAAAATAAAAATAAAAATACTGCCACATGTTTGACACCTTCAAAATAAAATACATGTGCTCCTGATAAACAAACACCAAAAAGAGAACATTGTTGTTTAAGTTCACGTGTTTAAGTTCATGACACACCAGCTACAAAAGCTCGGCTCTCTGGCTATTTCGAAGGTAGTGTTCAAACACGTCACGTTACATAAGGACGGGCGGAAAGTGTTACGCAAGCGCAATTATTAAGAGACACCTACTGTATTTCTTCACAAAATAACATTTCAAGATGACTAATGAATATTTTTGTCTGCTGAGACTCAAAGCTTTCCCCACTGTGGCTTCACTTCTGCAGCTCCACCCCAGTCGAGTTGGTGTCCTGTGCACCGGGCTGAAGATGGTGTGCCAGTGCTGGTTGTTGGTGGCGGTGATGGCATTTGTGTGCATCCCTGGGTTTGAGTCAATATGCTGGGACAACTCCATCTGCAGGGACCTGAGCAACAAGGCGAGGATACTGGTAGGTCGAACAGCCCTGCCTCTTCTTTTAGATCGTCATCACTGGCCAAGAAAACTTATCGGAGCCCTATGTTGCACATTTTCATCTCATCCATAAGTGCAATGTAAAACATTATATTTAATGGAATCTGGTCAAATCAAATGTAAGTAAACCTTACATTTTAATCAAAATTATCGCTTCCACAAATCTTTTTTTTTGTTAGTGTCAAGGTGACGAGTACTTAGAAAATGGAAATTTAAAACTCAGAGCATATAACATTACTTCCTTTCCCCCCGGCAAAGCCAGGAGATCTGTGGTGATAGTGAACAATTTCATTCTTTGACAAATAAGTTGATGTGAAAGCTGAAAAGATGAGTCACAGTCCTTAAATGTAAGAAATTTCTTGTTTCTTGAGTTGTCCATGTGATAATAGCCTTAAGTGGGTGTGTTTGGATACAGAACAAGCTGCAGTTATTTTATCAATGCAACACTAAATTTAAAACCTAGAAAAGCCATCTGTAATTTTTGACACCCGTAAGCAATAAAGGGAATTTTTGTTTGTTTGTTTGTTGTTGGTTTCAGGGATTTTTTCCTGTCATGCCAAGTCTTATGACTTCACCAGCAGCTGTCAGAGAACTTCAAGTCTTCCTGCTCTGTATGACATTATCTTTGCCATTTCTTCCACACAGGACTGTGTTCACCTCTGCATGTCTGTGATCCAGACTGAAATCCCAGAGCTCAGTGTATTGGCCCTGAAGGTTGACAGTGATGCTGATGCTGGTGGTGGTGGTGGTGGTGATGATGATTATGCTGATGACCTCTTACTCAGAGTTATTCTAGCCACACTGGCTTCCCATGACAAAATATCCGAGTCAGATCTGAAAGCCCGCAGCGACGAGAGGCGCTCCTACAGAATGGAGCACTTCCGCTGGGGCAAACCAGCAGGACTTAAGATGCGAGAGCCAAAGCTGAAGGCCCGCAGTGACGAGAGACGCTCCTATTCAATGGAGCACTTCCGCTGGGGGAAGCCCTCGGGCCGTAAACGCCGACCTGTTAAAGTCTTTGCCTCTTCTCTGGAAGGAGGAAGCTCGTCTGAGGGCCGTTTTCCCTTTCAGGCTCGCAGACAGCTGAGCAGTAGCGAAGATGAAGCGGAGGGGGACATTGATGCAGGAAGTAATGAAAATCAGGGATTGCTGAGGGCCAGGGACAGCTCCAAATCACAAAGCCCCTTGAGCTTGCAGGAGAGGAAAGATAGGACCTATAAGATGAGTCACTTCAGATGGGGCAGCCCACCTGCATCCAAACGTAACGGCGGCTTTATGAAGCCGTGGGAGGAGAAACCTCAGGGGCAGCTGGCCAAGTTCTTCAGGAACATTTTAAAGATGTGAAGAGAATAATGGGATAAATGGAAGATTCAGCAGGGGAGGCGGATAGCTCAGAGAGTCAAATAGCCATTGCATGTTAGTAACCACATGTCTTAATTTTAAATTACACAAACTTATTGCTATCTTTTAGCATGTTATTGAATGTCTTTCACGGGCCAAAGTTTCTCTCATTAAAACCTAAGCTAGGCAGTGTTGTGCTGAATAAAAACACTGACGCACCCACTGACTGCCTTCAACTTCTTGGCCTCGAATCCAAAGCATTCTGAGAGCATACTCATCTTAACTTTATGAAGAATCAAGCTGAACAGTGACCGTCACAGCGAGGTCAAAGGTGACTGTAAGGAAATAAATTATTGAGACAGTTTTTAAAAAGTCATGTCTTTATGTAAATAAAAAATAATATTAAAGATCCTGTTTGTGGCAAATAATACATGGAATCTTCTGCCTAAGGTCATTTATTAAGCAAAACCTTGATGAGAGCTGACAAGTTGTGAGCTCTCATCAAGTGTGAGTTGTTATGTCTGTCAAACTGCGTTATAGGGCATTTTTAATACATTGAACTAACTGGAACCCAATTTAACAAGGAAAACATAATAAAAAAATAAATAAATAAGATCTGAACGCCTGGAGAAATGTTGCTCAAGGTCACTTAAAAACAAACAAACAAACAAACTATGAAGACACGAGGGGTGACTCAATACCCAGTACTGTGTCTTTAGACAAATCTGAGGATTTAGGTGAAGCAGAATGGACAAAATTCTGAATATTAAGACTGATAAAATACAAGAAACAGGATTTAAAAGTTTTTAACAACAAGGTGAGTTTGAGTTTCTTTTAAACTTGTGGATATGGTGGAGTATCCTTTATTCAGAGGTAATGATTTGAGCATCTTTTACTGGACAGCAGTGGAGCACCTTCTCTACTAGACTCATTCAGCTCCACTGTCACCAGTATGGATACATGAAATCCTTCATACCATCTGCATTAACCCATTATAATAGAATGAGATAAATAATTTCTTATTTTTTTAGGACTTAAAGAGTCCATGAATGATTGTGCATAAGTTTAATGAAAATGCAGCAAGACTGAGACTGCCACCCACTGGACCTGAAGCATAACCACAGAAAATCAGCACTACTCTGAGCTTCAGCTGCTTAATTAATTCTTAATTCTCAGACCGTTTAATTTCATAGCTGACTGTGACATCAGGCTCAGAATACATAATAGTGTGACGTGAATTTGAGCTTGTAAGTTCAGATCCTTGAAAATGCTACAGTATAGGAAAAATGTGCTACTCATGTGCTGGGAGATGGATCACGTACTCAGATGACCTCAACAGGAGGTAATTGAATTAAACATTACTTTGAATACTGCGACTCGGTGAACAGTGGTGCCGGATTTAATGAGTCGACGTGGTTTTTACCAAACGATGATCCCCTTCTTCGTCTCAGAGAGTTTCCATCAGCAGGCAAATTAAAACGAGGACAGACTTTTCATGGTTAGAGATAAATTTATTCTACAACACGGTAACATCCACTAGCATGCAAAGTCAGGTATGACACGCATAAGGCATTTTCTCCATGTAAAAGCTGCCTTTCTCACTAGGTATTCCAGTTTTTAAAGTGCAAAGTTCACAGAATAGATTTGACCTACAGCACTAAATTGTAAAACAGAGCTATTAACCAGACATGTAATGACAAAAAGTAAGTTTGGATTACCGTCAGTTAATATTACATTACGCGATGCAATGACGACACGCGGACTGATAGATTTACAGGTCTTCACTGCCAAGTTCAAGATGCTGAAAACACAATTTTACAAGGTGTAACTGGAAGGTTTAGACAGCTGCACACGGCTCTTAAGTAGCTTTTTCTGCATTAACGTGGTAGAAAGAGTCACTGGACAGAACTGTAAACCACGTCTGGAGAGCTTGGTCTTCGGTAATGATGACACAGACACGCACACACCTGTACGAGCGTTAGCACAGACATAAATACGCTCACTCACGCACTGATCAAAAAGGGGTAAACGTGAACAGACGATCACATACACTGGCATGTGCTGACACGGATATACACAGGACATGACATTTAAAAACAGAAAAAACAAAAGAAGAGCCAGTCGAAATGCTCATGACAGGGATGAACTAGACACCGTCTTCTGTCCTGAACGAGATGGTAGCAAAATGGCTGGAACGGGTGTGGTTCACTCACAGAAGCAGCACAGAGGGAGAGAGAGTGAGGGGCGGTCTCTTAAAAATGTCACAAAACTGAACCATCACAGCACCACAACAACAGCAGGTACAATTTAAAAACGCACAAACATGATCTGCTACCTACAGTTGGACCGTGTTAGCCAGACTCTTGACAAATTATTGCCATCATACTTGTTGTTATACCTGTGTGTGTGTGTTTGTGCACACACTGGGCTTTTAGATGTTTTTGAATCTTGCTGAGACATGCAGCTGAAAAAGCTGCGGTATAGTAAAAAAAAAATCATAGTGCAAACTCATTCCAGCAGGACTGAGAATGTAAATGGTAACAATGCAGGTCAGGGTGATGGTAATGAAACCTGTTTTAGTAAAGCTGAAAATTATTTTTTTCCAGCATTGCCTCGGTAACCCTTTATTAGTCGCTGTGACATACTGGCCTTGAGATGATGCAAATTTCTCCTGTGGGCTGCTCAGATGTTAGAATTTCACGTGCTGCTGGTTACTTATTGGAGATTTTAACATTGTCTATCTGAATACTAAGTGGATTTCTCTTTTATCTATGAACACAACCAGTGCAGAGGCAGTCTAAAATTAGAATATACAGTATATATACACACGCACATTAACATCCTTATGCTGTACATCAGCTTAAAGATTTATATATTCCTCTGTATGTACACATTTATATGGAAAGGGGAGAAAAATAAACGTTTTTTTAGCATTTGATCTGGTAAACATTGCTGTAAATCCTTTAGTGTGGTCATGACTGGTGCAATGTGTTTTAACTAAATAGATTAATATTTAGGTAAAAGAAAAAGAAAGAGGCAAAAAAGCACTTCTGGGTAACACTAAGAAGGCAAAACCAAGCTACAATAAAGCCTAAAAGATGGATGCTCAGCAGCTAAGTGGCATGGGAGATGAGGATAATTACCTTTATGTCTATACAACAATCAGACATACACACAAATACAATCAAGTAAATTAAAATGTTTCAGTTTCCACAAACACTCTTTCTGGTCATAAAAACAATTGAAAAAAATAAAAATAATAATAATATTAATAAGCAGTCTAGCAATCTAATTTTGTGATCAAAGGTAGTATGGCACCCTGGAAGAGACAAACAAGTTTAAAAAAAATGCACAAGAATAATAGTGCTATCAAAAAGTTTCCAGTCGCAGGCATGCGACTACTCAACTCATTCTCAAGACAATAAATAACATCCAGTCGGTCAAGTTTTCCCCTCACAGTTCTTGACAATTTCTAATTTGAAAATCCAACCAGTGGAGTTTCTACAGACATCCCAGTCCCCAGTCACACAGGCCTAGAGACTGGTTGGAGACCACCTGGAGACCATCTTGAGACCACCTGGAGACCATCTTGAGACCACCTGGAGACCACCGGCTGCTAGGGAGAAATGAATATGCCAGCAAAGTGCCAGCAAGTAGTTGGTGGCAGATGCAGGAGGTTGTCTTTAGTTTGCACAGAAGACACCAGCTTATCTGCAAACACTCGCCAACTACTTACTAAGCAGCTATGAAATTGTCTTCAAAGTAAAAGCTGCACCTTTTGAAACATGTTGGCTTCAGCGCTTAGGCACAACTTTTATTTGAAGGTGAACTCTCTTTGCAACCAATTTCACCAGGCAAGTGCCATCAATTTCCAGCAACCACTCGCCAACCGATCGGGGATTGCATATCATTCCCAATAGGCCGCTGGCTGCCAGGGGTCCCTAACCAGTCTCTAGGGATGAGTAACTGATGCAGTAGAAGTGAGTGAAATACGTTTGTTTTCCTGCTCAATATAGACACTGGTGAGCTTGTTTTTGTTGCAATCAGAGGCTAAAATAAAATCTCAGACAGCTAAGAGGTGTTCTTTAGTTACGGCTGAGTTTGTCCCACGTGCAATGTGGCTGTTTGATTCCACGGTCAAGACGATTTTACAGTGAGGATCGGTTGCCCTTTCAAATCTTTTCTCTGTCCTTGAAGGCTCTACTGTACGCTTACGTTGCTGAAGACTTTGTGGTTTAGTAAACACATAGGTCAGGAAACTTCATCTCGTAAATGGGTACAGATCGACTCTGGCTTTGGCCGTAACCTGATGAAATGGTTCCAGATGGGCTGGGAGGGGGTCTGAACAGAAAGAGGAAGAAAACAAAGCAGTTAGTTCCAAAACATAAAAATGCAGGTATTCTCCTGTTAGTCAGAATGACTGCCATCCATATTATTATTGACTACTCCCATCCCAAAGCTCTGTCCCTTACCTGATTGTGATCTCAAAGATTTGATTTAGTTTGCTCTGCAGTTGTGTGGCCTATAAGGGACAGAAGACATCAAAAACAATACATTTAAGACCTTCTTAAAAAAAAAAAAAAAACACACACACACACACACACACACACACACACACACAAGCAGGTTTTTTTTTTATTTTTCAACGGGGTAGGGGTCTATACCCTGGCACCACAGTGGGCAGCTATCTCCTCAAAGGGGGCCTTCTGGAACTTCTCCACCACTTGTCTCCTCCGCTCCCTCTCCTGCTCCTCCATACCCACACTGTCCACTAGAGGGAGACAAAAAGCAATATTATGTAGCGTGTGCCTCAAAGTGAAAACATCAAGGCAAAGTTCACGGACACTTTATACAAAAGTAGTTTGTATTTGTTCCCTGCTGTCATGCTTTGGTAAATTACGTCAACATTTAGAACATCAATCCATCATTGTAAACTAATAAAAAGGGCTTTGCAAATGGAGAGAGTGGATTTACCAATGGCATTTTTCAGGGTTTCAAATGTGATCTCCTCTGCTGGAGTCCTCTGCAGACCAGAACAAGAATCTATGTTAACATCTTTGTACAGGGTACATTTGAGGGTACAGGGTACAAGGTTGTGAAGTCTTTTTTTTCACCTCTTCCTTCTCTGGGCTATTTCGGGACTCAACTTCCACCTGAAGTGAGATGGTCTCACCGATGCTCTTTCTCTTGGACAGACGGTCCTCATCTGGAAGCAGAGTGCAGAAAATTTATTGCGTTTTTTCAATAACTTTTTTCACCCCATGTTCATATGCCTCTGCAAACCCCCGGAGTCATGCTGTCCATACTCTGCACAGTGTTAATACAGCTTCAAGGTGGGTACAGAGGATTGATGGCACCAACTCAGACCATCTGACCAAATATGAAATATGGTAACAATCTCCCCTTTTCTTAAATAATAGAAGAGTATTATATTATAGTAAGGCTGACCTTTAGAATAAAAAATGTCATGACTTCATCACTTTTCCTACAAGACATCTTTGTGAATGTTTCTAATAATTGTTATATGAATTCATGAGTTATGGCTAAAAACCTCTTTTTGTGAGGTCACAGTGATCCTCAGGAACCACCAGAATGTATTGGGTCCATCTTCAAGTCCAAGCGAATAACTTTGACAACCAAATTTTAAAGCAATTTTCTCAAGAATAGAAGGGATGAACAAATGGAAAGATAATTCATCATCAACCTGAAAACACAATGCTCACAATCTCAGCTGCTGCTGGCACAGTGACATGAAAAAAAGAGAAAATATAAACAAAAAAACAGAGAAATTAAGACCTTTGCATCCGAATGACTAGTTTTAGACTCCTTACCAGTATACTGAGGGACATAAGGTGTGGCAAGTCTCTCTGTATTATAACCACTTCCTCCAAGGCTCTCTGTGATCTTTGACTGGAGGAACAAAACACTTCCTTCTACTTTGTCCAGTGAAGAATGCAATCTAGGAATAAAAATAAACTGCATTCAAAAGCAGGAATTTAAAATTATTACTGTGTATCTGAATATCAAATTAAACACTTGTGGGTTGCAGTACACCGCTGGTACATACTTTGGACTGTCAACAAAGACGGCCTCGGGCAAAAGGTAAGGACTTTCTTTCTGTCTCACCTCAATTACCTGAAAGGCAGAGAGTCAGGGCATAAACAAACAGTTAGCATTAAAACACAGACACGCAAAGAGGCTCAGACACACACCTCGTGAATGTGCTGGCAGAAGGCTGGGACGGTGGTGAGCTGGCAAATGAGGTTGAGGTAGGCGGCGACAAGGGCATGCACAGCACAGCGGTTATAAACAGGCAGAGCCTCGTCGGTGGACAGAGCCAGATCCTGGAAAGGAAACAGAGAGACACCGCACTGTGAAACACCCTACCTCAGAAGGATGGAGGGATTTGTTCTCATCTTGTAATGTTTGGTCGTTTTAGTTTTTTTTAAATTTAAAACCATCAGCTATGACACTGTCCCAGTGTTACAGCTGATGGTCAGTGTCATTTGTGAAATGATACATGTGAAACTGACGCTTTCTAAGCCGCGATTAGGATATTTTTCATCTTGTAGTACAAATGTAGTAGATAAATGCAGCTCGGGGAATAAACAGCCTACTTAAAACTCTACATTTATACCTGCAAGGCAAGTGCGAGGCGAATCAGGTCCACCACCACCTCTTCATTGGCCAGCTCTACACTGAGAAGACCTAACAGGGCAAAGAGGGTCTCGTAGTGCTCCCGGCTACTGCTCTCCTCCTTGCAGCCCAGGTAGATGTGGCGATATAGCTGCTGGCCATGCTGTGAATGGATGAAACGCAGGGTAAATGGAACTCGAAATGTCTAGTGCAGATACATTGGTGTAAAGATTTATTGTCAAAATTATTTTAAAATAAATATTTAATGTTTATGTGAATTTACATAATTCACAGGGATGTTGTTCAGCAGGCGGAACAGGTTGTCAACTAAATAAATTAAAAAAATTACCTTCTTCATGAATAAATTGTCCTGCCTGGAGCACTTGTCAACTTTGAGCTTCAGCACAGAGATGTCCGAGATGCTGCTACACAGAAAGAAGACCAAAGAGACACAAACTGTAACTGAAGTATGGGTTTATAAGGGAAGTATAAAAACACTTCAGCCCTTCAATCTTCCTGCAAAAACAATCACACACCTCATATTGGCAAACTTGGGCCTGTTTTCATGCCTGTCAATGAGACTGAGGAGGATTTGGAGCACCAACAGACGGACTTCTGGATCCTCGGTTAGAGAGAAGGACAACAGGGGCTCCAAGAAAGAGCTGGGCAGCGCTGTCAGCATGTTGGTAGTCTGGAAGCCTGCCGTTACCTACGAGGGGGATGATCAAATCCCACACATAGTTTACAAAACTGAACATGCACTGGAACATCAAGGTAACTGCAGTGTGGTTATAATTTCACAAGTTAGCAATAACTTGAGAGACTCTTATGCTGTGACAGTGTCACAAACTATCTTAGTTTAAGTGACACTTCTGAGACTTTCATTAGCAAAGATCAAGAACTTGCCCATAAAGCCTAACAAGGCCACTGATTTTACAATCATGTGGTGAAATACGCATTTCGTGTCAGTCTTTATAAATTCATGAAGATCCACAAGTTTCTTAAAAATTAAATCATTGAGAAATGATAACTTACCTGGACCAAGGACTTGAGTAACATAACCTGAATCATCCTGGTACCCTCAGGCCTGGAATTACAAACAGCAAATAAAGACTGTGCCCTTAAGTTTACCAACATACAGGTGAATACTGTTTGAGTCAACTTACCCAGAGTCCGAGGAGGGCAAAGTAAGGTGAATTCCAGGAACAGGGATCTTTCCCATAATGAAGAGCATGACCTCTGATCTCTGGTAAGTTGGTAGAGTGTTGGCAAATGAACCTGAAAGAGACAGAACCAGACAGTTTGTACCAAATGAAATAAAATGTTCAACAAAAGAAAAAAGAAAAGAAAAAAATCTATATTAGTAATTAGGAATCCTCCAAGGGACTCATTTACTATTTGTTTAAACAGGAGAAAAAGAACAAGACTAGCGGAGTAGCCTGGATAGAGGAAAACACTCAGAAGAGTTCAAAGTGAGTTTAATTAAATAGGCGACATTAAACACTGCCTACACAAATATTACCTAGGTAATTTAAACACCATTTGAAACTGTTAGTCACTGCAATAATCAAGAAGCACTCTAAATGTCACTGAAATGTGTAGCCAACCAGCACACAATATCAGATTATTTGAAACTCAGTGAGCATGCATCAACCAGCATGCAGCCTGTTTCAGTTGCTCCTGTTTTTTCTCTTTACTTTAATTTTTTTCTTACTTATTTCTTTGTCCTTTACTTTGTACTTAAGAGTGTTCGCGTGTTTTAATAGCTTTCTTTTCAATCATGTGGATATCTTTACATACTTTTCTTAGGGATTATTAAAGTATTTTGATTCTGATTGTTTGCTAATGTCAGCAGTGCTAGGGTCAGCTTACAGATATATTTCAGGCCCCTGAAGGTTTATGTATACCAGATATTTTCTACCTACCAACCAACCACCTAGCAATGGGCTAAAATGACCTGTTCTTAGCATTTATGCTCCTGTAACAACTTTTAAAAGTATTACATCATTTTTATTTTACAGCAGTAACAACTAGTATATATACAGAAACTATGCGTGATATATTATGACGCTATATGGTTGCATGGCAACCATGCAACAACAGGCTAAAATGGGCTGTGATTTTTTTTGTTTTTGTTTTTTTGCTTTAATGCACCTACACACAACACATTATAAAAGCATCCTATCATTTAATAACAGCAAAAACAGGCCAAACCATGCTGGAGCATGGGAACATACTAGTTAATAATAATATAACCAACTAATATTCTGTTGCCAAATAGCATCTGCAGCAATCCACACACATATAGTCACACACATACCTAGTAATAACAATTACTACTTGCACATACATCTACTAAAGACTCCCTCACTAACAAATACAAAGCACTCAGACTCACCAATGGTCCTGATTACAGCCTCCTGCAGCTGCCTCTCCTCATGAGCTTTGATGATCTTAGTGCCGATGTTGGTGCTGCCGTCATATGAGCCGGTTAGCTCGTAGTCTACACTCAGACGAAGTTGCCGCAGCAGGGTGTTGAACACCTCTAGCACTGTGGGACCTGCAAATACACAGTTTATGGTTTAAAAAAAACACTATGTGTTTATGACTTGACATGAACTTGGAGGATTGCAGCTTACCTACAGAACCACTGGCTGCAATGGCAGCTGCTTCCAGCAAGACTTCCACTATCCCAGCTCGCACCGTGGCTGAATTCTTGCTGTTCGCATCCAGGTGACCGAGAAGTTGCTGGATTACCAAGTGCGAGTGCTGGGACTGAAAGAAAAAAAAACAAAGAACAGAGGAAATTACTGACCTGTCTTGAAAAAAAGAAAAATACAGAAAAGAAAAAAGAGTGAGAGAGAAAGTGACAGAAAACTGTTGTACTGAAGTAATACGCTTAATTAAATGGCAAACTAAAAACTGAATATTGGTGATAAAGTGCATTACTCCGTTTGCATTTTTCATTCATGCCCAAAATGCACCACAGCTGTGAACAAGCCCAAATTGAAATCAGTGAGAACTTCATGAATATTGAAGCACATTTCTTCTTTGCACCACTAAAATGTGCAATAACCACTTGCAAAGATAAAAAAAACATGGTGGTCAAAAATTCATACAAAATGTTTCCAGATTCCATTTCAACCTAGTAATGAAGTCATCAGAGTGTGAGACAGAGAAAAGAGGCGAGGGTAAGGCTGTGAAGGATATCATGGCAGTGTATCACTCACCTGAATGGAGTACATTATGATCTTGAAGCAACGCACTGCAAAGGTCTTTCCCTCCCATAGAGAGTGGTTATCTAAGTGCCTGTGGGGTTATGAACAGAGGAAGAGAAACAGGTTGGATACACAGGATGTAATAACACAGCAGTAGGGATGATGGAGAGCAGTAAGGCATAAAGACCGCATTTAGTCCAGACAGCATACATCATGTCTGGGTTTAAGAATGAATGTAAAACTGAAAAAAGGAGTTAGAAGTGCACAGATAAATACTTAATATGACATACGGTTCACTTTACAGTAAGTAATTAAATACTTAAAAACATTCTCTCAATCTGACATTGATAGAACGTGGAAAATGTGCAATTAAGCTGAGCACACGACTGCTGAGACTAAAACTGACAGATAACTCAAAATGGATTTGCTTAACAATATAAATGTAAAATATAACTGTGCAAGGAAAATGTGTGTAGGACATGGGAACAGAAATGAAGAAAAGGGCATTGAGGCACTACAAAGTACCTAAAACTGGGCATTTTTAAAACCCATAATGTAGTCAACATTTACCTCTATTTGCAAGGGCCTGAAATATTCATACTGTTATATCCAATCTATTAACTTATGTACCTGCCAACTAAAAGGTCAGCCACAACTTCCAAAACACCCCTGCACAGCCCCCGCACATGGGCAAATGTGGGGACAGGAAAAGGCTAAGACAGATAAAATACTTAATTTCAGGAGGAACAACCAAGATGGATAAATTCAAATACAAAAAAAAAGAAAATCAGAAATGTATTGGTAGAACAAAAAAGAAAAACTTAAATAAGATCACGTCTTGAAAAAATAAATGCAGTAATATAGAATTTAAATGTCCCATCTGCAAATCATGCAGTCACAATTCAAGAACAACTCCATCACCTTGCATTGACCTTGTCACAGCCCCACGCGCCCATTAGTGTAAAGATTAAGATGCGCCTCACATACAGCGTTGTCTTCAAGTTTACTCACTATGTTTAAAAAAAAAAAAAAAAAAAAAAAAAAAACAAACCACACAACCGCATGCAGGAACACATCACAAACAGAGGCTATTTCTTATGAATACGACTGTTTGGTTGTCTCACATCAGCACGGGCGTGACGGCATTCTTGATGTTGCCATAGGCGGCTCGTCCAAGCAGCTCCCTGAAGCAGCGCTCCGTCAGCTCCACCGGGCTTTCCTTCTCCTTCTCTGATGCCTGCAGCGGAGAGGGAGAGCGGCTGGCAGGGAGCGATGAGGGTGAGGAAGCAGAAAAGGAGAGGAGAGGGGGGGGGGAAAAGCAGGGAGGAGACGAGCAGAGAGAGGCAGAAGAAGGCAAATTGGGAGGGTGCAGACAGAGAGAGAGAGAACAGAGAACAGGCAAGGCACTGAAATTAACTTAATATAATAACATTTCAACAAATGCTCTATTTCTTACACAAACACAGTCTGTACGGCTGAATCTCTGCAGCTGTGCTTCTGAGCTGACTTTACCCTCTGCAGTTTGTCTGCAGTTTGTACGCATTTACGTACTGCGTGTCTGTGTCCAAATTTGTACACGCAAACGTTTCATGTCAATCGTGTGGTCTCTCGCTCTCGTGTCCAGCCCTTTTTCATTCTCATGCATAGTTAAAAACATCCGCCATAGCTCCATCTTGGTCTTGACTAGCCTCAGGTAGTCCACCAATGATGACATTATTTATTAAAAGCCTAACTCTTTCATCTTGCCTGCTGTTTCCGTGGAGCAAATGTGAGTTCCTGCCCCATCTTTTGTATTCAAAACTAATATACGCAAAAATTAAAAAAAATTAAATAAAGTAAAACACACTAAACTAGCAAGAGCACACAAGCTGATGTCAGTGAGTTTTTTCAGTGATATTTTCTGTCAGCTGCAGAAAAAAAAATAATATCATGCTGTTTAAAGTGTCTTTATTTGTTCAGTGGTTACAAAGCATCGTGGCAGAAAAAGGTTGTTTCATCCCGCGCAATCTCTCGCAAGTAAACATCTGCTGTGAGGACAAATTTGCATCACCAGTATTTGAAAAAGCGAACTTAGCTATAGCTACCTGATCTCAGATGTGCTGTTTATGAGTCTATTTGAAAAATACCTCAGATGAACAACAAGCTTCTGTTTTTTTTAGGCAACTACATACATTAAAAACAATCCTCATGTGTTCTTGAAGTTTAAACACAAAACAAAGTCCAGAGAGCTTCTGTCATCTGCATCAATAAACTTTCCAAACTAAGTCCCAGCTGTCAGAAGGTTGACTAAAGCTGATCTTTACGTGATTTGAAAATGCCCCATCTGTAAGGTAATTAGGCTCTGTACTGATTGCTGTGGGTAATGACAAGCTAGACCCAGTGTGAGAGGAAATGAGGATGCACAGCAGGGGGATAACACACAGAGCAGAGAGAAGCTGAGAATGAAATGTGACTCCCTGTTGCAATAAATCTGTCTGTCTCCGTCTTTGAATAACTCTCCCATTTCTATCACTCTAATTTCCATTATCTATCCTTCACCAGATCTCCCAATGTTCTTTTTGCTGCCCTCCCTCTTTGCTTTCCTAACTTTCAGATCTCGGCATTGACGTCAAAGTGAATTTGAGTATGTGTAATACAGCCAAGAGAGAGAAACTCCAGACTGCTGCTGGCATTCTCTACCTCTGTGTTTGTGAGCTCTAATTCTTCACCCATTGCAATATTTCTGTGCATGCTTTTTCCTCCTTTCACATTCACTCCTATTCTCTTTGGAATCTGAATCACATGTCTTTGTTTCCTTGTTCTTGGCTGCTCTGGGTGGGTTACCAGATGTCCAAAAGGGGAAACAGAGCTGTCGGTGATGACAGTGATGATGAATGACATGGGTGATGGCTGGCTAGACAGCCAGGACAAATATGGCCTAATGTGAGACAAACAACACCAGTTGGCTATCGTGTATCTGGATTGTGTTATCCAAGGCAGGCAGGTCAACACTAGCTGCTGTTAACTCAACAAATTTCTCTCCACACGTTAAATGGTGTGTTTAAGCTCCTTTGTGAGCAACTTAGACAGAAAAGACTTTCTCCTGGTAACCCTTGCACTGTCATGAACTTCAACATTTAAGCTTTAGGTTTTTTTGCAGATTTTCTGAGCTTGGCTGAATAAATTGGTGGGAGGTCCACTGCTGGGACAATTGGCCACTGTCCTCAATGTTTTCCACTTGTGAATAATCTTTCTCACTGTGGAAGGAAGGACTTCAAATTGATTGGATATGGCCTTATTGATGGGTGGCAGCAATTACTTATCTAAGATCACTGCTAAAAACTTCCCCTCTTGGCCAAACACTTCAGTCCTACAGACTGCCAAAACCACTGCCTTTATAGAGGTTCTCAAATTCACTGATGAGCAAATAATCAAATTTATTAGCAGGAGCTAGTTGCTACTTACCCTCTTAACTGTTATAAAAGCAATAAGGGTGCTTTTCACACAATGCTTCTGCATTTTGTTTTAATTTGTATTAAATAAACAATAGCACACTGTAATATGTCATATATTATTGTTCATCTGAGGTTGCATATACTCAATTTTCAGAAGTGATATAGACCAGATGATTTTTATGAAACGCTTACACTGAAGTCCACATGTCCAGTTAAGCACTATGAAAAGCCTCATCTGTAGTTATTATACCACAGGGTTATGCTGCAAAATTTAAGCTGTTTAATGTTTAATATAATATGTTACACTGAAAAGCTAATGGAGCACATCTACTCTGCTGCATATGCAGTCCACATTTGCAATTTATTGTTTGCACTCACCTCTCGGTACGCTCTCCACTCTGCAGGTTGAAAAGCAGAGAGGGGACAATCTTGTCCATGTGCTGAGGGTCCCAGATATTGGCCTGCAGTTCATCATTGACTGTCTTTCTCACCACACCCTGCAGACCCTTGATACCTGCCATGCGGATCCTTACAGCAACAATCACACACGCACACAGAAACCATCTGACTGGTTACTCGGTCTATAAATAGGTAACCATATTTAGGAAATTATATTTGTACCTAGCTTTGTTGTTTGAATTGCTTTGTTTTATTCTCTTTTTTTTTCCATGTCAAAGCTATATTTGATTTGTCAAACGATTTTACAGTCTATTTTCAGCAATAGAAAGCAATGACTTAAGATTTCTTTTATTTTTTTTAAGTGTACAAAAGAAAATGTCCAAAAAAGGAATAAAAACTAAAAATAAACACTACCCATGTAGACTCAGAATAGCACTTATTTAACAACTCCATCTCTACTGCAGTCGAGCGTCTCTGTTACGTACTTGGTGCGGATGTCTGGGTCCTCATAGCCTGAATGGCACATCTCACTGAAGCGGGACACAAAAAAGTCATAACTGCGGTGGTACGATGGCGTATCTTCTTCTATGTTGGCAAATTTTACAAACTAACAACAGAAGAAGGTAAGACAGGGGGGAAAAAAGACATCCAGTTTTAATCGCATACAGAGACACTTCAGCCCAAAAGATTTACAATAATATGCCCATTCCTTAAAAAGCCCAAGCCCAATAACCTGAGATCTGAGTGGTGCATATCTGCTAAATTAAAGCCAAACTAGAGCTCTCTTAACACAGGATTAAAAGTGAAAAACACAGGGCAGAGGGAGGCTTTCCCACTGGGCAAGAAAATGTCACCAAGTAAACAGGCTGACATTTAGCTTCACACGACTCTCCAATTAATAGATTATGAACGGAATTTCTTTAGAATCAAGCCAGATCATGATACTATGTGAATTAAGAATTACACCATAAAAACTCAATACAGAAAATCATAATTATGCCATGCAAAGTAACACAGAAGTGTAGCGCTCACAAAGAAAATTAGCATCTAATGACGTCCTTGCTGAATCATTTCCTGTGTAGAGAATGAGTGCATGGAGTGGTTTTTGAAATTTAATGAAGTATCCTTGAAGTATCCTCGCTTCAAATTAAATGAAGCGAGCCGATAACAGTTCCTGTGAAGCCGCTCAGCTGCTGCAGCAATTTACTGCCACAGTTGATTCCTGGAAGCTGCCCAGTGTTACTGGCAGTAATGACGGGCAGCTTCCAGGTATTAATGTATCAACTATGGTGAAACTCTTCTTATTGCTTTCAGTTAGTTATAGAATTTTAGCATAGTGTCCAAAACCAGAGGCAATAGAAAACAGAGAAAACCTCCCTCATCTCAATCACAGATTCCAAAGAAATAAAAGCAGGCTGACACAATCAATAGGTCTGGTGCTCAGGGCTGTGTTAGAGATTTCTCAAGAGTACAAGGTTTAGTGAAGGTTTTAGTCAGAGAAAGAGTGCAACAATATCTGGCCAAGTTTAAGTCCTGTTGTAATAACCTCTTTAATCTTCCTTTTAATTTATTTCTCTCTGACTCTGACCTGCTTCTGATGAGCTACACTGTGCACACAAAGACAGTCAGAAGCTGTATGGCAGCTGCTCATGGTTTTGGCTGGTCTTAATATTTGTGTAATTTATGTCAATTCAATGTAGTTTACAGTTTGTACACATGGTGTCACTTCTGTGTGATTCACACAGAACTAGGGCAGGAACTTTTACATGCTCAGGGCCCTCGTGCTTAGTATACCATGCAGAGGTATAGCGTCATTTATGTACTGAAATATAGTCTTGAATGAACAACTGAAGATCTCAAGCAATGTCCACACTGGAGGCGTCACAGAAAGCCAAGGGCATTTGGCGACTTTAAGCAACTACAGGTAAAACAACCTCTGGAGATGCAAAGCATATGTGTGTGTGTGTGTGTGTGTGTGTGTGTGTGTGTGTGTGTGTGTGTGTGTGTGTGTGTGTGTGTGTGTGTGTGTGTGTGTGTGTGTGAGAAAAGAAGGGGGCACAGAGATAAACATTTTTATTCCCAGAGGAGTGACTGAAGCAGCTACCAATGAGTGACATATGACCTCGTAGTAAATAAATTATAGTTACCTAGGCAACCAGAACCAGGAATGTCCACAATTGACCAGCCTTTAGTCACAAAGCCTTGTGTGATGAGTGTGCACGCAGCTTTATGGCTCTATAAGAACAGTACAATACAGCCAACTAACAACAACCTGTTTCACAAGCCTGAATTTGACACCTACTGGCAGTACTGAGCACATTTAATACAACAAAATACGTCCTGATGCAATAAAACTTTAATTTTGTTTTTGCACATATGTCAGGAAGTCTTACCTAGCCTAGTTCACAGGTCTGAACACCACAGCTTGACAGGTGGATAGGAAGTTTAATTAAAATAACAAAGAAAAGATCTTTGATTGCACAGTTTAGACTTCCCTTTCAAGCCTCATCACTTTGAGATTGTACTCAAAACATATCATGGAGGAGTTTCAAAGCACTTTTCAGTTCAGTGACTTTTTGAAGCTTCTGTCCTGTGTCTTCATGTCTTTGCTGGTGTGTGATTTCAAACATCAAATAACATTGCAAATTATATTATTTGGTAACAGAAATTGTCTCACGGTAAATTAATACACGGGCCTTTTTAAACTCAGTAAAGAGGTAAGCTACTCAGTCTCTGGCCTCACTTGAAACTGTCTTTAGATTCAATTTTCCATTTTATTACATTCTATCATATGCAGCTTTTTAACTTGCGGGTGCAGAGGAGGTCTGTTTAGTTTGTCGTGTGCACAGGGCTATGCAGGTCAGAGCTACAACCTGGCAGCCAGATTAAATTTTAAGAAGGGCCTGATTTTGTCCCATAGGCATGTGCTCTACATACACACACAATATATAATTTTATTTTGTGTGTATATATAGATTTCTTCTACTTGCTGAATGTATCAGGCTTTGTATTTGTGTTTTGGGTTTATAAATGTGTGCAAGACAGAATGACAGCAAGAAGCTAGCATGTCTCATCAGCCTGCACAGATGACTGCAGAGCAGCGGCCGTATAGTCTAAAGCTAATCTGATTTCCTTTACGTGTCCTCTCCTGACCCAGCAGACAGTGCTGATAGCTGCTTCCCACATCAGAAGATACTCATCACTTCTCTCTGCCTACCACTCCGTCCCTGAGCTCTGATCTTTCTCAACACAGTATTCTCTCAAGGTTAACATCTCTCGCCTTTTACCATCACGTCAGGAAAGTAAATGCACCCTGTCAATTTCAGATAATACCTCTAAATCCACTCAAATGGGCAGTATTTGCTGCAGCAGGAAAGCTTAGAAACTAAGACACATTAACAGCCAACAGCTTGGGTGTGAGAGCATTTCTGTAAATTTATATCACTAAAACAGCCCACTTGTGTCTGAAAAGATAGAACACATTATAGCTAGGCAAGTTTTCTTGATTATTAAATTGTAAATCAACTAAAGAAGTGTCTATGTTTAAAATCCAATAATATAATGAATGAAAGGACTAACATCCAGCAACATTGCACCCCTTGATTTGTTTTCCATACTTTTACTATTTTATACTACAGGCACTTAATTCTGTTGTAGATATAAGACAAGTATGCAAACCTATTTTTCCACAAAGCAAAATTGACAGAGAAATGCAGCTACCAGTCTTCTTTTTTTTGATTGTTTGTTTGTTTTTGGTGGTTCATTATAAACAATGGGAGTCATCAAACTGATATAATGCAATAGTGAAATCCTGGAAACTCACTGAGTTGGTTCCTAGGATCTGCAGGCTGGGTTTGTCTGACTCCAGAAGCTTGCGCACCATCTTCAGAAAGCTCTCCACAAACAGGTTGATGCTTTGGCAGTGACATGCCATCAGCAGCTGGTCCAGGGCTTCCATGGCTATGCACACATACCTGGAATGGCAAAAGAGAGAATAGAGAGTCAATTTAACCCTGCAGATAAATGTAGTCTGTGCCTGCAAGAAATCAAAATAAGATAAGCTTTCCCAGACAAACTCTGGAGACTGAGCATATTCAGCTGGACTCTGCCAAGTGTAAATATAATCTGTACAGGCTGTTTGCATTTGTGAGAATCATTGCAGGGTGCTCAGAGAAAAACAACTTCACTGGAATATAAAGTAAGTGCAGACTGAACAAACACATCACAACGCATAACCCAAACCAATCGTGTTCTTTTTATTAAAAACAGACCCATTTTCCTCCATGTCTTGTTGGTTATATTGCGAAGATAGTGACAGTGAGTTTCGAATGTAACGAGGAAACAGGGTCAAGAACACGCACGCAGAATACAAAGAAGGATTTTTACAGCACAGTCTTAAGCGCTTTGATAAGCTCAGATCTTGTGCAGAGATCAGAACAAATCTCTTTGATGAAAGGATATTACAAGCACCACTTTTCCTATTACCAACAGCCAAGCCACCGCAAAATCTTCCCAGAATTTTTATGTTACAGCTTCAGTTGTGCTAGATTTAAATAAACTGATATGTGGCAAAGAATAAACACAAAAGATGCACAAACAGCAAATGTTTAAGAGACTACAGTTGAAGCTCACCCGTATCTATGCCGAGCCACATCCCTTGACAGTCTCTCAGACAGGTAGGCTCCGATACGGTCCAGCTTCTCTGGAGCTGACAAGGCGTAGAATGTCAGCTTTTCCATGTTGGCCTTGACCAGACCATCCTAGGTGGGTGACAGAGGGAGACGGCGAAAGTGGGACACTTTGCAATAATCCAAAGGATCAATTAACCCAGAATTTAAAAAAAAAAAAGTTGTCCGATGGGATATATATACATGGGTTAATGTTCACTAACAGGCTTTGGCTCGGTTTACTTTTACAGCTTTTTTTATGTCAATGGGGATAATAATTTATAAAATTGTTGTTCCAGAAATGTTTCTCTAATGCAACTGTGTGTGTTTAGTGACAAATATAAATCTATTCATTTCTAAAAACCCCAAATCAACGAGTATAACTAGATCATCAGGTTTTAACTCCTATTTTTCCCCTTGACCTACTTTACTGCTCTTCAGTTTGGTCTGGGGGAAGAGAGAGCTAAAAACACCAACAGTCCTCTGAGATCTCACTTACATTCGGACAAGACCAAAGAAAAAAAAAAGAAAAAGAAAAAGAAGAAAGGAGTGAATGAAATAAAATTTGAAGGTTTTACACATCCGGACAAGACGAGACACGAGCGGTGTGTTACAAAAAAGAAAAAGAAAAAAAAAAAAAAAAAAAAAAAAAAAAAAGAGTACACCTCATGTTTCTGTAGCTTTTAAAAGTCACAACTGTTTTTAGTCTCTGACAACCTTTGGCCCACTTGTCTTTATAAAAGCGCAGATCTGTTATGGTCCCATCAAAACATTTCAATCAGGTTGAGCTTTGAACTTATACTGGGCTACTGCAACACCTTGATTCTTTTCCTTTTCCTCCATGCTGCTGCAGATTTGCTGCTGTGCTTGAGAGTATTGTCCTGATGAACGACCCAGTTTTATTCAAGCTTTAGCTGTGAGACATATGGCCTCATATTCGACTCTAGAATACTTAGTTGCTATACTATAGTTCATGGTTGACTCAAAGACTGCTGCAGAGGTCCTTTGGCCGCAAAACAAGCCAAAATCTTCACCCCTCCACCACTGCACTTGATAGTTGGTATGAGGTGTTTGTGCTTGATTTTGGTCTTGTCTGTCCAAAGCTCATGTCTCATGGTTTGTTCAGATTCAGTTCCGCAAACATAAGCTGTTCTGTCATGTCCTTTTTAGAGAGGGTTACCAAGCGTTTTCCTGGTAACCCTGCCAAACAAGCCATACTTGTTCAACCTTTTACTAATTGTACTGTCATGAACTTTAACATTTAAATTTGCTAGAGTCTGAGATGTCCGGGGGGGGTGCGGGAGGGGTGTCTGACAGTCTGACTTTGAGATGATATGATATCCACTGCTGAGAAGTTTGGAAACCACCCTGAAACCTTTCCACTTGCGAATAATCTTTCTTCCTGTACAACGATGAAGTTCCAACTGTTGGCAAATGGCTTCATTCTCATTACTTCTCCAAGGTAATTGCTGGTGTCCTTCTTTCTTTGCTTTGTGTTAGCAAATTTCCAAAACTTAAGACAACATGATTTTTATTGTCTTGATACATAAAACCTTAGACCTGGAAGAAGGTGTAATTTGTTTTTCTCAATATTGTACCCGCATTAACAGAAAAAAAAGTTACTTTCATAGACACTGTATAAATGAAAATGGGTAACTCTCTGTAAAATGATAAATCTTGTGATGAAGACATGAGCACCAGCGGAACTACTTATACAATCCAAGCATCCTGTACATAAATGTTCCTTTTATTGTTATAAGTTATGCATATAATTTGCCATTTACACGCACAAATAAATAGCACATCAAAATATGTTCAAAACAACTCACTCACAGTTAGCTGGGGATGTGTCTCTAACCAAGGGACACATTTTAGCAGGATGAGCAATAACAATGCCCCTTTTAATGTAAGTGCCTAAGTGGTAATGTCACAGCATGCACAAAAACAGGATGCAGTCATTGTTTTTATATATCTGAATTCAATCTAAGAGAGCACATCTGCTGTCATACCTGCGCACGAAGAATGCGCTACCAACTACCATCTTCTTGAAATTAGTTTAATGAGCAATAACCAGTTTGACTGTTAAGTTTAGCTACAAACATGGCTTCTCATCCAAACCATCAACACAATTTTTAAGAGAAGACAGAAAAAGCACCAGTGAAATTAGTACCTTTTTTTGGTCGCTACATTTCAGAATTTTCCAGTTTCACTACCCAGCCACTGCACATTTACAAATTAAATAGGACCTCAATTCTTTTCCAAATTTATTTTTTAGCGAAGACAAGTAAAAAAGAAAACAAATACATACAAACCTAAGAATACATTGCTATATTTAACTTCTTTACCATCAAGTATTTCAATAAATGCATATATACACACATTCACATGCTCACACGATGTGACACAATTTCGAGTCAACATTATCGGACGCCTTAATTATGCCTAATCTGCTGGAGCACCATTAGTTACAGACTCAGCCACTGCAGGTTTCATTTTGGAGCACAATAAGCAGGTGCACAGAGACAAAAAGCAGGGGGGGAAAAAGAGTTAAGTATAACTATGCCGCTGTACTGCAGACCATAGATCTAAAAGGTAAAGTGGGTTACTGCAGCAGCACTGAGGCAGTAATGAAGAGCAAATCAGCTTCTTCGTCTCAGCCCAGATTAATTCCCTTTATGAGTCATCTGCATCAGATCTCAGTAAATCAGAAAAATGGTAGGAAAGATGAGCTTTGAAGAAGGCAGTTATGTAGCTCAATATAAATCCTCCTAAATATAAATTGTCATAACTATTTATATTTGCAAGCAAAGCGACCACAGATGGATCCTACCAGCTAAACATGGCAAAACTCAATTTTTATCCTTAACGTACAATGACCCCAGTTATTTTTTATCCACAGATACGAAAGCACCAAATGATTTCTATATGTAACTCTACACTATGTAGAAGAATGGTATTTGACTTTGAACATGAAAGAGAACAACATGAGGTATTAATAAAAAAACAGAAAGAGTCACTTCTCACCTCTGGATCTTCTGGGAAGATGTTGTCTACCAGTCTCTTGTACCGAGGCCTGAGTGCCCCGCAACAGCCACAAACCCCTGAGGAAGGAGAAAATGGAGAGGAAAAACAAAAACAAGAGAGAAGTGCTCAATTAGGCTTGTGCAGCATGACTGATAGAAATACAATAAATCAGGTCTTTTTCCTTTTTCTGGTAGTAGTATTAGTCTGCACTCTGTCAGCCAAAGTAATGAGGTAGTCTCAAATCAGCCACATTTCGGTACCGATTCAATGAACACTGCAACAAATGGGCAATAAAAAAGTCATTCCAGTTCAGCAACTAATGACTTCACATTATTGCTCTCACAACAGAAGTAATGGTTGAAAGCTGGAGAAAAATAAGTTACAGAAAATAAACATTAACTTTAACAGAAGTCATACTGACCTGTCAGCAAGAAAAAAAACACACAACTGCAGCCAGGAAAATGGACAAAATGGATTTGTTCATTTTTGTCAACTGACAATAGTCAGGCCGTAATATCATTAATTTAGCAGCATACATAAATATAAACGCATGAACTTACAAATACATATAGCCTGAGACAAATAAAAAAAAAATGTGTACAGTAGAAGGTGACTTCATGTCAGCTTTTGAAGAAATTCCTATACACACAATACGCCTATGTCATGCGGTACGGGTATGACATAATCACTCAAACTTTTGTTTTTAGCGTTAAAAAGATTTATCAAACCGAAACTTTATGTCACAAAACACATGTCAAATCAAGGCGATTCTGTGGAAAGACACTTCAGGACACCAACATATGGAAGGAATGTGGTCACCAGACAATTACAGTGACAGCAATGCCACTGAGATGAAACAGGCACACACATGCACACACACACACCTCGCCTTCTCTCAGTCAAGACAGCCTTAAAGAGAATGATGCAGCACGAAGTACGAACTGTGAACAGTGATTTTTTTCTGACTTTGCACTGAGGAGAAAGCAAGCCAGGCAGAGAGGCAGAGAGCTGACATGATTGGTTGAGGGAATTCAGCAGTGATGAGTCATAAGGGAGACCCTGTGAAAATGAAAAAGGGACACCCTCCAAAATTCCCAAATTATGCTTTTACCTTTGAAGCATACGTGCATTTTTCCCCCATCTTACTTCCTTTAAACTCACTGTGTGAGTTTTAGAGTCATAAAGCTAGACAAAAAAAGTAGGTCATAATGCAGTCAGCATTGCAGGCAAGTAATGAATGGTTCTCTGACACAAATAGAGACAGGAGGTATTTAACATTTATTAAAAGAAAAGAAAATCAGTGCACTAAGAAAGATTTTCATCTGCCCTTCCTTTCTCCCAACGTCATCTTCTTCCCTTTTCTTAACTTAAATTAAAAAGTGGTTTATTAATCATTATTGTTGCTGCTGTTACACAGACTGAGCAACGTCTCATGAAAATGCAGTAAAAAAAACATTCTGAGCACACAAACAACATTATTAGCGGTCTATTTGCTACACCTTTGCAATAATGGCTTCCATTCCATTTATAGACCATCTCCCAACTCAACACCAAGGTAATACATTTTTTTTAAACTACTATCAAAAAAGCTGTTTTCTGTTCTTCAAACAACACCATCATCAACACTGCTCACACTATGCCAGAACTGACAAATATGACTTGCAAAAAAGCCTATTTATTTGGACGTGACAACATTTCCCCTTGTTAAATAAATGGTAAGTGATTATAATCACCATGCATTGGTGTTAGCAACGTATCTATTAAGACAAAGACGGGAAATGTAAAGATTTTATGCACTCTTCAATATTTGTTCATAACGAGTCATATCTGTATAATAACGTATTAAGATATTACTGGGTAAATATCAAACCATGAGTGTGTAACACCCACGATATAACCACACAAGATATCGCAATACCATGTTGTATCAATTTTTTCCCTCATCCCTAGTGTCTTTGTTAGTACAATCATGACAGGAAATGATACCTAATTGTGTAAGCAATCGTCTTCATTGGGACATGTGTTGCTGCTTGAAAAACTTCCCATCACAAGAAGTTGTTGGAAGTCAAATATGTGTGAGAAGAGGTCATGCATTACCAAAGTTAATTATAAATGGACACCTTTCAAGCCTGAAATGTGAGACACCTGTACTCCCACAGAAACAGGACTATCCAATCTAGCACTTAATTGGCACAACAGGTGGCAAAAATAACAAAATGCACAGTCCACCCTCTAGAATAAATCATCAAACTGTAAAAATCAAGGAAACAAACATCAGCCAATGCACCTGAGTCACTGATGCTATCCCTAACGCTGAGTCCCTTCTCAAGACAAAAGCAAAGTTTTGGGTGGAAAATGATTTATTCCCAAGAGATGTGCATGCATGAGGGTTTTTTTTTTTCAAACACAAACATATCAAAGTCACATAGTATAACAACAGAAAAATGAAAAACAAAACATTTTCACACACTTTGTCTTATCTTGCTTTTTTGGCCAACCAACTTTTGAAAACAAACACATTTAACATTTTAAATTAATTCCCAGTATTTAAAAAAAAAAAGAAAGAAAGAAAATGAGTGTTGAGACTATTTAGACTTCTGAGCACTGCTGCTATAGAGATCGTCATTTAGACCGAGCAACAAGGCTGTGTATCAACATTTAGTAGCCTTCTGCTACATTATCAGTGACCCACGCCTGGCAAGGCAGCTGCAAGAACAGATAAGATGTTCCTAAAATACCTTTTAATAAAGTTATCACTTTGAGTACTAAAAGCACGTTTTTCAAGACTCATGTCTGCTCTCTAAAAGTTATGTTGAACTCGGTAGGAGTTGTCATCCCTGTGCTCATCTCAGGGAAGTGTGAGTCTACTCGTAGCACTTCTTCTCTTTCCTCTATCACTTCAAACACTAATGAGGCCTCTGCAACTCTCCCTCCCTTCCTGCACCCACCTAAACTCCATCCACCTCCTGTTCACATCCTTGCTGTATTGGCTCAGGGCATGAGTGTAGGAGTCAACACTGAATTAATAAAAAAAAATACAGTGGGTCCCCAGTCTCGAGAAGAAAGGGTACCGGACAGACAGAGAATGGGCAGGAGAATGAGAGAAAGACATATACAGAGATGGGAGTGTGATGGGGGAGGTGAAATGAGATGTGCTGAATGAGTCACAGATTAGTGCTACTTATTGCATCTGCTCTGTCCAGGACAAATCTGTCCTGTCCTCTCTGTCAGCTGCACATAAAATTTTTTGGGGAAAGTCATTTCTAAATAAAATAAATTATGTAATATATTTGCATGCTATTTCACACACTTGTGGTGCAGCATTTGGATATATCCAGCCTTTTCCCTCCTTTTTAAAAAATTGTAACCAGTTCTCTTTACTTCAGTGTTAGATCAACTGACAGCTGAACAGTTTTTTGTAACGACACCAAACAGCATATTTGTTTCTACAACTCAACAAACTTGATGAAAGTGGCTCAAAGGGGCCGATTACACCCACAGATCTTTATAACACAAAATTAAACTACCGCCATTTAAAACATTTACATATTCTGCTTGCACTCTAATTGTAATGTGTGTACTGCAATACCACTTCTCTGAGGAAATTTCTCCAGCTGATTTGCTGGCACAGAAATTCCTGTGATGTTTCAAAGTTGTGTTCAGTTTCTGTTATAAGGAATGAGGGCTGTTTTGTGCTTCTGCTAATGATGGGTTAGTTAGGGAGAAAAAAAAACTTAGAAGGCAAAACAAAGTGGGTGCACAATGATTTGGTCGACAGTGGTGAAAAGCACAAAGCAGGGGGTCTCACGACATCCACCCACACTCTGCGCTGCAAGGTGACAACACATTTATGGGCTGGACACCGAGCTCCTCCACACAGACTCAAATAAGGAATAAAACCTACACAGCAAACACTGTGAGCAACACACTGACGAGCTTGAAACACAGGAACAATAAATCACTTGTAGCTCTAACACTAATACAACGACAAGGTGAACATCTATAGCTACTAATTGGATGTTAAGCTACACAATCTTCCAGCATGAAGTTATGAGTGGATATATACACACATGTAAGGGTGGGGGGTCACCATCCTTCAAATCGCCACAGGAAGAAGCCAGCCAATCGCAATCTATTTTTATCCTCGTAACAATGGGCCGGTACATTAACAGATTACACTCTCCATTTCCCCCAGGATATCAGCTTAACATTTCCACATTAGGGTGAGAGAGAAATGGAGAGAAGGGAGGACAAAACTGCACGTGGAAGTGAGAAAAATGAAGGCAAGCAAAAATACATAGCTACAGAAGACATGTTTTTGCATGAAAATAACAATTTTTGAAAAAAAAACCAGAAAAAAGGAAAAAAAATCCTCCACCCACTTACACAAACACCATGAGGTGTTAATAACTGCACAGTGGGTCCCACGTATCAGCTGTAGACACTAGTGTTAAATAAAAAAAATAAATAAATAACAGGAATTATCTCAAAGGATGCTACAAAAACATACATGTGAATGCACAAGGTGGTGCATGACGCTTTACGCATCTTGCAGCGTCATCTCCACCTGCTGTCCCAAATCTGCTCTGTTGTGCCTGAAGTCACATGGCGGATAAGAGAGAATAAATACAGTCCTGACACCCAGCAACAACAATATTTAACACACTTAATATCTGCCTGTGTGTATGGAGGTGTGCGTATACTTGGGAAACAGAACTGCAGGTGCACATTCAGACCTCACCTTCACCTAGGGTCATGCAAAGCGGTGGTTTTGAAGGCCAACGCTGACACACAGGCATACAGTGACCTTGCTGTAAATATACATACTTCCCCAAGAAACACATCACTTCTCATGAAGGTTACAAAGCAAGCTGCCCTTCAGGGGTGTCATTACATAAGAGGGAGGGGGGAGAGAGACAAAGTCCTGCTATTTTTACATCAGGAAACATCTTCAAACGTTGTACTCACACAAAGAAATGCAAGCACACAGCAGAATCTGGCAACACGGAGAGCAAACGAGAAACGAGGAGAGCGTAAGCAAATAACAAATAATGAGCAAGCCCATTTCAACAGCTAACCAGTATGCACAGATGCTGTCACTGAGTTTGGGAATACTGTACAGCAGATGAGGAGAGGAGCAGAGTACATATCATAGAGAAGAGGGTGACAGCCTTTTGGGAAGTGTGACAGGGAATAAAAATATTTGGGGATGACATGAAAACTACTCAAATGTCCTGCTTATATATAACCATAACACTCCACCATACCTGCCCACCATATTGCTTAGGTATGTTTGAGGTACTGGAAAATATGGAATTTCATAAGGAAAACATCATATACATCAGTTTTTCAGCCAATTAAGCCAAGAGCCAGATTCACAGCACACATTCGATCAGTGTGGGTGGAAGCAAACATGGCTGGTGTAATCCGACCAACACACTGATGCCTAGACCCCGCTGCCAACAAATCTATATAACACAAGCCTGGTCCAACACACTATGAATCCCTTAAACCTGCACAGACACTATAAGCTGAGCACACTGTACAGCCTTCAGTTTGAAGCGCTTGTGTTAAAAATCCACTCCAAACCAAAACCTTACTCCATCAACAGTCTGCAATTCAAAGCAAAGCTGGCTACATTTTTAATTAACACTAATCAATTAACTATATATCAACATGCCCCAGTAACATCAGAGCCAAGATAAATGTCAAAAACCATCTGGGGGATTTCATCGAATCTAAAAATGATCTTATCAGAGCTTTTCTGTTTTTAAAGAAACATAATTTAACACATAGTATCTAAAATACTGAAGAATCATAAATATATGAACACAAGGTTATAACACAAACACCCAAAGTTAACCAGAGTTAGCAAATACATAATACACTAATGAGGCCTCTGCAACTCTCTCAGAGAGCACACCCTGTTAAAACCAACTATAACAGAAGGAAACATTATCAGTGATAGTTAGGAGTAAATAAGTGTCTATTACCAAACATAAACATCTTCAAAGCAGAGTCCCCGAGTAATCTATTACTGTAATGTAACAGTGAGTATCCTTTTAAGTGTCCAAGTTCTCATAACGCGCTTTCAGGAGCTGCTACACTCTAGTCAGAACTGCTTTTTATCGCAAGAAAGCCGAGAAGGAAACATCTTTGTAGAATGTAGGAAAACAGGCTAAACGGCGGATGCCTGATATTACTCACATGTTTACACAACCCAGAATGCACAGACCAATACGCAATGGAAAAAGGATTGTTAACCTTACCGTACATTAGTCGTGATGTGGAAGTCGCTCACTACGGCCGTTTATGTTTTCTTAATGCAGCTTCAGTTCCTCATGCAGACACACTGCTGTGCCTAGAGGCACTGAAAATGCACACAAACACACGCACCGCTCAGCCTGGGATAAATGCCTGCACGTGTGCTTGGAGCTAAAAGGCATATGAATGTGCACCGTGATTGGTGCAGAGGCTGGCTCGCTGCTATGAGTTACACACGCACAGTCTCCCTGCCATGCAGGCACACACACAGTCATTCACACACTTGCGCACAAAAAGGGGCTGAGAGGCAACGTCAGAGGAAAGCGTGCCGTGATGACCTTGGATTTTCCCATTCTTCTGCAACAGTGCTCCTTCTTAACGGAGGCAGTGCAGATTTTGACATGCAAGCGTACATACAAGCACACCAAACTCACTTATAATCTAGCTCTCAATTGCAGAGGGAAAAAAAGGCAAGGAGTGACAGAATAAGAGCGAAATGTGCACCACAAGGATGAAAAGGGAGAATACCTCCTTCCCACACAACCCTCTCGTCTCCCTCTCTCCACCCCCTGCCAGCATCACTCTTGCCCTCCTCTCATCATTAATCTTCCCCTATTTTCCGCTTTACTTAAATTCAGCTTTTCCTTCTGCACTTATGCAACCTTCTGCCACACTTCCTTACAGTAGGAAATGTGCAATTACATAACCATGTGTACTGATATTTGCATAAACAAAAGCAAATAACCATTCCTTTTAATGAAGTGACAGTTTACGTTTTCTCTTCCAGGTTTCATTTTCTAAAAAAAAAAACAAAAAAAAAAAACAGCAGATAAATTCAACAGTAGGGCTGGGCCATATCATACCATTTATGGTAATACCGGTATAATGTTGGGCAACGGTAAGAAAATGAAATATCGCGATTGAATATGGGTAAAACACGCATGCGCAGTGCCTTTGTTTTCATACGCACATGGCGGAAAAAGCACAGCGGCGACAGAGAATGAGAAGTGGCGAAAGCAGATCGTTGAATGAAACGGATGAAACAGAATTGGTTTGTAAAAATGCTGCAACTTCAGTGGTGTGGAACTGGTTTAGCTTTCGTCCGTCAAATACACACCAAAGCACTATTTTTGGCAGAGCATGCTAGCGGGCCGTCGTTATTACCGTGTTGTTTGGAAAATACGGCACACTTAAAATCGATCCTTTGATTTTTCTGAAAATCAACAGTGCCCCTTATAATCCCGTGTGCCTTACGTATGAATTCTGGTTGTGTTTACTGACCTCGAAACGATTTTATGTGTTACACGGTGCTCGAAAATCGGTCAAATGTTTTAGTTTGCTAAGCTACGAACCCGCACCACTTGATGGATTATCGGAGCATTACGGCTACCGTAGTCAGGAGCCTCGCGGAGTGATACGTACTGTGCTTCAACACAATATTACCGTATTGTGTGTGTATAACCTCTTTTTAAGTTTTGTGGATATTATACATGGTTATGCTGAGGATATGTCGGCCAATTTCCACTGGAAATGCCTTTTGGTTAAACTGTCAGCAAGGAATTTGCACTGTTACATTTTTATATAACTTTAATGCACATAAAAAACAGCTGCTTGTTTAAATGAAAATGCATTGATGGGGGTTTTTTTGCACTAATAAAGTTGAGGAGTTGTAAAGTAATTTGTCTAGTGTCAATTATATCGTCAGTTATATCGTTATCGCAAATTTTCAAATGTATATCGTGATAAATATTTTTGGTCATATCGCCCTGCTCTATGCAACAGTGCTCGCTTCCATCTCACGAATGGCAAAGCTCATCACCAGAGCAACATGAATGCGCCACAAAAGCAGAACTTTTAAATGAATCCTACCTTTTTATAACTATTACCACAAAGCCATTAAAAAGAGATACGATCATCATGTAATTTGTTCTAATGCACAAATTTGCAGCGGTTTGATCAGGAACCTCACAATACTGCAGTGCACTCATAAAAGCTCAAATGCGCACTTAATATGTATTAAGTGCTCAGTCTCTCTGGATCACAGTTTTCACAATCTTCTAAGACGATCTTATAATGAACTAAACATCTAAAATAACAACATATTAGGTGTTTCTCTCTTATGTAAAATAGTAGCAGCTCACAGGGTTTTAGAATGCAAAGATCCATCAATCAAGCTCAGTTCTGCAATCCCCAAAAGTGCACCATTGATTGCCAATGAAATCAGCAGTTGTACAATTAATTGAGGTTGGCAATAAATTGATTGTAGTAATAAATAAAATCTGCCTTGGTAACTGGGTAACACTGTTTAGCAGCACCTTGTATTATTAACTGTGAACAATCTCAAGCAACTTTGAGAGAGGCAGACCCCAAATAATAGTTTCCATTTTCACAATGACTTATTTTTAAGTAATGTGAATTTGGGAAGTATGGTAAAAACCAGCTATTCGGTGACACTAAGCAGGGTCCCAAAGACCACAGGGGAGGTGATGTTGTCACTTACCCTTGCCAACGCGATGGTCCAGAAGGGTACGACAGTCCAGTGCCAGCCTCTGAGTGGCCGGGACATCAGGCGGAGGCAAAGGCATGGTAGGCAACAGACACACACACACACTCAGACAAACACTACTCCTTTCATAGATACAAAAACCTTTCTTCCTAAATCCAAACGTATATAATATAAACAAAACTTGGTTTCTTGTTTAACAGAACTTGGTTTCTGCACCTACACATAAAAGCTAAACTTCCATCCCAACACAAACACTCAAGCCTAGAAACAAAACTTCTCCAAAAACTTTAAAATAAAACTAAACTTCACCAAGACACCCCGCTGAACACCAACTTGTATGTCCTTGTCACACAGCTTCCTTGTAATGTATGCCACTGCATACACAGGTTGTCCGCATTAACGAAGAGATTAGTGATTAGTCCTTCTATAGCAGCTCTGCTCCGTGTGCATCCCTCTCATTAATAAACATCTCACTGACACAATGGACCCCACTATCCAGCCGGGACTGCTCGCTGGGCGAGAGAGGGAGAAAGAAAGAGTAGGGTGGAGAGAAGCAGGGCAAAAGGGGCACTGTGGGATAGCCATTCAGTGAGTGGGCTTGAGATTCAAGGAATGCAGCCATGGATGTCAGCTATGGATGCCAGCACGGGCAAAAGGTCTGCAGGGGATTTTTGGTGCAAGTTCACACACTTGGCTGCAGGGCCAGATAGATCATCCAGCCGAGAAACAACAATGGGAAGCTTCTATAACAAAAACTTTCCTTCTATCTGATAGCAATGGTTTATCGTGGAGTGTATGTTTATTTGTGCATGCATTTTGGGCTCCTTTTTTTGGTTGAACTTGGAGGACATGATTTATTACTCTAGGCAGTGATGGAGCAGGTGTAAAATAGCTTGCCGTTAACGCACCTGACATGCTGAATATCAGTCACAAGGAGGCGTTGCTTTTCCAGGATCCAAGACAAGGGAAGATGGGTGGTACTTAAGTCCTGAGCTGAGTCTCCACCACTGCTTCGAAAATCAGGAAAGCCGCTGGATTGTCTTCGGCCTGCTGAAGTTGGAATGTCCAAATTAGCGGAAGCACTAATATATACTGCTAACACCGAGTGTATCCGAACCTATCATTTTCCCTCATCGTTTTCCTAGCCAGTGACAAGAATATGGTGAAATTATCCTCCAGCATCTGGACAGAAATGCGAAATCAAGAGTTACCGGTTAAATAATAACACGTTAGCATTCCCATTCAACAACCATTTTCTTCTACATCACTCCAGTACATTTCCTTGATTCCTTTTAAGTTTAGAAACAAACTTGTCTCTACTAGGTGTAACAAGCCTAACTCCTACGATTCAAATGTAGGCATAGCTCCTAGCGAAGTATGCTAACGTTAACGTGGCTAACTATATCTATAGCCCCCCGTTATTTATTAATGTCGGAAAACATTTTTTGCTTACCATGAATTAAAAAACAGTTAAATCCCAAAAGTATGAGGCATGCGGACAGGTAACAGTGGACAACTTAACTAAAGTTTAGCTACGCCGGGACATCATTTACTTAGCCAGACGACTAGCAGAGCAGTTGCTCCTGGCTAGCCGTAAATATGGTGACAGCCCACCACTCGATTGAGCCTTGAGTCATGTTAGAACATGTACAATTCACACAGGACCTGCCCCTGTCTTTGAATCACTGGATAAATACTGAGAGGGAAAAACATAATATTTAAACAAAGCTTTATTGGGTAAGATTCTGAAAACATAATAAGAAATAATACAGATTTATTGGAGTACAGAAAAAAAAATACAGTACTAGGCGTAAAGTTACTTAATCTAATAACCTAATTTAATTTAGTCTAGTGAATGCTACTGATGTTGCAAAGCAGCTGGTAAGATTATAAAAGTCAAGAGGACACTGGTAGTCATTATACATGACAAATATTGGCTTTTTGTATCCAGAGAAGATGCCAATACAAATAATCTGAATACAAATTCAAACGCCATACAGTGTTTAAATCAACTCCTCAAACGGTTTTCTATTCAGTCCTGGACTCCACTGGATGATACACTACCTTTCTTATTTCTTGTGCAATTCCCTTGTAAATTTCTGTCAATTTACAAACAGTGGGACTGATAAAGGCTCCCTAATCTTACCTTTTCCGTTTACATATAGAAAAAATCTTTTAAAGAAATGAAATGTGGATGCTATGTGTTTGATGCATTTTCCAGATGCGGATGGGGCATCCTGCTTTCCAATAGTCTTTCATTCTACCAGTTGGTGGAAGCACTGAGTCAAGATCATTTTTTAGACATTTTAAAGCTTGTTATCGTCCATAATCACTCTTTCACTTTAAGTTTAACATTGCATGAAAAATATTAGGAAGTGAACATTTAACACGTTTATCTGGCACCTTGTCAAAACTTGGTGCTGCCATTCACTCCTCGGGATCTTTTAGCCCTACTGTGCCATCAGTGTTTTACGTGGTGTTGGTTTTGAATAACATTTAAATGAATTTAATTACATTTAATTATTCAAATGCTCTGCAAGATATGGCCATAGTGCAGGTTGTGAGTCCAAACAGTTTGATTAGGTGCTTGTACAGCTTTTGAAGCGAGCTTTGAGGTCTGAGCATGGAAGCCTCTGTAAACAGCATGGGAAATCGATGCAAATACTGGTGGCTTACCTGAAGCAGTGTGTGTGCTGAGGTCCTATGCTGCCTGCTGATGAGAACTGTTTTCACCTTATAGGTGAAACATTCAGGTACTTGTAATAAGGAACTGGGTTCGCTATGCCATATGGGCCCTCAATCTTTGGGGGTGGGGAGATCCATTGAGAAAAGGGGCCGCCTTCTCAAAGTATTGTTCGACATCTGTTTGTTTTCAAGCTGCTGTTTGTGAGTGGGCAGTAGGTATACTTATCCTGATGCCAAAACGAAATGGGTTCATGAAGTTGCCGTTTCAGTAAGTACTTGTAACTGATAGTAATTAGTGTATTTTAGACGCAAGAGTAGAGCAACATAGTTATCACATTAGTCTAATGCAGCCAGGCCTACTGGGTGAAGGATAGGTCTCAGCCTATCTTTTTAGACATGCTGAGAAATAAAATTCCTAATAAAATACTAAAACATTTGAACTTTTCACCGCCATAGAGAGAATTCAGGGACTTGAGTTAAGGGCTTGAGATGATGATGCCTCAATTTCTGGATATGAGGCGTCTTAGTTGGAGACAAACAGTACTCTGAGAAGCAGGCTACGTTCTCAACAGATTTCTGTGGTTGATGAAAATTGTAAAATGTCAGTGAAATGCTACTTTAGAGTACTCTCTGTAATGCTTTGACCCCTGCTGACCTGTACACTTCCTTACGTTAAAGAGGTTTGTACAACTGCCAGAACTTCACACACGTGTCAGAGCTACACTTCAACGGACAGAAATAGCTCAGTGTACAACACATGCGCGATCCTTGGCACACAGTCAGGCTGTTAGGTCTGTTCTGTTGCTGGTTTAGCTTTAGTTATCTCATTAGTGTGTAGCCAGAAATGTTAGTCGTAATGCTAATTATATTCTGAGGTTTTGCCCATAGTGGACTAACTCCTAGTTAGGTGTAAACAAGTTTACAGTTCAATTCAATCAGAGTCACAAAAGAAAACCACAGACTGAACAGGTAAAGTAGATTAACAATCACAGACATTTGTATATACAGAATATCAAAAGCTGGGTCATTACAAGGTGATCTGCACTCATCTTCACTTTACTCCTTCCCCCTTGTTGTTTGTTGTGCCATTTGAGGAGCAAAGATACTTAAAGGTGCCTTATTTCAAGTGTCAGAGAGCTTTGTTGAGCAGTTAAAGCAGTACTAATTGCCTTAGACCTGGCAGCTATTTTTAGTTGTACCGTAATCAGCAAGAAAGGTCTGAGCCACAGCGTCACAGTGGGACAGATGGAGACTCATTACATCAGTCTTAGGGGTTTTGCATGTTGCCTGGAAACAATTAGCAAAGCAAGTCTGAAAAACTTTAACCAGCTTACAACAATAATGACCATAAGCCAGCCGGAGACATCAGCCCAGTAAGGGATTCAATCATCGCAGATCTCGTGCTTTTCTTTGCTTCTTTAACCTATTGCACACTCAGTATTACACTGTACAGTTTGTGTGGATGTTACCATGAAACCTGTTAAAAGCAATAAATACATCCATATCCGTACGACTCTGCATTATTGTATCAATATTATAATCAATCCGGTCCTTTTGTGTTGTATATGTTGCAGTTTCTTCTGCCCTCTTGGGAATCTCTCTCTTAAAAAACACATGTTTAATGTCTTTTTAGCCAGGTAAATAAAGGATATTTACAACTGACTTTGCCAAAAACAGTTTGCAGCTTCTAATTTGCGATAGGGATGTTCTTTCTGACTCAAAATGTCTCGATATTATTCATGAGAGATACATTTGACATATGTTTGACAACTTATAAGCTAACAAGTATTTACAACAGTTTAAATACAGGCAATTTTTCAGAAATACCGGAAATTAGCTTATGACAGTTGATCACTTTTTGGCACAATGCTGACCCTGCTGAAGGTGTCTTTCTATTAAAAGGGAGTTTTTCCTTCCCTCTGTTGCCAAATGCTTTTTCACAGGTGGTTGTGTAATTGTTTCTTTTTTCTTTCTAATATTATAGGTTTTACAATATAAAGCACCTTGAGGCAACTGTTGCTGTGAATTGGTGCTATATAAATAAAACTGAATTGAATTGTGAAAAAACAAGTCTTTCTATTGTGTAACAATAACCAACCTCATATATGATAATACATAAGAAATCCAAGAAAAATATTATGTTGGTATTGCTCTTGGAGCAATGTGTTCATCCATCAGAATATAATTTAACAATTTACTTCATAAGAAAGAAAAACAACATAAGATTTGCTGACTGAAGTCTTACCAGATGGAGTGTTTGTAAGAAATATTGTATTTATATAGAAGCATTGTCAGTAATTCAGGGTTAAAAGACAAACGGTAACTGGAGAGCTCTGTATTTCCAACACTGAGCTTCAGCATTAAATGTGGAAATGACTCATCTTCACACAGACACACACATAGCAAGCAGAATTTGTGTTATCGTGGGAAACAGTATTTGATGATTTTGTATTAAAAGCTAGAATTTGTTCTTTAAGTTCAAATGGGTAATTTTGGTAATTCATAAGATAATAACATGAAATTTGTATGTTTGCGTTTTGTTATGAAAATCTGGACCTTACAAATAAAATGTTAAAAACAAAGAAGAGCCTTGAAATTTGTATTTAGACAGATGTGGAGTGACTTTGTACACCTACTCAGAAACACTTGGATTAAAATGTTTAGCAAAGGCAGCTTCATTGCCTTTTGTTTGCTGAAGCACCTTGGGCTCCTGCTGCCAGGTGGGAGATGATTCAGTTTCCTTGCTCTCGCATTCAACCTCGCTTTGCCTTTTAGGCATTGTTTTTGCCTGTGCACTGTATGAAAGGAATTTGTCACCCCTGTGTCTGTAATTTCACAGACAGGTAGTTTAGTAACCAGAAGCCCAAAGGCACGAGGCAGCACTGCTGTTTTATTATTATTTTTTTGCACATTACCAGAAGTAAAACAAAGAGTGTATTAAAGTGCTATGTATCAATGCATTAATGTTTCCCCTGCTTCAATAAGATTTGTTGACTTGACCAAATGAGAGAGCGCTGCCTTTACCTTGGTGTTATCCTGGTGCCAGTGACCTCGGTTTTACAGGCCAGTAAGAGTGGCCGCTGACTAATTAATCCTCTTTGCACTCTTCACTCCTGCAGCTCTGCTTTGTGGCAGTTCTTGACATCATTTCAAAACAGTCCAGATGGTGACCTGCAGTCCTGAAAGAACGACTCCACGAGTCTCGCCAGGCCTGTATGTCGCTGTCCGCATCAGTGTTGGATACGGCATTGCAGCGAGGGCTGCTTCAAGTTTCAGTTTTCCTTTTATAGGTTGTGTCTTAAATATCAAAGCCGATGAAATCAACAAAAATGGATTATGATGAGCTGGATGCACGTATACAATGGCAGAAACTAGGTATTGTCAGTGGATGCACTATATGGGAAACGTTACAGGTCAGTTGTGTGGTTTACAATCCTTTTGCTTTGACAGATTGTAGCTTACGGGGAGTTTATTGTCCGCTTTGGACAGCTGAAACTGCTAAAAGAGAAATGACAAAGGGATTCTTCTACATGCGAGAAACTGTAATGTTTGTAATGTTCAAAAACAAATAAAGATGCACACTTAATACTATACCTAATTACTCATCTAATATGATGTGTTTTAGCATATCCAGTCTGTTCTGTGCAGATACATGATCTTGGTGAGAATCAGCCCGGTGGCAGTAGACTGTGAGTGGGTGGGACAGCAGCATCCAGAGCCAGAAGGACCTGGAGGAGTTTAACTCTGAGCATTAACCAGCTCAGGTCTAAATCTGGCCAGATAATTCGTTGGAAAGCTGCCTTTCTTCTGGCACACACTGCGTAAACACGTGGAGCCGACCAGGTGGCCCTTTCTGGCATGGTTGAATGTGTGCAGCATAACAAATTTTATCTAAAAGAATTAGGAACTCAGACAGATTTGTTACTCAATTTATATAGTGCATAAAGACCTTTGATTATTAAATCCTTCACGCGGGGTATTCAGATGCATCAAACTGTAAAAATCCTTTATATTTAGCATTTTATGATAGTAGATGCATCAGTGGCTTTGGTACAGAAAGCCACCCAAAGTTCATCTGTATAAAAGTCTATCAATCAAAGTCCCTTTTCCTCATTTATTCAAACAAATACTCACACTGCAGGTCATTCATAGTGAAATGTTTCTGTAAGACAAATTCATATTAGGCAAAAGTAGGTAGATGAAAGATGAAAGTTGAAATGAATTAAAGTGGGTTTACTTTACATGTTAATTACTGGCCATAATGTCCAGTTATCTGTTTGAATTTAGTATTCTACTTTGACTTGTCTGTCAAAACAGCTTCCAAATCTGTATAAATTATTTATAAATATAAATAAAGTTGTAATTATTATTATTATTATAAAACTTACTGATGAATTCTAATGTTTTTTTAAGCAATAACACCAAATCTGGTCCGTACTGACTCCCCTTTTCCCTTCACGTTCCAGGCTCCTACCTGCTCCTGATCCAATACCAACAGCTGAGGTCGCCACCATGGTGACCTTCGCTAACACAACGCAGGTCTCCCCCATGGGGCTGCGTGAGCTGCCCTGTGTAACCCCCACCATGTCCCCTGGCCTGCGGCGGAAAAAGATGCTGTGGCAGAACGCAGTAAAACACATCATTATGCAGCAGGAGCTCAGTGCCCAGGTGATTGAGTTTTAGATTGTTGTAAATGTGTTCAGATTTTATTTTATTTTTTTGTGCACACTAGTATTGTGTACTGGAAGAGGCTGTGTCTGTCCGTGTGGAGCTCTGGCCTTATGACGCACTTTTTATACTGCATTCAAAAGTGTACCTCACTAATGGCTATCAAGCACACATGAAATTTATGTTTCTTTTCAAAATAAAGCTATTACTCTTACCATTACAATCTAATGCACTCTTACCATTATGCATATCTAATGTGTGTTGAAATGGTTTTGGCATTTATATTTCAAAAATGATTCACATTTACAATAGACATGTGATAATAAAGCAAGCCTCACAAGATCCTTCTAGAAGCAAGTCTCAACATTCAGCATCCATAAAGGTAACACTTCTTCATTTTGGCTTGCTTGCTGTTATGCTTTTGCACACAGACTCATTCTATCCCCATGTGGCAAATAAGAGACGAAAGCAAAATATAGAAAGTTACAAGTGAAAAGAGACAGGTGTGTAGCAGCTTTGTACACCTACTCAGAAACAATTGGATTTAGGTTTTTAGCATTTTTTGCCTTTTTTGTTTGCTGAAGCACCTCGGGGTCCTGCTGCCAGGTGGGGGATGATTCAGCTTCCTTGCTTTCAGACTCAACCTTGCTTTGCCTTTTAGGCCTTGTTTTTTTTTAACCTGTGCATGGTTTGAAAGGAGTGTCTCAACCCTGTGCCTCTTAATTTCACAGACAGATACTTTAGTAACCAGCGGCCCAAAGGCATGAAGCAGCACTGCTGTTTTATTATTATTTCTACATCATAATAGGGGTAAAAGTAAAAGAGTATTAGAAAGATATGCAACGATGAATTAATGTTTCTCCTGCTTCAAAAGGATTTGTTGACTTGGCTAAATAAGTGAGCGCTCCATTTACCTTGGCATTGGCCTGATGCCAGTGACCTCGGTTTTAAAGGCCAGTAAGAGTGGCTGCTGACTAATTAATCCTCTTTGTGTGTGAATGTGGCTGTTTTTAGACTATCCATGTAAGTGTAATTGTTATTTTTGCATGCTGAATCTTGTCTACCCTGATTTGCCAAATAAGATATAATAGCCTTGTAACTTTTTTGAATGAAGGATCCTGTTTTTATCCTTTGACAGTTGGGTGTTGAACCAGCACGCAAAATCTTTGTGACAGATACCTACATAGAGGAGATCAACAGGCAAATCCGCAGCAAAGCCTCACGCGGGGTAACAAAGCGCCGTTCTTCCACGTTCAGAGTCCATCCCTTGGTTCGCGATTCCACCAGCACCGGGGGTGCTTTCAACGACTACTCCAGCGACGCTGACTTCTTCGTCCACTGGGGTCGAACTGTCTGTGGTGTCTACATACCCACGCTATTGCACACCTTCAAGTCCCACGACCTGGAGAAACTCTACCAGCAGCACTCTTCCACCCAAAGACGTAATTCTCTGGCCATCACCAATGTGATAGACGTGGTGGCCAAGCTGCACATGTTGGTTCTGTACCTGGCATTGGCGCCGGAAGCTTCCACAGACACTTTGCGTGGCTGCCTGACGGGCATGTTCATGGTGTTAGCAACAGTTCTGTGCGTCATAGTGTTAACCCACAAAGACTCCGTGTCCCCACAGTGGCTTCACTACGCCGGCCTCGCCAGCTGGTTGTCACAGACCACACAGGTGCTGGGGGGTCTGGTGTACGGACTAGAAAAAGACCCATCGTGGTACCTTTTGTTCACTTTGTTCGCAACATACACACTGCTGCCATTACCTCTGCTGTGGGCCATATGTGCGGGCACCCTCTCCTCAATGCTGCACATTCTGGTAGAGATAGTATGCTGCTACACTGATGCTTTGCTTCTGAGAAAGGTGAAAAAAAAAGTCCCCTTTGAATTTCCTTTCCAACTGTCACATTTTTAAAATGTGTATCATGCCGATAAATCAGTGATACACTGTTAAGGCTTATGGAAAGTTTGATTTCTTAGACTTTACAGCAGCGTTAGGCACAAATCTACAAAAGAAATGTTGAAATTTGAAAGCAAACACTGTTGTAAGTTTTTCAGTAGGATCCAGCCTTTGCTTGTTATGTGTGGTTTCAAAAAACTAAGCCGATGACCGCTTATGTAAGTCACTCAGTTCACTTGAATTTCAGTAACACATTACCTACCCTGGCTTTAAAGCACACTGGTATGACCTCGTTATTATTATTTTTTAATCTTGGCATGAATCGTATTTTTTTTTTGGAGAAAAAAAATATTTCATTGTACTTCTTGAAAGCTGATGGGTCTCTATTGACATATTAATCAACAAATAATTCTTAAAGGAATTAGAAACCCTCCCCCCAAGCTTCAGTCCAGTACTGGTTCCCCAATTTCCCCTTCAAACTTTTTTAAAAGCTTTTTTTCTATGAATTAATGTAGTATTCACACTCTTTCGATGCAGGTGTTTGCCAAAGGCCTGCTGTACCTGGGGATGAACACAGCTGGCTTGTTCATCCACTACCTGACAGACCACGCCCAGCGCCAGGTTTTTCTGGAGACCCGACGTTGCATTGAAGGACGCCTCAAATTAGAGCAAGAGAATCAAAGACAGGTACAATGAAGATGGGAGCTGTCCTGAAATTTAAAGCCAGAGAATTATCTGTGTTATGATGAAAGCTTTGGTTGTATTAACTCACTTCCTTGACTCTCACATTGTTACACTTCTTCACAGGACCGCCTAGTTTTGTCGATCCTGCCTCGCTTTGTTGCCTTGGAGATGATTGCTGACATGAGTGCTATGGAAGATGATCTAAACCCTCAAGAGTTTCACAAGATCTATATCCACCAGTACAAAGATGTCAGGTATACATGCACGAGTTAGTATATTAGTAGTTAAATTTGTAACCTTGTAACCTTGACTCGTAAGATTTATAAGCCAAGTGGGTTTCACTCTGATTATAAAGTTGCAGGCAAACCTAATGCCAATAGTAAGTGTTTGCTATGTCATTTCAGACTTTTTAGTCCTTCTCTCCTTCTTGTAGCATCCTTTTTGCAGACATCAAGGGCTTCACTTTGTTGTCTATGAACCTGTCGGCCCAGGATCTGGTTCGAACCCTCAATGAGCTCTTTGGACGTTTTGACCGACTGGCAGAGGTGAGGGCCTGAGCGAGCCCTTTTTGGTTGATGTAAAACATCTTCCAGCTTCTAATGTCCTTCTTCTTCTTCTTTTATCACAGGAACACCACTGCTTGCGGATAAAGATACTAGGAGACTGTTACTACTGTGTGTCAGGGGTTCCCGAGCCCCAGCGTGCCCATGCCCGTTATTGTGTTGAGATGGGTCTGGCTATGATCAACACTATACGGTCAGTCATCATATTTAAAGAAACAAACACAAGTTAATTAAAAAAACAAAATCACGTGGTTTTAAAATTATGTAAATATAACCTCAGCTAAATAACAAAAGATTAACAAAAAACAAAGCTGAAATGCAGAAGCACTGTGTGAAAATTTTAAGTACTCCTTTGCTGCTTCCACATGAATTAAGCAGGTAAGTAGCATCCAGATCCTGCTAATTAAGTGCACTTGATTAATTGATGATCAACAACTGTGAGCACCTCAGTAAAAGCAGAGGTTTGGGCGGTTTGCTGGTGTGCAGCATTCAGGTGTGTATCAATACATTGTGTAACACAATGCTTCTGCTTCAACCTTGAAAAAGGGTCCACCTTCTTTTTCATATGGGTCTATAGGTATCCATATGAGAGTGTAAGATCCTATTTTTGTTTGTAAGACACGATCACTTTACCTCACAAAATCACCAGGTATGTACGGAAGCAGCTGAACTTCGACATGGACATGAGGATCGGCATCCACTCGGGCTCTGTCCTCTGTGGGGTATTGGGTCTGCAGAAATGGCACTTTGATGTCTGGTCCTGGGATGTGGGCATCGCCAACATGCTGGAAGCGGGGGGCATACCTGGGTGAGCACCAGCAACCATTAGAGAAACTCCTGTCAAGTATGTTACCTGACAAAGATGTGCCTGACAGGTTTCCAGGCTTTCTGTAAGATAATTTTTAAGAAAAGAATAAAAAACATGCTATTTAATTTCTTAATAGGTACCTTTGGATGGGGTATATATTTTCATCTGGTGATGCATTAATGATGATCTCTTGTCTTACATCATCCACAATATTTTTGAATTTCTTTCTGCATCAATTTTGTTTTCTCCCTGAAACAGACGCATCCACATCTCAAGGGCAACTCTCGATTGTCTAGAAGGCACCTACAAGACAGAAGAGGGCCATGGTCGTGATAGGAATGCTTTCCTACGAAAATATAATATTGACACCTTCCTCATCTGCCCTCAGCAGGACAGAGACAAAGTTAACCACATCGAGCCCCCCAAAGTTCAAAAACCAATTCAAACCTGGAGTCCGGACATACCTTTTAAGACTGTCGTTGACATGAACAGCGTAAGTGCGCAAATACCAAACAGAAAGGAAGGTGCTGAATTTGGTGCCTTTGGTCAGGTGGTGAAGAATTTCAATCGTATTATCTGAAGAGCTCGGCACATCTGAGACTCACCTGCACTCACCTAATCAGTCATTTCTATTCTTTTCTTTTAGATTCTAGCTGCTTTTACAAATGGCTCAATGCCCACCCTTTGGCAGTCCAACTCGAGAGAGATTAACAAACGCATCAAGCATGCCATCGAGCTTCGAAGTAGTGAGCGTATGCACAGAGAGCACATCACACCACTGACCCTTGTCTTCAAGGACACAAACATCGAGGACAAGGTAGACTGTAAAGAAAAGATAGAGCTCCAAGCTGATTTTTAAAGACGTAGCTAAAATTGACATTTATTTTTCTCGCTTTTGGCCCATCCAGTTCTCCCAGATGAGAGATGAAATGTTCAACTCCAATCTGGTCTGCTCCTTCATCCTGCTTCTGTTTCTCATGGCTGCCCAGGCCCTCATCCCTGCCCCCAGGTAGGAAATTCCAATATGTTACAATCAGTCCTCACCAGAGATGGGCAGTAATCTGATTACTTTTTTCAGGTAACGAGTAAAGTAAGGGATTACTATTGCAAAACGGTAATTAGATTACCGTTACTTTCCCGTAGGAAAGCTGCGTTACTGCGTTACTAAAACCGTGATTTTTTTTGCGAGAATGTCTCATGACAGTGACGTAAGCGAGTGCGACGTTCGTGACAACAGCTGTGTGCAGATCAACAATGGATCATATATCGAGTGCGGGAGAGAGTATGAGCGTGCATCGTCTAAAGCTTGGAAGTACTGACCTTATTTTGAGTTTGATTCCATAAAAAGTGACAAAAACATTAGTGTCTGTTGTGCGTGGGAAGAAAACTTCTTTTTACAGCGAAAAAAAACCCCTAAACTTCCAAGCAAGCACCGAGTGCGCTACCACGTAATGGGAAACTCACAGAGAAACTCGCGGATTCTTCAGCTGACCGCTGCGGCACACCTGCACCTGATTACTTATTTTGAAAATAAGTAATCAGTAAAGTAACGGGATTACTTTTTTGGGGAAGTAATCGGTAATGAGTTACTGATTACTTTTTTCAAGTAACTTGACCAACACTGGTCCTCACTGTTAATTCCACTTATTATGATTCCATTAAGTCATTTTGTACTTCAATCCAGCTTATAGCGTTTTAAATAAATATCAGTTCCACATCAGTATAACCAGCATTATAAAAAGAGCTCCCTGTAGTGTTTTTGCCAGACTTTACTGCTACTGTGCTTAAGTTTTTGTTTTTCTTTACTTTGGTGCCACCTGCTGGTATTTAAAAGAATGCACTGACCCATGCAGTCACACTGGACACCTGAACTTGTTTTTTTCTGTTCTACACTTTATTAATATTATTAATATTCATGACTTCACTCACTTTCTTCTTCTTCTTAACCCCCTCTTCCCTCCCCAATCGTAGACTGTTCCCTGCTGTCCTCCAGTTTTCAGTCTTTCTGCTTGCCCATGTGCTGCTGCTACTGGTTGCCCTTGCCGAAGAGTTCAAGTGGACTCCTTCATCACTGCAGCACTTCTGTTGCTGGATTCATGAAAACAACCGTGCCCGTAACCTGTTTACCCTCATAGCGATCTTCATCAACTTTGGGTTGGCCTCTACTGATATGGTGAGAGTCTGAATAACACAAGAGAAGAGTAATTTACATAAACTGCCATGTTCTTCAACACGACTTTTTCCTTTGTATGTCTGCAGTATTGCACCTGGTAACTGACCCTTGTAAACCAAATGCACATTAATTTGCATAATATTCTCTGAAATGCATATGCAAAAAGAAGAAAGTTGCACTTCCCTGCTGATATTTATAGCACAATTGGCATGCAAACAGGACAGAGGAGTGCAACAAGTTAAAAAATGAAGTAAGCACAGGGGTCTTTCGTGTGATGTAAAAAGCCCATTTAAATATAAGAAGGTAAAGGGGTTCTTTTGCAGTGATAAAATTATTTAGTAAACCTTCTTTTTATTAGAAAAAAGCACAAAATTAAGGAAAACCTCATTAAAGGTTTTAAATCACCAGTTTTAAGAAAGTTTGACTGCCGGTTTATATTTGTTATGCTCTATGATGCAGAACCAGGTTGGAACATTTTGTGCTGTTTGCAGGTGTGGTGCATCCTCATGAACACAGGAGAGGCTGACATAACTGAGAAGACTGGCACAGGCTCACGTTCACTCACTGTCTGCACTTACCCTGAGGCAAGCAAACAGTAGTTTAAATTTGGGACAATTATTATAGAGATTTTATGTGATTTCTTGTTGATTTATCCAAATGTCTGTCTTGTATTAAAAATACTAGCAATAAATCACATTGGGTTTCAATAAAATTAGGTCATTAGTGTTTGTTTCATCTTTCCCAATTTGTTCCCTTTAGATTTTCGTGTTGAGCGGGGTGATTGCCATGGTGACGTGTGCGGTGTTTCTGCGTCTGAACTCTCTGCTGAAGCTGGCAACGCTGCTGCTAGCAGTGGCTGTCTACTCCTACCTCAGCCACCTCGCCTTTGTCTCACTCACGCGCCACGATACGCTGCACAGGTCAGTGTATGAGCAGCGAGCAGCATACAAAATGCACAGCTGCTGTAGTTTTATTACACAGTGCTATATTTAAATATTTGCCTCTATACACAATTTATGATCAAAAGTTTTGGGCCACACCAGTTAATTGAGCCAACCTCATCCTACATTAACATCAGCACAAAAAATGTGCACTGGGAGCTTCATGCCATGCGTTCCAAAGCTGAGCATCTCCTTTAAGTGTAATGTGTAGGTATATTTTTGCCCACAGAGTGTATCGATTTTCCTTATATACTTTGTTACAGGTCTCACTATGTCAGAAGAAATGGAATTTCCTTCCTTCTCATGGCCATGTTTATTGTTGCCGTCTTCTATAATGGACGTCAGGTGATCATACACTTCATTTTCCCAGATTGAAGTTATAGATGATCCTGTCACTATAGCAACACTTTCTGGTCTGTGTTATTGAAACTAAAACTGTTTTCTGTCACACAGGACTGTGTTGCAGGTAGATGATGTTCTATCTCGCTGTATCTTTTCTATCCAGTGGGAGGCTACTGCCAGACTGGACTTCCTGTGGCGTCTGCAGGCCCAGCAGGAGGTGGCAGACATGAGGGAGTTGCGGGAACACAATGAGTGTCTGCTATACAACATCCTACCAGTTCATGTAGCTCAACATTTCTTGGACCGGAGCAAGCATGACGAGGTAGCTGAAACACCCCAAAACCTTTAGCCTCACTTCTTTTGACTCGTAGTCTGGTCCACAGCAGAATCAGCCTGAGTGACCATCAGTGCTTTGAAAATACTGATTGGACCAATGAATAGCAACCTCTGTCTACGGGTTTCCTTATATTGAAATTGTACAATTAAAATTAACGTTATGTAGTACTTTTTAAAATGTGGCACTTTCCTTTATTTATAAAAGATCTCCAACCCCACTGGGTGATATGCAGCCCCAAACCATGACAGAACCTCCACCATGTTTTACACATGGCTGTAGACACTCAATGTTATACCGCTTTACCTCCTCAGTACATAGCGACGGTGATTTTAACATAATTTCACATTTGGATTCACCACTTTATAAGACTCGTTGCCATGGATATTCAGTTACTTTCCTCCCTGTTTTCCTTACTTATTAATAGCTTTTTGACAGCCACCCTTCCACTGACACCATTTTTGATCAGGCTTCAGTGAACAGTAGATGGATCAACTGAGGGCCAGGTGCATCTCTCAGGTTCTGTTTCTTCTTTTGTCGTCCACTTGTCCAGTTTTAAGACACACCATGCACATGCCATGCGTTCTTGGTGCAAAAATACTATTTTATGACTGTCAAACTGTGTTATACTTTGCATTTTTCATCGATTCAACTAAACAAATTGGAACAAATGATGTGGTTTTATAACGTTGGGTGGCTCAAGACTTTTGCACAGTACCTTACCTGACTCAAACAAAGAGGATTTTAAGAAATCACCCATCATGACTCTTCTTTTAGGATCTTTACTCCCAATCCTATGATGAAGTGGGCGTCATGTTTGCCTCCGTCGCTGGGTTCGATGAGTACTTCGAGGAGAAAGAGTTCAAGCATGAAGGAGTGGAATGCCTCCGCCTACTCAATGAGATAATTGCCGGCTTTGATGAGGTGAGTGTTGGACTCAAAATGATCATATGACAGTGGTTTATTTATGGATTATCCCTTTTGGACCAATTATTTATCAGTTAAAATAAAACAGAGACAGTGTAGTTCAATCCAGGCTGTGGGTTGACACAAGTCCTGCTTTGATAAATAGGATAGCCTCTAATTGCATAAGTCAGCTGCTAAACTTGATGTGTAATTTAATCTTATCTTCTAACAAGCTGTTTGAGGAGCCGTATTTTCCCCATGTGGAGAAGATTAAGACAATTGGGAGCTGCTACATGGCGGCATCAGGTTTAGCTCCAGATAAACAGGTGAGAGATTTTTCTGTATGTGGTCTTATTTCTTTTTGTCTTATTAGCTTTGCTTTGATTTGCGGTACTTGTTATGATAGTATCTCCTTGCATGAAACTGTATGTTTATCTTTGTCTCCTCCAGAAATCAATGGATGAATGGAACCACCTGAGCGAGCTGGTTTTGTTTGCATTGGCGATGCAGGAGACCTTGAAAGAGATTATTAGGAACTCTACTCAACGCTTTCAGCTGCGTGTGGGTAAGAAGCTGCCCTGCCACAGCCCCACAAAAGCACACACGCACAATTTCTAGTGTTGTAGCAAATATCTGAAATTATTGTCTGGGTTTGGACTCATACAGGCATTGCTCACGGGCCCGTGGTCGCTGGGGTGATCGGTGCCACCAAACCGCAGTACGATATCTGGGGCTCCACAGTGAACTTAGCCAGCCGCATGGACAGCACAGGTGTGAGCGGACGCATCCAAGTACCCGAAGCCACCCAAAGGATCCTGACAGATTGGGGCTTCGTCCTGGAGCTGCGTGGAGAAATATTTGTCAAAGGGGTGAGTGGAGACTGACTATGAAGAGTAGTTAAGCTTAAACAAGTGTTGTTTATTTTTAAAACGCCACAGCATTGTGGACTATAAGGTAAGGTTCTTAAATCAATGAATGACATCTTCGGAGTTAGGGGGGGAATTATTTGATCTCGTTTGATTTTATTATGTTGCATTTTTTAAGGGTGGGAGAAACATTTTATACAAAAACCTCACAGTTTAAGGTGATTCATAATGTGTTGCTATGGCTGGATCCTACTAGCTGCTCTAGAGGTTTCTGTTCGATAAACCATCTCAGTTATCCAGCAAGCATAAAAACTTGTTGCCACCAGCGAATTTATGTTCAGAAAGTCTTCATTATCATACAAATTTTGTAGAATAACCTCTGTGTTTAGCATAACTGTGACAATATACACATCTTCACTTTTTGATCTATGTTTTTCATTGTAGGTAAGTGAGCACCAGGGGAAAGTCCGCACCTATTTCATCAGGACCATGCGCAGTAAGACGGCCAACGATGGGACAGATGGCCGCCTGGCAGGGCAGACAGGAGGACGCATGACGCTGGCAGAGGTGGTGTTCAGTCTCGTCCAGGCCAGACACAAGGAGAAGATGAGAGAGGGCAACAGGAGGTTCAATCGGACTCCCTCCAGACTGCAGCGCTGAGGAGATTGTCAGGGTCAAATGGCTGCACGTAGGCCAGGACACACTGCAGCCATATTCCTTTAATGCTTTGCCATATGCTTACCCATCTTTTTTGGCATCTCAAGCAAATTTTGGACGAGTTAAGAGGAATTTATAGGAAATCATCTATGCTCATATTTCTTGACTTATGGACCCAAACGTTCATCTTTGCATGACACACCGAGTGGTATGTGGTCTGAACTTTAGTTGGTTAGGAGTTAACTGTGCTATTTAATCAAAGTTCTGGCCTCTTACATTTCATAAGTATGTTGTAAGCAGTGCAAAGTGCTTTTTCATCACTATTATTGCCATATCTATACACTATAAGCACTGATTTTAAGGTTGTTTTGTAAAAGAAAGAAAGAAAGAAAGAAAGAAAGAAAGAAAGAAAGAAAGAAAGAAAGAAAGAAAGAAAAAGCCAACATGTCTTTATGTTTGCTGGGATAACACATCAGCAAGACTCCAGACCTCCAAGCAAAACGCTACCTCTTAGTACAAATTCTCCTAGACTACAAATGGCCAATATAGAATGTTGTTTGTTTGTTTGTTTGTATTATCTTAATTAGTACATTTATGTTGTGAAGTCAAGCATTATTTCTACTTTATATCCAATAATTTCACATGTGTTAAAGAGATTTTGGTCAGTATAATTCACTCATGCAACATAATCCAAAAAGAAAAAAATCCCTTTATTTATAAAGTGATTGCTGCTTGGTTTACTTTTGTAAAATACTGTATTTGCATAGTTTCCACTGAGCCACTATTTCTTGTTTTCTATCTTGTCAGAGTCAGTGTTGTTCTGAATTTATGAGATTCAGAAGAGGAACACTGAAACAGTTTTAATGCCAAAAACACCTCACATATCACTGTATTCCTCTTACTGTCATGGTAAAAAAGAAAGCACAACCTCTGTCAGTACTAAGGTTCTTTGTGTTAGGACCTAAAAAAATCATTTCATCCTTACAAGATCTTAAATGCATTGAAATACAACCTCAGATGTAGAACACCACATGTAGAAGCAGTGTGTGAAAGTACACTAAGTCCACCTCCGTAACTTGTAGAACCACATTTAGCAGCAATAAATTGATGTAAATGTTTTCTGTAAAACTTTATCTATGTGAAGGTCCTCAGTCATCCCGGTCATGGTAATCCAAGGGGCTTGGAAAGAAAAGCAAGTGGACTCCTTTAAGTTTCACCTCTCATCCGTGAAGCTTCTTCATGTCTAAGATCAATTGGTGGAGAGTCCCGTGTTTAAGCCCTGATAAACGTTATCAGTATCTCACATCCCTGTGGAGGAATTTTGTAATATTGTTTGCAGGCAATCATTTATCCACAGCTCTCTTTCAGCGTTTCAGTCAGTTAAGGTCTGGTCTTTGACCGAGCCATTGCAACTTCTTCATTCTTTTCTTTTTTCAACCATTCTGTTGCACATTTGCTTCTGTGCTTGGGATCATTTTTCTGTTCAATGAGTCAATTACAATTTTTCCCTGTCACAAAGGTGGCTTCACATGTGACTCTAGAATACTTTGGTATACAGAGGAATGACTACAAGGTCCTGTTGCTGCAAAACAAGCCCAGAGTATTACAATTCCACCACCGTGCTTGAGAGCTAGTATGAGGTGCATGTGCTGATATGCTATGTTTTCAACAAATATGATGCTGCGCATTATAGCAAAATACATTATAATAGTGAGATATATAATATAATAGTGAGAATAAGCTTTCTCACTATAGAATGATGGACATCAAATTGTTTGGAAGTTTCTTTATAAACCTTTCCGGACTGATAGGCAGCCTTTGCTTTGCTCCTTGGCATTAACACACACCTGAATGAAGCAGACCATCAAACTGCCAAAAGTTCTACTTCTTCATAGGTGCTCATACTCACTGACAATCAATTAATTAAGTGCATTTAATTAGCAGGACCTATCTGCTACTTACTCTGTTAATTCCTATGGAAACAGTAAGAGTGCACTTAGTTTTTCACACTCTGCTTCTGCACTTTGGCTTAGTTTTTGTGGACGACACTGTGTAATATGTCATATGTTGATGTTATTTTGTTGTTCAGCTGAAGTTTCGGTCCTAACTAAGAACCAGAGTGATTATGTCCAGATATGTAAAATGGTGTACTTTCTTTTTTTTCTTTTTTACCTTGATCATTTATTAAAATCAAAATCAAACAAAGATGCTTGGTTTCTCTTGATGTAGGAATGTTTTACATTGTAGGTCTGATTCAAACTGACACAAATTCACGCCAGTCTTTATTTTGTTTGTCTTTTAACTTTAAATATTAATGTTAAGCTCCTCTATGGGACTTTGTGCAGTTTTTAAATAGATAACAAAGTCACGTTTAATTGTTGTTACAGTATAGAAATGTTCACAGCGAATAGTACGTCTGTATCAGCAAAAGTTTTTACTTCATTTTTTAATATAATTTTTACAAAAACATTCAAACCAGTCCAGTTTCTACTAATAAAATCAATTGTTGCCATAAAGCTGGGTGCTTTTAATTTTTTAACTCTGTATTATTAATTGTTGATGACATGAGACTCTTATTAAACTCTTTTTTCAAGGTGTATTCTTCTTGGGGGTGTGTCTTCCTTTCTTTGATAGTCACGACGATTGCTCTTGACTCCATTAGTTCTGTCTGCAGCCAGCGCGGGTATTCTGCAGCCGGCTCACTGATGCTCTATTTTGAAAGATGGTTCACCCGGAAGGTTCACAGAAAAAGAATAAACATAATCTCTACAGAAGTTAGCTCATCTAGTATCTAACACTCCTTTCCTAGACATAAACAAAGACAAAGACATAATACAAAGATTGTAGACTGCAATCACATACTGGTTTTATTTTCCATTAAATTTTTCGATTAAGGTTCTGTAACATCATCTCTCTGAATGCTGTTTCACTGTTGTCATAGGACAGAAATATATTTATTTTCACATTTTTTTCTAAAATTAATCAAATATAAATATATGGTCTATAAAAAGCCTTTATAAAAGCCTTAAGCATAACAGTAATATAATCATATAATAATAATATAGTCATAATAATCATATAATAAACATAATAATACTATACATTAATCATAATAATGTTAATAGTCACAGTGTTTTTCATGTATCTGTTGGATTTTGTATAGTACTGAAGAGAATTTCTGTGTTTCTTAAGTCAAGATGCAAATATAATCAAAGCTGTAAAGGGTTTGTTGTTGTTGCTGTTGTTTTTTAGTTTTACACAATTCAGTTGCATATTTTAGTAATTTAATTTTTAAGGTATGTGTTAATGGATTTTGTGTCATTTTGTTTTGAATTATTTTCCTTTAGATCTTAATTCAGTTCTGGTCTTTAGTGTAGGTAGGTACTTTATTAATGCCAAAAGGGACATTACTGCAGGATAAATGATTTAAAACATGTATGAAAACAATGAAAACATCATTGTACCACAGCACACAGGTCCGGTACCACAGGTTCGGAGTGAAGGCCTTAATGTGACACAGGGCAAACATTTTGTATGCATACACAGTGATTAAAAAAAATTATATAGCCTCTTTATTACAGATATTATCTGCAGCACATGTAGCACACTATGCATCACAGGCTCTACTTCAGAGGCTAAACTCCAAATTTCAATGTCTAAATCTTAAAAATCACACTTTAAGATGTATGCATGTGCAGCATACTGTCACCTTCACTCGCTCATATCTCACTCAGGAAGAATGGGATTGAGATTGCTAGTTTAGAGCTGTAAACTCTGTTTTCCCAGATGAGAGAGCCGCTGGTGCGGTGGGAAACAGACGGAGTGAGATCTCTCCACGTGACTCTTCTCTCTGCAGGCACGCGGGCTTCTCTCCGCCAGTGCGTTGATTGTTGCGATTCCTCGTCACCCGAAGAAAGTTGTTCGGCTCGTGGTGAATTTGTGTAGTTCTGTTTTATTTTAAGAAATAAATCAACTATGGCAGACTCACAAGAGGACAAGCTGTACAGGGTAGAATACGCCAAAAGTGGCCGCGCGTCGTGCAAAAAATGCAAAGAAAACATAGCTAAAGACTCGCTGAGGATGGCTATCATGGTGCAGGTAAGGTGGCGACGTGTGGAGGCAAAGCCGCTCCGTTAACTGGCTTGCTATCTGGGTGCTGCTATCTGAGTAAAGCATGCGGGCTGTTGTACGGGTGTAGTGGATGGGTAGGAGCAGACTGGAGAGTAGGAAAATACAGCTTATGGTGTGGTTTCAGTTGCGCCGAATCAGGCCCTCGTTAGCATTTAAATGGCTGACATTGTCTGTGCACTCCTGTCCATCACAAAGAGCCGCGGAGCCTTTTTGTCTCTGGCTGGCTATTATGCATCTTGCAGTTCATGAGCTAATTTAATTTATGCTTGAAGGCTGCAGATATTCAGATTTTGTCTACCCCAGAAGACAAATAATAGGGGAAAAAATCACAGCACACAGAAGCAGAAATACCACTGCGTGGAAACTGCTGCTGCCCCACAGAGAGGTAATCACTTAAAGAGTCGGAGAGCTGCTTATGTGGCTGCCTGTTTACTCATGGTTGATGGGAACAGCTCAGGAATTTCAGGTCACTCAACTTTTCTCTCTAAAGACCTGCCACATTCAGTCTGTGTAATTCATACAAATCAGCAAAGTGTAAAGTACTTTTTGTGCACTTCATGCACCTTTTTTATGAATGTAGGGGTCACACAGGGCTCTATTCTTGAGCCACTTTGGTTTACACATTGTATAAAGTATGCCTTAGTAAAAGAAGAAAATTTTTTTTTTGAATCTTTGTATATAAACCTTAAAAAATGTGTTATGTCCTAAATATACAATATTTATTCAAATTTCATAGCTATACATGCTAGAAAACAGCATGTTTACATCTTATTTTTTTATACTGATGTCCATAAAAAATGTCTCAAAGCCATGGGCTGTTTGTCAAAATTTTGCACAACCTGTATTTAACTTAAGAGTAGTTCCAAAGTATCTTTGTGTCATGTAATAAATGGATTGAATGCCCTACACCAGAGGTCCCCAACCTTTTTTGCGCCATGGACCGGTTAATGCCCGACAATATTTACACGGACCGGCCTTTAAGGTGTCGCGGATAAATACAACAAAATAAAACTAGTACCAGTACCGAAAAAAAGACGATTTATTCATAACACACGTGAAAAGACCCAGGAAAACAGAGTTAAAGATAAAAACGATAACAAAATAATGCTGAAAACCGATAAAAACCCTGAAAACTATACATTTCACACCTGAGCCTCAACTCTCGCGGCCCGGTACCAAACGACTCACGGACCGGTATCGGTCCGCGGCCCGGGGGTTGGGGACCGCTGCCCTACACATAACATTGCATTGGTAAAGAAAAGAGATGATTAAATAAGTCTGGCAGGAAAATATTACCCTTCTGAGGCATCATATAACCATCGAGCTGAAAGAAGCAATTAGAGACGCTTTACACTGTAAAGTAAATCATCTGTGTTTGTTTTTTGTTCTCCAGTCTCCCATGTTTGATGGGAAGGTCCCCCACTGGCACCACTTCTCCTGCTTCTGGCAGCGAGCATCAGCTCAGTCCACCACTGATATCGCTGGGTTTTCTGATCTCCGCTGGGATGACCAACAGAAGGTGAAAAAGGCCATTGAAAGCGGTGGTGCAGCAGGAGGTCAGTACTTCAGTTTTATTAGGCTGTGACCCCTTGTGGAAATGGTTGGACGACTTAATTAATGTTATCTTAAGCTTCTTTTAGTTATTATAGGCAATCGGAGGAGTAACAGTGTTACTAAGCAGCAGTTAAACATTGCCTCATCAAAGAATCAATCAGTGCAACAGCAAAGAAAAATCATAAAGTAATTTCACTCTTTAGTGTAAATGCCCTTATCATGAGATGATAACATAATTACCTGTGCAGTCACAAGGATTTATAGCAGTTGTTGACTTTGGAAAGAAAATCAAAGACTGTATTATACATTTTAAATGGTTTCCTGATGACTAGACTATAGGTGAAGCTTTGGTAGGCTTATTTAGAGCTGAACACTGAGTCTGTCTGTCATTTGAATGAAAACAACAGACAGCTATTTCAATTGTAGTTGGTCTGACATAACTCAGATTTAACCTATACATATATCTATACATCTGTAGACTCATCATGATATGTTTTATTACATATAACTGAACCAGCTATAAAAAGATATAAATGTTCAATTTTTGATCTTGTAGGTAAAGGTGATCAGAAGGGTGGCGCTAAAGGGGAGAAGACGCTGAATGACTTTGCTGTGGAATACGCCAAGTCAAACCGCAGCACATGCAAAGGCTGTGAGCAGAAAATAGAAAAGGTTTGTGACCGCTTTTATTGTCTGAAAACTGTTGTTTAAATGTAATTATTTAATCATCTGGTGGGTTAACTTTGTCATTTTCCCATAAATATTTGATCCATTTGAACCTCCAGGATCAGATTCGTGTGTCTAAGAAAACTGTGGACCCCGAGAAGCCACAGCTGGGTCTTATTGACCGCTGGTACCACACGGCGTGTTTCGTGAGCCGCAGGGAGGAGCTGGTTTTCAAGCCCGAGTATAGCGCCGCTCAGCTGAAGGGATTCAATGCACTGCGGGCAGAGGACAAAGAAGAGCTCAAGAAGACGCTCCCTGCTGTCAAATCTGAGGGGTGAGCCAAAATCATTTATTCGGTTTGAAGCCTGGGATTAAAGTTATGATCAGGTCTAGCGTTGATCCCTGCTGTTGGTCTCATTTAAAGCCTCTCTGTCCACCACTGTCCTGCAGAACATAAAAATAGCTTTAAATGTGTCCCTGAAAGCCGTCATGGTGTAGGCATAAAGGAAAGGGTTGACAGCAGAGTTTGCGTGTGACAAGATGATGGCTGTGAGCAGAAGCTCAAGAGGTACATAGCAGCGTGGACACAGAAGCAGGAAGCAGTTGATTATGTGAAGTGGGATCCAGCAGACCGTAAAGAGGAAAAGAACCAGAAAGAGAGAAGTAGCCGTCTTCATCTCTCGCCGCATGCTGGCCGCGGTCCTGATTTGTCTGTCACCTCTGCCGCTTTGCTCAGATGTGATGCGCCGCACTTGCTGCTTAACTGTGACAAAGATTTGGGCGTAGATGAGGAACATGATCACCAGAGGAGTGAGCACGCAAGCAAAGAAATTGAAATAGACCATGTAGGTCATGTCCACCACAAGGACGAAGAAACAGTAGCCCGTGTCAGGCGGCGTCTTGTGCCAGCCCATCAGAGGCACAAGTCCGATGAGAAACGCCAGAATCCATGTGGCGAGGATCACCAGCACAGCGTTGCGAGGTGTCATCAGGACCTGGTATCGGAACGGCATGAAGATGGCGATGTAGCGCTCCACAGCCACTGCCAGCAGGCTGAAGATGGAGCTCTGGGTGAACATGATCAAAACGCTGAGCATGAGAAGACACAGGTAGAGATTGTGGCGCGGCATGCCAATGTCGGTCAGGATGGCACAGGGAATGGCAATTGCGCCCACGCAAATGTCAGCAACTGCGAGCGAAACCAGGAAGTAGTTGGTGACGGTGCGCAATTTGCGGTTGAGGCCCACAGCGACACAGACCAGTAGATTTCCTGTAGTGGAGAAAAAGGCGATGACGAGCTCAGCCGCCATGTACGTCACGTTGGAGGAAATCACCAAGTCTTCAGGTGGAGGCGACGCTGAATAGGAGGCATTAGAAATGGAAGCAGATGAAAAGTTCTGGAAAGCTTTTAGAAAAGGGGGCAACAGATGGGAGGAGTTGCTTGTTGTTTTTTGGAAAGTGTAGAGTTGGAACAATGCTGTGGTGCCCTCCATGTTTGTCCTAAAAAGAGAAATAAGGTGCAAAACACAAACTTGGAGAGGTAATAAAATGCATTAAAGAAGAAAAATTACTCACCCGTCTGCAGCCGCTCGGATCTGTTTACGATGATTTTAGCAGAGAATCTAAAAGCTTCTTCAGTATTATTCTTTCACTGGCCGTCTTCACTCAGAAAAAAAGCAAACAGACTTCTGCTGAAACGCATTGCTACATTGATTTATGTGCAGCCCCACCCCCATCCTCCTCCTCCCCATAGATTCAGCTGTTGTCTGATGAGTGAGGTTTGTCTGAGACTTGGATGGTCATTAACTGAAACACGTGTGCATGTCTGGTCTCCCAGGATGCTAAAAGCATTTTCCTCGTCAGAGCAGAATGCACGATATCAACACTGACACCTGGGGCTGTGCAGACATGTACCAACTTGCGTTTGTGTGTGTCCATTAACTGATTAGGCCCAATTGGATCTGCTTAATGACTGAAGGTGTCAGAATCAGGCTTGTTGTTCCTCATCTTGACTGCTATCCTGTGTTCCTCTGAGGCTCATTTAGGAAGCTAATTTGGATGTTTTTTCACCTTCCTTTTGTCCTTGTTGAACTAACTGGGAAAAAATAAGTTTTAAAGAAATGTTATGTTTGTCCTCACAGAAAGCGGAAAACTGATGATGTTGATGGAGCGTCAAAAAAACAGAAGAGAGAAGAAGACGACGAGAAGAAAAAGCTAGAAGAACAGTTAAAGGTACTTTTTAATGTTACTTCTCACGTGTTAGAGTAAAATTTGATAATTTCCGATGTTGCATTAATTTGTTTGTGCGTGTGTCTTGGCTGCACTTCTCTGCAGAATCAAAGCCAGCTTATTTGGGGAATTAAGGACAAGCTGCGAAAATATTGTTCAGCCAATGATATGAAGGAGCTGCTGATTGCAAATGGCCAGGAAGTTCCCTCTGGAGAGACCAATGTAAGAGAAGCTTGTTGTATTTTGTGTCTAACGTAGCATATTGGAAAGGAGATGATTCTATATTTACTGCTGATGAATACAGTTAAAGCTTAAATTTTCTGAGGAGTGCTGCTGTTCTTCTGTTTGATGACGAATGTTTTTGGACTTGCAGGTGGTTGACAGCCTGGCCGATGGTATGGCTTTTGGTGCTCTCGAGGCCTGTAAGGAGTGCCAGGGCCAGCTGGTGTTTAAGGGTGACGCCTATTACTGCACAGGAAACATTTCTGCCTGGACAAAGTGTGTGTTCAAAACCACAACACCACTACGCAAAGACTGGGTCATTCCCAAGGTTGGTCACCTCATCTCACTCTAACTATATGTAGACGTCTTTTCCACAGTTGCAGAACAAGTTTGTCTTTGTTACCTTTTAACAACTAGTCTACATTCCTGTTAGCACTGCACAGCACAAGCTGGAGCAATTACTATGGCTGGATAGCTGCCCTGGACAAAATCTGTGGGCTGCATGTGTCAGTCTGTATTATATTTCTTGCAGTAGCTCCTCCCGTAGTCACGGAATCATCCTAAGTTTTCTGTGGTGGTACTGTCTTAGTTTTTTTGACACCAACAACAGTCTTTCCTGGTGGAGTGTGTGAAACTTTCTAGAATACGTACTGTCACCAATGGGAAAATGAAAAGTAAATAAATGAGGTGGCCTTAGCCAATGAGCAGGACTGAGGAAGAAAAATTAAACTGCTATATAAAACTAATTTGTAGTTACTTGTTTGCTCTGTGTCTCTGAAATATCCTCTCTTTCCATTTTAGGAATTCCACGAAGTTTCTTTTCTGAAAAAATTCAAATTCAAGCGGCAGGACAGGGTTTACCCCAAAGAGGCTCCCACAAAAACCCTGACAGCGGCCAAATCAGAACCACTACCGAGTGCATCCAGCGCTCCGACCGAGACACTGCCACAGGGAGCACCTTCAGGTGAGAAAAACTTAAAAGACTATGTAAAACATTAAAAATCTTCCTTTCTCTTGGTACCACGGACAAAATGCAATGAAAAAATTATTAACATTTTTCTTGTTATTAACAAAATGTTTTATTCTGTGTGTTTTGTCCCTTAGACAAGCCTCTTACTGGCATGAAGCTGCTGACTGTGGGCAAGCTGACTAAGAACAAGGATGATCTGAAAGCTGCTGTGGAAGAGCTCGGTGGAAAGATTACCGGCACAGTCAACAAGGCCTCATTGTGCATAAGCACCAAGAGTGAGTAACGATTTGTTAAAGAGAGAATTATCACAAGTACTCTCAGTAAGAAAAGGAACGATATAACATCAAACTTTGCCATGTATTGACAGAGGAGGTGGAGAAGATGAGTAAGAAGATGGAGGAAGTAAGAGACGCTGGCGTGCGTGTGGTCTCTGAGAATTTCCTCACTGACATCAAGTCATTGGGCAAAGCCCTCCAGGAGCTGGTCTCCCTGCACGCCATCTCCCCTTGGGGGGCAGAGGTTAAAGTCGAAGCTCAGGCTCCATCTGTGGCCTCCAAGTCTGGAACACAGGCTACTAAGAGCACAGGGAGGGTGAAAGAGGAGGAAGGTAAAGGGCACTTAATGTGGAAATACTGAATGAATGCAATGCATGCAATGTGACATTTAGTGCATACATTAAACAGTTGTGGCATTACAGGTGGTAGCAAATCCAAGAAGATGAAACTCACAGTCAAAGGTGGAGCTGCTGTGGATCCAGACTCAGGTACTCATTAGAGCCATGGACTGAAAATGCCTCATTTCTCTTTCTTTTCCCCCCCACAATTTTAATTATTATTTTTTTCCCAGGTCTGGAGAACAGTGCCCATGTCTTGGAGCAGAATGGGAAGATGTACAGTGCTACACTCGGTCTTGTGGATATTGTCAGAGGAACTAACTCTTACTATAAACTGCAGCTGCTTGAGGATGATGTACAGAAACGGTAATCGGACCTCTTTGTGTTGGCTGCAGTTAGGCTTTGCCTATTGTTTACCATTTCCCCCCATTCGTGGAAATGTTATCTATCCAGACACTAACTCGTGTATCTCTTCCCTCTGTGACATACGTGTAGGTACTGGGTGTTCAGGTCATGGGGCAGAGTGGGTACCACTATCGGAGGAAACAAGTTGGACAAATTCCATGACAAGAACTCTGCTCTGGATAATTTCCTGGGTGTGTACAAGGAGAAGACGGGCAATGACTGGGGCTCGTCCAACTTCACCAAATATCCCAATAAGTTCTACCCGCTGGAGATTGACTATGGACAGGTACATACACAGTAATAAGTCAACATCTCGTCTGACATGTTGTGGATTTTTAATTTCTTAGTGACCCCTTGTGTTTCTGTGCAGGATGAGGAGGCAGTGAAGAGGCTGACAGCCACGGCTGGCACCAAGTCAAAGCTGGCCAAACCTGTCCAGGAGCTAATCAAGATGATCTTTGATGTAGAGAGCATGAAGAAGGCCATGGTCGAGTTTGAGGTAAGACTTGCCTACCACACACTGAAATCAGGATCTTCCAGTTCTTTGGGTTATTTTTACCATTTCGCCTGATGTGGTATTTACTTCACATTTTCGCAAGTTTATTCATTCAAGTCAGATGGATAAAACCTATGCAGTATACAGTAATATTTTGACTTAGAAGTACAAATTTAAGAAGTATATTAAAAAAAAACAAAAAATCCTGTCTGATGCTGTGGATTAACGTCTGGATAAATGTAAATGTGTTTTAGTTTTTGACTTTTTAGGCTGTTGTCACAGACATAAAAATAATTTACTGATGTTTAAGAGATTAAACAATTTAATGAGAATACTCGTCTTCATTCACAAAGAACATTTTAAGTGCTTTTTCTTTTATCAGCAGATTAGATAACTCTTCTAATACAATTAGTTAATTTATAATGATGTTAAGTACTCTGTGAGCATTACTACTTATTATTACCCCTCAGCTGTAAAAGGCTGACCCTGCTGGGCGTTGGGCAGCTGGCATTGAAACGCAAGGTTGTGAATGTCATAACTTGAGAACAAGGCAACATAGGATTTTGAAAATGATACCATACTGGACCTACTAGAATGCTGAGGGGTAGCACTGGCATCCACCAGTATTTTTGCACTTGACAGGCTGATTTATTCTTCTTCTGTCTGCAGATTGACCTCCAGAAGATGCCACTCGGTAAGCTGAGCAAGAGGCAAATCCAGAGTGCCTATGCGCTCCTCACTGAAGTACAGCAGGTCAGTGACAGTCAACAGCTCCTCTGAGAGTTGCATCAGTATTTATGTTGGATTCCTCTTTATATAACTCTGTAATGCTTTGAAATCCATTTTAATACTATCGTTTGGCATGAATTTTGGACATAACAACTAGTCCTTCTGTACCAGTGGTTGGATGAGATCTGTGCAGCTCCTGATCATGCAACGTTTACATTTTTAACTTACTTTTGTTAAAGGCTGTGTCAGAGTGTGTGTCTGAGGCGCAGATACTGGATCTCTCCAATCGCTTTTATACCCTAATACCTCATGACTTTGGCATGAAGAAGCCTCCACTGCTCAACAACCTGGACTACATTCAAGTAAGGACTCATAAACTGCCCAATCTAGAGATTGACCTTTCTTTGTCATGTCACCACTAAGCCTAATGCAGAGTTTAAAAAGGTTGATCTTTAAATGCATCACTGTTTTAGGCTAAAGTTCAGATGTTGGACAACCTGTTGGATATTGAAGTGGCTTACAGCTTACTGAGAGGAGGAGCCCAGGACAATGAGAAAGACCCCATCGACATAAACTATGAGAAACTCAAGACAAAGATTGAGGTAAGGAGCACAGCTCTTTAGAGAGTAAAGTTTTGTTCTTAATCATCAACGGTGTGCAAGATTTCATTTTTGCCCTGATGATCGATTTAAGTTTTGAAATTTAAAAACAAAAAAATGCATGTGACACATCTGTTGCTTTACAGGTTGTTGACAAGACCACAAGTGAAGCTGAGATCATCGTGCAATACGTTAAGAACACCCACGCTGCTACACACAACACGTACACACTGGAAGTACAAGAGGCAAGTCTTTTTTTTTTTAATTTATTGATTGATTAACTTGGTAAAAATGGGTTTAAGTAGGACAACCACTTCATTTTAATGACTTTAATAGATTTGGAATCTTAGTTTGTCTTCTGATTGTGTTTCTGTATTTTAGATATTTAAAATTGTCAGAGAGGGAGAGCACCAGCGATACCGTCCATTCGAGGAGCTGCACAATCGCCAGCTATTGTGGCACGGCTCTCGAACCACCAACTACGCCGGTATTCTGTCTCAGGGTCTCCGCATCGCCCCTCCAGAGGCCCCAGTGGTGAGTGTTGTTTTGAAACCAGGTTGATGATAAGATGTGAAGAATTAAAAACCTCTCCTTCTAATAAATACCCCAACTTTACCCATAGTTTCTAGTGTTTAGTCCTGCATAACATTACAGTCCTGCTTAATTTTCTCCAGACTGGTTACATGTTTGGCAAAGGTGTGTACTTTGCTGACATGGTGTCCAAGAGTGCAAACTACTGCCATACCTCCCAGTCAGATCCTGTGGGCCTCATTCTGCTCGGCGAGGTTGCTCTAGGAAACATGTAAGTGACGGTCTGAATGCAAAAAAATATATATTTCATCCTTTGAAATGTTGGCCTGACTGTGTAAATAAATGCAACCTCCTTTTTAACTAATGCAGGCATGAACTGAAGAAGGCTTCTCATATTACAAAATTACCTAAGGGCAAGCACAGTGTTAAAGGTGAGAGACATAATGGGTTGCAGCATTTTAATTGGTATTATTTTTCTAAGTGTTTGGTTCACATGGCAAACTTTGTGCTTAAAGCTTTGTATTTCTGTTTAGTCTGTGTCCCTAACTGTAATTTAGATCCACGCTTTTCAGCGTAGTTCTTAACAACACGATGAAATTCATCCCAGCATGAAATATTTACCTTTGTCTCTGTCAGTTTTTAAAACTGCGTGTGTGTGTGTGTGTGTGCGTGCATATAATAATATTCACTTTCGGGGGGGGGTTTTTTATTACAGGTTTGGGTAGAACTGCTCCCGATCCAAATGCCACTGTCACTTTAAATGGAGTGCAAGTGCCTCTGGGAAAAGGAGTCCACACTAATATTGATGACACAAGTCTGCTGTACAACGAGTATCCTCTAATATTAGTTTGTTTGGTTATATGTGTAATGATTTTTTTTACCTGCTTGTCTGTACATAACCTGCAGTTAAAAAGGTGAGTAAAATTTATATTTCTATCTTACAGTCACCGGCCATTTCATTAGGTGTATCTGTTCATTTGTCATTAATACAAAATCTAATGATCCGGTCACCTAGCAGCAACTCGGTGCATTTACACATCAAAGATCAAAGAGAGGTTTACAATAGGGAAGGTAAGTTAAGTCACTTTCAACATGCAGTACAAGTAAGGTATAATAAATAAAAGACCAGTGAGTTCACCCATGGAAATGCTTATAGCAGTGAAGACATGAAGATGAGACAGTTGAAGGGTTGTGTTTATGTCCTAACAGGAGTCACCACAAAATAAATTGTCAGGGTATTTGTGTACCACCTGTTTTCTTTAACCGTGCTCCCTCAGGTACATCGTGTATGATGTAGCACAGGTAAATATGAAGTATCTTCTGAAGATCAAGTTTAACTACCAGACATCCCTGTGGTGAGAGGGGCTGTGCACGAAGCTTCTTCATAAAGAAAGAAAAAAAGACCACTGTTGCCTCCAAAATGCTTGGGCTTCATTCTCTGCAACCGAAGATGTTTAAAAAAGGAGTGATACTAAACCGTCCTTCATGGTGGATCCTTGGAAATCTCTTGTCACTTTATTGTGTTTTCACCAGGTTTATTAAGTGGCAGACTTCCTTAGTAATACATTAGGTACCTAAATACTGGCTTCTTCACATTGCATACATCAGTACATGGAGAGGTCTGGTGACAACTTCAGAAAGTGTTGGTAATCTGTCACTGGAGAAGGATCTTATTTTCCTGTAGTTCATAAGGTATAGTCCTGAAAGTTTAGGAGTGTTCAAGAGCCAGTCTGCAAACATACACAAACCAATAATTTGCTGTGAATCCACAGTAAAGTGAAGACTAAGATACTGTAAGCATTTTGACATGTATATACTTGTTTTGTTCGCATCTCTAGCTGTCTTCCTCACTAAAAAGAAAAAAAAATGTGATGAGTGTTTATGCAAGGCGCCCTGTAAAAGATAAAAAAGGCCATACTGTTTGTTTGTTTTTTTTAATGTCTTTTTCTTGCTTCTCTCAAACCCAAATAAAACATTAGACATGAAGAAGGGTTTCTTTCAGTTTGTTGGAGAAGGCAAAAATCAAGGTCATTTGCTAAGGAGCACTCCTGGGAATAGTATAACCTTGATGAAAAATCATTGTCAAATACTTTCCCCTAGGGATCAATAAAGTATTCTGATTCTAATAAAAGCAGGCTTTGGATTGATTTTGGTAGGACATTTAAACAGTAGAAATTGTCTTGCCTCAGTTCCCATTGGCACTGTAGGGTAACAAAATAAAGAGTTAATATGCAAAAAAAAAAAAAAAACAGCAACAGGATTTTCTGTATTTAATGGTAACAATTTATGAGCTTACTAAAGTGAAAAAAATTGGAAGAAAAAACTTACACTTTCTATGAGATTAGAAACTCATATTTGCACAAATGAATTTTTTTTTTTTTAGTTTTTCATCTACTTTTTCCTCACATCCAAGAAAAAAAATCTCACGTGTATTTGGTTATTTACTAATTAATAGATAAATGGTACCCCATATGCTGTGTTTTATGTTGCGTATAGTATAAACAAAATCTTTCTTGGTATAACTGTAGGTAAAAATAAATACATTTACTCAAGAGAGAACATTTCATTTCAAACACAACACTTTCCAAACAAAGACTAAAACGTAAAGGAGAAATGAACGATAAAATGACTGATGTGGCGTATGAAACAATGGCTGGTTGCTATGCTCCCATTCCGAGTCAAGTTTTTGATACGAAACGATTTCCCAAGGATTTAACTTCACATTTAACATGTAAAAGTTGGATGTGTAGAAAGTGGGTGTATTTGTTTAGATAAACAAACTACTGGAAGCCGTTATTAAGCTGCCATTTAAGCAAATTACGGGATTTTTATTTCTCAAATCGCCCTCCAGATAGAGTCCCGACCCAGAATGCATTTTGACAAGGTCTTTGAAAAAGCGGCGCGGCTAATTCAAGATGGCGGAGATGGACCAGCTGTTAGACGAGAGTGAGTAACAACACAAATTCAAGGAGTTTTGCATTGTATACAAGCAGCAGTCCCGCGGTGGTAAAATAAATAACTGGCCAAAACCCGATATCGCTGACCATGTAATGGCTATCATAGGTTCGGCGCGGACTTTATAAGCTCATTTTAGACGCAAACAGACACCGGGTCTGTCTAAGTCAGCTAACGCTTGTTAGCGCGAGAGGCTAACCATGGCTAATGTTGGAGTTGAACAAGTTACTCTAGCCCAATTGGGTGAACAAATAACGTTAGCTTAGCCCCGAGCTAACGTCTGCTAACCTTAGATCGCGTATAGCAGGAACAAAAAGGCTGCCGCTACGCCACTAGCTGCTAACAAGCTATCTGTTTTGCTGGACTTATTTTCTATTTTATTGATTTATTTTAGTTTTCCATGACACTTTCCTCATTTTCAGCGTTCCTTCGCCCTGGTTATAGTTAGGCGTTATGTATCATTATTGATCTTGTGAAGGGAAACTTGCCAGTCCATTTGTCTGTTTACACCTGAAACGGTCTCTGGGAACTTACCTAATGTAAATAACGTTATTTTACAGCTCATAGCTTAGCTTGTCTGGCTCATGTGTAGATACGAATTGCCCACAGCTGATGTTACACCCGTGTCTGACAGCTCCAGTTGGGGGTAAAGGCCTAACCGAGTCCGCTAGCTTTATTTTTAATTCCTGTTCACCTGCCTGGCTGCTGTCAGTGTTTAAAGCACCATCTTACTGATTCTGTGACAGGTGAAATGAGCATTTCGTAACTTAAAAAGGAGAACACTGGCAAATAATATTTATCAAAGTTGCACCGTTTTAGATTTCGTCTATGTGGTGTTGCTTTTTTATGCTTTTTAATGCTCTACAGTAATGTAGCCTAAATTGTTCTCTTCCTCAGGTTCCTCAGCAGAGGCACTCGTCAGTCTTAAAGGTATGAATTCCCTTGTATTTATGCTTTTTATTGTTTACAAATATACTGGGGTGCTTCTGTAACGTTGATTCGAATTCCTCACTATATCGATTAGACCTGTGTCAGATCACGTTGGTCAGAGCTCTGTAATAGTTTCTAATTGCAAGCTTACATGGCATAATGGTCCTGTTATTGTTTGCATGTGATTTTTGTCTGTTGGTAAAGGGTTGTTAAGATATAATTACTGATTTAGAAACTGTTTTTGGTGTTCTTGTATATAAATATGTTGGTATTCTCATAGAGGGCAGTTTGTCCAACACTCTGAATGAGAAAAACAGCTTCCCACGAGCTCACAACACCAGGGGACGGCATTCCTCTGTCACAATGGACACGGTAAGTTAATGCAATGAAAGCAATGAAAACTTCGAAAACAAAGAGGATCTGTTACACACGTTGCTTTAATTACTAATATGAAAAATACGGTATAGTGGTTAACATAGTCACCTTACTCCATAATTATGCTTCAGTGGGAAATTTGTGCCATAGCTATGTCATAACAGGAAATCCCTCTAAAACCCTATGATGAAACCCTAAGGCATGACATGACGCACACCTCCACTGAAACGGAACTAAATGTGGTGTCAGTGTAAGCCGCAGCTATTGTAATTGGCCTGTTCAGTACCATTGATTCCTCCTGATGCATTTCCGGCTACTTTTTTGCCACGGTTTTGGAATTTACCAGTGAAAGAATACCAATCATGTCAAAGCTGCACCAGATCAAGTACTATCCACTGTGGTGACCCGTTGGGAAATAAGGGAGCAGTTCAGTGTATCTTTTCTTTCCTTTTAGCAACCAAGAAGTTAATTATTACAATGCAGTAATACAGTGTTTGATATTTAAAAAAAAATCACAATTATTTCTTCTTAAAATGAAAAGAAAGAAAGTCACTTCATCTTATGTGAGAGAGCCATGGCCAAAAATGGTAATGCATATGCTGCAGATATTAATTTTCTAAAAAGTGCAACGTCGAATTACAGCTCAGTAGAACCAAAAGAAAGCTTAAAAGAGTGGATATTTAAACAGGGTCTTTTTCATAGATGGCAGTGAGCATTGTGAATATTATACAAATTAAGTGATTCTTGCTCACTATGGATATATCGTTAGTGTGTATGCATAGTTACTGCCCTTTGCTCATCTTAGCAGCATAGTTAAGTCTTTTGCAGTTCTGTTTACATCTCAGGAGTTGATTTTCTTACCTCATTAAGTTGTTTCATGCCAGTTTAATGTGATGTGGAACTGGAAGGAAAATGCATTTCATCTCGTTTTGCATGAATGGGGGTCTTTACATTTACTTAGATATTATTTCAGAACCTGTGTATTATACATGAGAGTTCCCAGAGTAACATTTGTGTTAGCCAGGCTATTTATAACACAACATGCCAGAATTTCTACTGCTAATAGACGCCTAATATGGAGAATGCAATAATGTTATTTATAGATTGTTGTTAATATTTTGAATTTACATTGTTCTTGCAGCCTACACGGAGCTCGAAGCGGAGCCGTTTGTTTCGAGATGAAGATGAGCCACCGCAGCAGCGTCTTCTGTCCAGATCTCCACGGAGGAGCCAGAGAGTCACCACCACACCACAGGTAATGATAGCATTCTTCCTTACGATCACGAATATATTGCAGTTAATACATTTTCCTGGTAATGCTCCAGTTAGCACTGTTCATATTAAACTTTAAGATAATTGTGTCACCTGTGCAGTTTACGAGGCCCAAGATTAAAAGTAAAGTAAATTGTGTGTGAAAAGTGCTCATCCACTTGGATTACTTGTGACGAGATATATTACACTTGGGTGTTTGAAAGTTTTCGTAGTATAAAAGTTCAACTTTGTTTGAGGTTTGTTTTGGTCCAAAAAGTTATCTGTTTATACCCGAGCTGTTTTTGGTATGGGTGTCTTCAAAGAGTTGAACGTCATGTCAACATTAAAATAAGATAAAATGTGAGTCCAAATTATAGCTAATAACTTAAATTTAACATAAAAATCAATCAATAGCCAAAAGAATAAGATAGAGTTTAACTTTAGATATCCATATGTGTATATGAATAAACATACGCATATACACACACACAAATATATAAAATCTAAACTAGAATTTTTTTAAAAGGCTCCTTGCGGGGTAATGTGAGTTTTAAAGGTTATGCTTTCTGACCAAGTTGGTGTGCCTGAGATTGAATAAGTTCATCATATCTCTACAGCATAACAGAATATGATTTGTCTAGTGTAAGCCTTTCCAAAGGAGTTCTTTAAAATGCCTACCATATTGTTGTTTATGAAATGACTGTTGTTTTAATGGTTTTCTTCACAGAAATTTTCTAACATCGTGACACCAGATAAGAAGGCTTCCCAGAAAATAGGGCTGAGATTAAGAAACCTGCTGAAACTGCCCAAAGCTCACAAATGGTGCATCTATGAATGGTTTTATTCCAATATTGACAGGTAAAGTCTGATTTTTATTTATTTATTTATTTTTGTTCCCCTTTCTGAAGAAAATAATGATCGATGAGTACACATCAATAAATGAGAGAAAAAATAAGTTACCCATGCATAACTGGTCTTAATTCAGCTTATCACGTTGGTCAAAAGCAAATTGGTAATTATAAAACTGTTACTGTTGCTTCTCTTTCTTCCAGGCCTCTTTTCGAGGGTGACAATGAGTTCTGCCTGTGTCTTAAGGAGACTTTCCCCAACCTGAAAACAAGAAAGCTAACCAGAGTTGAGTGGGGTACAATAAGGAGGTTGATGGGGAAACCTCGACGGTACGCTGTGATTTTTACATAAGTGTTTGGAACAGTTTCCTTATGGACTTGATGTGTCAGGACAAAAAGAACTGGCATTACATAGCTGTGCTCTTTTGTCCCTTCAAGGTGTTCATCTGCATTCTTTGCTGAAGAGCGAACAGCATTGAGGCAGAAACGGCAGAAAATGCGGCTGCTGCAGCAAAGAAAACTAACTGACGTGTCAAACTGCAAAGATCTTCCTGATGAAATCCCTCTGCCTCTCATCATAGGAACCAAAGTCACCGGTAAGATGACTGAAGTGAGCGCAAGATTTTCAAATGAGCTGCAGTGTTGCATTCTACATTTTTCTGCTTTGCACTTTCAAAAGATATATTCACGGAATTGAACTTAAGAGGTAGAGAAGTTATTTTATCTGTCCCCTGATCTATCAGCAATTTTTGGGGAGAACTTAAGGATGACCTAATTAGATCAATTTTACTGCGATTTACCTCACAAAACACAGGTTTGGTCATGATTTAAGAATTAATATGCTAATTATGGCACAAATGAACACAGATCCCTCAAAGGTCAAGTTGAATGATTTTTGTATCCAAAAGGTCAATGGTTAGCTCTACTGTGATGAGATGACGTTTCATAGAAATGTTATTTTCTATGAAACAAAACGTTTGTCCATATTTCACACCTGGTCAGATGCTAATTTGAGGTGCCCACCTTGAAATTGTGGTGATTGTACAGATCTTTTGTAGTATAGCAACGCATATTTGAAGGATTGTCTACACTCTGTTGCTTTATCAGTTGACTTTATTGGCAAGCATAAACAAGGAATTGCTAAATTCCTTCAAAGTTGAAGGACTGCAGTCTTTCCTGACAAATACTGTTTTAATAGGGACATAAACAACACACTAGACATTTAGGTCTCATATCAAATATAAAGACATTTTTCAGCCGACAAAAAGAGGGCTCACACACAGTTTGATTTTTTTCCACGGTCACCTAGAGTTGAGAAAGTTGAACAATAAGAGCACAAGACATTGAACAAATCAATAATTTTAAAATATGGTACTGGAGATGAATTTGATCAAAACTATGGACAATTAAAGGACCAAGAAATCAAGCCAACAACATCTTTGGATGGCCAAATAGCAAAGCGTCTACTTGGCTATTTCAGACACCACATGAATCTGTACTCGTAAAAAGTCAGATCCTTTTAATGGTGTGGTGTAGGCTGTATCAGACTCCATATGTGAATAATTAATTTATTTGTTATTTATTTATTCAGGTTTAAATCAAGTGCATGTATCTTTGTTCTACAGCTCGTCTCCGAGGACTCCATGATGGGCTGTTCACAGGGCAGATTGATGCAGTAGACACCAGTGCCGCCACCTATCGTGTCACCTTTGACCGCACTGGCCTGGGAACTCACACTGTGCCTGATTATGAAGTCCTGGTAAACACTTTAACTTAACTCTCATAAAAGCTTCACTCTCAGTGTGATTTTGCCACTCAGGAGAAGAAGAAGAAATGCCAATAGCTGTATCTTAGGAATTTCACAGGTCATATTATTAACCATCTTATTGTAATTTTCTTTTCCAGAGCAATGAACCTAATGAGACCATGCCCATTTCAGCCTTTGCCCAGAAGCATCGGTCAGCACGCTATATGCAAAGCCTCATGACTCCGCCTAGAGGGCCCTATCCCTCCGCTACCACTCCTGTCCATATGGTATTCTGAAACTACATTTACTACCATTTGTGGATTTGCTGACATGTTTGGCCATATTCGAGTTTTGTTTTTTCTTTTCTTTTTTGTTTTTTTCAAAGAACTGCTTTGTTTGGCCTACTATACACTATACGTTTTATACATTAATGCTAATCAGTGGGTAGACTGAACAATTCCAAGGTGGGGCTAGTGGCGCAATCACTTAATTCCCCCTTAGAAGCTGATTCCTCTGTAAAAAAGCCAGTGAAACCTTTGCTGGACACCTTTTTCACAGCTGTGTATCTGTTTGCCCATCTAAAAACAGATTTCACATGAAGATTGTTGACCTAACTGGCCTTTTTTTTAAAACAACAGGACAATGACCCTCTTATCACACAGTCACCATGGAGGAACAAACTGCCCGGTGCTGAAGGAGATACACTGGGAGGATTTCCTGTCAAATTCCTGGTCCAAGTGGTAAGGAATTCCTGTCAAATTGAAAACTAAAAAGGTGACATCCTTAAATGTAGTTCTAATGCTTTGTCTTGTTTTTCTGTCCATTATTAGACAAGACTGTCCAAAATCCTCATGATCAAGAAAGAGCACATCAAGCACTTGAAAGAAATGAATACAGAAGCTGAGAAGCTGGTAAAGTCATTATAGTTAAGTTACTTTAAAACATGTTACATGCTTCCGAAATATCCACATCAAGCTTACCTCAGCTATGTTTTTGTTTTGTGTTCAGAAGTCATACTCGATGCCTATTGATCTGGACTTCCAGAAGCGATATGCTACCACCGTGCTTGAGCTGGAGCAGCTAAATAAAGATCTGAACAAGGTTCTTCATGAAGTTCAGCAGTACTGCTGTGAAGTAAGTGAAAAGGCACACTTACACTTAAACTTGAAATATTTTATTGCAGTATCTGATAATTCTAGCATGTTTTTTTTTCTTGTTAGTCAGGAACGAGTAAGGAAACAAATGAGTAAGAGAGCCTTGTGTTAAACATCAGTGTACATCTTTCCAGCTCGCTCCTGATCAGGGCATGGTTCCAGCAGACCATCCCACAGAGCTGCGGAGGCGTAGCGAAGAAGAGGCCCAGCAGATGGTGCAAATGCGCATCAACTCCATGAAGGACGGGCAGCAGAGTGTGGCAAATCCCAGCCTCACACACCTCATCTCCCGTCTCACTGCTCTGCTCCTACAGATCAAGGTAGAAGATGTATTTTTATCACAAGTGTGTCAGGATGATAGGAGAGGATGTTAGGATGTCACACTCTGTGTGCAAAAAAGCAATTTGTTTGAAATTCAATGCACAAATTTAGAGCTACGCAGCAGTAATTTGTTAATAAATGTTGAACTTCAAGTATATAATACAATATATGTTTTATCAATTAATCAGTAAATATAATATAATGCATCCATGACTTATGATTTGATTACCTGTTAATCATTCATTCTCCTGGCTTGTCTCAGTGTTTGGCAGATGGCGGGGATCTGAATTCGTTTGAGTTTAAATCTCTAACAGACTCTCTCAATGACATCAAAGCATCGATTGATCCCTCCAACCTCAGGTAAAGGACCAAACAGTGTTTCCATCCATTTCTAACAAAAGAGCAAGAATGACTGTTTTTAAGACCAAACTGAATATTTTTCTCCTTTATTATCTGTGAATCTCAAAACTCCCAAAATAGTCTAACTGTTAAAACAGTATAATCTCATATTTCATGGCTTTTCCTAAAATAGGATTATTCATAGTGCAGCTATGTGGTATAAAAATAAATAACTTTCTCATTAGTTTTACTGGAGTCATTTTGATTCCCACTGAAGTCTATGCAAACTGCTGCATGTTGCTGAGCAACACACAACATTTACACACTTTGATGTGAATGATAATGTAAAATGAGCCAGAGCTAGCTGCATGTGATTGACAGATAACTATTTAGGGCATTTGGTTAGATAAAAATATTTACAGCAGAGCTGAACAGGGTGGGATGTTGATTGTATGGCAGGACATGCGGAGAACCGGGCAGGTTGTTGGCTGTGCCGAGCAGCATGGGAACCCTAGCTGAACTGATCACAGAGTCTAGACTGTGGAGAACTATTCGGAGCAAATACAAAGTAAAAGTCAGAGTAAGAGAGCAGAACTGAGGAGGGCTGCAGTTCTTTTACAATAATTAATTTACTAAAATTGGTTTGTTTTAGCTAGCTGCAAAGTTTGTTTATAATGTAGGCAGTGACCTGTCAATTTCACAGCGAGGCTATTCTTTTTATACACACTTTATTTTAACTAATACAACATGTATTCTGAAATTTCCAAAATAATTTTGATGTGTTATGATGTTGTTTGTTGTATCATTTGTTTATTAGTGGATGCTAAAATATATTTTTCCTTTCTAAGATATATGATGAAATAACAAATTACAATTATCTGCAATCTGTTTAGTGGTTCATACATTTGCGGAACAAGCAAAAGTTGCTAATGTTGCAGGACCACCTGGTTGTTCTGTTGTTAACTGTTCTTCATAACTTTGGTTATTTTTCTGCATTTCCAGTTGCTTCCAGAATAACGTTGAGATCCATGTGGCACACATTCAGAGTGGCCTTAGTCAGCTGGGCAATTTGCATGCATTCGCTGCCAACAACACCAATGCAGTCTGAGTACCTGCATCGTCCCGCCCACGCACAGGTGCATGTACACACACGGAAGTGCGGTATATCCATGTTTGTCTTGTGAAATGGTGCTTTCACCTGGACGGTTAAAAGACTACAAAGAAGGCTCATGTCGATGCTGTGGATCTTCAATTTGAGTTCTTCCCAGATTTCCTCAAGTTTTGATCGGAATGGAGAGAAAAATGCTGAATATTTTACCCACAAGCTTTTGTTGTATCAAAATGTTTGTGCACCCAACTGAATGAACACAAACCCGAAAGAGTCTTAAAGCTTTTTGCCACGCTCCACATTTCCAAAATATTAAAACTGTTATTTATTTGGTTTCACGTGCCAAACATAAGGTTTTAACAGTTTTTATTGTCCGTATTTATTTATTTTTGAGTAGGTGTGTATGGTTATGCAACAATATTTTGCTATTTCTGATGTTTCCCTCTGTAAGTTGTGTGTTCTGTTGCTCCTTTAATGATAAGTACAGGGGAACGCGAAGGAATGTTTTATAATTAAAAAAAAGTTATTGTAGATAATTGTACAATATCTGATTATTAGGAATATTGTCAGCCTTTCCGCTGTGTATTCTGAAATGGCTTTTGTAATTTTGTGCGCACTGAAAAGAGATTTTTTTTTTCAGTATTTTTTTATAAAGGAGAACTCTAGGGTTTTGATCTTAAGTGTTTCCATATTTTACATTGGCTGTTGCTGCAACACCCCCCACACTAAGTCTGCATCACTGACCTTTAAACCCTGTCAACAGTTCTTTCCTAGAGATTCTCCTTTTTTTTCAGTTTTTGTAAAGTTGTATATGAGAGTGCCTCCGGGCAGTTGTATATAAATGTTTTCGTCTTTTTATATTAAACATAATATTGAAAAGCAGGTTTTGGCTTTATTGTTTTATTTATTAACAAACAAACAAATTCATACGAAACAAATAAACATTTTTTTTTTTTATATATATATATAGTTTTAAAATAAATACTCTCACACCTCTTATGATACATGTAGCTTTTGTAATGCATCACATAAAGCCACTGAAGCTTGCCATTGCTTCATTTTCCCAATCAGAATCTGAGTCAGAGAAGTCCTGCATCTTTCTGGCGGGGATCTGGGAAAAGTGATCGAACCTGTCCCCGCTGGCCCTCGCCTGCGGATACTGCATTTGGCATCTGTTATCCTTAGATGATGATGGTGTGCTGAAGGTGTTCTGCGTTGGGATGGGAGGAATCACAACTTTCATCTCTGGTCCAATGGTTTTGTTTGGTGGGAAATTGTCATACTCCACCAAAACCTTTGAAGCTTGGCTGTTGGTCATGTTGGCGTCCATGTTTGTCTGGTGCTCTCTCCTGGGATAGAGAGGGACACTGCAGCTCGAGGTGCCAGCACTCTGCTTGTGTCGTTGCATGTGCTCTGGATTCATTCTGGCGCCCTCCTTGTCGTAGATGCGGGAGGCAGATGCTTGGGCGCAGCTGCTGGGTTTGCTTGGAAGAGTGTTCTCGATGCCTTGTAGGTGCACTGTAGACCTGAAACTTTCCTCTAGTCCAAAACCACCCATCTGATGTACCACAGCACTGTGAAGATTGTCACAAACTGCAATGGAGAGGGGGGAAAATTAAGCAACATGTTTTAGAATGTAGAAAAAAGAATGGTAAATGGCCTGCATTTGTATAGCGCTTTTCTAGTCCTTAAGGACCCCAAAGCGCTTTACACTACATTCAGTCATTCACACACCCATTCACACACACATTCACACACTGGTGATAGCAAGCTACATTGTAGCCACAGCTGCCCTGGGGCGCACTGACAGAGGCGAGGCTGCCGGACACAGGCGCCACCGGGCCCTCTGTTAGAGTGAGTATGTGACCACAAAACTAGTGAGTAAAGCTAATAGCTACCTTTTTCCGGAGCCATCCTGTTCTGGACTTGGATAAAGGGACCAGCTGCTGGCGTGCTGCTGACCTTTGTGGACGTTGATAAGCTAACCTGGCGACGAGACTTGGCCCTTCTGTTCTGAAACCACACCTACAATTTTGGAAATCCGTTAATTCACATCTTACCACTCCATAAATCCAATTTTACCACAAGTGTGGAGTAGCCGAGAGTTTCCTGTGATCTTAAATGACTGTGTTTGCCCTTTGACCCCGCAAAATAAATCAACCAATTCAACAAAGTGTGGCGTTTAAACCGGACTTCACCTGAATTCTGGACTCCGGCAGCCCAGTCAGAGCCTCCAGTCTCTCCCGTAGGAAGATGTCGGGATATTTAGTGTCGTTGTAAACTTTCTCCAGCACCTTGATTTGCTGTTGGGTGAAATTGGTCCTCTTTCTCCTGTGGGTCAGCATTGCCACGCATTTGTCCGCCCTGGGAACAGGATTTGCGGGGTTGAAGTAGTTTCCACCGTCCGGGGGTCCACATTCTGAAAAGAAGACGCAGGCGCAATTTAGTTATCATTGCGTAAGTTGAGCTCTGAGGCAGCTGTTAGGCCGGTATTTGAAAATTAACTTTTTGTTGGGGTTAATGATCCCAGAGCCACCAACCTGGATTCACGGCGTTGTTCATCTGCAGAGGCCCTTCGTGATACATGTGGAACTGGTTCGCCTCCCCGACGCGCATATTCCCCTGAACTGCAGACATCCTTTCCGCTCTATCCCCGGTGACTGACTGACTGAGCTTGAGATCCGTGCGCTCGTTGGATTTAAATCCTCCTGTGATCAAAGGTAAAGCTGTCTAGATGTGTGAATGGGTCTGCCATCGGGGCCGACCGGCACTGCAGCGGCTGTGCAGCAACTTCAGACGTCTGCGGGCCAGCAGAGGTGTGAAGCAATCACACCTGGAACGATGGTCCGGCCGCAGGTCTGTTTAAAGGAGTTTTAATGGAATCTGCACGCTCAATACACATCGGCAGAGAAAACATTTATCCGCTTTGGCATGGATGAAGCAATAATGGACCCTCAGCCTTCAAAGGGAGAAAGACGGAAACGGCAATTTCCCAAAAAAGGTGAAGGAGTTCAAAGGACTATACCAGGACGCTGTGAGAAAACAGATATAAGCGCAAGCATTAGGTTTTTATGATTATTAATCTAACTCAAAACAGGGCATAATTTAATAATTATGTATACCCAACAAGACTGGCTCTTTATACAGGTTATTCTGCATCATGCCAGCATCCCAGAGTATCCCAAAGCCTAAAAACCAACAACAACAAAAACAAAACAAAGCTGTCAATAAAATCTGAAACTGCAGAAACGACTGTTAAAAGGATGACCTCTTACACCATATAAAAACCTTTTTGTTAGATGGCAAAACATTTATTGCCATCTATAACTGCTATTGAAGAATTTTCCTGGCAGTAAACTTCATTGAAGTGAATTTGCTGTTATATGTGACATTAGTTTTGCTTCAGTGACAGTAAGAACAACCAGTTCTGCAACAGACCTTTAGTCCAAGTATACAGCCCTGATCTCAACCTTAAGGAGCCCTAGAATGTTGTGAACTGTCAAGTCATTAAGCCTTTGCATGTTATCAGATGATGTAACCACAGACTGTGGGGCTTTTTCAAGTTTTTTAAAAAAACAAACAAAAAACTTTTAAACCGTAATAACTGACAAAATATTGAATTGTCCACATCTGTCAGGAAGGTTATAAGTTATGTTTGGAGGTAAAAGAAAGCATAAATTTTCCATGACTTGCCCCCTCACACAAGCCTTACTTTGTGGGAAATGATGCCTCCTGAGCCTTATCAGTGTCAACAAAGTGGATTTCAATACACAAACCACGGTTAAAAAGTACTTGGGAGCGGGCAGGTGTTATTGAATATGTCACCTCATTTGATTCGAGGGGGGGGATTGGGTCAAGAGGTCAGGAAGCCCTCCCTCCCCAAACACAGACTAAACAATTTTGTGCCTCATGTTCCACTTTTTTGCCTGCAGATTGAATTCTGCACTATGCTATGATCTGACAATGCAACAATTTCCAGATTCCTTGCAATATTTCCTCTCACAGATTTTACAGGATAGAGAGCTTACTGGGTTAAGTCATCTGGGGAGTGTAGTGCAAATTTGGCAATGTGTTTGTCAGCGTTTAAAACACAGCACGCATTGTTTACTCCTGGGGAGTACCTACAACACTCCTTGACAGGCCAAAATTTTAGGTGATTCTTCATGTGTTAATCCGTACTCTTGATGGAGGTGCAGGGTCCTTTATTAATGAACATCTGCAACAATGAAGGACCACCAGGGGACTCTGACATAACACATGCTCTGCTCCCTTTTTTAAATGTACTTTGATCATTTTAAGCCCATGTTTACTTGTGTGTGCATATTTAATGTGTGTCCTTTTTTGTTGCCACGGCGTAACGGTAATCTTAACCTTTTTGATCTCTGTACTTCGACACTTACTTTTGTTCAAATAGGATTTACTTGTTGGCTAAAGCATTCACAGTTCATAGGGTGTTTTGTCTGGGGGCCCTAATTGGGTATTGCCCCTTGTGCACAGACCAGATTGCTATGCTAAAAATCTGGGTCCTCAAGTTCCTGATGTTTTGTGACATTCTTCTGATGGACCTGGAGATCGTAGCATGGACAATTTATTTATTTATTGTTATTGTTATTTTATTATTTTTTTTACATTGATTTGTGATGACAAGCCATGGTAGATTAAAAATGCTAACCTAGTACAGCAACTGCATGAAAATTCCTTGCAGCTTTACCTTAGCTGTTGTGGTATCTTATATAGTTTGTTTAGTTTGGCAGCCTATGACAGACACTGGGCACTGTAATTAGATTAAAAAGCAGATCTAATTTGATTGATACTGATAAGATGTAGTTATCAGGCTGGACTACAAGCAAACGCTGGAATAAATTCTTGTGGGGGATTAATACTGCTGCTCCTGTAGCCCCCAAACAAAAGCAAGTTCACACCTAACAGACTGGGCACAGTCTGACTTGGCCACTATACATTTACCCTGCAGACAGACAGGCAAAGTATTCTCACAGGTTTTCAGCAATGTGTTAAAATGTCACCTGTCTAATGGGCCCTTGTTATAATGTATTTCAGTACAATATTTGTGTATTTGAAGGATAATTTAAGGAGCTGGAGAGCATGTGCTCATTCAAAATGTGCATAAGTATTATCCAAAGCATAGGCCAAGTCTTACTGTCAATGTACCTCACCTGGGCAAATGCAGCAATCATCATTAGCTAATTACAAATAAACATCGGGGACAATAGTATAGCATAGTATATATAGTTCTCCCGGCTTTATGAAGGCTTTTTAAAGTTTTTCTTTGGACATTGCCTGCTTTTTCATTAATTTTCTGTCCAGTCCTTGTGGACTTGTGGCCCCAGTCATTTTCAGGGGGATAGTTCTTTTTGTTTGTTTGTTAAGTCACTTTACACTGACCTGTGAATCATTCCGACATAATAAAAAGGCCCCTAAGTCAAGTATTATTGCACTATTCCCAAAGAACTATTAACCGAAAATATGGCATATTCCAGCATGATGTGCAGTGTGTTTTGAAAACAAAAAAACAAAAAACAAAAACCAACAACAACGAAAAACTAAAAAACAAAACAAAACTGGGAAGCATCCGATTGGCAATGGCTTATTTTTTCAGCATAATGATCCCAAACACACTGCCAGTGCAGTAAAAGCATACCCGGATAGCTCCTCACATCCAAAGAAGAGATCTGAATGTTCCTCAAGAAGCCTGGAGAACTATTCCCAAAGACTTTTTAAAGACATTCCAAGAAAGCTTGACAAAGTGAGTTCAAAATGTGTTGAAGAATAGCGATGATCATACCGGTTATTGACATTGATGGATTGAATCTTTATTTTGAACATGTTGAAAAAGTACAGCAACATAGAATTAAAAGAGACAAATAAACAAAGCAAAACAAAAGGAAAACGAGCAACCACAACTACAAATAACTTTCATGTTCAAAAAGGAGCAGGAAGAAGCATAAGCTTATAAAATCGTTATATGGAAAACATGGAAAATCGATTAAAAAAAAAAAAAAAAAAAGACAATTTATCCATTGCATATTTTAAAATACATGTTAATTTTTATATGTGTCCGTTAGTGTACGTGACGGTTAATAAAATGAAGAGGGGGGGGGGGTTGTTTGTTTTTGGGCAAGTCTTTTTATCTGTTGGTAAGACCTCGTCATTATTTACATCGGTGAGGGGAGAAAAAACAACCGGAACTTCCGCTAGATTGAAACGGAAGTAGGTACGTGGCTGCTTCAGCTGACAGTCTACATGATGGCGACAGAGGTTCAGAGCGGCGACCTCGACAGCGCTACTTCTAGCCGGCTCGAAGTTTCCATCGATGGCCTCACCCTCACTCCGGACCCGGAGGGCGAGCAGAGCCAGGCCGAAGAACCGGAGTCCATACCCACGGAACCCAGCAGAGATAAGCCGGGCGGCGCTGAAGGCGAAGATGGAGAGACTGCCAAATGTGCGATAGAGAGGAAATGGGGCTTTCCTCTGCTGGAGCTGTACGGAATGGCCCTTAAATTTTTTAAAGGTACTTCATGTTTGTTTCAATCGCCAAGCGGTGAGAAAGCTGCTCGAACAGTTTAAAGTGTGGCGCTCGCTGGTTCAGGCTAGCAGGTTGCTAGCATTAGCTGCTAGCTGTCACCACCGGGACTGGTGCTACTGCTGTCAGCCTCGGTGTTACGTTAGCTTCACGGCTAACTAGTATCTAACGCTGCTGGCCGTTAAAGGGTAAAACAACCACGGCACTTGTGAGTAGCCCCTTTGTGTCAGCTGATTTGCCACTGTTGTCTCCTTTCTGGGTTTTTGTCTTTGGACCAAAGAGGAGTGACTATACTTATTACCAGTTTGCATATTTCTATGCATGCTTCCTCCACCAAACGAGGAAGATTTCCATTCCAATTGAATGACAGCTTATTCTGGGATGTGTTCAGGAGCTTTTAAACACGCTCTCCCTCTGCTGTGACTGAAGCGGGACTGCATCAGGTGGCAGCTGCCCTCAAAGATTTTTCCTCCCAAAGTACTCAATGACAAGTTCCTGCTGTGCTGGAGGAATTATTATTCTGAGGATACAACTGCTGCATAGTTTTAGCTCACCGCCCCTAAAAGCAGTTAACCACGTTTTCAGTCTATGGGGGGGTTTATGTGACGGCTTGACTGTTTTTACACCTGCCCTTTCATATCACTCCTATGCTGCTACTACTTGTAGTACTACTTTTATGTGTGCTCTGGGAGCCATTTTTAGGCCTTCTGGACATGCTGGGATGGATTTAAAGCATATTGAAATACCCTAAGTAGTTGAATAATTGGAAAAAAAATTGTGATATGTGTGGCTATTCTGCAGCCTGACCATTCTAGCCAGTTCTATATGTCTGCTTTACAAAAAGCCACAAATCCTGCAAAATACTGTGTCCATACTTTCCAGTCATCGTACACAAGTGTAAGCTGTATTGAACACTGGGCATTTGTGCTGTTTGTATTATGGCAGAACACTTGTGATGACTGTGCAAACAGGTCGGGGCCTGGCTGCCACTCTGTGTGATAGTAATCTGGGCTTTGTATTTCTTGTCAGTGTGTCAGACAGGGTTAGGTCTACTTGCTCAACTTGCTCAACTCAACTACCTAAATCTCCCTCTTGCCTCACCTTAAATCAAGCTTTAGGTATGACTAATGTTATCTCAGTGTTTCATTCTTAATGATTTTAGCCACAAAGAAGCTTGAAAAGTTTAGAGTGGGAGAGCACAGTTAGGAGTAATTATCTGTGCTTTACAGTCTTGGCACAAGAACATAACACTCCTGTACGCGGGAGTTTTTACTACCTTGTTGTGCACACAAGCTGCACTGTAGTATTCACTGCAGGTGGACATTAACAGGATTGCCTGCAAACTCATTGCTTCCACTTTGCTGCCTTCAGATAAAGATGGAAAGGCCTTCCACCCGACCTATGAGGAGAAGCTTCGATTGGTGGCTCTGCACAAACAGGTGTTACTCGGTCCTTACAATCCCGATGCTTCACCAGAGGTCGGCTTCTTTGATGTCCTGGGCAACGACCGCAGGTAACACCAGCTTACTTCTGTGTGTGTGTGTGTTCATGCATGTGACCTTTGATTTGTAGTGGACGTCTCAGTGATTTTTGCTTTGTATCAGGAAATACACACTCGTGCATTTTCACTCATTAACAGTTTAAAATGGATTCAGACAATGGATGAAAATCATCCTGTTCAGAATGAAATTTAAAATAAAATAATGCACCTAATATTGTCTACATCTTGACCTGTGTACAGGAAAGAGTGGGCTTCACTGGGTAACATGGAGAAGGACGATGCCATGGTGGAGTTTGTCAAGCTACTTAACAAATGCTGTAACCTCTTTGCCCCATACGTCACATCACACAAGATCGAAAGGGAGGAGCAGGAGAGGAAAAGGTGGGAGGATCAGCTTCTTTGTCCAAGGGACATTCATCTGCTAGTGTGTCTTAAATTTAGTTTCTACCTCAATTTGCTCTCTATTTATCTAGAAAAGCTGGAAAGCTGTGGTTAGTTTGGGTGGATAGGTTATACAGTATTTGACCTTGTTAGAATGTCGTGATATTCATGTATATTTCACAGTTTGGGCTTTTGTTTGCATGTAAATTATGCTTTTTGATCCATTTGCATTATTTAAATCTTTCAATTCTCTTCTTCAGGAGAGAAGAAGAAGAGCGTCTAAGGCGGGAAGAGGAAGAAAGGGAGCGACAGAGGCTGGAGGAAGAGAGACGGAGGCTTGAGGAGGAGGAAAGGCTTAGAAGAGAGGAAGAAGAAAGGAGGCAGGCAGAAGAGGAGAGGCTACGGATTGAGCAGCAGAAGTATGTGTGGTGTTTATGTTGTTTCTTTTTTTATTTTATATATAAGCATCCCTCTCCTTTTGTATTTAAATCTGTAGGCTTTTTTTTTTTTAAATCACTTTTTATTTCCACATATATTGTGAAACCGAAAACAAGGGTTAGTCCTGTGCTGACACTTGGCCCAAAGATGAAAATCTCACTACAAATCTGTCTGACTTCCTGTTGTTTTCCTGTATTTCCATTGTCATTCATTTTACTGTAACCAGACAACAGATAATGGCAGCATTAAATGCGCAGACAGCGGTGCAGTTCCAACAGTATGCTGCTCAGCAGTACCCAAACAGCCCTGAGCAGCAGATGAGCCTCATTCGTCAGCTCCAGGAGCAGCACTATCAGCAGTACATGCAGCAGCTCTACCAGGTCCAGCTGGCCCAGCAACAGGTAGGATGCAGAATCCCAACATAACATAGACTTTTCACTGATTGAGTTTTATTGTTCAATATATATAGGATTTGCAGTTAATGTGGGAGTACTTAGAATAGATTAGAAGGATTGCCTGCACGTCTTTCTTTGGCCCCAAATTCAATCTGATCAGTTGACCCCTGAAATTAGTCCCTTAATTAACTCTTCATTATCTGACTGAAAGGAATGTGTGTCAGAGCCTAGCAGCCGTATTATCTAGGATAGGTGTGGTGTTGTTTTCAATTAGTGTAGAAATCCCTTGCTAATGAATAGTCTTGCAAACTGGGTGGTATATGTCTTGACAGCACACACCTTTATTCATGTCCTCTTTAATATCCTGACTGATGCATAAAACCTTCCTGTAAGACATCGGCCTCCCTTTAGAGTCCTTCCAGCTCAAGTGAACTGTTAAATTGCAAAGAAGTTATTGAAAAATAGCCAAAAATGTTTTAAACCTTTTGACTTGAATTACTTTATTTTATACCATTTTTAACAGCCAGGCGTGGTAAACAAAAACCTCAAACGAAGACTAAGATGAAAAATCCCTGAGCAAATCAGTTGTTCAAAAGTCTAGCCCTAGGTCTACTCGTATACAGCAAAGTGGAAAAACAGACCCTTCGGTTTTCGAGGTGTATAGGATGTTGCCAGAAGATGGAAATTTAATTGTTGATAATCTTATACAACCCAAACACAGCCCTGGTGAAACTAGATTGTTGGTTTCTCTTTCTCATCCTAGGCGGCCTTACAGAAGCAGCAGCAGTCTGATTCAATGGTGCAGGGCACCCTAGAATCTAGCAGCTTCCACACAGGTGAACCCATCCCCGCATCCTCAGCCGGACCATTGTGTGCTGCTTCACCACAGACTGGAGAAGAAGCTCCAACAATCAATGGAGGCCAGTCAGACTCTTACTCAGAGAGTATGGATCGGGAGCCAGAGCCTGAACCGGCAGAAGAGGTCTCAGAGAATGGGCCTTTATTAGGTTGGTGGGCTGCTCTATATCCATCTCAAAATAAAAGCATGAAATATTGGAGCAGCTAATGACTAGGGGTCAGACAGGGTAAGCTCTCTGTCAGAGCAGTGAAGCGGTCTGCCAAGCTTGAAACATGATGCTTATCTGCTGTGCCCTTGTTGATGTAACCTGGAGGGCAGAAGAGCTGGAACAAGCGACACACAATAATGTGTTGGTTTAGGTTTCATCCAGTCACATATTCCGCTTACAGGAATAAAAGACGTCACAGTAGATATGCAAAAGTCCTTGGTATGAATCCAAAACACATATCCCTTTCCAAACGACTTCCTTCTTCCTGTTCAGTGGAATGATAAATGAAGCTGGGGTAGCTGTGCCTGCAAAAACAAATCTTTGCTATTATGCACATGGATTCTGGTTTTCTCTGATCGTTCTGAGACACACAGGTTTCCTCCAAGTTGAGCTTGTTTGGGATTCGGTCTGCATATGCTGGAAGGGAATCGCTTATTAGGAAATGTACTGTTTGTTTTGTAAGAAAACTGGTAGAAAATAGATAATGTCTTCTCTTTCCTTTTGATTGCAGCAGAATCCCCACCAGTCATAGCTGCTCCTTCCATGTGGACACGGCCACAGATCAAGGACTTCAAGGAGAAAATCCGTCAGGACGCAGACAGCGTGATCACGGTGGGGCGCGGCGAGGTGGTGACGGTACGTGTTCCCACTCATGAAGACGGCTCGTACCTGTTCTGGGAGTTTGCTACAGACTATTACGACATCGGCTTTGGGGTCTTCTTTGAGTGGACGGACGCAGCCTCTGCTTCAGTCAGCGTGCACGTGTCAGAGTCCAGTGAAGAGGATGAAGATGATGAAGGTGAGGGTAGTTTTTTTTTTTTTACTTGCTGTACTTAAACACATTCCTTATTATTATGTAAACAGCAGTTATGCATTACAGCCTTGAGGCTTCTCACGTAATCATACCATGATTGGTTTGGTTAATTATTCATGCTGGATGCCCCCACACAACCCCGACAATGATTTGTTCTCCCCCCAGGATCGAACCAGGGTTAGGCAGCTGTCAACCACTACTGTGACTGTTTCCTTTCACTGTTGGGTATAAGCCATACAGCTGTTTTTGTTTTTTATATATAATATATAGGGAATTTAAATAGTGAATTATATTGACATTATTTATAAGGGAATGTCTTCTCCCAGTGTTTTACTAGTGGCAACACCTAAACTCTTATTTTGAAAGTTTAGTTGCCTCTAACCAGTTAGCCCTGACTGTTCCCCTTCTGTATTTTCCCTGCTGACCTGCTTGTTGGTCAGGTTGATCATCCCTCTCCAAAAAGCACTTTGTAGCTGGCGATGGTGGTCATCCTTTTGCTTAAGAGAACTACCGTCAGTTCAAATGCTTGTCGTATCAGAATAGGCTGAGAACTGGTTAACTGTGTGTGACACTACTGCTGCCCTCTGCACAACAGAACGGTGGAGTCGGTCCACAGAATGAGAGACATGCGATTATATCACTCAGTGCTAAGTTATTTGTTACAAAACTACTGGGAAAATAAAATATTTGCTGAGAAATTAAAAAAAAAAAGTGTCTGTCATGATGCTCATGCACTTCTGTACATGTACACACAAAGTCTGCATGAAGGCTGTCAATGCTCTAATTAGTGTTGTCTTGTGCTTTATTTCTGTGGCTTCAGTTATAAGCCTGTTTGAGAGATTAGTAACTAGTTTTCCATTAATATTTTATTCTTATCCTACATTTATAATTAATTATCCACTGACTCTTCCCATTGTAACAAAAGTCCGGCCTATCTTTTGTCATATTCAGGAAAGCATATGACTGAATACTGGTAGTCAAATTATTGAACAACATTGACTTTTTTTAATGATATTGATATTGTGCTGTTCTCATAGTCCAATTAAATGTTTGGATGCTTTGTCACCTTTAAGTTCTAGTGTTTTCTTTACCTCTCACACTACGAGCCTCTACCTGTAAGGAATACCCACTGTTGGGCTCATTTCTTGGAATGTAATGCAAAAATCATACAGCACAAAATTTATTCTTGTTTGCACAAATAATGCATTGTTTTTTTTTGTTTGTTTGTGTTTTTGTTTGTTTTTTTTTTGTTGTTTTTTTTACCTGCAGGCGAGCCAACCAGTGAGGAAGAGAAGGCCAAGAAGGAGGCAGGGAAGCCTCAGGTGGATGAGATTGTACCGGTTTACCGGAGGGACTGTCATGAGGAGGTGTACGCCGGCAGCCACCAGTACCCAGGTCGCGGAGTCTACCTGCTCAAGTTCGACAACTCCTATTCACTCTGGCGCTCCAAGAGTGTTTACTACAGAGTCTACTACACCAGATAAGCCTGAATACAGACACAAGGGGAGCCAAGGAGTGTGTATGTTCGTATATATAAATATATGTATGTACGTGTGTGTGTGTGTGTGTTTGTGAGGGGGGGAGGGTGAAGATTTGTGTGAAGGCAGCCTGTATTTGTGTGTATGTGTGCGTGTGTGCGACGGAGGAAACTACCAGATTTATTCTGGATTAAACCACCAGAGGGAGACAAAGAGACACATCTGGAGTCGTAGTCTGGAGACTCGACTAATATGTATTTACTGTATGTGTATGCGTGACCCAAGATGCACCCATGCTAGATCCCGTTATCGAGCCCTTGGAAGAGGAGTGCGTATACCCGTTGTATATTCACCACCTGTCCTTGCTGCATTCACACCAAGCTGTAGGACTTTGCTCTCATGATATATTTCACCAGTTTCCTCCCCTGGGCTCCACTTAAGTCACCAAAGCCCGGCCCAGCACTGTCCGACACGGTGGCGTTGTGGCTGCTTGTGCTCCAAGTGATGCTATCATAACCACAAATGGAAACTTGGCGGCTCCACGAGCCTATGTTTCCCTTCTTTCTTTTCTTTTTCTGTTTGTTTGTTTGCTTTTGAGTGGAAAAGGTGGTTGTTTATCCCACAAGTACACAGAGGACAATGTTAGAAATCCATTTATTATTAAAGATGTGCTTCATAACACTATGCCTTTTACTCAGAGATCGTCTGGTCTTTGCCAAGTGTGTTCTCACTCATTTAAACAGCCCGGGTTCTCAAACCTGCTCATCCTTTTTGTTGTCACAAAGCCACCGTACCTGTATGAAGATCTGAGAGGATTGTGAAGTGGAACGAGTGGTCTTTTTCATCATCTTCTCGCAAACGTTCTGTTTCTTATACTTATTTCGAGAGTGAGGTTACAACAGCAGTGTGTGTCTTTTTAAACTTGCATCATTTATGAAGGACCGGCAAGAAGTCATTCAGTAACATGGGTGTTGAAGGAGGGTGTGCAAAACATCATTCACATGGTAATTTATGGCTGTGAACCTTATCGGCTGCAGAAGCGTCACAGTGTAAGAAGTATAAACGTCAAATCGGTGTAGGAGTCATTTCCGTTCTCCCACAAATATTTTTCCGTTTGAGTTTTTACAAAAAAAAAAAGTTGCTCGTTGACAGTCCCTCATCATATGTGTTGTTCATCACTTGTTAATTAAAGACTCACAAAAAAGAAAGAGCTTGTGTTGTCAATGTTAGCAGGGGGATTTGTTTTATCATTCCTGTTTTCCTGTTCAGAGCTCTGACACGCACGTGACAATAAACTCAACTAACCATCCGTCTTTTTTTTTTTCTTTTTCTTTTTTTTTTTAGGTCATAACGCACTGTTACATCTGTGTAGAAAATCCGTAACACAAAACGTTGTTTTGTCTACTTTTTTCCTTTCTTCCTCTTTGAGTTGTCATCTCAAACATTATGAATTAAAAAAATAATAAAAAGGAAAAAAGAGGTGATTAGAATTGTGTCCTGCGTGACACGGTTGCTTACTAACATCTAAATGTTTTTTTTATTATTATTGAAAATGTAATTTAGATTCATTCTGTTCTTCAGCTACGCATGACATATGTACCCAACATCTGAGTGCGTTGTGAGAATTGCTGTATGAACTGTACTCTCTGAATCAAAGTGATTGTCGAACATGGCAAGTGGGCATCGAGGACATTTGATTTCACTTTATCACACTTTAGGTTTTTTTTTTGTGTGTGTGTGGGTGTGTGTAAATGCAAAGCAACTTTAAAGACAGAGGCGGAGTATCTTGCAAGCCAGTTAACCCTCCAGTGTTTGCAGAGCATCATTATTTAATGACTCCTGCCTCCAAATCCATTCAGTGATTTGTGCAACAGAATGTCACTACTTGCGGCTCACACAAGCCCTAAACTTCAAGAAAGTCCCCGTAACCTCAAATGTGATGTTTTTTTTTTTTTTTTTTTGTTCGTGGCTCATCAAAGGGTTTGATTTGAGATGTTTAAGCCTTGTATGTAAATAATTCTATAAATGATGTTTATGTATGGGTTTTTAAATGTGGAAGAAGGCTCTGGATTTTTCTGAATAAATGCACTGTAATATGACACGTGCATTTTACCCCGAATGAAAGTCCAAAACTTGTAGGAAGTACGAGACTCCCTTAACATAAAATTTCATTTTTTTTGTATTGTTTTAATGTTTGGATCTCTTATGATTTGCAAGATCTTTTTGGGCATATATTTAATCTTGATTAAAAGTATCTTCATCTCTATAATTGTCTGCTTGCTCTGGTTTCTACAGCACCAAGGCGTCAGCAGAAAAAGCACAAGTGGATGCAACTCATTTAACAAGAAGGCAGCGCCGGTTCACTCACAGTTGATTACCCATGTGCTTTCTTTGCAGCGACACAAGCTCATGGGTCTTGCCTCCCAGCAGTTAAGTGGCGAGAAGATTTGTATTTTAAACAAACAGAGGATACGGGAAATGTGAGGACACCAAAAAACGGCCTTGGAACAACACGCCACTGTCAGGCTTGTTCCTTTTTCCACCAGTAGTAAATGTGTCATCCTCACGCTGCTTTCCTGTCAAACACAATTTGTGCTGAGGGAAGGACAAATGCGGATATTGCTCATGCCTGAGAGAACAATCCACTTAACTTTGTGTTTTCTGTGTATGTGGGGTGTCTCAATATTCAGAGCAGTGGGGGCATAAATCCAACATTTCACATGCAAATATTGAGCAACGTGCTACTAAACTATTGCCACATAGAACATATTGAGTAATGAGAAAACGGTGAAAGTGACAGGAATGCTTGCAACTATCCTGGAAGTTGCAGTATTCACTAAAAGACACCAGGGGGCGCATTAATAGCTACAGAGCAGAGACAGGACTTCATCCACTGAACTTGTGGCCTGTTAATTTTAAAAGTGAGTTGAGGGGATGGTGTGCCCTTGAAAAGAGCTGTGAGGAATTTAAAGAGCAGATATGGGAATGTCAGATGGTGAACACAGGAGCTGGACAAACATGCCATGTGCACACACTGAGGTCATAAATTACAGACAAGTGTTCAGAAAATGTGTTACCATGAGGTTATTTTAAATGGTATGAAAAAACTTATGTCTATTTGCTCTGTAATAACTGTGGGCAAATTCCCATTTAAAAATAAATGTGCAACAGACAAGAGAAACATTAGCGAAATAGCAAGAAAATAACATGACTAGCTCAAAGTATCCAAACTACGCTACCTACATATCATTTTGTTAACACCATGATTTTTTTTTTCAGCTGACTTTCATGAATATGAGAAACTGAGAAACGATCCGAGACTTACTAACTCAAAATAGCTAAAAATGTAAGAAATTGAAATAAACTCTAGAAATTATAAAATACATATAATTACATTTGCGTCTGACAGTAAAAATTATTTTTTTTCCTTTTAAAAAATTTCGACGTACTCAAAATGAGTGTGACAGGTACTAGCTTAAAATTCTAAGACCATTTAAGCTGACTCAAATTTTTAATTTATGGATGGCATTTTTTTTTCAGTTGCAGAAAAACGAAAATAATAAATTAATAAAATGAATGTTTGTGTTCGACAGTTATTTATTTATTTATTGGGGGGTTAATGTACTTATCTAAAGTCAGGGTTAGGGTTGATGAGAGATTTACTAACTCTATATAAATATATATATAATAAAAAAACAAATTCTTAGAATTATTAAGTCAAACCATTTGAGAAAGATTTTAATTTTGATTTCAGATAATAAATAAAAAAAAATAAAAAAATACGATCCAGGATCTACAGCTTCCAGGTTTCCTGCTCGTTTCCTTCCTTGTTCCGTTTTCTGAAGAGCTCCGGTCCTTGTTTTGTGACAGGCCGCTCTCTCCGGAGGGAGGCAGGTAAACTCTGCGCTTCTTTCTGGCTCCGGCTCCACTCGCTACAGGTGGTTGTAGTATTTTCCGGGTTTTTATTTGTACTTTTCCCTACTTTTCCTTGTGATTTTTTTTTCTTTCCAGCCTGCACTGTGTCTGGTTGAATTTGAATAGACTTTAGGAGGCAACGTCTGCAGTGTACAGCAGCACAAAGTCCCCATGCTTTGAAAATCAGAATATGGCGGGATTCAAGGATTATTCCTCAACCGCGGGGAGGGAGTTCGTGTTGGGTTTGTTTTAAAGCTTTGTTTTTCTCGGCGTGAACACTTTTCGGTCCCGCTGGAGTTATTGGTATGAAATAAATATGCCCTTTCACCAGAGGACTATCGAGCCCCGCCGTGTGAGCAGGCTATCGGCGAAGAAGGATGGCTGGAAACCTAGGGAAGAAGCCGGCAAACGCAAACTGCGAAAACCCGTTTTGTTCTCATCGCTGGATGAGGTTGGCTGTCATACGCTGACTAACGTAATACATCAACTTTCCGACCTTTCCCGACATGCCAGCGACATCTTCCTGGGCATCGAGATCGAGGCGGGGATGGTGTTTAGAAGATCCTGCAGGATCGAGGAGCGCCTGCAAATTCTGCAGGATGAAGTCCACAAGCTTGATCCCAAGAAAGTCAAAATCCGTGAGTCTGCACTGTTGGCCACTTGTTTTTGTCCCTCTTACTCTACTGATCTTTCGGCTCCAATCACTTTAGCTTTCTATGAAATGCTTACAAGCCACTATAGAGCACTAAACGAGATCCAGAGACATGCAAAAATGCATGCAGTGAGTTCATATTTGTAGATATGATGTGCATGTTATGTATGATTCGAGAGTTTAAATATGTCTGTGTGAGAGAGGTGCGTCTACCTTCTAGTTTTTCCTGTTATGATAACATGTGCAGTAGTGTGGAGAGGTCCAAGGTGACTGTCATGATTTGTCTTTTTAAAAGAGTCAAAGAGGAGTGACCACTGACTCCTGCCCACATGGCTTTATTTGCCTGATTGGGACTTATGTTAACAGGGGCATTGTGTCAGAAATGATGGATATCCTCTCAACATACTGGCCATCTGTATCCAGGTCCTCAAAGGGCACTGAGATCCCAGGAGACCCCTCACCTTCCTCATCTCTCCTTAATGTCCATAAAGCTGATAAACACACAGACAAATGGAAAATCGATTTCTTTACTTTTAAAGTTTTGTGATTTGTTTAGCCTGCTTTTATTAAAGCTCCCTCCTTTAGGAGGGTTAAATATTAACTGAGACTGACTCATGCTCTGGTGACTGTGCAAGCAAGACTGAGAGATAGGCCTGTCATTTTATCTGCTGTGCTGCAGACCTGAGGCAGAGCCTTTGAATGACTGCATATCTGCCTCTCGACACCTATTTAAGACTCTGTTATGTGGTAATGTGTGTAAACCCAGCAGTTAAGGGATCATGTTTTCTATTGAGTCCCTGCCTCTTTTTCTTATCTAACTTGCTTCCGAAATGTATTGCAAAGTAGTGCTGGGAAGATTGGTGCAAATTCCTCTAAACCCAAGTGAAAGAGGAGGATTTCATCTCTGACTCACTCACCTTTGTTTCCTTTTTACTGTCCTTCCTCCTGCATTTGATCTGCGTCTGTCCATCCTGCCTTGTGTCTAAATATGACTCACCCTTTGTCACACAAACACGCACAGGTTCAAAAGTGACTGCAGAGAAATGATAAGCCGAACAGGCAGACAGATCCCAGACGGAGGTGTAGGGGTGCCCACTATATGACAGCAACCAGTCCCAGTCATGACTCGACTGCTCCCATTTTCTGTACCTGTTGGAAGTTTTGATGCGGTTTTAGGCGGGACTGGGAGCTCTTTCTGAAAGGGTTTGTCTCATTTAAAGACCTGATTCATCAGAAGCCGAAGACGAGGTGTGAGAGAGTAGGCAGGAATGCGGTGTGTTACGTCGCGATCTGCAGTTCCCACACGCCCTCAAGGCTGTGCGTTAGGTTTACGGAAGCGCTGAGTCTAGATTTATTACAACGCAGACACTGAAGCTCAACGCCAGCTTTTTCCACACATGGAAACACCTGTATTTTTTTTTTTGAAGTGCCCTCCAGCGTTAATCCATGAAAAGAGTCCTGGATTTGAATATGCCAGAACACCTGGCAGAGTTACTTTGAATTTGGTATTTGAATAAAAGTTACTGTGTCATGCGCATGACTCCAGGAAACAAAGCATTCTTTGCCATGTTGTGCTATTTTACAGCTGTTTCTCACTGGTTTACAAAGTGAGGAGCTGCTGTTAAATGACAGTGTTTAGAGTTGGTGTTTACCTCAAATCCTTGATGAGACATAATGGTATGTTGCTTGTTGGGTAGTGCTGACTACCCAACCCTGAGGAATGCACTGTATTACATAAATTTACCAGCCTGCTTGTAAATATCTGTGGCTGGTCACCCTGTTGTCTTCTGCTCCTGTGGCTCAGGGTTCCTACCCTAACCTCAGAGCTCTGAGCCAGATCATGTTACTGGTGAGGGGCATGAAGAGGGGCTCTTGTGCACTGAAAGACTGACATTGAAGGAAGGGCGAAGTAAGAGTGTGTGTTTGCGCACTCCTACCTCTACACTCAGTGTAATCAGTGGCAGTTTGAACAGAGACATGATAGGAAAATGGGATTTCCTCATTGTGTGTATTTTGTCTGCTTTATTCCACTGTTGATCCATGTGTTCTGAAGGAGCAGACCCCAGAGCAAAGGTCACAGGTCATCCTCTCGTGCCTCAGTGGGGAACACCTGACACTCAGAGTCAAGAGTTTAAACAAAGTCTAGTTTGGTTAGCTTGGATTTCTGCTGGCTGCCAACAACGGTCACTCCTGCTAAGTTTGGCACATGGATCTCGTTTGCTCCACCCTGGTGTATTACTTGTATTAAGTGCAATTGTATTAATAATATTAATAAAGCTAATGCCATGGATACTAGAAATAAAAACTGTTTCAAGTCCCTTAACCATGCTGTTTGTTCCAGATGAAGATGTATTATTATGCCTTAATTAATCCAAACATCTATCTCTCTAGCTTTCTCATCAATACTTGATTGTTTTGGAGCTCATACTGATACACAGACTCATAAATACAGTTCAAGTCAGACACCGTTCATTGACAGTATCCCTCCACTACCTATTTCCTGTCATTTCTCCCCCTTCATCTCTACAACCCATCTTTTGTTCCTCATGAGAAAAGGTCGACCTTGAGAACCACGCCAGGCTCTGAGCCCCAGAGGTCTGTGCACTTCTGTACACCGAGTAGCCATCGCTGCGATGTCACAAGCTTCACTTTTACTCGAAGTATGAATTTAGCTATATATTAGAAACGTATTCTTTTCTGCCAAATATAACTCTGGGTTGATTTGGGAGTATGCTATTTTAATGTTAAAAGTAGGTCATGCTAGTGAAGGTTAATTGGAGAAAGGAGAAACTTGGGGCCTTCTTTTGTCAGTTAACTTGATGCCCACTAGCAGACACACGCACACACACACAGAATAAAAAAAAAAGCATGTTTCCAGCTGACCTGCTAATGTCTACAGTCCATCTTCTCTCCCATACACACACTGACATACATGTTAAGTGCCTGGACATTCCTCCTCCTATCCCTCAGATATTTATAGGCATAGTCTTTGCCCGATGCTCTTTCATGAGTAGCAATGTATGCTATCATGTTTAGGGTGTGTTGCTATGTTCAAGTGGTTCTTCTTGTGTTGGGAGGGGAAGTTCATCCTCAGAGTGGGACTGCAATCAGTTATTCAGATAATAACAGTGGAACTGCTTGACTGAGATCAAAGTTGCATCCATATCAAAAGCCAACGAACAATAAATTAGTTGTGCCTGGATAAACTAATTGGTGTTTGTGGCTTTTTTTTAAACCCTCTTTTCCTGTTTGCCACACAAATGCACACTCACATGCACAGCCCTGTTTATCTTACCTCAGTTCTCCCTAGTCACTATTCACTCTGGCCCACTGTGGTCCCCTTCATTCATCGATAGAGAGCAGTCATTACGCAGCCAGAATCCACAAGTCAGTTCCCACGGCGCTCGTTCCAACGCCGGCAGCCTGGCCTGGTTCTAGAGGTCGACCTTCTCCCATGAGGAACAAAAGAGATGGGTCGAAGAAATGAAGGGAAAAAGTGAGAGAAAATGAGTGGGAAGGGGCTGTGGAAGTAGAGGGATATTGCCAGTGAACTGTGTCTGACTTGGACTGTGTGTATGAGATTGTGTGTTTGAATCTACAGGCAGTGCTCTCTCACGGCTCCAATACATCCCTGGATTTAGATACATCCCTGTCCTGGGCACAGAACATGGGTCAGCTTTAGGACCTAAAATTTATATCACAGTATTCATTATAGTTGTATGTTTTATTGGCTCTAATGAATGTGTGAGTTTGCATGAATAGATAGAGCTGCCTTATAGTGTAAAAAGAGCCTTGAGTGCATAGTTAGAGTGGTTCTTCCAGATTCTTCCTTGTGGTTAGTGTGTCCTGTGCATAACCTGTCTGAATAATATAGTAGTTCATTGGGTCACTCTTTAAACGCGCTAAAATCAAAACATCTGTGTATTAAGTGCACTGTAAAATCCATGCTGTGGCACCCTGGCACTGAGGAAGTGTTAAAGATGAAAAAAGAGTTGTTCCTAATTTAAAGTGTTTTCTTAACTGTAGGATTTAAATATGTCTTTACCTGTGTAAACACATGCATTTCCTTCAGTGGGCTGCGTTAGCATAAAATGCTTCTTGATAATCATTTATGATGTCCTGACACCAGATTCGACTCAGTGCTGTCTTGCAGTTTCTTAAAACATAATCTGTCAGAGACAGATTTGTTGTTGATGGTGGGAGACAGTCGAGTTAATAAGGAAACGGCTAAATTTAGATTTGTGTATATGCGAGCGCTGCCCTGACTGTGTTTAACCCCCGATTCGAGCCACAAGATCATTCTTACAGTATACAGTAGTGTATTTTATCACTTATTTTACACCAGTAGAAGATGACAGGCCTAAGCTGGTTTTCGCATTTTGTGGTAATCTGGTTGGTTCATGGCTCCGTTTCCTGGCCGCTTCTCCTCCTCACTTGTGTCACTCAACTGCAGCTGTAATAGATCTTGTTATTTCCTGAGCAAACCACATGTCATGAGAGACCTTACTTATATAAAGTAATAAAAATATCACATCGGTGTTGGAATGGCAGCAGATGAAAGCCCTTATAATCTTGGTTGATTTGTATCTCCACTTGTGAAAGTCCAAAAATATCCTCGAATTGGTGGATATGTTTGCAATTACAGTTTTGCTGATAGCAGATGCTGATTATAGCACTTTTTTTCTTTTTCTTTTTTTTTTTGTTTAAAGGTTTTTTTGTTTCCGTTTCTTAACTAAACAAATTGATAAGCTGGATCCCAAATATTCACTAGATGTACCTTTTCAACTTTTTGTTAACATAAAAAAAGAGAAAATATCCAGTGGGTGTCAATTTTCTGGGTGGTGATGCCTTGTTAATGTCAGGAGAACGTCCAGACTGCTTCAAGCTGATAGGAAGACAACAGTAAGTCAAATAACCACTTGTTGAAGAAGTTATGCAGAAGAGCATCTCTGAACGCACAAAGCAGATGGGCTACAGTAGCAGAAGACCACACTGGGTGCCACTCCAGTGTCAATGCCACATCCTACCTGAGTATTGTTATAATAATAATAATAATAATAATAATAATAATAATAATAATAATAATGGATTGGATTTATATAGCGCTTTTCAAGGCACTCAAAGCGCTTTACAATGCCACTATTCATTCACACACTGGTGGAGGCAAGCTACGGTTGTAGCCACAGCTGCCCTGGGGCAGACTGACAGAAGCGAGGCTGCCATATCGCGCTATCGGCCCCTCAACTGGTCACATCCATCTCTCTATGACACAGTGTGCTGATTGGATAACTTGTAACTTGTTTGGTGAATATGATAATGATGTCACTGTACTCGAATGATCTCCACAGTCACCAGATCTCAGTCCAGTAGAGCAGCGGTCCCCAACCCCCGGGCCACAGACCCTAACTGGTCTGTGAGTCATATGGTACTGGGCCGTGAGAGCTGAGGCTTGGGTGTGAAATTTACGGTTTTCAGGGTTTTTAGCAGGGTTTTTTTTTGTTGTTGTTATTTTTTTAAATCGTTTTTATTGTTAACTCGGTTTCCCTGGGTCTTTTCCCGTGTGTTATGAATAAATCTTTTTTTTTGTACTGGTACTGGTTTTCTTATTTATCCGCGACACCTTAAAGGCTGGTCTGTGAAAATATTGTCGGACATAAACCGGTCTTTGGCGCAAAAAAGGTTGGGGACTTATGCTGACAGCAGTAAACTTAATTAGATAAATCTGTCTCCCTACTGTTGAGATTTCATTGTTGCTGTCGACACACAAACATGCGAACATCTCTGCAATCAGAGAGCACCACATGATGGACTTATAGGTTAGTAAGTCTGCAATTGAGGGTGCTGTGGGGTAATCCAGGGTTTAACCAGCATGCAGGGAGATGAGCAAGATTTAATCCCCACTGTCGTGACCTCTGCCTGACAGGATGCAGTGGGACATCCTCAGGGTTGCGTGTGTTTTTGTGGTATTTTTTTTTTTTCCATATATCTGTTTTGATGTGTGTATTTGTACACTCAAAGGCCTTTACACAGATGCATTACATTTGGACTGCTGCTGGAAAATTCAAGTCAAGGTCACGGTCGGGTTTTTACACAGCTATTGTTTTTAGAGGAAAAGTGTCACAAATAGCCTGATGTTCGTTCCCAAATGTATTTCCTACGGAGAGACAAACAAAAGCTGAACTGTCAGCAGATCTCAAGTGAAATCGTGTGTTTGCCTCTAGACCACAGAAACTAAATATATGCAAATATACCTTTTTTTTTTACATGAAATATTGCAAAACATTTTCACAGCTTCTGTGTGAGTGTAAAATGACATTTCAGCAAATTTTCAGCGGCTCTCCTTTTTGCCTCAGCTTTCCCTTCCTCTGTTTTAAAGTCTCTTCCTCGCTCACTCCCTTGCTCTCGCTCTCTTTTCCTGTTGTTTCATATGGTTTCCAGACCTTTCCTCTCTCATCTCTGTCCATCCTCTACACTTTGATGTCAACCCTTATACTGCCATGCTGACCACAACAAAGACAAGGACCACGCTCACACTCTCGACTTTCTCTTTTTATAATCAGTTTTTGTCACGCTCTTTTCTCTCTTCTTATCTTTTGTTTTACCTCCAGCTATCCTTTTTCCCCTTTAAAGCATGTGTTCCTTTTTAAATGTGTTTGATGCTCATTCTTGCCTTTATTTTAAATTTATTGTTGTAATTTTATATTATATAGCAGTTAAACAGCTGTTATTACATGCCTCATGACTGACTAGCTTACTTACTGACTTACTGATCTTCAGATAATCTGCTATCAGTGTTTACAGTAGCTTGAGTTTACAAGATTTATGAATACCCGGAAGAATGTGTGTATATGCTGTGACCATATATATCAGGTTAGAGCCTTCACAGTGAGTAAAATAAACTCCAATAATGTTGTCCTACATGTTTTTGTCTGGCGTCCAGGGAAGCCTTTTGTAGATATAGCAGAACAGTGAGAGTAAGAGAGAAGCAATATAGTTTATTGCTGTGCATGAGTGAGATTAGTTATTCTTAATTCAGAAAAACCTACAAGATATCCAAAGATGAAGGCGTGAATTTCCTACTAAAAGCTGCATCTTTAGATTTCATCTTTTTTTTAAATCTTTTATCTTGACTCGTACATTTATGTAATACCGTGCACTGCTATCTACTGTATCCTGCATGTGTTATTACACATTATATACTGTAAAGCAACCTGTAGAGAAAAACATGTTTGCAGTTGATATAAAGTGATCCACAACAGGGCATATTATGAGGGTATCAACCTTGCTTTGACTTTTTTTCTTTTTTTTGCAAAAGGGACAACAGCTGCACAGTGGTGGCAAACCTGCTGCAGCATTTCATGTTTATTTTATGACAAAAAAAGTTTAAAAAAAGTGTCACGTAAAGCTACACAAACATCTGTTGGGAGCAAAATAAAGGATGGATTTTATCAAGTATTAGATTGTGGTTTATCAGTGATGTGTACAAGAGGCAGACGGAAGGAAGAAGATGGGCCGACAGGGAGGCACATCCATTCCATCCAGTACATAATGACATACTGCAGCAGGTGGGAGCAGGAATATAAAGGCTATTGTTATCCTGGATCTGCACTAAAACTGCACTCAAGGCCTGGAAACGCACCATACACACATGCACGCTCTGACTGAATGGCTGCCTGAGGAAAAATAAACAAGGATTTTCTGCCACATCTGTCACTTGTGCCACTTAACCAAAGCTCACACAGGAACACACAGGCAGAAGCACGCAGGTCGTGCACTCAAACTCTCTTAGTGGTATGTAGTGTCTATCATTAAAAGGAATGAAATGTAATGCGCCACTTGGCAGCAAATAACACTGTCTGCAGAATGTAGATCACATGAAGCCAAGGCTTCAGATTAGATGCAACAGATGACTTTGGGGTAAATTGAAATATTTGCATTTTAAACCTTGCAACGGCAGAGGCTGGTGTGAACCTCCTGCTATATTTGGACTGAATGATAAGTCTTCAGAAACAGCTGTCGGCTGGCTTTTTTCAGGCACATTTTTAGTCCCGTAAACACTGGCGACATTAGCCAACTTGAATATCCTCAGCTGAATAAACAAGTTGCGGGACAAGAGGGTCATCAAGGGTTTTTTTGTAGACTAGCTGATGTAATGTTTAATACTTGATGAACATCTCAGGATTTGTTTATTCAGACATGTGCATTGTGCAACTGACACTTCTGGTTGAACCCGTTGCTTGTAATTCATAGACCGGCAATAGCAAAATCAGTTGACAGTCTTAAAAGTATGTGAAAAAACAATATAAGGCTAGGTTTCACCAGCTGTGTGATGGAAAAGTTCCAGATGTGCATCAAGTGTCAGCTATGTTGGTTTGAGGTGATGACGGTCTGAGGGAAGTTGTTGGGTAAGCTTTGCAGTTTCACCCTCAGTTTTATTTGTCATATGCAAGCTAGGACAGGGTCCTTGTGTTTACTGATGCTGCTGGGAAGATTGTTAGAATGGTAAAATCACTATGTATCCTGAAGGAGCCATAGAGTTTTTAAAAAACTGGATCAGGTAACCCTGAACTCTCTCTTAGTTGTGCTGAAATAGGCCTAGGCTACTGGGGGTTTCCCATGATGCACTGAGTGTTTCATCTTCATGCACCTCTTTTCACTCACTATGTCAGCAGTTCCCAACCTTTTTTGCGCCACAGACCAGTTTAATGTCAGACAATATTTTCACGGACCAGCCTTTAAGGTGTCACGGATAAATATAACAAAATAAAATGATACGACCAAGACAAAAACTGTGGTATTTTGTAAATATAATAATAAACGCAAATTCACTGTGTAATTGTGTAACTTTATTAGCAGCGTCCTCCTGAAATGCGCCAACAACACTGAGAGTAACATCCTCCTCTCTGCCCCTTAACGCTCTCTGGTTGCTATGGTAACACTTAAATATTTCTTTCGAAATAAGACACAACTATAACACAGGAAAAGACACAGGGGAACCGAGTTAATGATAAAAACCCCGAAAACCATAAATTTCACCCGAGCCTCAACTCTTGCGGCCCGGAACCAAACAGCTCACGAACCAGTACCGGTCCATGGCCCGGAGGTTGTGTTTAGGCACCACTTTGCATTTAATCATTAGTTATTATTAATCTCGGTCTCTTCCACGGTGTCTATCCTCCCTTGACCCTCACCCCTAACCTGTCACGGCAGATGGCTTGCCCTCTCTGAGTTGGAGGTTACTTGATGCTTGCTCACAGGAGGTTGTGTGATTGTTGGGGTTTTCTCTGTATTGTTGCACAATCTTTACCTTACAAAATAAAGTGCCTTGAAGCAGCTGTTGTGATTTGGCGCTACATAAGTACATTCAATTATACATTACATTAGTCTGCCTTGGGGAATCATTCCATATAATGGCCTTCAGTTTTATTATGCCTGCGATCTCTAATTATTTGTATAAAAAAGTCTTAATTATGTATTTCATCAGGAACTTTTCTCTTGAATTTTTTTTTTAATGTTTATTTTTCTTTTCTTTTTGTCAGAGCTGTAAGATAATCTGCCACCTTCCTGGCAGTGGTCAGGAGGTTCATTGTCATCCTCTTGACCTAGGTTATTTAATACAATATACATACCCCACTCCCTACTTTATGGCTCCCTTTAGTGATTACATTATGCAGCTTTGGTTATTGCATGTTTGTCTGGTGATTGTATGGTAAACAATGGTCTGTGCCACCCTACTCGTCACTGTTTCCATTAGACCTATATTAACAACAGAGCACAATAAAGTGAAGAGGCTTGCTGAACTGCAGAGTTTAGTAGAATCTGCTGATCACTTTGACTTATTATTTTTTTTCCTTGTTTTTTGGCTTTAAACTCTTTAACGCTTGACTTTCCTGATGCCTTTGCCGTCACCTTAAAGAGAAGTTGAAGTAAACAAAATTCAAGACGTAATGTGCAGCCATTACCTGGTGGATACCAGCATACTTTAGGTTTACCCATATTCCTTTGAGTAAACCTAAAGTATGTCAGCTTAATGTTGGTAAAGATTATAAAAAATCTTCACCTTGCCCTGTTAGACTGAACAGTTACAACTGTCTTGACTCATCACCATAAATATCTAAGCTCACCCTGACCAATTTTACTAGCTCATTTTCAACAACCCACAAAATCGCCAGAATTGTTTATCTTTCTGTCTGATTAGTCACTGAGATGTATGTGACTTAACATGAGACTGTTCTCTCTCTCTGTCTGGTGTTTTTTTGTTTTTTCACCTTGTGTGTGTCATCGTAGTAAAAGTTTTCCCATGGATGCCTACTGTAGTGGAAATTGCCACAAATGTAGGACTGAGAACTTTGACAGGTGTTTACACTGGAAGTCTGGACTGATTTTGTCGATATGATAACATCACAACTTTGGCAGATGCAGGACTACTGAATTTTTTTCAGTGAAGTTTCCTATTCCCTCTCAGATAATTAAGTATTTAGTTTGGAAGTTCTCTCAGACTGCAAGCTCAAACTCTCAAACAGTTAGAAGACAAATTCCTGCGAGTGCAACAGACGTAAAGATGCATAGTGAGAGTTTTGAGTTGTTTTGTTTACTTCTGTAATTTCTTTTCAATTAATTACTCAAATGGGCATCGGTATGAAGCCTTTGTTTTTCCTTCTTTTGCCTGAAGCACTTTCTCGGCTCATCATTAATCACTGTCTCGCTGCAGAAGGCTCCATGGTGTTTGCATGTGTGTCTGAGAAAGTGTGTGTCACTGTGAAATATGACATACTCCATAAAGGAATCCCCATTGACTACTGAATCTTCCTCTGTAGCAGCTTTAGCTGTCTGCCTCATCCACAGAGACCTCATTGTGCATATATGTGTGTGTGCCTTCACTTAAACTTATTTGTGCTCTTCCAGTCTTCCATTCATCAGTATTAGGGCAGCCTGGTGATGGAGTGGTTAACACTGTCACTTCACAACAAGAAAGTTACTGGTTCGAAGGCTGGCTGGGGGCTTTCTGCTTTGAGTACATCCTCTGGGTACTTTTTCCCAGAGCTCTTTCCATGCATTTTAGGCTAATATTGTTCTAAACTGGCTATGGATGTGCAGTAGGTACACGTTTGAACAGAACAAAATAAAGTGTTGTATGAATGTATGGATAAAGTGTGACTTTTACTGTGTCAGTAAAAATAGAGAAGCACTATATAAATTTGAGTACATTTACACTAAGTTCTCTGTTTTACCAAGGCTACTACAAGCACTCCATTGTTTTTCTTGTGACATTACCAATAAGTTTGATGTGTCACATGGCCCTCTTCCTATTGAAAAAACAAAAGTTGTATCCAAGATGGCTGACTTCTAAATGGCCACCATGGTCACCATCCATCTTGAGGAGTTTGCCCCCTCACATATACTAATGTGCCACAAACAGGACTTTAATATCACCAACCATTCCCATGTTATTACGGTGTATCCATATAAATGGCCCACCCTGTACCATGGATGTTTTCTTTTTAGCACTGTGTACCTCCTTGCAACCAGTTTCCTTACAACTTGTGGTTGTCAAGCAGTCTGTGACGAATCTCTAAGCCTCGTCTTTGACAAACAACTTCATAATGACTGCTAACAACCTCCACCAACCACTTGCCAACCTGTCAGGCTTTTTTTCTTCTTCTTGCAGCTGATGGTTTGCAGGGGTCGCCGATCAGTGTCTCGGGCTGAATAACTGTGGCCCAACAAACAGCAACAGAAATTTCTTTATTGTTGTGATTTTGTCTGTTAAACATGAAACTTGCCTAAGGGGGGAAAATGAGGTTCAGGGACTGGTTGCAACATGTGCTGACGTCTATCAACACTCAGAAAAGAATAATAACTTGGATAAACACATGTAAACAATAAGTCACTGGCCTTGAAGTGGTAATGTGGGCTCTCAATTGTGCTTTTCAGTGCATGGTTTGTGGATCATACCTCACACAAAGAGGAAATAAAACTAGTGCTAGACATGCACAGTGATCGTCCTTGGGCATAGGGATTCACTGTTCCTCAGTAAACCTCAGCATGTCAGAACACTCAGCTTTATTAATGTTAATACTTGATGATTATGAGATGGTGTATTTATTCTGGTTTTTGTTGATACTGTTGTGTTTGACTCGATCACACCTTCACGAGTTTGTTGATAAGTTGCTTGGAGACAAAACAAGGCTCTAATTGTGATTAACCAGTGCACAGATTTGGTCTTAGCGTGGTTGGCCACACACAGAACGTCCTCGAGTCAGAACATCTGTTAAGTGAAAGTGGATGGAGTAAAGGACACGGCTTGCTTCCACGGTCCGATTAAATGTTTCAGGATTGTTGCATTATTGACAGAGAGAGACGCTGAGACAGCAAGGGACCGAATTTATTGATTTACTTTACAAAAAAACTGTTGAACAGTGTACATATTCACATTCAAACACACACAACAATAGTTTTGTCCAGGTGTGTGTGTGTTTGTGTGTGTGTGTGTTCAAAAGAACAAGAGAGGACATTAATCGAGGCCCTCCCTTGCCACACAGTGAGAAGGGATTTTTTTTGGAGTCGGTGACGGGGATTATGGGGAATATTATTTCATATGGCTACAGAATGGTTAATCTCCTTAAGCTCTGCTGGAGTCTGCACACCCATTTCTGTTACTGCCCATTAATGGAGGCTCCATGTGAAGCTGAAAAGACCAGGAAACAAGGGTGTGTGTGTGTCCATACAATACCTGTTGGTTTATAAATGTTGAAAGATGGTTAGAAACATGAAATTATGGATAACATTAATTAAAGGATCCTTTTAATTATGTTGATATTTGAGCTTGTTTTTAATACAATAGTAGTTATGTTAAAGTTCTTGTGAGGTCATGTGAATGGCTTTGTCTCATGTATTTCAACCACATTGTCATTCAGGTGCTGTTGCTGTTGGCTCAAGCTTTTCTCTGTCCCACACTCTGAGGTTTACGCTGGCTTCAGAAGGGGGCAGATTATAAATACAAACCTGCTTTTTTTTTTGTTTTCTAATGAGATTCTTAGACTCAAATTTGCCTCCTAATCCAAAAGCGCCCTGCTCAAACAGCCTTTGCAATGAAGTGAAAGCCTCTTGGACTTGAATGGTCAAACCTTTTAGGCACTGATATGTGTTTTGGAGGCTGCTGCCAGCTAATGTCCTGGTATATTGACTCAGCTGTGTTTTTGACCTTCTGTCTGTGTGTGTGTGAAAGGAGTGTGTGTGTTTGTGCGTGTGCTTCAGTGAGACAGGCTGTCACCGTCATAGCTGTTTGATTTGGTGTGTTCCCTAGTGTCAGGTGTTTTCTTTTTTCTTTTTTCTTTTCTTTTCTTTTTTGGAGTTATTATTATACACAGGTTGCCAAATAGCTACTGATGTAGCTTCCAGAGAGTGGACACCACTCACACACTTCACTTTAGTTAATTCAGCTGTATCCCTGATCTGCCTGCAGGAGAAGTGTCTGTGGAAAACGACTGTAAACATGTCAACTGTTATAATAGCAAATAGAAAGTTAATTATGGTTAAAAACATAGACGGTATAAAATATGCCAATTAACAGACTAATAAAACACTAGAATTTCACCATCAAAAGTGAAAAACTAATCTTTTGTTCTATACTTAATGTGACCAGATGTCCCTCTTTATGTGGGAGTGAACTGGATTTTATTCCTTTCCCTCCTGTCCTACATCTTGAGATAATGTCCCACATTTTCAATTCAATTCAATTCAATTCATTAAAACTTTATTGATCCTGAAGGTTGACCCCAAAGGAAATTGGGTAATTGACTGGTTCTCCACTTTTCTTTTCGATATATATGAAGGGAAGTCTTTTAATTACAGTCAGAAGATCATGTACTCATCAGGGAAAGTTACAATTAAAAAAAAAAGTCCCAAATTTGCAGATGTTGGTGAATATGATGAAAACTAGCACAAAGCAAATTATATAATCAATATAATCTGAGAAATCTGAGTTCTTTGTCTTTTTCTGTTCCTGAAGACAGGAAGTATGTAATTGGTTCTTTTAATTGCCATAAATTTATTTTAAATTAGTTTATGTTCAAAACATGTCAGCCAGTAATGGAAAATGCTTGGTGCAATTTTAAAATTCCTACAAAAAGTAATACCAATAAAATGAAAGTTGGTGGTGCTGTATCCCGTTTCTTTACAACAGAGATCTGATAAGTTGCCTGTCAGGCGTGTTTTCGTACAGAATCCTGCAGAGTAACAAATGTTTTCATACTGAAAGAGTCTGGAGGCACCGTGGTCCCAGCTGTAGGTTATGAAGCAGACTTGTGGTACCGGTGTATCAGGTAACTGTTATTGTGCGCCTGTCAGTGGTATCATAAGGGCTGAAGTCACCGTAGCCCAGTGTTGAGTTCATTGGTGATCGAGAGGGATCTGGTTCCTACCTCAGAGCGCTTTTGTTTGTTCAGTGTGTGCATGTTTCAGGTTGTGCTGTAAGTGTACACAGACGCGGTGTTTTTGTGTCATTTTAATCCCCTCCTCTTGTTTTCTTTAACTTGATCACATATGGTTCCAGTGCAGGTTGTATTGTGTTTTTGATAGCTAAAACAGTTAACTTTTTGACTGCCTGTGAGAAAATGCATCAGCATATAACAAGACCGAGAAGAGAGAGAGGATGTTTCACCTTTTTAATTACTTTCTGTGCTTATTTGTGCGCAAATGTCTTAATTTCTTTTTCCTCACTTGCATCTCTTTCTCGGTTCTTAGTGAGAATGTGAGGGGTTGGGCAAATGAGTACTCCTTAAGTTTTAAGCAGCATCACTTGCTTGTAACACAGAAGTAGTTTCCATGTGATGCATTTATGGAACTGGAAAATCCTAAATGATGGCAGAGTGGGAAAGATTTCCGGGTCACAGGTGGAGAGAGGACTCAAAGAAGAATAAGTTTGCATAATGAAAAGCACCCACAGTCTGCCCGTTTGCCTCCTGTGATCCTTAGATCTCTCCATCTATTGCACTCTAACACTCGCACACACAAACCCACACATTCCTTCTTCGTTTGATCCGTTAGCCTCGGTGGGGCCCACAGTAGCTAAAAGGGTGGCACCACATAAAAGAAAACCCCCTCCTCTCTTCAGTTAAGTACCCTCAACCCCAACAGTGTGCTTCTACTCTCTGCTGGGATTGAGATGATTTCACCCAATCGGCTGCCTCTCCTACTGTCAGGGCCTCTTCTCCACCCCACCCCCAACCTCTTGGAAAAACTTGGGTCTAGAGACCCAAAGGTCCTGAATGAAGCTGGAGCGGCGAGGCAGGTTAATGGGGCCGGTAAGGACGGTTGCCCTTGAGGGACCAGACCCTGAGTCCCTGAGCCCCCTGGATGTTTGGAGATGAGAGATGAGGATCTTTGTTGTGGGAAGACTGAGGCAGTGATGAGTGGTCTCGATGGAAATTGCAGATCCCCTAGGGCTGGAAGAAAAAAAACAGGGAAATCCCTCAATCTTTCTCTCTCTTTTTTCTTTTTAAATCATTCATGAAGAAGTCTGGTCTTTGTTCGGCATTCTATCACCCTGTTTGCTGCCTTGTCTTTCGCTTTAATATCTGCTCCTGTCAGTGTTTCTGTCTTCATTTCTCGCTTTGTCGATCAGGTTGGAGAAACATTTATTCCTGATCGCTCTCCTGGACAAAACCTGAGCGCAGATGCAAACAAGCTTGTACTCATACTGTAATCGTGGGGTGTGTGCAGGCGCTCAGTGTGTACTGTATTGCATTGTAATATCACTGTTATGTCCTCTTCTTTGTCCACTGTTCACTCCCTTTGACTGAACTTTCCAAACCAGTCAGTCAGGCTCACGGTATTTAGCACATCTCCTCCTCCTTCTCCTCTCATCATCCTCCCTCTTCCTCTTCCCTCTTCTCTTGTTTTGTGCATCTTTTCTTAAAGTGTTTTTTTCTGGATTGATCTCCGTGCCGTTGAGGCTGACAAGTCAGACAGGGCTATACACAACAGCAGGGCGAAAGAAAAAGAGGCTAATTCCCCCTGGCAAGACCAGTGAAGTTGCACACAAACACAGGCATTCTTGGCCAGTCTCGATCTCTCCCAGCATGCTGACCATTCGACAACAGTTCCAACTCAGTGGCTCCATAGACGGAGGGGCAGCTGTGACAGGGAGCGAGCGGAAACGAGAGGGTAAAAGAGAGGAGTTGAAAAGGCGAGAGGATGGTGAAATGCAAGAGGATTAAAAAAAAAAAAGAAGAAATGAGCAAAAATGGGGGAATTGGAGGCTTTTAACACACACATGACATCACAGACACACAAAAAGGAACTAGTGAAGGCATTTTATTTTACTTTTTTGGACACATTTGGAAACTTGGAAAACATTTGCACGCTATTTATAAAACTGCTATCGTTGCAGCCATGCTACACTTCATAACTATACACCGCAGCTATGAGCCCCTTGTTTTTTGGATTTATGAGCACAATTTTAGCTGCCTTGTTTCTTTTTTCACATTGTTTTACTTGTGGGATTAAACTATGTAGGAATTTAGGATTTTAAACAATTTTTGTTGATGGAAGCAAGAAGGAGAGGGGGGAAAGTGGGAAGGGTGAAAGGGAGGGACTAGCAGGGAGTTTATGGTAAACAGGCCTAATAGCATAACTGGGTGTCCTAATTGGTCAGGGATGAGTGTGCATTGTTCATGTATGTGTGTGTTGGGGAGAGAGAGTGAGGCTCTTCAGGAAAACAGCTGTCTGAGTGGCTTCTTAAGGCTGGGGGTATTAGGTCGGACGGAGCCCCCTTAACTGGCTAAACCGTCTAAACACACACACCCCTGTCTCTTCACCAGATGGGAACCCAGCCCAGTAGGCTTTTCATGTGGTTGCGGGCTCAGGGAGTGGATGGGAAGGGAAGCGGTTTCAGGAGCAGGGAGGTGACACACGAGGTCTGAGCAGTTCTCCTCCTCTCCTCTCCTCCTTGTTTCATCTCTTTGTTTCAACCAAACACTTTGAGAAGTCGGGGTTCATATTTTTCAGGGGCTTGCAGTGACACAGCGGTTCGCGGTTTGGACTCGACCCCAACAGTTTTCCTGTTGCTGCCAGAGTTTGGGCGGAGTGTTTTGGGTGTAGTTGACTAAGTTTTGCCACATGTGAGGTTAGGCAATTAAAGGTTGCACCCCAATACTCTGAGAAAGTCTTTCTTTTTTTTTCTTGCACACTTTGTCTAAACACTGATGTGATGCATGCGCGTAGAGATTGAGTAATGCTGGAATTAATCATCTGACTTATAAATATCCCATAACTACATCTACAGCATGACAAATATACCCTTAAAAAAGCTGTTTTTGCAAAGAATAATCCTTCTGCACTGACAGATTAACCCACTGAATTTTGAATTGTGTGGAGCTACTAAAGTCTGCCAAGCTCAGCCTCTCTCACATATTACTTAATCTCTTCCCCCATCACCCAATCCCACAAAGAAGCCCATTGTATGAGCTCACATCTACTACCGACCAGCGTAGACAGCTTGAAATGTAGTAACACCATAAGTCACATGGACACATGCATGCACCCACACACACTAATGCACTACTTTTCTCTGGCTGGCTTTTTTTGTGGGTCATTGGGACACTGTACATGGAAAGTGGTGACATTTGTATGTGTGGACTTGTGCTGTAACAGTTTTAGATTTCCAAACTGGAAACACCTTGATGGGAATTTCATAACTAGTCTCTGGGCAACACAGAGACAGACCAGTGGAGTCTTTTGCACTCCATATCTCTTGCAGCACAACTGGAATTAATTTGTTCTTCCTGTCTCTTTATTAATTTAGTTTCTTATCAATATGACTGATAATGATAGCAAACATTTGTAAATGTATGGTCTGCATTATTAAAACACAGTTATTAGTATCATAGTCACACCCAATCCGTTGCTTTCGCACTGTCTGCAGTTTGCGTCAGCGTTGTGAAGACACTGTATTGAGCTGACTCGTAATCACTGAGCCGTAATGGTGATGTTTTTCATTAGTTAGGCTAATGGCTATGATCTCATCGGTGGAAATGATTGCTTTGTGATGGCATCCAACACAGAGATTGCTGTTTACCTCCAGCACAGCTTAGTTTAGGCTGACAATGTAATTTTTCCAGGTATTTTATTATATTTTTAAAGAAAAGGAAAGAGGGAAAAACAAATCCATCGGAAACTAATCGGGCGATGTGGAGGTGTCTTTCTCTTTATAAATGTCTGTGATCAGCTTAAAATAAACTTTTATTTACAGGAAATCCTGCTATTGCAATTAAGTTGCCAATGATACATTGATGTTTAAACCCCGGTCTTAATCTTATAATAGGAGACAATTTGAGGTAGAAAATCACCGGTGTTACTGGTAACTCTAAAGATGGCTTTGTTCTATTCAGTAACCAACGACAGTTCGACAACACTCTGCACCACCCACCCTGCGGTTCAAATGCTCCCTGTCCTCTGCCTGTTGATACATTTCTAGCTAAGGTTCAGCCTAAATATGGAGATTTTTCGAAACATGGACTCTTGCAAACATGATCTTTTGGGTCAGGCTGTGTGTGGCTTGTGTGTGGCTTTACAAGCCACACACAGCCTAAACTTTGGTTTTCATAAACAGTTTTAAAAGCTGGTTTCTCTGTCCAACTAAACATAAACACAGAAATTAGTCCCCTGGGCTCTAATTATAGGACTCCTCAGTGGCTGTAGTGTTTTAGTGGGGCACTTAGGAGACTGCTCATTTTCCAGAAATCAGCTTTCCCAGATCTCTATGATGTTTGTACTGAGTACATAATTAGCCTGGCCTAATTTGGGTATCTGTGAGAATAAGACCCAAGGTGAAAAGTCCAGTTTGTGTCCTTACAGGATGCATTGATGATTTTAGGGGATAATGTTTACTTCATTCATGGACACAGTCTCACATGCACTCACTGCTACTGGTTATTGTGTTTCCAAGCATGTAGCTCTGAACTGCGGTCGGTGTGCCCCGCTACTGTGTGGTGGTGACATGTAGTGATAGGCCTTCTGTTGCTGTCTTTCCTCTGCTGCAGCCCTCCACTGATGCTGTCCAGACACACACACTCTCAGGCACACGCATTGCTGCCTCATGATAGCTCAGCTGTCTCAAAGCTAGTGCCCAGTATTAAAGAAGTCTGTACTTCCTTTAACATCTTCATATTTTTTCCTTCTGTCTGCTTATTCCTTCACCTGTCTCTTTATTTCGCTAAGCTGTAGCAGTGATGGGATACAGCATGACCAAATGTTTTTAAGCTCAATCAGTGGAAAGACAGCGCAGCTTGATTTATGGTAAATACACGTGTGTGTCTGTTTGATTGTGGTTGTGTCCATAATTGAAACCCTTGTCAATTTGTTCCCATGCCGATAATAAGTGTGAATTAAGCATCAAATGCTGACGAGTGTGAGAAAAAGTCTGGTCTCACGGACACTTGCGACACACACACACACTCTGCTCATGTGGCAGTGTTTTCAGTCCTGCGTGTCGGCTCAGACCAAAGCCGCTGAAGCACAATATGAATCTGCACGTTTGTACGTGTGTGCTCTTTTATATTTAAAACACATCCCTAACATCAGTGGGTCTGTTCAGAATTTCTGAAGGTACTGAGGTGTTTGTGTTGTTACTGTTTCACACACTGAATTTATTGCCTTTGTGTCTTTTCTTTCTCAGTATTTGTTGTCATATTTGTCTTCTGCCACTTTTCCAAATTCTGGATGTTTTAGAGACAGGAAGAAGAAGAAGAGGAGGAAGAGGAAATGCAGGGCGCTTGGAAATAGAAATCCTTGCTTTATGGAAACGTGCATGTTTACATGCTTTTGTGTTTCTCCGAATGCTCAGTTGTTCGCAGTTGTGGCAACAGCTCTCCGGCTTTTTGCACGTACCAGATTGTTGATACGTACACTCTGCCAGGCAGAAGAAGTTAGAGTGATGTGTGGGAGGAAGAAGAATGATAAATTCAGCGATGAACAGAGATAGAAAAAGTGTGGAGTAAAGGGAGTCAGACAGCGGATGCTGTGAATATGCAGATAGTCTGCACGTGACTCCGTTGCTCAGATTTATTCAACTCTCCCTGCTACCTTGCTTTGGCATTCAGGTTAACCACCTCCTCCCTGATCACATTTCAGACCGTGAACCATGAGCTAACCCTGTGATAGCTATACATTTCTCAGCATCCTGTGGGAGATGCCACTGTCAACTACATCCTGTTCCATTTCCTGACCCCGTCACCATTCTCCCTACACCCCAGACCCTCGACAGCACACTCAGAACGCAGAGGAAAAATGCTCTTATTAGGACAACCGTCTCATCCAGTCGCCTCCCTTAGCTTGTTCTTTGCGATTGTTTCCCAGTCCAGCCACAGGATGTGACACGTCTCTCGCCGTTGTTTCCTGCTGCATTGGAAAAGTAGAGCAGCAGTGATGAATTTGTCTGCGGAAAGGGTTAGCCAAAAAGGTTTCCGCATGCTCTGCAGGTTATGATTAAAGCAAACAATGTAAGCACCGGTCCGGAAAGTGTTTCACACACATAATTACCTTTTTTTTTTTTTTGAGTTTATTTTATATGGAGACCAACCTAAAATTTTGTGCATAGAACAGACAACAGAAAAACATAATAGGTGCAAAAAGTAACCACATTTAAGTCTGTCTCAATAATCAAAATTGGTTTGGTAGAGTCCCGGCCTTTTCTCTTCTTAATTGTAAGTGGTGTCTGTAATTGCATCAGGTTTAGAGGACCTCTTTGTGTACCAGTGGAGGGGATGAGGAAACGGGCCAGGAGGCAGAGAAGGAAAATGGTGACAGGATGATGGGACACTTGGGAGCAGAGGGTAAAAGTCAAGATGCTGCTGAAGAGGTGAAGAAGGTTGTTTTAGAAGTGTAGAGGTGGGGAGACCTGAACCGAGCATTGAGGATGGGGGATGTAAGAGTTATTTTACATTGTGGCTGGACCAATGAAACAACATGATAAATGTGTAAAATTACAGAAAAGTTTCTGCCACGTAATTAAACAGACTGTCCTGTAATTATAAAATATAAAGTTTTTAATGCACCCCTTCACATTTTCTAAAGCACATTTTCAATTCTTTGCTGGGCTGATTTTGGACCCCGGGCCTTATGTTTGACACCCCTCCTTTAAGACATAAAAGTTCGGAAGGCGAGACAGGTAGTTGGGAACTTGGAGTCCCGTACAAGCTCGCTTTCTCATTGGTGGCTCAGATCAAATGAAACCTGCCCATTCTTCAAGCTTGATTGCTCAGCAGCTTAAACGCACAAAGAACCTATTTCACAAGTGTGTGTTCTTCACGGCGTATGTACCACTGACCCCCAACTTGATACTCAAAGGGGCCCGAGGACCCGCTAGAAGAGAGTGTGGACCATGCCTCATTGCCCTGGTAACAGCAGCCTCTGGCAGATAACAACTGCATCACCGTAGCAACCTTGGGGTTCAGGGGGGGTCACCACTTAGGAGCTCCTTTGAATACATCACTCCCCTCACACACCCCTTTTTCTTCATGACAGGTTTTTGATTGGCCATCGCGTGTGTGTGCTCTCCACGCGTGCAGCGAGGCGGTACAGACACCGGAGTATGTGATTTGAGCATGTGAGTGTATACAAGTCTTTGAATTGACGTTAGAAGTGAAATTGGACTTTTTGATGCTTTTTGATGTAGCATATTAGCTGTGTAGTTATTAGATAGCATCATGCCTGTTAAAGGGATTAGGATTTGGGCCCGGAAGCAAAGGAGGAACCCCTATGCAGGTTTGTGTGTTTGATAGTTTTGGAGTGTATGTGTAGAGACAAATTGTTTGTACACACATAGGAACAAATTCAAGAACCGCGGTTGTGTTTAAAAACTCAGCAGACTTTTAATGGAATTGTCTTCAAAAATTTGCAAGAAGATGGTGTGAAGTCAGAGGCAGAATTAAAGGAGTCGAGCGAGAGACTGGGAGCTAAAATAGGAAAATAAAGGTGTGAAGAGTGTGAATTGGAAAAGAAAGGTGGGGGAGAGATACAAAACTGGTGGTAATCAGCAAACAGTGCAGTGTAGGCTGAGAGCTTCCTTTGTTCAGACTGTTGGTTTTCTGGGATGGGTAAAGAGAAGCTGGATTCTGAGACTAAGTTGAATAGTGGACAGAAGAGTGAATGGAAAAAGACGGAGATACAGATGCACTTGTCATTGCAGGTGAATTTGATCTATTTTCTTTCTATTTACACAGTATTTAGGTTATGTTATCGGTCACTACTGCTGTGAACTTGAATGATTAGTTAAACTGGGGATGATCGTAAGAGATTATTGAGCGAGACAGCTAAGCAGGTTGCTTCTTTTTAGAGGTCAGAGGTTGCAGCCTTTGATGCAGCTTTAACAATAGCGGCGTTACTCGGTAATAGTGTTGCATATAATTTGATTTTTTTTTTTAAATTTACCCTTTTTTTTACTGTATTATTAATCAGGACTTTCATCAGCATATGACACCTTTGAGCACTGATGATGAAACACTTGCTCTTTGTGGCTAAAAATTCACAAAATTGTCATGATTTAGATACTGCGGCAATAAACTGAGTCCTGTTAAAGCCTATGTTAACACTGTCTGTATCTGTTCAATTTGATATCAAACACCTTTTAATATAATTCTATAAAAGTTGATTTTTATTAAATTTACTCAGATTGTGTACCTAATGATGTGGGAACTCTGGAAGTTTTAATTAAATTTCTCCATTGTACTGTGTACAATAGAAAAACTAGACCCTGTACATTGTATACATATCCTTTGACATGCAAAAATCTTGAGTCACGCTTCATTTCTTTATGTTTTGCTTGGAAAAAAAGAAATAGGTGCAGTGATTTATTGAAGGGTGTGCACACATGAATGGAAATTCAACGCTCTTCTTTGGATGTTTCTGCCTTTTTGTGTTTTTTCTCTGCTTTAGTAATGTTGAGGTCCGGGTCTGAGGAAGCCAGTCTATAACTTATTGTTACTTTTCTATGTTCATAATTGCATCGATTTTGGTAAGATCTCCAACACCACTGGCTGAAATTCAGCCCCAAACTACAACAGAGCCTCCACAGTGTTTTAAAGATGGCTGTAAACACTTATTGCTGTACCTCTCTTCTGACCTCCTCTGTAAATATTGATGACAGTTAAGCCAAAAATGTTAAATTAGGTTCAGTTTGTTCCTTTTTCTTAAGTATATGACATTCAGATAATATGAAATGATAGTTTTTAGGCCTGTAACTTAATCCTTTTGTGCCCCACTTGTCCAGTTTCTTCAATTTTAAGGACACACTGCACACCATGTAGGTATGGTAAGTTTTTTTTGACTAATAGCTCTTTGGGAATCACCTTAAAGGTGCAAAAAATGCTCCTTTTATACCAACACAAATATTGAGCCGCTCACCGAACCATGCCGGTTTCTCAGCGATAGCGTTAGCCAATGCATAACTAATATGACATGACAGATAAATGTTAGCCACTGATAGGCTGATGACAATCAAGAAGATTTTTATTGGCCGATATTAATGTTTGGCAGTGTTGTGCTTAGTTGCCAGCTAGTTAGGTACAACAGGCCAGCACTAATGCAGTCTAAGCAGTCCTGCAATAGGTCCAGCATTAAGGTAAGTAATAACAAATATTTATTAATTAGAGTTCAGTTCAACAGCATTTCAGATTAATCTCCAAAATGACCAGTTCTTCTTTAGTATATAGCATATAAAATGTTTTCAGAAATAATAATTTGTATTTAATTAAATGTGAAAAAATAAAGTAATTTGCAGAGACAGCTTGACTGAGCGATAGTGACTGTTTGGTCATTTTTTGCGTAGCAGCAGGAGAGATTTTATTGATCTGTATCACACAGCAGGACAGTTTCTTGCTCCTTCTGCCAGCCTCCCACCACACATGTATACGTACACCCTTACCATGCAACACTACTTTCAACCCCTCCAGTAATCACTGATCCAAGGTGTGACATTGCTCATTAGCTGAATGAAACCGTCTTGTATTTGCTTTTTCTGACACAGAACTGGAATCATAGGAGTGGCTCAAGAAGAAAAATCTGAAGTCATGTCCTCCTTTTGAATCTCTATCTTTGTTATGTTATAGCTTCAGCTCCCGCACCTCCCACCCTCATGCCCCTTCATGCTGTCCCTCCTCCTCTGTCTCTTCCACCTCCTCACATCAGCCTTAGTGGCCTTGATGAGCGCTGAGTCATATAGAGCTATTGTGAACATAAGGTTCCTTCTAAGACACGCACAGAGTTGAGTACACCGTGTGTTTCTTGTTCACTTTTCAAACCTTTAAATATTTTTCTGTGTTGCTTCTGGAAAAGCATCTGAAATGAATGCAGGTTAGGTGGGATGGACAGCATGGAAGCTTAAACATTGAAAGGAACAAACGGTCACGAATAACCTCTAATGTGACTTCGAGGAACCATGTTGGGTCTCTGTGCCAGTAAACAAACATTTCCTCTTTCTCTCAGGCATTAATCACGTGGTAATTGAGTGCCTGTCAGTTGTTGTTGCGTCTTTATTTTGCTGTGTCTTTGCAGCTCCATTATCTATGTTCACTCATTCTGAATCACATCTCAAACGTGTCGTAACACAGCTTTCGGGGTCGTCCTCAGTTCACAGAAGAACTGAGCAGCATGAATGAAACTCTCGTGGGGGGATTTTTTTGTTATTAGGCGTTTACCGTTGCACAGCTTGCGACTTGCACATAATAATTAAGAGAACTCCAGATTGGAGCAGAAGCCTATTAGTAGCGTACCACTGTGGTGAATAAATTCCCATTTTTATTTTGTCTTACTGGTTCTAACTGGTTCTACAACTAACTGGGATGTGCTCAAAGCACTAGGAGGGATTTGATTTTGTCAGTGGGAAATGGGAAGTGAAAAGAATTGCAGACATATTCAAAATCTGCATGGATGTACAGGAGCGAGTCACTGCTGCAATTTCCCAGTCTCAGTGGGCTCAGATCAGGAATGCAATGATTCAGCTGTTTTGACAGTCAAATGTAAATCTGAGCCAATTTTCTCAAACACCATGATTTTGAGCTCATTTTACATCATGGATCACATACAACCCACTTTGATCTGAATAGGGCCGAACTTACTTACTAAGGCCGAAGAAGTTTAACTGCACATTTAATTCCATTTAATATAAGAATAAAAAGAAGTGCAAATTCAGCAGCACGTCTCGGTTTTTCTCCGTGATAAAGAAATGCTGCTGAAGTAAATGAACGACATCTATGTCAGCATGTGTAAAATTACTGAAAAACTGCAAAAAATTTTTATAGCTGATGGTGAAATGCTGATATTAAGTCAAGAGGTTAATGTTTACCTCTTGACTTGATTAATTAATTAATTTAGTGTAGTATGAATTACAATGGCGAAGTCCCTTATTGGTAAAATTGTAAAGCTTGTGAAAATACAGTTTAAAGTCCAAAATCTATGCAACTATTCACAGTTTCATCCAGATTGTCGGATTAGAGTCTTTTCCAGGCCAATTCTGGCTCTGGGACCTTATGTTTGACACCACTTATTTAGACACACCAGCTCTCTTTCTTTTCTTGGTCAAGTCTAATCTCACTTCATATTTGACAGTGCTGCATTGTGCTACTCACTCAGTTGAGGTCAACACAATTGCTATCATCCTCCTCTGAAGGCTAAAAATCTCCTCTTTCATACTCTGATTAGGAATGGTGAAAAGACCTTTCGCACCTGCATGTATCACTGAGCATGCCTTTAATTTTTATTGAACATGGAGGCACTTCATTTCTCGAGGTCTGGGTTTGAGTGCATTAATGGTACGTTTGTATGGACAAAAGTAGGGATGGGTATCGTTTAGGTTTTATCCGATACCGGTGCCAAACCGGTACTTTTGAAACGGTGCCGGTGCTTAAACGGTGCTCGAACCAGTGCTTAAAGAATGGAGAACACAAAATTGGTCCAAAAACCTCTCATGTTCAGCTGTTTTTTTGTAAAAAGATAACAATGTTAGCCTTTTCTGCAGCTATGGGGCATATATGGTATCACTCTTGGCTGGAAGCAGTGCTTAAACAATGGAAAAACACAAACTTTGTCCAAAAACCTCTCACGTTTAACTGTTTCCCACTTTTTCTTTGGTCATTTTAGCCTTTTTGGCCAGGGTGAAGGGAGTATCTGCCATCAAACAAGAAGACAGCCGCATGTAGCTATGATGATGTTTGCTAGTTCACCTTACATGCATTAATGTAATAACATGGTTAGCCTACTCAACGTAAATTACACACAAACAACATTAAGCTACTCACGCAGAGAAGAACGGCTGTTGCTGCCATCATCATCCGTCATCATTTCGGCTACACTGGCAGGGCTAGGGGCCAGGACTGTACTCTTCGGTTTTTGGGGGATGTTGCTAACACCGGGTCCGATAACAGGCACCACACCCGCAGTAGATGTGCACGGTGTGAGGTCTCGCAGCAAGCTATCAAATACGGTGCATTTTTCGGCTTTTAAAAAAAATGCTATGCGTCACCAGGTGTTTCATCGGATTTGAGGTGTTACCTCCTTTGACAGTGTCACAGTATCAGCTTAAAGCACTTGTTGCAGGCTGCTGAGTTTACATATGTTGCTGTGAAGTACAGCCAGACTTTTGACCGCTTCGCCTCGGGCATTTTTAATCTGTAGCTCTGCTCTAAAAGAACGTACATACCTGGACCCGCCTACTATCCTCGGAAACGTAAAATGATTGGCTAGAATCTAAAGTGTATCACAGCTCAGGAAAAAAAGCACCGAAAAAAAGCACCGAAATGTGCGCTGCTTTTCAGTCTGGTTACTACCGTTTATGTCAGAACCGGTGCCATCATGGCACCGGATACCGGTACCCATCCCTAGACAAAAGCATATGCCGAATGAATCTAATGTCATGTTTCTCTTCTCTCCACGTTTTGCGATCGCCCCTCAACATCTATCCAACCACTTTACCACTCAACGTGTAACTCCACAGGTAAGTGTTTTTTTTGCCATTTTTTAATGATGTTTTGTAATACTAGAAACTCCCCTGACACACACATAGTCACTGATGAATCAGAATATAGGCCTGATTTCTTAAAATAAACCTCAGAAATGTGTGAAGCTCTGTACATTATGAATGCACTCGGATTCAAATAATGGTGTTGTGTGTTTAGAGTGGGTAAAACACAACAGTCGAAAAGCCCTCAAACTGTCTCCTCCTCCCTGACGTGGGAACAGAAAGTGAAATAATGCCTCTGAGATCATTAACCTCAGTGTTTTGTCAATGCTATACCATGCAGAGCCCGCAGGCGCCGTTCTGTTTTCCCCTCTGCATAATTCACACACGCATGAATCCATAGTCGTGCACGCTCACAAGCAGCGCTTTTGGTAACCATCCACACAAACTCCACTTCTTCTGCCCAGCCGTAAAATGTTTTCTCTCGCTGTAGTGCTCTGACCTGCTCTCACACCCTGCTGACCCGTATCACTTCTTTTCCCACTGGTCGTCTTTCTGTCCTGCCAACAGCCTGTAGCTACAGCTGGCTTGTCAGCCACTTAGAGCTGATGATTTAAAAGCATTTGTATTGTTTTAACATGGGGGGGGAAAAAAGGTTTTTGTAAAGAAGTGGAACTGCCTTTTCTAGGACACAGAAGGTTACAAAGGTGCCACAAGGGATTTCACCCAGTTCGTGGTTGTTGAAGTTGTGTACTTAGGTAGTCTTGTCAGTTGACTTTTTACAGGTATAATTAACATGGCTTTTGAAGCAACTATTAAAATATTGACTATTATCCAGGAAAAAAAGGATATTTGGAGATCATGGACTATGTTATATAGCCTGTTGTCTCTCGTTAAAGTCTTTAAAGGTACAGTGTGGAAATTCTCACCACTAGGTGTCAGTAGATTGCAGATTACAGTCAATTCTGTCTGTTCGTAAACCTAGCTACTGTGGCTGCTGTAGGACAAACACATAAAAAAAGGAAGACAAACTTTTTACTTTTTTCAAACTCTTATTTGCCAAAATTACATCCGGTTTTACTTTTCGAATTTACTTACTTTATGCTTGTCGCGTTGTCTCTTTCCTCTCTTCTTTTTTTGCTTCTTTGATGAAAGGGACACCTTCTCAGATGATAAAACATAGGTATGATGCTTCGTATCTTGAGTATGAAGGTGCAGGCACAAATTTAAATTTAAAGGAGGAGGATGCTTTTAAAACAGAGCTATTATTTTTTTCGTTGACTGCTTCTCTTAGCTTCAACCAACATTATTAGCAAACTTACTCTTGAGCGAATAAATAAATCGCCCTTGTAAAAACAATTGGTGAAAGACTTCGTACAATCGCCAAACCAAGGAATTTGGCTGTTCTCTAGCCACATACATCAATTGCAATTACGGTACGCAACACACCAATGTCCATGTTGGCCACTTTATTCGAAATGGGGCTGGAACATGGCGCCTTTTACGACCTGACGCATTTTTAATACAATAATACTAAGTTTATGAGAATGCATCACTTTTAATACTCTAATAATTCATTAGTAGTAAAATATTCTTTTTTTCTATTAAGTAACATCAAACGACTGATTGCACCTTTAAATTGTGGAAACGATAAAAGATGGCCTTTAGAAAAAAGAGTGGCTGCTGTTTAAAAACCTCTGTGTTGACATCTTGATAGGACTAAATTAGTGTTCAGTCAATGGAACATGAATTGCATGCCATTTCAAGTTTCTAATGATCCATTACAGTTTGCTTTAGCTCAGTTTAAAGTATTTCGCTCCCTTTCTTTTCCTTTGGCTCGGTTAATCAGTTGGTAAACATGCATGGAAATGGCTAAAGTTTATTGCCTGTTATAAAGGTACATTATGTTAGAGATTATTTTGAAGATATCTGACTGTGTCCAGATGTAGATAACATTTATGCATTGGACTGTACGGTGTCTCCCGAGCTTGCTTCTCCTGAAATGAGGTTACGTGTACATGTAGGTGCATGTGTTATGAAGAGCTGTAGGCGACACTGGAGCTTGTGTGTCTCTAAAGGTTCTTAACTCTGCTATTCTCAACTCATTATCTGAGCCTTTGGGCAAAAAAATAGATGAACTATCTGTTCTCTACAACCCTCCTATCTTCTCTTGCAGGAGTATAAAATATTTGACTCTGCAGTGGAGAGAATCTCTTTGTGCTGTTAGTATGTCTCACATCACAATTTTTCAATCAGTGAATGTTAAAGCCCTGAAAACTTACATTTAAATCTTTAAAGCGTTGTGAAAGATTTGTCTATACAATGCATATCATGTTTTTTTGTTTTTGTTTTTTTTTAAATTAAATCTTTTGATATGATTGGATAGATTTTGTTTTCAAATATTCCTGGATTCTGATTAATACATATAAAGAGGGGGGATATTTTTTATATATTTTTGGAAAGCTGTTGTAGTTTTGCCACTATAATCTTGCCTGAGCTGTTCCTCTGAGGGTCATATCGCTTTAGACACCTCCTTCCCCCAACAACTTTCTAATTTCAGATCGCAGTGTCGGACCATTTTTGTGAAAAAGCATTACCAATCCAACACCTGCTTAACAGCATGTTTAGCCAGCTGTGCAGGGTGAGAGGGTAAGCCGGGCGTTACTGAAAGTAAATGTGCGGTTATCCCCTTGCTTGACCACATTATGACTCCCTCCTTACGGATGGATGGATTTTTACGCCACCTTACAGTTCGGTCATTTAGAGTGTCTTTAAATATGTTGGATTTCTGATGTTTTGAGGCAGCTCATCTTATAAAATGTAACCCTCTCTTAGTGCTTAAAAAAAGCTAAAGATAGGTCAGGATTACTACATTCAACGCATGATTGTTATTCCCATCTGCGGTACTTGAGAGTGTATATTTGGGAGTGTGGCTCTGTTATGGCACCTGATTCTCTGTTTGTCTGAGGAAAGGTGGAGGCAGGGAGAGCAGCACCATGCCCCTAGCATAGAACAGAACAGGCACCAGTAAGGACATATGCTCACCACCCACTTAATTAATTAATTGAGAATACAATTATCTAATCCATCCAAACAATATTCAGCTTGGCTACGGCTTCCCCAAAGACCTCCTCAATCTCCATTAACAATAAACCAAAAAAATTAAATGATACATTGCCTTACTTCATAGAATTTAAGCCTAAAGAATCATGCTGACAGATTTCTTTAATTTACTACACCAGGATATCTTTTATAATGTCTTTACACTGACAGAAAGGGGAGTTTCACCGGTCTGTTCAACATAAAATCTTGGTCGGCTATATGTGGGCTGCGATGCAGAATGAGTTTAACATCTGTGATCTAATCTGTCAGTCACATGACAGTAACTCAGGACATTCATTGAGAAATGTTTCCAGCACTCTGTTGAATCTGTGCCACAAAGAATTAAGGTAACTCTGAATCCAAAAGGGGGTCCAATGCCATATTAGCAAGGTGTGACTAATGAAGTGGCTGTTGAGTGGACGTGACATTGATTAATGGGTGAAAGGTGCTACTGCGATGGTCTTTACGCCCAGCCTACGGACAGCTATGCAGACCCTCGTCTGCATGTTGTAGCGGTGTCACTAAAGCGTCACAAACGACCGGTCTGTGGTTGAAAAACCCTCTCGGTAACCTCTACACAAAAGGACACAATTGCAGTACCATATATAGAGCATGAAAATGAGTAGGCATGGACAAGTGTTTCAAAGCGGCTTGGGAATGTCCAGCCACTTTAGGTTGGTTTCTGTAGCTTAAATAAACAGCTGTACAAAGGGGAATCAGCTGAGCCGTCAGCTGATGTGGGCTGGCACTGACATCAGCTGAGATCGGCCAGGATCGCAGCTGACTTTTTTTTTTGTCTTGACCAACACTACACTTCATTACGCAATAGTCAGAAAAGTGTAACGCAAATGAGGGTGGCTGTTGTCTAGACAAGTGGGAGGTAGAGAGATCAGCCACAATAATGGAGTATAGCATCAGTGGATAACTGGGCTGAAGAAAGGCCACCTTATGGTCTGCTGACTTTACGGCTCTGTTTTATTGAGGCTGTGGAGGCTACTGAATGCTGTAAGGAGTTTGTAAAAACATCAGCTGTCTGACTCCTTCTGTCATGTTAAAAAAGATCCTTTGGAGTCTCCCCACACTTTCCAGAAAACTATAAACACTACTTTATTCCAATCTAGTTCTTTTCCTGCTTTTTTTTTTTATTGTCAGCTTTGAAGAATTTGTGTGTTTGTATGTGTTGCCAGTGGACACATTCACTTCGCTCTGCCTCCTACAGAAAACCAGCAGTTCATCTTCTGCTCTCCAAGTTGTTTTTGGCTGCAGCAGTGTGTCACTTGTAGCCAGAAACTAATGCTGAAGACTTTTCCCTGGCTTTCAGAGCGCCACAACTCTTACCTTAAGATTCAGCATTTTAGGAATTTGACCTATAGCAAATACTTACAGTTGGGATTTCTTAGCTTTGATTTTTTTCTTTTTCTGTTTTTTGCCATTTTTTAAAAGACAGATTTTTTTCTTATGGGTTATTCAACTTAACTGTGTAGTAAACATATGGCCCGAGGGCCAGAATCAGACCACCAAAGGTCCATGTGCGAAATGATGGGACATGCCTGCTATATACTTCATTTATAGTTTATTAATGGGTAATTGCAACAATTTTCTGTATTTTGAGTAAAACAAAGCAAACACACAAGTTGACCAGAAAGATCCGAATGTGTCAAAATAACATAATGTGATTTTCAGCAGTTTTTTTTTTTAAGTTTTGGACATGGTTAGCTTTGTTTTAGCCTTTTTTCAAAATCATTACATTTGTTGACTATCCTTTAAGTTGTAAGATGAATGATACTGTAAAGCAAAACACACACAGAAATAAAAAATATCACAGAGCCCAGCTGCACTGGAGTTTTTCTTCCCAGGAATATAAGCCGGTTTGAAAATATTTTGGAGCCCTGCAGGAAGAGAACGATCAGGTGAAACCTGAGATGCAGTGGAAAAATACACACAGTACCTGTCCTGAATGGGGCTGTAATTCCAGTTTTTAATCTTCTTTTATTTATCTTATTTTCTGGAAACACAACCTTCTCAGAGCCTGTGGCAGCACTTACAAGTACATGTGCGCTATCACAGTCGGCGTGAAGTGTTAGCCAAGCGTATGCAAACAAATAAACAGAGAAGACACCGGCAAACACATACCCAGACTTATGGACGTCTGGATGCAGATGCATATTTTCACCGGTAAGACGTGCTCACAGCTGCACACAGACGCACACACATAGAGGGAAAGTCCCTGCTGCAGTGGTGTGCTGCGGGTGGGTGGCCGTGACCAGCAGTGGCCTTTGGCTTCGAGTCCAAGGTGGGCTGAGAGTTTGTGTTCCACCCAACCCCCTTGGTGGAGAAACACAAAGAGCCACTGTGTTTAAGAAAAGAGTGAAGGTATGATAAGGTGGAGAGAGGTCTAGAAAAATGGGGTGGTGGGGGTGCTGGAAAAATGTTGAGTGATTTCTGGAATGCTTCAGAGAGATTTGAGATGGACAAACAAAGAAAAGCAAGCTGAGGAGGGAAGATGAGCCTGAGACAGAGGAAGATGACACAAAAGGGATGAGGAGAGCCGGAGAAAGACAGATGGAGAAGAAGGAAGGAAGGAGGGAGAAGTAGAGGGTAGCCAGATGGGACTCCGCTCTGAAACTTGTGACAGCCCGTGGGAGGAATATCTTTGGGGAACTCTTTTTCTGATTGGTGTGTGTGTTTGACAGCCGTACCGTGTTGGATGGTTAATCATAGCACAGCAAATATGAACTCTCTCTTTGTTTATATTACTCTGTGTGGGTGTATTCAACTCGGACGCTCTATTTTTGAGTCGATCTATTGTGTGACTGCGTGTGTGTCCTCCCCATTTCCTCCATGGCTTGTCTCTAAATTGCCTTGAGACGGCGGCGTGTAACGGCTGGAAGGCAGAGCAGCAAGCAGGTCTGGCTGGCAACTGCTGATCTGGATTCTGCTCTTAAATCCATGTCTAACAGGATGGCTTGCTTAGGGAGCTGTACTTGGATCAGGAGTAAGGAAAGTAAAGCCAGCGCGAAAAGAGGTTGCAGACTAGAATCTGTGCAAATGTGCGCGTGTGTGTTGTTGCTAAATTAAAGCTGGTCCCAGTCCAGCGTTTAGAGGAGGTTTGCGTCGGGTTGATGTATTGCTACGAGCCTGGATAAGAGGGATGAGCTCAGAATAACGAACATTTTTGCCTCCCTCTGTGGGTGTGGGTGGGTGTGTGTGTGTCAGACAGCTCACAGCTGTAGAGGGCAAAAAGCCAGACCCAGAGTCTGCCTCTATTGTCACGATAACGGTCGGCCTACCGTCTGCTTAATCAGCATAATTCTGCCTCTCAGTCTTTCTGTCTTTCATCCTCTGTCTAAATCTCATACTCTCTCTCTCTCTGTTTATCTTTCCATCTCTTCTCTTTATCATCTAACCCTCATCTGTCTTTCTTTTCTACTTTTATGTCTTCTTTTATCCCTCCACATCGCCCTCCCCTCTAAATCAGCGTTAATGCCACCGCTGAGTGTCTCTGGAAGAGCTGCAGCTCATATGCGTTTCTGTACACACACACACACACGCACACGTCTTGTTGTGGGTGAGGGCCACACACGCGCTTGAATGGCTGAGCTGCGAGTCTGCTGCTACTGCTATTTCACACATCCTGGCTTTTATTAGAGTTTTCCTCTCACGGTGTTCCACTTGTGTGCTTGTTAAAAAGGCTTTATATATGTAAACACATGGCGTAATTATCTGCTGTGTTGTTTTTAACTCACACCCTCTCCCTCTCGCACACACACACACACACACAAAGACAGCAGTTTCAGCAGTGGTCTGCGGCACCTGTAGTGAGCAGGTCCCAGTGGGGTTTGATGGGCGTCTTGCCAGACTGGAATCCTGGTGGGTTGCCAGATTGGCTGTCAGCAGATGAGCTGAACTTTGCCTCTGACTAAATATCCAGCTCTGACCCTTTTATTTTTGACATTCCTCTTTTGGGAGGGCAGCTCAAAATTGTTGTACTTTAATACTACTGAAGTCTAGAGTAAATGATTTGTTGCACTAGTTAATATTCAAATGTGATGAACATTTGAATATTTTCGTCATTGTCCCTACCCAGTTTTTTTCCATTTCAAGATCACTACAACTGACAAAAGGAATCACTGGGATTGGCACTAAAACAAAGTGTCTAATAAGAAACTGCATTTATTTTAAAAGTGACATTCATATGGTTCATATTTCCTTAATTAATAGCCCAGCTAGACAGTTCAACTTTGAAATTAAAATTAAATATACAGGAGATTCAGACGTAGCAACACCCTTAGACAAAAACTGGTTCATCCCAAAGACAAAATACCCCAAAACAAACTAAACAACATGGTGTATTAGGTGCAGTGCACAGAAGAAACCAAACGGCGACTCCACAAGTGCATAGCACAACACAGGAAAGCCACCTCAACGGGACAAGACTCAGCAGTACATCTGGAACTGTGGGAACATCTGCTCACATTTTGGACCAAGGAGACAGATGGTTTGTAAGAACTAAAGGAGGTCGTCTACCTTTAGTTATAAATGATGAGTGTTGAACAGAGTTTGTTGCTTACGACGCCAGCTACCGGCCACCTACAGTCTTGAGATTCCTTCCCAGGCATTTCAACCCCTACTCACACCTTGCCTCAGGTGACCTCAATATCTCACCTGATAGTGGGGTGGTGCTGTGTCTCATAGAGATTTTACCTGGTGGTCTCAGTTGTAGTAATGACCCACACCTTTTTTTTCCACACCTTAGCTTATGTGATGACAAGTAGTGGATTAACGAACCTCAAGACCATCTGCACTAAGGGTTCATTACCTGGGACTTCCAGTGGTTTAAGAACCGAAAAACCCTCTTGGATGAGGGGCAAAAAGTCTCCACAAACTGAAAGAAGTCCAGCTGTCGTCATTTTCAAACTCCTAAGGCAATTGGAGAATATTTAAAAGTGCAGCAGGTCTTGTGAAGTCTCGGGAGATGTACTGCTGACACTGCTGTTATTCTTTTCTATCAAACATACGGATAGAAAAGAATAATATTTCCATACAGGATTGGTTGGTCTTGGTTAATGATTGCCTACAGTGCTGTTGACCAACGGGGTTGCTACCGTTGTTTAAAAACAAAGGAACAGGAAAGGGGGAAGATCGTAACCCCTATACGATCAGTTGAGCAACTATATAGTCGCCTTAAGCAGTCGTTTCGGGAACTGCTATTTTGACGGTTCACGATGGCATTGTTTTCTCCCCTGTATGTTTCGCTCTTACTTTCCTATATGCGTATATACATGTTGGCATGCTTACAGTATTTAAGTTTCATTAAAGATTCATGTATCAGCATGTGGTAATAAACTGAACATTGTTCTGTCGTGACGGGTGCTTCCCTTTTAAACAGCTGTTGTGAAATTGCTGTCACCACTTGGGTTTAAGGGGAAAAAAACATGAGCCCAAACACACGCTCTCTCCAACGAGCACAGTCCTACCTGTTACGTTTCAAATCTGGTTCAACCACATTTCAACTTTACCCAAGCTGATTTTAATTACTGTAGCAATGACAAACATGCTGCCCTGCGGTTCAGGAGTGCGTCAGGGAACAGTTTTTGGACTAGAAACGTGCTTCGTGCCAGATTTTCGATGTCATAGTGTACTAGAGAAAGACATATCTTTAAGGTATTCAGATTTCAGCTGGAGTTGTTCAGATATCACTAACACACCAGTTCTTTTCCTTTGGAATTCACCATCTGTGCACAATTTTGCAAATTCCAAATTCTGCATGAAAAGTACAATGCATATGCAAACCACATCTGGCCCCAGGTCTGCTGGACTCACTTCTCTGCTCAGGCATGACTGATCAGGAATGCACAGTCGACCGCACCCTTTCTCCCCTTCAACCACTGGACGCAGGCCTGCTGGGGGTGTGTGTGTGTGTGTGTCTGTCTGTGCTTGAGTGTGTGAATGCCCTACTCAGATTACCGGAGTTCATTTGTCTTGTAAGCTCTGGTGCCACTCCTTTTTATTCTTTTCATGCTAAAGTATCACCTCGTCGGCCCCCTCTCCTTTCCTGTTTGCTCTTTTGCCTTTCTTTGTCTGTCCGCTTCAGACTGTTCGGTCAGAAAGATGAACAGAAACAAAGCCTTTCACATCGTAAATCTGCGGCATGAGCACAGGGAGCCTGTAGACATATCGTTGAACTCGACGCAGCCTCTCATGCTGAATTTATCTGCTTCACAGATGTGGCTCGGATGCACACCCAGTCTGAGCTTCCTTGTTCTTTGTCCCAGTGATGGTGTATTTGCTCACACGGTGCGTGTGTGCATATGCTAGAGCGCACAGGCAGACTTACAAGCACACTTTAAAGAGTGTTGAGTCAGCAGCTGCTGCTTCGGGTTCAGGGGTGAGAGGTCAGAGGTCATTACCTGCTTTGCGCTTTTGCCTTTATCTCTATGGATAATCTGCACTCGCACATGAGTCTTAGACACGGTGATGGGCCGACGCGGGAGGGCCGCAGAAGAATGGTGCTCCTAGTTAAGCCTGCAACTTTTTACCAAGAAGTAAGAGAATTCAGGAGCACAGTATAACACACACAGTCACACACAACAATGACAGTATACAAGTACTTTCAGCTGGAAAATTGGACTGTGGAATGATGGAGCACGTGGGCAGCGGGATGTGGGATTTGTCTTCTTCCAGGGGGAAGTGACAAAAGTTGACTCCAAAGGTTTGAGAGAGTTTAATCTTGGAAAAACTCAACAAAAACTTGAGTGTGTGTATGTAGGGCTTTTTTGTGTGTGTGCGTCATCAAAGACTTATTCCATAGAGACCAAAAACTGTATAATGTTTGAAAGAACTGTTGAAACAGCTGTCTTATCCCTGATTAAAGATCGCCATCTTTAAAGGCACGCGCAACCATAAATACACAAACATGCTTTATTCCGTCCAGGCCACTGACTGCCATCTGATTGTAAATTGTTAGGCACGTACAAAAATGAACTGACACATAAACATACAACATTTTCTGGACGATTTAACCTTTGGATGAAGTGCCAAGGCTCCTCTGACCTGCAGCTAAACGTTTGTCTTAGGGATGAAAGTAATTTCAGTCTGATGGCCTCCTCCTGTGGCCTGAAGTGGTAATTGCACACAATATAGGCTGCAGAAAAGAAAGCAAGCTTTGTTTCACGTGATTAAATGTGTGAGGCGGCAGGCTTTTCCCCCCCAATTTGTGGGAAACCATAAGTTTCACAGTTTCTAATAGATTTAAACAAGTTCTGCTGTAAGTTATGCCTGTGTAAAAGTGTCCAGATGCAGTGTGAAGTGTGACAAATAGGGTGTCAAATAAAATGTTTTCAAAAAGACAGACATACTATTGAGAGTGCAACAGCTGATCATCTTCACGACTGATTAATCTCCTCTTTTCTCAGATAATAGATGATTATTTTTATCTGCTAGAAGATCCAAAAATGATGTCTCAAAAAATCCCTTTTCCTCCATCCTCTCCAGAGCGAAACCTACTGTTATTTAGCACAAAGTAACTGGATTCCCACCAAAAGCACACACGATGTTTGTCGTTTTTCATCAAAAAAAATCAAAAAAATTATTTTCCAAATGATTTAAGCCAGTTCATTCTGAAGGAATCAACTACTTAATCTTAAAAAAGAAAACAAAAAACTGCACCATATTTCATGGAAACGGATGAATATTGTGATGCAGATTATATGAAACAACAACAAAAAAAGCATGGTAGTGGACTTCAATGCTCCAGAGGTCCAGCAGCCCACCACTAGAGGGCTGTTGCTGGGCCTGGGCCAGGTCTGGAAGCCCAGCAACAGCCCTCTAGTGGTGCTGGGCGTCCAGGCCTGGCCTACCTCTCCCCCTGGAGGTCTGAAGTTGCTCAGCAGCTAACCTGAGAGGACACTTTATACTGTGTGACTCACATTTTCCTTCCCTAGTAGTCTATTATCACATGAGTTAATCACTTTACTCCCTGTTCCGTGTTCCCTGTGTGCCTGCGGTTTGTTTGTGGTTGCCTTTATCAGTCGTGATTTCTTAATATGCAGTTTTTGCCAGAAGGAGCAAAGCACGAACATTGAGTATGACTTTTATCTGTGTAGGTGTTGCGTAGGTGTCGTATCGGGGTGGCCAACGCTGATGATTAATGTCTTTCTCACACACCAGCCTTTCAACCTCCCGTAACTCTTAACAGTATTATTGTGTAAATCCAATATGATGCAATAACACCTGTTTACAAAGAAGACAATCAACAGATAAGTAATGACGTCTCTTTAGGTAGAAATTTTTGAAAAGTGGGCGGATCTTCCTGTAAGTTGCAGGTGTAAATATATTCTTGCTGTAATTGAGTTTCATCAGGTGTAATTCTGACACTTGTGTGTGGAAGATTCCAACACCTCCAGGAGGAACTTTATATAGAACATACAGTATATAACACACGCATGCACATAGATGTCGAGCATGCTTTCCTTTACTTACATTACCGTCCTGTGGATGTACCATAATGTAAAGCAGATTTCCTAAACACTGAATGTGACTGCAGTCGAACCAAATTGGGGAAACAAATGCCTTCCAGAAATACGACTTTAATCAGCTGGTGTCAAACCGTACAGTTTAGAATTTGTTGCCCAAAAGTGGTCTTTTACAAACAAACACACACATGCGCAAAGGCACCAACTGTCCCAGTAAATGTGGGGTGCTCTGGTGTAATAAAAGCCTTCCTCTGTGGTGGAGCTGAACCCCTGTGTTTAACTGCCTGTGTGAATGTGTTACCGCTGAGAAGCACACACTGTGAAACTGCACATACTGGGATTTGAAACTTGGCAGAAACACTGAGTGAGGCTTTTATAAGATAGTTGTGCACTGCTGGATGCACTAAATGCTACTTTTTTCCAGCTCGGCTTCTTTATCTGCTGTATTTACCTTTTGTTTGGCGAGTGTGTATCAATGTCAGGTATACTCAGCCACTAATGTGTGATTGGGTTACCTGACAAACAGGTTGGCCCTCATGTCCCAGCTTTATGTCTGTGGGACACAAGCAGTGGCAGCGTGTGTTTATATTTAAAATCTATACATTTAAAATCTTATCAGAGTACATAGTTATATCCATTCAGTCTCTTTCTTTTTGTTCCTTTTCCCACCTGGTCAGCTCTAACTGTACCGCTTGTCTTTTTGATGCAGGAATGTGTGAATCCAGTCAATACTCTGATAAGATTTAGAGTAATTTAGCTTTAATTGCCCTGTACTTCTTCACTGTCTGGATTTTTGTTTGCTTTTCCTCTTGTCCTCTCTTGTCACGTCTGGTAGGAGTGTCCCAACATGACATTAGTGACCCATGGTTTCCTGTTTAAACACCAGTGTGTTTAGAGTCGGCATCGTTTTCAAAGCTAATCACTGACACACGGCTCTGATGGTATAATCGTGTTTACATTCTGAGGTAACGTGACACTCTTTTTGGAGCCTGTAATGTCTCTGATGAAAGATTAAAGCCTGCTTAAAATGTGTTTTGTATTTAATGCCAACAACAGGGAAGAAAATGGTCGGTATTTGATTTATAGTTAAGCAAAATATGTTTTCACATCCAGTTTTAGTTAACTATAATAACCTTGATCATAGCTGGAAAAAACATCTTCTCTATGTTGCTCTATTCAAATTTAATTGTGTACATTATCAAGGTTTTAATGGATTAGACACGTGAAAGCTGTGCTTCTGCTTCTAAGCAGTCAGAGATGTTTACGCTCTTCTTTTGGTGACACGCCACCAAGCTGAAGATGCTGAATGTCCACTTGTCTATAATCTGCAGTTTAATATACTGATTATCGTCAGTGCTTTATCTCCTTCATGTGCACTTCATTAAATATAAATGGGGGGGGGTTGAATCACAACGCTGACCTGTGATGAAATTTTGACTCCATTTATGGGTCATGTTATTAAGCTTCACTTCCTCAAAAAAGAAAATAAATTAATCCTGAATGCAGCCAGATGCTCTGTGTTTGAGTTGTCCGTTAATCGCGTTCTTGTGACTGTAATGTCTCTTGACAACCTTAAAGAAGTTCCTTCAAATTTGCCACCAAAGTTTAGATTTTGGTGGTGAAATGTTCACTTGCTGTGACCACACGTTGGTTTCTTTTCTTGTGATTTCTTAGGGAAGGAAAGAAAAAATCTTTTTACACGTCGGGCTGAAACTTTTACTTCAACTCAAGGATTGAGTGATTATAATTTGCTGCTGTTTTACAGGTCAAGGTTACAAAGCACCAGGTTAACTATTAGTTATGTCCTTATCCCCCTACATCATTCCCTCTGCTGTAATAAAACCTACTTTGTTGTCCCACTTTATTGACATGTCTTACTGATCGCTGCTGCACAGTAGAGTAATGCTGGTTAAATATTAAAGGGCTTATGGCTTTATGTCTCACCACTGTGACCGAAGGTCTTCAAAAATATATCTGTAGTGTGTACTTGATTGCCTATATTTGTATATTCCAAGCTAGGCTTGGAAATGAGCACCTGGCTTTGTGCACAAACAAGTGCCGACGTAGTAGATTTTCTCTCTAAGGGGAACCTCAAATGAGGTCGGGGACCTGAGAGAGCAATAAGGGTTTAAGTCTAAGCTTACACCACATCGCAGTCACAGATCTGGAATCGCCTTTCAGTAGCGTAATGGATCCATAAAAAAATCTTACGGTGCCAGATCTTTGTCTTGACGATCTGACGATCCTCTAATTTACCACCTTTTCTGGGGTAAACAAGAAGGTGAGAATGGTTGATGAGGTTTCTCAGCCAGGCCTACGTGTGTTTGTGTACTCACTCATTCAGTTTTTTGTCACACCTTAGTGGTATTGTGCTCCCTATGCTTTTACACTCAGGTGGGAAGGCTCCACCCCCCTACATACATGTTTTTATCCCTGAGGGCCTTTGTGTTCCTCACACACTGCATGTTTCCCAACAGTAGTTAAGGGTTAGTACTGCTGAGGCTGGGGTTAAAGCTGTTTTGTGTTCAAAATGAAAGAACCTGTGGGATATTGATAACAGGGAATGTAAATAGAAGCATATGTGGGGTGGAAAAAAGGTGTTTAGGAGGTAGGAAAGGACATAAGGAGGGTGTGATGAGTGGTTGCCATGCCAGTAAATGAATGGCGGGGCGGAGCAGCGATCAGGGAGCGCAGAAAACAGAAAGAAGAGAGGCAGGGAATAAGGAAGAAGGAACGGGCTGACTCGTATTTCAGCTTCATGTGTGAAGGGTTGGGTGTAACCTTAACCCTATACTCACAGCACAACTCTAGTTGTGTCAACTCTAGTAGTCACGCACTTGCAGGACTTCAGGAGTCACGAAGAGCGGAGTCTGGGCAATCCTCACCAGCATACCCTTTCTTTTTAACTCACCTGGGTGCGATAAGCAGGTGTGGGCTTGCCTTCCCAATTCTTGCTTTATCACTGGTGTAGATCAGCTGATTGGAAAGCCAGAGCTTTGTCAACACTGGGACCTTTTATCACAGCCTTTGCTTAGCACGCCTTTTCCTCAACCACTAGTGACGGTAATATTTGCAGAAAAGGGATCAAAACAGGACTGAGAGGAAAACGAATGAGGATTCGCAAGAAGTTGGTTGTAAATTCTCTGGAAAAACTTGACAGGCATCCTCATTTCTGCTGCACACCCAGCAAAGGGAGTATCACATGTGAGTGTGCCTATGCCAGCGCGTGAGCATGCAAGTAACTTCATCAAGACGGCAACAAACCCGGGAACCTCTTAACCCCTTGGTCAGGCCCTGGCTCTAAGATGGTGCGACTCAGCTGGCGCGTGCTAACAACTGGAGATAACAACACTCAGGGGCACACATGGTCGTAAACAACAACCGCTGATTTGCTGAGACTGAAAAGAATCATAGGGTAATTTGGAAACCTCTCTCCACCCTGTCATGCACCACTGAGGAACATAACAGAAAAAGGGGACTGTGCACAGAGAAGTGTGCGCCGCGGAAGGGCGGTGATTTTCCTGATTGCTGGATTGCTTAATTACCCCTTTGGGTTTGGGAATCACGCCTGGAGTTTTAAGGCACAAAGGAGGACAAGAAAGAAGAAGATGATTTAAGTTTTTGCGGCAGAGAGATGAAGTGAAGGAGGAGGCTGTGTGGGTCAGAGTCATGATGTGGAAGTGCGCTAAGCAAATGGAAAGCAAAGCGGGATATGGCTGAATGTCCTGCTGGAACTAATTCAGTGCTTATTGTTGAATCTGAAGAGTCTGAAACAGTTTAGTAAGTGTGAATATCTGGACAACCCACCGACCTAAGGATTTACGGCTGGGGATTTTTTTTTTTTTTTGCTCAGTTTTAAAGAAGACCTCTCTGAGGGACAATGAGAGGAGACAGGAGATCCGCATCATTCCGAAAGGAGAAACCGGCGGGCCTTTCCCGGGCTCTCAGCTGGCTCAACGTGTCCAACCTCTCCCGCCAGAGCAGACGCGTCTTCCAGAGCCAAAACGAGCTCAACGTGGTTCACAGCCGCCACCCGTACTCTCAGTCTCACAGTCACCTTCACACCTCAGACGGAGACGAGGGTGAGGACGACGATAACTGGGTGTACCGGCCTCAACACAAAATAGGTGAGAGTGGGGAAACAAAAAGAAAAGCAGTGATTATTTTATTTTTATACTGGACACACACCTACTTAACCATGCGTGTTGGCTACGTCTCTTTGAGCTTGTTAGAGTGGTTCTTTGTTCTCGAGCTCAGTTAGGGAGACGGTGTTTACACGCACAAGCAAAGCGAGTACTGTTTCATTCTCTTTCTTATGGCACCCTATTCTCAATCTCCACAACCCTCACACTTCCTGGTTCCCTTAGAGACTAAGTTGGATGTGTGTGTTTGTGGTCAGCAGGACTTGTGGCTGGTCAAAGGGCACTTTGTCCCTGTGTGATAAGTCAGCAACGATACATCAGCGCGGTGATGTCACAGGCTGGTACCAATGTGAGTGTAGGATTTGGTGCCAGGGAGAGGGCGTGTTTGTGTTTGTCTAGACCTGGATAGCTCATCAGTGAGACCAAGAAACTAAATAATAGTTTCTTTTAGCTCTTTAGTTTAGAATTTTAATATTGGACATCTTTCTGTCTGAGGTAAGAATGAAATTTAAACCTGGCAGTATTTTAGGGGTATTAAGTTTCCAGTTTCTCATTATTTATTGATTGGTTCATTAGTTGTGTGCCGGGGTACATGCATCTGTGCATACTCGGTCAGAGGTGTCAGTTAGACTTTAGGGAGAGTGGTTGTAACTGTAGCCTAACCTTTACCTGAGAATGGAAAAAGACACCCAGTGGTAGTCGCATTAACTCTGACACTTGCTGCCATTGGTAGTTTCACTCACACTGTACATTAACATTAAAATTATTGCCAATACTTTAGATACACTTGGAGCGGGATAGGTTATACATGCATACATGCTTGGACACAAAGATTTTGGTGAGGCAGGTGGGACAAAAATACAAACCAAATAAAAAGCAGATATTGTAGCCTAAGTTTCAGACATTCAGGATCAGTATCTGCCCATGTTTCCCTCGCTATTATACTAACGGTAACATAACAAGTTGTTATCAGTTTCAATAGGCAAAAACATTTGTTGTCTCTCTGCCTGGCTCTGCGTTTTATTTTTAAAGCAGTTCAGCAACATGACGACTAGTTGCTTCCAAATCGGAACTTTCTTTATCTTAATGTGTCCAACAAATCGGTGCAAAGCTTCCTGGGGTAAGATTGTCACAATAGCATGGAGACTTACATGGAGCAATAACAATGATTTAGCAGCATAGGCGCCACATGTAGCCTCAGTCTGCTGTCGATGCTAAGAACATATTTTGAATCTGTGTCCCTATTGGTGCTCAGGGCTGGAGTAGTGTCACCTGACAGTATATGATGATATTTTGTTGCTCCAGAAAAGTGAGCTTGGTGCTGCTCTTGTCAAGTTTTTGCATGTTTCAGCCCTTCCTTCCTTCTCACTCTACCACCTCTGAACCTGCCCCTTCCTAAAACAGCTCAGAGACGCACATAGCTGAAGGTCCTGACATTTTTCTCATAGTTAAAAGGTTAAAGCAGAAGCCGGTCAAAGTTTATATGGTAACTATATTGGTATGTAGTGTTTTGTTTTTAGTTTTAACTGAAGGATATTTTTTTCTAGTTATAATCTTGAACTTGAGATTACATATAATATTATTTGTGTCCTTTAACTCTAGAGTTAAGCGTTGCAGTGCTGTGGTGCAGCCTAAACCTTTATGGATTTTATATCTGCAAACCAAGCACGCGCCCTTTTATTGCCCACATGTGGTTCAGTGGCAGAAAATGTCTTTGTATTCAAGCCAAATCTTTATCTGAATGTACTACACCGCATGTGATTCCACTGTTTGATCTGTCTTACGTAAGAAGATCATCCTACCTTATTTGTAGTCTGCCTATCTCATCCGTGGTTGCCCCGCACGCTGGCGACAGGAAAGCTCTTTGCTGCCATGATTTCTTCACAGATCTCTTTCAGTCCTTTCTTTGAATAATTACAAAATCTTAAATCTAAAATTTTCACTCACATTTCAAAGAAACAAATCATTTTCCCATTAAATATTCAGAAAAATAAGGGGGACTAATTTATTTACCATGGGATATATTTTCCAACTACAAAGCTTGGAGATGGAGATGATGCATTCAAGTGTGAATAAGTGATTTTAAACAATAACAAGACAGGAACTGATCAGACTTATTGCATTAGACGTTTGTTTTTCACAAGCTAATGCTCTTTTTCCTGCTGTTTCTTTTTACAGCCTCTTTCTTTCAGTGTTTTTCTCTTTCTCTCTGTTGTAGACAGACTGTATCTTTTTATAGCTAATTCCAGGCCAGAGAGAGTGTCATAGACAGGTCAATATAACACACACACACACACACACACACACACACACACACACATACGTAGTGTACAGATGCACACTGCACACAGAGGAAATGTCTCGGGAATAAGTCTCCAGTTTGAACCTTAAGTATTTTTAACATCTGGATCTTGCTTCCACACGCCTGCCAAGACCCATTACAAGGTATATGGGCAGCCACGCACTGTGCCTCTGTGTAAATATAGCCCGAAAATGAGTGCCTGGGGATGCAAAACCTACAATTTTGATGTAGCCTCCAGCTCGGCTGGTTGGGTGTTTGCCTTGGTTGTTGAGGTAACGGGTGTGTGAGTGAGTGAGTGCTTCCTGGGCCAGTTGCAGCCCCGACAAAACGTTGCAAAAGTTGTTTTATTTATTGGTTTGATATATTTTTTTTTTCTCTTTCCAGACGGAAATGGTGACTCGTCAGACACCCAGCAGATTCATTGTCTGCAATGCCTTTATAGTTATGGGTTATATACAGATCGCTGCTGATTGGTTAAAACCTCCAACACACCCACTAAATGAGAGGAAATGTGGCCCAAAAAGCATGTTACCAAAAACCTGCAGGTTTCAGTTAAAAAAACAAAACAAAACAAAAACAAGGCAGAAAATGGCAAAAGTGCTCCTGGTGTGGCTCAATTTGACATTTATTAACTTTATTAAGATTCTTAAAAAGACTTTGAGCAAGTGTAACATATAGCTATATTTTGTAACAGCTATTCCTTCCTGTTTTAGGAATTGAAATACAGGTGATAGGGTCCCAGTTCTTTTGTATGTCAAATTAATTTAAACAAATGTAAATAAATATATCATTACCAAGAATTCTAAGGGAATGAAAGTAAAACAAAAACAATCAGTTCATTAAATAAATTTCCTCCTGTAGCTGGCACCTGACCTGTGCTGAAGGATCCAGTAAGGATCCAACGGTTTATGCTGTGTCCCAATTCTAGGCTGCATACGACTGCTGTATTTATTATCTAACTGGGTTTTTTTTTTTTCATATAATGTCATTGTTTGATTTAATAGCTCAGTACCAGACAGTGTCATTTTAAGTTCCAACAAACCATCTTGCAAAAACGAAACTGTGGATTTGGAGCAACTGCAAAATCAGTCCGACCCCTGATCTCCAAAACGTCACAAAATATCACAATGCCAATTAAACTTTATAAAGGGATAGTTTGTTTTCCAGGAGCTTTCCTATTCTTCTGTGTGTGAGCTGTGAGCTGTTTTACCACCATTTGTTTTTTGTTTTTTGTTGTTTTTTTCCCTTTTTGATAAGGGGCAGTTGGAAGCAACTGTGTCAGAGAAGCATCGCAAAATTTAGATATTTAATTTACTGTCATAGAAAAGTATAAAAGGCAACATTTTGAATAAGGAACCAACCTGCGATCCAACTGTTTTACCTCAAAGATCTTTCACCTGTCACTGCTTTTTTTTCTGTCAGTATCAACTCAGATATATTTCTTTTCTTCATTTTTTTCATTTCCTTCTTACTTCCAGATTCATGCAGGGACAAAATGATCTGATCAATCTCCTTGATCGCCTTATTGAGCTCCCCCTTTGTGGCTGTATGTCTCAGCTGGTGGGACCCCATCAGACAGTGGAATCTAGGTCTCAGTTGTTAACTGTACTCCTTATTGGTTGTTATTTATAGATCATCAAGCCACCAGATGAAGGTGCACTCAATGTCTTCTTGTTTATCCAGATGTTTTCCTTTGGCAAGTGTGCCTGCACCGTGTTAACATGGAAGTTTGGAGATTTGGGGATTAGTCTTCAGCAGAGTTTTACATGTGATGTAGTTTTTGGTATCTACAGTGTGTCACTGTGTCACATATTTGGGGCAGGACCACAGTGACCTAAATATTAACCATACCTTGGCACGCCACAGCTGTGGCAGAACCAGAATTAGGTTCCACATTATTGAAGATGTGTTTATTAAAGCAGGCTTTAAGAAAAGGGTCTTTGAGGACACATTTCTCTTTGTGGGATGCTTGGTGAAATTTTTGAGAGGCTTCACAGACCAAACTCTTGCATAACTGTCTTTTTTTTTGGAGGGTTTTATACAGGCACACACAGAAACACACTCATCATTACCGTGTAGTCGTTGTGTAAATCCAGATTAGCAGATGATAATTTGCTGTTGGGAGAGGAGATGGATGTATAAACCAGGAAGGCCTCATTAAAAGACAGACAGAAATCTGGTGATGTGGCCCACAGCCCAGGGCTAAACACACCAGTGCTGTACATAGAAACACGCGAAGCATTCATTAAAAAAAGCATATCTATAACAAGTGTTATACACTTATAAACTGCTTCTAATCATTTTTCTCTTTTCTCCTATGTGCTGCTGTCGGTGATGATCCACAGGTAAGTCCGAACTTTTTCTTCCTCTCTGATCCTCCTTTGTATCTCTTTGCCAGCTGACCCCAGATCAGTCTTATTGTGTGCCGAAATGCTCCTAATCCCGGTACACACAAGAGTTCAGCTTTAGCTCAAATTAAGTCACCCCCCCACCAATCCATTAATCTCTGATTTTTTTTTCACCCACCCTTTTGAATCATATTGTATGTATCCTATTACCTCTGTGTTGTGGCCTCTAATCCACAAAAGGCCTGATTCACTGGTGAAAAAAGGGCAAGCAGAGGAAAAACAAGTGATTACGTTGCTGAACATGGTTTTAGCAGCTTGTAAGGGGATAGAGGTCTCGGGGTTTAGTTTGATAGGATGAACTGATATTGTCCCAACACAGTGGCGAGGTAAAAAAAAGAAAAAGAAAAAAAAAAAGACCTCTTCATGACAAATGCGTGAGTTATAATGACGTAATACGAACAGAAATAATCTTTTTCCGTCATTTTAGAGCCATTATGTTCATGTTTATCCTTACATGTGTTCTTTTTTATTTATTTATTTATTTATTTATTTTATTTTTGTGTTTTTGCTACTAATCGCTGCTTCTTCTTTTTTTTTTTTAAATGACAGAGTCAGATTTTTTTCAGATTCCTTCTCGTCGCGTGTCTAAATATATAAATACAAACAAGCTTAGTTGCTTAATTTTTATCTGCCTTTGCTATTTAGTCTTATCTCTAATGCAAAGTGCGCCGCAGTTAAAACATGGCATACTTGCACAGCAGTGGATGTGACAGAGGATGTCCTGGACACTTAGATAAGATGCTGTCTGTGTTTCTGATACGGGCCCTTTGACGTGATTCAAGTCCTAAAACGGTGTTTAATCTGAAGACAGTCTGCACTGTAGAAGCTGAAATCTCCCTGTATGTACTGTTTGCATCCTGCACCCACAGAAAGAGGTTGTCACTGTGTGCTGCCATGTAGTCCATGTGCAGAAATATACGTAAAGAAGATAATCTTTAATGAAACGATTCAATTAGAGCATGTTATGGGCTGAATTTTCAAAATTGCAATAGTAAATATATAATTCATAAACGTGAGAAAAGAAGACTGAGTAAATATTTGGAATTAAGTTTATTCCTTTTTTTGTAGATCATTTAAACAAGAACGCTGTAAAATTTTGCTGTACCGACCATTGGCTCGCACTGGCTTCTGAAACTAATCTTAACAAGACTGTGTTTGTGTGTAAAAGCGAAGGAAATCCACCTCTCTGCTTTGACAGTTTCAGCTTTGCGAGAGCGGTGATTACGCAGGCCTCAAAATGCTGCTTGTAAGCCAAAGGTTTTATAGGAGAAGGTTAAAGTTAAAGCCATTCTGGCCAATTAAGGTGAAGGTTTGATGAAGTGAGATTTTACTGTTTGGTTAGATGGGTTTATTCAAGCATTTGTGCGTATTTTGAACAGCGCATTTTTCTTCCAAGGCTGCATTTTTGTGGCTTTCTCATTTCAGTCAATCATGCTTTCCTTGAGGCTCCACGTTACACGAGGTCACACTTACACATTTGCACACTAGTCAGCCTCTAATTGGCCACATCTGGTCGAGACAGATGTGTTATAGCCTGCAAGCAACAATCACGCTTGGACGTCATAGTTTTATTATGATTGTGCCACTTTAATCCTCTTTTGGAACATCTGCACAGAGCGTACACTCTGCCAAGTAAGTAGGGAATAGTTATAAATATCAGCATTAATTATATGCAAGGTTAATCACCGTTGCTGTAATTATGTAGTGGAACCATAACATCTTAAAGACACGAAGTAAGCCTTTGTCTGTTTTGTGTCTGCTAAACATCTGTTTATACAGTATACAACAGAAGTGAGCACACACCTATACGATATCACTGTCATATTATTCAAAACTGCATCAGCTTACAGTGCACCAATTCTAGGTTGTCTACTTGGGTATTTTCTCTTGATGTAAAATGAAAAGCTAACAGTTAAAGTTTCCATCCATCCATCCATCCATCCATCTTCTTATATTTAACAGACAGATAAATAATGTCATTATTGAGTTCTGGGTCTTTAGTTGCCTGAACCAACCTAACTGTTTTTTTACAGTATAAAGTACCAGCGTCTGTGTTCCAAGCTATCACTCTTTCCAAGTCTAACAATAACCCTAACTATAGATGAGGGTTGGTAGATCACCTCCTGAATTACAGGTTTTGCCTCTTGGATCAGCTAACACAGCGCCATTCTGTTTTGGACGGCTATATTCCTCTTCTGATAAAGTTCAGTAGTCACCAGTAGCCCTGGGCAGATTCATAGCAAACAGGGTTTAGCCATCATGCATTGTTATGTACTGTACGTGTGGGCTTTGGAATATAAATGAATGCTAAGGGTTCTGGGTTTTACATAACTTACCACAGATCACTTAAGATCAAAGGCTGCCACAACAAATGTGTTTTTGCAGAGGAAGAGAAAGCCATTACAGCGCATCATTGGTAATCAATGCCATTTTGCATTCTGCTATCCAGTCTGGACTAAGCCAAACTTTATGTTGACTCTTTAATTTACACTTGTCAATGTGCACTGTGTTGTCTAGCTGCATATATTGATTTACTGGGTTTGTAGAGAGTATGATTTTCCCCTCTTTTTTTTTTTTAGATTTGAAAGCACAGTCAAAGTCTTTGATTACTATCATTTCAGCAAACCTAAAACTAATCTTCCTTTTGTGAAAAGCGTACCTCATGTGAGCTTTACAAAGCACTTTAAGTCATAGAGGAATGGCCCAGAATCAGATCCATAAGCTGTTCTTGCTGCACATCTGAACAAGGTGGTAAAAAAAACATCAGTTTAACACCCATAAACCAGATGTATTTTCATGTGTATTTCCAAAACCTTGTAAGTGAGCCTGTATTTCTGTCTGCGACTGGCACGACGCTGAGGGCGATTGGGATCGGCCTGCCTGGAGAGTTTGTGATGCACCACGCTTGTAACTGTGTCTGATAACAAGCAGTTGAATTGTGGGGATTAAAGCGATTATATTTGATCAGCGCACAATGGATCGGCCTCAAGCCGGGGCCCCCTGTCTCACTCTGAACTGCTGACTGCCCAGATTCTCTGCCATCATTATCCAGTAAAAGCTTCACACTGTGCATATTCGTGTGTGTGTGTATATTATTGTTTTTATTTTTGCCTCCTCCCAAGCAACAAATGTATTCTTTAAAACCATGTATTTGACTAAATGCCACATATGTATACATATATGTGTGTACTTGGGTATCTGTGAAGGTGACCAATCAGGGGGGCTTGTGGGTGACAGTGGATTTAAGAGTTTTAGATCGAGGCTGAGCTTCTCGCTCTGGTGGGCGGGGAGATGGGGTGGGGTTGAGGGTAGGGGGGTGTCAGTGTGGTAGAGAGATATCCAGGGATGTAGGGAGAGAGGGAGGGGAAGCAAAGTGAGGGGGGTCGCAAGGCAGTTTCCTGCAGTGTAGAAGTTGGCTAGCTGCCACTCGGAGCGTGTGCATGTATGTGTGAGAGGGGAAAGAAGGGGAGGGAGATGGAGAGTGGAGTGTATGTGTCAGGATCAGTGTGTCTGCGTTTGATCGGCTTGAGCGAGCGGTGTGGAGGAACTGGGAGAGAGGACGAGAAAAGGAGGACAAGCAGGATGGTTATGAGGAAATGGTGAGCCGCAAGAAAAAAGGAGGAAACTGCAGTTTTGTTTGGGGGAAATAAGTGAAGAACCATGTTCTGTCTGAAAGGTGAGTGTAGCCGCTCATTGCATGAAAGCTCTGGCACTGACTCGGTGTGAGTGTGGAGTTTTCCCCGGGACTTTTGTGAGACAAAGAAAAGTTAAACTCCATCCCTCCCCTGTTTGGAAAGTAATCTCTCCCACAGCAGCCTCCTCTGCACAATATCCTTCCTTGTGTCTTTTTTTTCTTCAGTGAAGGAAACACTCCTGTTAATCATCTCTTCCTTTGTTCTTTCGTTCCGTCTCTGATTAATTAAGGGACTTTGAATTCAAGCATACTTTATTTCCTGACTGCGGTTTGATTCCCCTCCCTTTCATTTTACTCTTATTATTCTCGACTAAGCAGAGTGTCTCTGCACGCTGCTGGCTGTGATCCTGTTTGCATTCTCATAACTTTGGTGTGGGTTTCAGGGGCGATGAGCGATGTGTAGAGCTGCTTACACCCGTACGTATCGGTGTGTATTCAGTGTGCACGTTGTTCACAGTAACAGCTGGCAGAGCAGCAGTTGCTGGTCTGCTGTCCTGCAGAGTGGGGGGCCATGTGTTGGCTATTACTTCGCTGACAAGCTGAAATGAGATAAAGGGGAAACTCGCTCGTCTTTTACTGCATTTGACATTGTTTTCGGTTATTAAACACTCATGGAAACTATGCTACAAAGAATAGACACATAATGCTGTTTGGGAGACAACACAATGCTGCTGATAAAGAGGGAAAACCCGCTTCCCTGCCCGCTCCTGTCCTTCCATAACTTTTAGTCCTGCTGCTTGAGTCATATTCCAGAACATCATGGTGGTGATTTCACCTGTCATGGTTACAGGGATCACATGCAGCTAATGTTGACAATACATGAGCTGTTTTATTATGAAGAATAACATTTTATTGTCTCATTTGACCTAGTTTTGGGTTGCAGTGCAAAACGATACCCAGTCAAAAGCAAGAAAGTTAAGATGTTAAATATATATTAAAAAAAAAAGAAACCCTTAGTTTTTTCTTGGTAAATGATCCAATCAGCTGTTATTTCAGAAATTAGGAAATGATCCGTCTTGTTAAACCAGGGTTGTTTGTTCTCTTTCTGTAGCCTTATAATGGCTTCCAGAAATGAGGTAATATAAAGTGAACACATCAACTATACGTGGCAGTCTCCCAGTTCATCAGCTGTATGCAGTAATTTATGTTGTCAGTTACACTGTGAGATTCGAGTCCGGCTTGGAAAATGGAGAGAAACAGATGTTGTGGGAGTTGAGCCGGAGAAAGAATTCAGTTTTTTTGTTCTTTTTTAGATGAAGCCATTTTTTATACACGAGATTGGCAGTTTTTGTTTGGGTTTTTTTCCATGTTTTTCTGTGGTCAGCAGTAACTAACTAACCGTACAGCAAGAGGAGGATTAATATTTAATGTTCAGATTGCTGAGTGTTTAAAAGTTGTCACACCAGGATCAGGTTATTGACATGTAGATGCTGCTTCACTTTAATCAGCTACAAGCACGATTCCCAGTTTGGGTTTCTAGCTTCACAAGTGATGACAAACTGACCCAAATACTCAGTATTACATTAAATACCATGATCCGACCAGTAGATTACTCTACATTGGCTGCCAGTTACAGAATGTCCACTAATGTTATGATATTAACCCCCCCTCGCTCAGTCGAGGTTGCCAGCTCTGAGACAGATGTGACATATTTCAGCCCATGTTCTTCCACAGCCAGCTGTGCTGTGTGGCCAGGGTGAATCACCACCACCACCCCTGCAGTAAACCTTTGCGTTGCAGTGCAAGCCATTTGCAGGGCCAGAATTAGGCTCTGTGACTTGGTGTGCATTTTGGTATGTTGCATAAGTTATTTATGCACTTGAGCCCCAGTCAGTAGATGTGACATGAGCAGGGATTAGTTTGAGCTGGAAATGTCATTCTCACTTAAATTGGAAGTTTCCTGCAGCCTTCCGGGGGTTGAGGATATAGAAAGTTACATGTTGATGAATGTAAGCCTTGATTAGCACTAGCATTAGTTGTGGGCATCTCAGGCTATATCTACTTTTTGATCCTGACTTTTCTGGGGTTTATTTTGCTCTCCTGTGTGCAGTTCACTCATTACAGATGCTTCATATGTTTTTCTTTTATAATGGGCAGCAGTTGTGACATATTCTGATGCTTATTTAATGACCAAATATTCCGTCATCATAGACCGTATGACTCTGCAGTGTTACTCAGATACTTTCAAGCTTTTAACCAAAACTTCATTGAAGTTAGTCATCAGAAAATTCAGCTTTTAAACTGCAATGACTTTATTCTTAATTCCACAGAGGATTTTTTTTCAGCCTCAAAAATAAAGTATATTTTGCAAGTGGTCTTTTTTCAGTCTGGGTTTTGAGCTGTTGGTTTAACCTTGTAAAGAGTTAGCACATGCATGGGTGATGAGAGGAAGGTGGCATTTAATTTTTTTAAATTTTTTTGGTGTAGAATCTGTGTAAACTGAGTTCCAGGTTTCCCACATGCCCCACATGTCTAAGGCATTCAAGCGCTTTACTGTAGATTATCACCATTAAAAACTACAAACATGTCAGCAAACAATGATCTCTAGCAGAAAAATAGATTAATGACCTATTTAAGCTCCTGCACTGTAGTTGTATGTTACAATTTTCATGTTGAAACACATGAAGGTATCATGTGCACTTGTGTTTTCAGTAAGAGATTCTTGTCCACTACCTTTATTTCCCAGAATCATTAAACAGCCTACCTTGTGAACTTGGTTGAACTTGTAAGAGGATAGTCCTCCAGTAACATCTCCACCAGTGCTGTGTTTCTTGAGACATTGTGACCTCTTCACCAGAGGCTGACCCACTACCTGTCCCCTGGCCTTCTGGGTAGGAGTGCTGATGGATGTTCTCACACTCAGTGTGGCAGGTGGAGGGGAAAAAGAGGCGGAAAGGAGAGAGGTGTTAACATGTAGGCAACAGTTTGTCTGTATTCCTTGAGGGTTAGTTGGCTTTTAAAACATGGCTTGTGAAAGACTACCTTTTTTAAAGCCAGTTTGGTGACATAGCACTTAACCTAATGTGAAAAACGACAACATGTTGTAACCATGAAGATATTTCTGCTTGTTCCCATCTGCATTTTAATCTAAGTAGATAGAAAAGGATCGTGTGTCAAGAGCTACAATGCAAAGTCAGATTTTAAATGTTATCTAAAACCAACATCTAGCTGTTTGTTAAGTGAGTCACACTTTAAGAAAATGTAGTCAGACCACTCGTGCTGCCTGCTAGACTTTAGCTAGATTTTTTTTAGTTAAAAAGAAAACAGATGTAGCTTGGAGATAAATGGCCTCGTGGGTAGATGGCTTATTGCAGGTTTTGTCAGTGATCGATACATGACTTGGTCGTAAATCAATCATTTTAATATGTAAATGAGCATGGGAATTTGAGAGGAAGCTCACAATGGGATGTTGACCTCTGTAAACAAGTCGTAGCAGAAGAGATCTTGGGCTTGATGAGTAAACAATAGAGCGTTAAGTTCCAGTGGCCTGTGAATGGGATCTGCCAGGAACCCAGTGAGCTTTCTGTCTTCTGAAAGAGTTTTCAAAACAATAGCTTTTTTGGGGGCAAAGTTTAGAGGTTTGGAAAAATGTAGGAGTCAGTAACGGGGTCTTATTGTGTCTTTTTTCTAGTTTGAGACAATAGTAATGCAAAAAAACTTTCTTAGCGAGCCAGTGTTAATGGGAAGTTGTTTTTTTTTTTTTTTTTTTTTGGGACAATGCTGGAAGTGTTTTGTTGTCCGCAGGGAGTCGGTCATTGTCTTTTCAAACTTCACCCGCAAGTGGATGACTTCCCCAGACAGAAGACTAACTCAGCATGCAGGTGCTCCTCTCACTCCATTCAGACCTTTTGCGTCTCCATGGCTACCATTGTCCCCTTCCCAAAGCCTTCCTCTTGTCCAAACCCCCCCCCAAGGCTGCAAACACACACATAGAATCTATGTGCAAAAGTTAGTGTACATACACGCTTGTGTAATGCATCTATTATTACACACAAACCCTTCCAGTGTGACTTTTACATTGTTCACTAACTAGGTGCGCGCACACACACACACACACACACACGCTAATAATCAGTGGAATGTGACACACTCACCGCAATGCATGCCAGGCAATACGCAGCCATCAACTACACACATATATTTGCAAACATCTCTTCTCACGCACATACATGTGCTGTACCTTTTTGTAAAAGGGTTGTAATGATTCTTTGTCACAACTGAAACATCCCCTGTTGTGATGACGGTCCCATTCACTGTGTTGCTTGTGTTGGCCTGCATGACTTCACACCCCCTGATGTTGTTTTCTCTCAATGGGCCAAGTGACACACTCTGTGTCCATGCATGTATGGATTCAGGGCAACAACGGCGTTAAGTGCAGTTTAAGTGCAGCCACAGCCAGAATCTTTTGGCTTGCCCATTGGGCTACGTGTGTCTACAAACTGTTTTATAGGAGCGGCTTTGTGGCTGCGCGCACGCATTCTGTGGTTTGTTCATTATGTGGTGTGTGTGTGTGTGTGTGTGTGTTCACAGTGGTTTTGGTTTTTGTAATCAGCTTGCGTGTTGGCTGCCTCATCATGCGCTGGAAATGATAACCATCAGTAATGGCTGTTTTAGCCTCTAGCTATCTGCTGTGGCTTTGGCAGGATCACAGCTACAGTTCCACCAAAGTTGCATAAGATTTGTGCACTGACAGAACTCTCATGAATCAGTCTGCACGTTATTTTTCAGGTTATCTATTAAAAAGGTGAAAATAGTAAAAGGTGTCTAATCCAATTTCTGAGATTCAAGTCCTCAAACCACAAATATAAACCACAAATATATTCAGCAGGTTCTCGCAGAGGGAGAGGCTTCAACCACAGAGTTTGTTTTTTTTGTGTGGTTTTTTTGTGTTTTGTTTTTTTTTAACAGTTTTTTCTGGAAAAAAAAAAAGTTTTAATGGTTTTGATGATTATAGCTTAGATGTGTTGTGCTGCACAGGTGTAAGCCACCACCAGAGGGAGGCATTTACCTTTGGTGCTATCAATGAATTTCTCCCTTTTTTTTTGCCTTACTCTTTTCTATTTGACCCCATTTTTGTTCAGTTTACTAGCCCAGATTGTGTTTGAGCTCTCATTCACTTTTGTTACACTTGTTTATTACCCACTCTTCAGTTCAGTGTCACTCCATCTTCCTGTTAATCTGAGCGTCTCAAATAATTTTAACCTACCTCACACTCACAGCCAAGCAGATTAAAGATTATACACACCCTCACCTGGCAGGCAAGTGGCTCGCCGTGTTTATTAATCTGCGATCTGTTTCTTTGTTTTTTATCTTTTAATCTTGTCGCTGCCGTCTTTACAGTGAACTGTTTTTCACCGCTATCTAAAAATCCCCAATCTGTGGTCATCTGTAGCTTCCTCTTGAGTTTAAATCCTTTTGCATTTACCAGTTGTCGCCTTCCTCGTGTGTGCATGCTTTATGATGGTTTCAGGTGAATATCTGCTTAGTAACGGCAGTCATGTGGGGCTAAATCTGAGGCAGCAGTTTAAGTGGCATGCATGCGTCTTACATCTGAGTTTGCGTCATCCAAGTTTAACCTACTGACACGCCAGCACGTCAGGTCTTCCTGAACTTACACACGTTTGTGAAGTTGAGGTGATGTACTTTATTATCTGCAACCTGGTGTCCATCTGTGGTTTGTGTCTGTCACAATCAGAGGCCTGGAGGCTGGATAATCTGGGTTTACAGATTAGAACAGCAATGCTGAGGAAAGAGGAGGGAGGAGGAGGAGTCCAGAGGACATACCGTTTGGACGCCACTGGACAGTCCTGATGCTCTATCTCCTGTAGATCGAAGAAAGAAGGAGGATGCTGAAAGCTTGGCTGAATACCCTTTTGGATGGACTGATTTTTTTTCTAGTCTTTGGACCTCAACCAGTTTCTTGACAATTGGCGGATTTTTTTGCACAATTTGTGGTGATGCTTCTGGGTTTCTGCAAAGGACACATATTGTAGAAGAAAACACGCTTTAACCACAGACATTTTCAGTTTCTAAACCTTAGTTTTTGCGTCTTTGGATTATTTAGAAATGTTATTGTGGTCTTATTTTAGGGTCAGAATTGTTTTGTGTTTTTTTTGTTTTTTTTTAAAGTTGCCAGCATTTCTTCAAGACAGCCAACCAACAGTCATGTTTTTCAATAGTTTTATTCTGCAATGCTTCTGTGAAATATTTGTTTTGGAGATAAATCTTGTAATCGAACACGGAGCGCAGCTTTCTTTGTCAGGCAAATCAATGTAAGTCAATAGGATCCCCTGAGAGAAAGAGAGGAAAGACAAAAACAGTAGGAGGAGACAGAGGGAGCACTGGCTCCCTTGTGGGATGCAAAAGCGTCCATCCTATCTTTCCAGAAAGAGAGGAGGGGGCCTATTGAGAGTTTGGAATTGAAGGTGGGGGCTCCACACACATACACCCTTCACCCGTCCATCCCAACACTACAAGTGGAGGCTTCAGAGAAGGAGGGTTGTGTAAGACGAAGGAGGAGTAGTTGGGGGGGGGGTTTGGGTCCTGGATAGAGCAGGGGAGGGCAGGTGGTGGGGGGTTTTAGGTCTTAGCAGGGGATGATCACATACGTGCACTGCCTCTCCTCGGAGCCGGTGGTCAACTGCTTGCACAGGGGCTGCTATGAGGACTCCCCTGGCCAGAAACGAACTCTGTGCTCCTTCCAGCCCGCCAGCAAGATGGGGAACAGCCTGCAGCATCCGGCCGTCCCCAGCCCCAGGCCCGCCAGGCCAGAGGGCTGCCTGCACAAACGTCTGCTCTCTGTGTCAAAAGTCCACCAGAAACAGGACTCGCTCTGGACACCAAAACCGCTGCTTGGATCTGTGGCTAAGGGCTCGCCAGGGAAAAAGCATCCCTCCCATGATGGCAAAGGTACAGATTAAAGAGAGTCTGCAGTTTTTTGGTTTTGTTTTGTTTTTTTTAGAGAGAAGAAAAAACAAAAACAAGAAATGACTGTTGGTTTGTACTAGAAAGCTGTTCATTTTGTAGTTTCTAAACAAATACTGAATAGATATTTTTAATTATCTATAAGATATTTGGGTGTATTTCCAAGATGATATGAGTCTTAAATTGAAATCCACTGTGATTACAGTGTCCAGGTAGTAGTTGCTGTTAGCACTACAATGCTGTTTTGCTACTGTAATGATTGTGGTGTTTGACTTGGCTGCAGAACAGGCTCCTGCTTCAGAGATTAAGTCACCTGAAGTGTTTTTAGGAGACAATGATACGCTGTATGTAACAGTGCCAGGGTCACAGCAGATGCAATAGAAGCTTTTTCCACAAAGCCAGGCTTTGTCGCGTCTTGTTAGGGTATTTCCATCCTGCTGTATCTGAGTGATCTGTGCCATCTGGTTTTTGCATGTGCATCTCTGTGTGTTTGTGTGTTGTGTTTTTGTGACCTAAAAGACCTTTGACCTTTCGTGTATGAGACAGGTTCTCCAGGAAGTAAAATGCTTTGAGTTATCTCTAGTTGCTTGTGTGCATACTTTAAGACTTTCCTACTAACCTTGGGCATGATTTTGAGCCTACACTTACTCATTCACACACATATATTTGCACTGATCATTTGGTCCCATGTGCATGGTTGCATCTAGACTATGCTTCACTGTCATTTGGGACAGACATAACTGAAGATGCTCCTCTGGGTGGCCACCCCTGGGAACAAGACATAATAGCTAGCAGCTGGAGGTGATGGGCTAGGCCTTCAGGGAAATGTAAGAGAGCTGACAGTATGAGGGGGTGATGGAAGTGAAACTGATGGGGTTATGAAGGTGACCCACTTTCACCTCAGCACTACATAAAGGAGCCATCAGGGCGGCAGGAAAGAGTGTTAAAAGATAACAAAAAGACTGACCTGTGTCCACATTTCCTAAACTGCAGCTCAGTGGCATCTAATGGATCTATGAATATAAAACAGAAGAGGCCATTAGGGAAGTAGGCAAGGCAGAGACTTCCTGAGAGTCCAACTTTGATAACTTTTAGTGTTTTTATTGGCCCATTTTGAGTCTTTCTGTCCATCCACTGGTCTTCCAATTACTCTTTTAAAGTTTTTCTCCATGTATGCACAGCTAAAACTAAACCATTTATTCCAATATGTGTGCATAACAATATGCTTCCACAGGACTGTGGCCCTTCCTCACGCCTGCTTTGACTAACACGCCGTGACAGCTCAAGATGTTGCTGCCGTCGGTACAGTATTGTCCGGGCTCTGTAGGTTGAATCAGCCTGCCCGTCTGTGTTTATGCACGGCTGAACGGATAACCCTCTTACTCACAAATTGGAACTTGGCTAATATGCCTTTTGTGTGTGTGTGTTTGTGTCTTTGTCCCTGTGTGCTGTGTTGTTGTTCTGGGACATTTTTTTTTATAGTTTCCTTTGTTAACACTTGATTCTCCAGTTCTTTTTATAAATATGATGGTTTTTTTGTATATGGGCAATCAAAGGGTGATTCCAGCATTTTTTTTCCCTGCATATGTTTTATAAGGCTTCTCCTCCAACCCTCCCTTTATTTATTTTTTAATTTTTATCAGTTTAGAAGTGGAGCAGGTGTTCAACCGGATGCCCCATAATCCCTTGGTGGGAAGTCAGATTCAACTATCGACCAGTCACTGCCAATGGCTCCCGAGGGAAGAGCACCTGAGGGAAACCATGCTTGTAGAGTAACTGAATGAGGCCAAATGAAATGGATTGCGTTTATAGGGGAAGCTCTGCTGAGAATCAGTTAAATATCTTTTTGGCAGTGGGAACTGGAGGGTTGGGTTCAGCCTCAGCTCTTTATCCTCGTCTTCCTTTATGTGGTACATTCACACGCATTTCCCATCTTTTAGACGAAGATGAAACCCGTGAGTTTGGAGACACATCTGAATCAAAACATCAAGGAGTTGAGATGAGAAACAGCCCACCCCCCACCTTCACTGCTCTCTGTGCTCAGTGAACCAAAAGACAAAAGCAAAAGAGTGTTTCTCTTCTCGTCATTATTCTCCTCCATTTTTCTAAAACTACTCAAAATGCACCTAAGTAGTTCCTAAACTTTAATAGAATCTCAAAAACCACTGGGTGTGAAGACGACTCTCAGCTTGCAATTTCTAAAAATCTACATGTTTAAGTGTTTTAAATGCTCATTACTATTATCTTCCTGCTTCAACCATTAATCTCTCTTTAACTCTTGACCCCTTGAAAGCCTGCTAAGAGTAACCCTTTAAGCTTTTTTCCCTAAAATAAGCAGCTTCTGTCATGTTTCAGGCCAGCTTGTAGAACAAACTTCCTGATGGTGGTGGTCTCTGCCTAAAAAGCTACCCGTGGAAAAAACAGTAAACTGTTCACATGGTTGTCAAACCACATCTTTATTGATATACACTGAGTTGTCAAAAACCTATCATTAAGGGTATCATTAAGGGTACAGGAAAGCTCACCAGATTTCACCTATCCATTAATTATGTGTCACTATCACCTGTTTAATACCATTATTTTGCTGTTGCAAATGTTAACCTGTAGTGTTAGGTACTTCTAGCACCTCACTTAAAACTTTTTATTTATACCTTTAGGTCACTACTTAGTCTATCCAGTATTAACCCTACTGGTAGTTTTTTCCAGGCCTGTAGGTAATGAAATGAACTAAATATACTTGAATAACAAACGAATTGGGGTTTATAATAAATCTTATTAAAAGAAGATGGTTTAAAAGCACCTTCTGGATTTCTTGTACTCTTGAGTAGGAATCACTACTTTACTCTAACGCCCCAATGTGGTCTTGTTTGATTCTGGGATTTTTTTGTATTTTGTGACAAAACACAAGTGGTATTTTCTTTTCTTTCTGTTTTTGTGTGGCTATTTCAAAACCTGAGCACAGACACACACACACTAGCAGTTAGGAGGTAGCAGAACAATGGAGTAGAGAGCATGACACACACAGCCTAATGAGATAAAGAAAAGAGGGGGATTTTTCTCTCACTCACTTATGCACACGCTCGCGCGCGCGCGCGCACACACACACACACACACACACACACACTTTTGGGAATTGAGGGTCAGGGGTTGCTTTGGGTCATTCAACTGTAAAAATGGGTTAAGGCTCTGTTTTTCTTTGCAACCCTGTCTATCTCAATCTTCTTCACCTCCACTTTCCTCTCTTTCATTAATGAAGTCTTTAATGCTGTTTACTGTCTGTGCATAGGGTTGTGTGTCTGCATCTTTTCTTTTCCATTTACCCACTTAGAAAATAAATGCTAGAGCATCCCAGCACACATATTTCCTGTTCACATCCCTGTATATGTTTATGCGAGTATGGCATAAAGTAGGTTTAAGTTAATGCAGTGTATCTAACAGATGGAGACCTCTCAGCTTGTTAAAGGCCTAATAGGTAATGGTTTTCCAATGACTGGCTAAACAGGTGCTCTTCCATTATGTGTGACCGAGGGCTCATGAAGTAATCACTGACATATATTGAGAGGTAATTCAGTTGTGTGGAGGTTTGTCTGCGTCTTTATCCAGAGAGTCCTCCCTGCCCAGTTCTTTTTACTCATCCTTTTGTATTTGACGCTTATTTGACACTGGCGGTGGTCTCCAGATGTTACTGTCTCAATTAAGTGTATTTGGATTAGCACTGTTCTTTATTTGCTCGAGCATGGTGGTTGTGTCTGCTCAAATTACCCTCCAAAATCTTTCTTTTACTCACCACACAACCGCTGAGGAAACATAGAAAATGGCTCGGAGCACAATATAGTTTACAGCAGCCTTGTAACTCTCACAAGAAGACATTTATTATTATTACAGCTGTGTTTTACTTTGTTATGTTCCATTAATTATTATTATGTTCCATATTTATTAATGTATTTGTTGACATATACATAAAAAAAACCTTAAATATAAAGATGCACGATTGACCAGCCGGGGGCCAGAATCAGATGATTTCCAGCGCGCTCAGTCCAAACCGGTGACTGGCCTCTTAGCCTCACGTGTGTCCGATTACACGTCGGTCCGTTTCATGCATATGTGACGTGCGTATTCGTAGACACAGTAACCTGTTGTTAGGAGGACCACCACAAAAATTTTCATAGCAACCAAACTAATTAGCAGCTGAACATGGGCATTTTAAAGAGGCTAACAAAGGGCTCCGAGTCAACCACCAACCAGCAGCCTCGGTATTAGCAAAGAATCAGCAATTAGAGGGAACAAGACAAGTGAAAAAGAGAAAGCTTACTATAAAATCTGTCAGGTAAAGGTGAGTGTATAGCAACTCATTTTCAGTCATTTAAGTGAGAGAAAATCTGCTTACTTATTGCAGTTCAATATTTTGTTTTTTTATTATGAAAACAATATTTTGCTTTGAAGAAATTCTGATTTGCTGTCAGTTTAAGCTCTTAGAAGGAAAAGTGGGAAACGAAAAATTACAGTTTGTGCATCTCTACTTAAATAAACATAAAATTTAAATGAAGGACTTAAAATGGATGTGTTTGCATTTTATTTTTGTTTGTTTTTTTTGACGAAAACAAGGTGTAGGAGAGTTGGTTTTATGCTACAGAACATCATAATTTGTCAAATAAAGCTCACACATGCAAATCACCAAAACTAGAGATCAGTAGTAAACTAGCATGCCTTTTGTGGTCTTCCACACACTCAGTTAGGGCTGAGATTAATAGTGCGGCAGGACTTGAAAGCGATGCAAGAGAAGAGAGAAAGAGAGGAAAGGACTGAGTCATGGAGAAGGAGGGATCAGGTGGAAGTGGGCCTCAGAGCCCCATATGTGTAACAACTGAGTTTTACTTAATGGCTTGATTATTACATCAGGACATATTGGCTGGATAATCACTGGGGTCTGTGGGGACATTTATCCTTTCATTGACTAAATGTGTCAAAGCAGAGAAACTGTGGGAGCTGTGACACAGCAGAGGGCTTGGTTAGCTTTAATAGAAAATGTTAAATCTTACTATCATTTACAGGGAATTTAATTTACTTTCAAGACTTTCTTCTTGCTTTTCTTCCTTCCCTTATTCTGTGAACCTACACTTACTGTAGTGGGTTCAATGAAGAAGACAAGACAGCAAGAAGTGTCTTGTTTCCCTGTTGACGTATGGAGCCTCCTGGTGGTTGTGTCATCTTCTGCACCTGCCCTTGTTGAGATGATACATGCAGATCTTTAGCACTTTGCTTTGTCTTTCTGTCTCTCTCTTCTTCTTCTTTCCTCCTTTTTGCTTCTGCAGTTTAATCGTACACTGACACACTCTCCATATCAATCCTCCTTACAGACGAATGAGTGTTTAGTTGTTTGTGTGTATGTTTCTCTCCAGGTTTTAATAAATCTAGTGAGGCAGTCTATGTAAGTCATTGGCAGGCCTTTGATTATTCATGGTGATAAGTTTAAGTTCATTTCAGTCGGGCTTGTGCGTGCGGTAAAACGAAACACATGCTCAAACAAATAAGAATCTATTTACAAAACGGCTGAAACTCAATTTGATAGTGAACGCAGAAGTTTTTCTTAGCATTCTAAAAATGCCCGCAGGTCTTAGAAACAAATGCGATTTGAAGACTTTAATCTGGGCCGTTTGCTTCGGCAACAGCTTTTGCCCTCGTCTTTCTACTCGTGCAGTTCTACAGCGGGCTTGTTGTTAGTAATTGAAAAATCTAATTGAGCCGTAGTGCAGGATAAGTGCGTTTAAGCACCGCTTGGCCGTACAGACCTCGGTCACAGCTCATTTCTTTAATGAGAGCTGCTATTAGCAGGAGCTTTTTTCCACCTCATGCTGATTCGAGTCTGGCTCTCTGAGGTTTCTGGCCCCATTTGCCCTACTGACCAGTCTGCTCCCCCTTCTGTACATGCAGTTACATTCCTGACTACTCTGTTTTTAAAATGCAGCTTGTTATGGCATATTTGGTTACTAGTTACTTCAATATTGCTACCACAAAGCGGGACGTAGATTTTTAGTTGTTACCTGTAAGATTTTCCTGCAGCTTGCTGTTGCATTTAAAAACCAATTTAAATGAAAAATTCCGCCTCATGTAAAGATACCAGTGAGCAAAACAAAAGAGAAATCTGGTGACAATAGTCTAACCAGCCTCACGGACCCCACGCTTCCCCGCTGTTCACCCCCAACTCCAATCTTCTTCTTCCTACCTTCTCCACAGCACCAGACCTTATTTGTGTCCCAGTCAGCTGGAGGTTCAATTAAGCCTCTGAGAGCAAAGCCGAGCCTCTGAAAAGCTCATGTCCCCCCAAAGAGACTGATTATAAAAGGAGAGGGAAGAGAGAAAGTGATTTTTAAGAGCCTCTTTAAATCTGTCTTGTTAATGAGTTGTCCTCACCATGGCAACGTCTCCTTTTCAGGGGTTTTTTTCCCTCCATGCCTCATGCATAGAAGGATTAGAGTTGAGACAAAAAAAGAGAGAAGAATGTAGGGAACGGGAAGCTACAGCTATTTTCCTTGTTTGTGAAAATACATGGGAGCTTTTGGCGTTAATGTTGTTTGTTTGTAGCAGAAGTTAAATTCCTCTATTGTGGTTACTTTTCCAGAGAAGCGTGCAGTTGCTGCTTTCATTCACCACAAGGTGGCATGATAACACAGCTGCACTAAAGATAAAACAGGCAGCATTTACAGCGATTTCCTCGTTTTCCTAGTCGCTCATCTGCACAGCGTCACTTATACCCAATATAATTGTTAATTTATGAGACTAAATTAAAATATTTGAAGGTTTTATTGCAATTGCCTGAAAGACTTTGGATTCAATTATCTGCCTATTAGCGACTGTGCATGTGTTTATCTACATCAAAAAGAGACACATGAGGTGTCACAAGGAATCTAATTTGGAATAATAGCGGTTTTAAATTTTGGGATTATTTGATCAGGGAGCTACACTAGTTTCCCTTGTGGGCCATTAGGAGGGGGCACTCCCTGCAAGAGAGGTCTGCTCTTTCTATTAAAGGCCCCATCCCTCTTTCCATTATTGCTCAGATGGGACAGAAGGGGGAGGGACGGGGAGAGATGGAGGAAAGGAGGGGTTAAATGGATTTGGGGTTGTGCTTTTTCCCAGACTAGGTCTCAGCATAGGATTATCAATGGAGGAACACAGGCTTAATGCACGCATGTGCGCTCACATATAAACTCCTGCATAATTCATGCCCATATATGATCGATAAGTCACATGAAACCACCAATCGCAGCTTCTCGGTGTGTACAAGTGTTTTACAGATACTGACACACGTCAGTCAGTGAACTCTGAGCTTATCCTAATGCACGTATAACCCTCCCTGGGTTAGTGCAGTCTTACACCACTGTGTGGCAAAAATTACATGCATATGTACAACACAAAAATTATGGTTTTGACCTAAGCGTTGTGTGACTTCAGACCTTCTAGTCAGCTAAGCACATTTTGTGTTTGTAGTGTGCTTTTAATGATTAGCTTGCAGACTGTTGCTGATGTCATACCACAATACTGAGTTTTACAGAAGACATTTGGACATGTCAAGTAGGTGGGACAGAGGTGCGAAAAATGCAATTAATGTTGGCTGGGATCTAGTCAGCTGCTTCAGTTTCAGGGTCCTGGTATTGTGCGTGGTGTAACCTGACTTAAATGCTGGCAGAGGAATTAATGCTGATTGAGAGGTGAAGAAGAGAAACAGTTACAGGTAAAGTCAATTATGTCCCTAACATGTCCCCAATATCTGTTTTGTCAAATAAGATAAAATTATGTCACTTTATTTTTTAATTTTGTTGCAAAATTAGATTTTCAAACATGTCAACGCTATCACTAAAACCTTTCAAAATGTTGCCATGAGACAGAGTCAGTCTGTGATCAGTTTGGGACTGAATGGCGTCATGCTGGCAATAACGTGCAATCTTTTTCTGATAGCACAGCAGTTAACTGTGGTAAGTTATTGAAAGTCACATATGTTGCTGTCTACATAGACAGAAATTCATAGTATATATGTATATATGTAACCAAATTACAACCAGCATGCAGCCTGTTCATTCAAGACTGATTCAGACTGATGGCAACATGTTGGTAATCTCACTGCATTTATGAATTAGACAGGAACTGTTTGTTTGAAGAGTGATTGCAATCAGCCTAAATGTTCTTGTACTATTTTTACTTGTGTGACTGAGCCATTAGCTTGCTCTGAATCAGGTGGTAGCTTTGTCAAGCTAAGTGTGTCCAGTAGATTTGCAAAAGTTAAAGTTACCTCAGGATGAAGGTGCATGCGATGAGCTCTCTCTTTATTTATTTAAAACATATATATTTTATGTCCCTGGAATGATGTAGTATCACCACACAAAATATCACAATACTATACTATATCTATCTGCCACACCGCTGCCATCCATCCAATCCATCTTTATTCTGCTTATCCATGCCATTATAACTCCACTCATGTAGGAAACGGAATTTTATTTCTAAATTTGAAATCATCTCATGTGTGTTCTCCAGAATTTAAATACACTTGATTTGACTTTCTCTCTGAGGGAACTAACTTTAGTCTGTAGACAGATTTTACTCAACTAAAAGCAATCTGGAGTCTGTAAAACATCCTGGAACAATCCTGCAAAGGCAGATGTTAATTGGATCGATGTTATAGGCCGGATGAGCAGAGCCAAAAGCAGTCATGCGTTTCAAATGTATCGGTTAATAACAGTAATCAATGTCGTCCACCAGAACTTGCATCCGACTTTATAACTAACCCCCCACTTGTGCTAAATCCTCGAGGTTGATTGTCTTGCTCACTTCCTTAATTTGTTAGTCAATTGGCTGTGTCTCTAATAGTTGATTGGATGCTTTTGTGTCGCACCCCCCCACTCCCACTACTCACCCCGACTGACCTAGTCTTACTGTTGATGAGAAATGAGGTGCAATGTGGGAAATGGGTCAAACACCACAGCGTCAATTACTGCTCCAGTTGTGGAGGTGCTGCAGATGAACACATGCAAACATTGTGGCTGATATGGCTTTAGCCCACTTCCCACTGGTCTCCCTGTGTTTTTGCTGATATAACACATGCACACTCTTGATTTTTGTTTTTTTTCCTCCCTGCAAAACAAGCTAGCCCCAGGTGGCTTGTTGTTTTGTGCCCTTGAGCTACTGGAGGCACTTAACCTAAATTAGCTCAGTCTGTCTCTGTGCCTCTTTGTCTAAATCAGACAAGACCCTCGCCTCAGCAGCATGAGCTGAGTGTGGAGGTCATGATAACAGCCAAAAAAAAAGATATGTGACCAAAGCTCTGAGCCGTATTTTTGCTATTGTGTTGTCTTTGGCTGGATACATTTTAAGAGTGTTGGCTTAATATCTTAAACCAGTGAAATATTGATGCTAATGAATCATACTGTTAATGCAAATGATGTCATATTCCAGCTGTGACCTATTGATCGTTAGCAGTTATCCCAGCCTGGCCATCATTCACTCCAGACTTTTTATTGAGTGAGTCATGAAGTAGAAAGTCTGCTATTGTAAAGACAGCCGCACACACTCCCACATACATACACAGGTTTATATAGATATATAGGACACAGTGGACCCCTACAGCTGCTGCTCCCCACAGTGCCCTATATCTGTATTTAATGCCAGATTTATGGCATTTTCTGCGTCAAGTTAATTATGAAATTAGATTAATGATTGTGTGCTGCTATGAAGGTGGAACAACACACACTGACACACACACAGACCATTAAGAGAGACGAGCAGACAGCTCTGGTGTTGAAATGTAGGTCAGGAAACCAGTGCAGCAGCCAACATATTCTCTTCTTTCTGTGCAGGCATCTTTACATGCATGCATGTGTGTATGCTTACATGCTTGAGTGCATATAGCATTCAGGCACATGCACATGTATTGTCTTACGGCTTGTATCTGTAAGAGCAGATGCTTGATTAAAAACAGAAAAAAACCAAACAGTTGAAGGTTATATAGTGATTCAGTGCAGTAAGAGTGATGTGCAGAATGTTAGCTGTCTCAATTCAGTGGTGTGGACCTGCTGTGGGTACACAAACCCATCCAGCATACTTTAAACCAATATAATAAAAGCAGTTAGACAGACATCTAATGCCTCAAACAGACAAAAACCTTACCCACGCTCCTCAAAGACACACCTAGGTTTTGTGGTTATTGATATGGCAGATCCTCAGAGGGCAGTGAAAAGGGCCGGGAGTCAATATGAGTGGCGACAGCATGGCTGGATGGTAATGGGTCCTAATGTAATCGGTGGGCTGTCTTTATGTTACACTACCAGTGACTAGAAAGGGAATTCCACTGGGAAATTATTCTTCAATAGCATGTCAGGCATGTAATACACACACATGGTCACGATTCTGAGAAGTAACACACATTAAGTTGAATACTTGAAGGAACAGTATGTATAATTTCGTGGCATCAACCTACTGAATATCTTCCGTCCACCATGGCTTGCTCCACGGAAAAGAACTGATCCTTGTGTTAACATAAACTGTCCAATTCTATATTAAATCTCTGCTCGTGGATCCCTCTAAATCCTAAGCACCGGTCCTTTAAGTCAAGGTTATTGCTGGTCACCTACCAACTTTTATTCCAGCTCCAAAGCACGAACAATCACAGCGTATCACATGCAAAGCTAGATAGTTTTGAGAAATATAGCCACAGCTTTGTGGACATGCTGACAGTTCTACATGTCTGCAATTCATTTAGTTCATTTCACTTCAATTTAATTTTATATATGTAGGTCCAAATCACAACAATAGTCACCTAAATGCGCTTTTTTTAGAGGTTCAATAGTCATCTTCTGGATCTGGGTGACCTTTACCTGGTTAAAGGAGTCTATCCTTTTCATGGCTGTAGTTAAAGCCTGGTCCTGTTCACACAACAGGTTTTGGAGACAATCCGTTTTTTATTTGTTTGGTCATCCAAAAAGAAAAAAAATCTTCATTTGGGTATTTCTACAATTATCACTCCTTTCCACTTCTCAGCTGCGGAGCTCTAAACACCAAGTCCAAAGCTTAGGCCTTCACAGTGGTGCAATGAGTTAAATCAATTTTTTAGTTGCAGTTTTCTATGTTGTGACTTCCTAATGTATTCATCTAACAAGTAAGACTTTAAATAACCCAAATAAATATATATATATATATATATATATATATATATATATATATATATATATATTTGACTAAAATGACCTTCTTGAGTCAAACTAACCACCAGGAAAAACATCAACATACACGATTTCCATCATGTCACGGGCCTGTTTTAGCTTCAGTTTATTGTCCTGCTAACTTAAGATGGGGGGTGGGGATTTCATTAGATTTAAAACTCTGTTGCCAGGGAGGAAACACACGGTTAGCTACAAATTCGCTCTGACGGTGGACATAAAAGTCTCAAATCAACAACAAAACTGCCACCTTCTCAAAAGACCCCAAAGGCGTAGGGGTACAAATCAGCCTGCGTGTAATATAACAATGTTTTAACTCCCTTTAAGAGTGAGCTGCTTTTTTGTGTCCAAGCTTGTGTAAAAGTTTCCCTGTTAAAGGAATGTATAAGAATTTTTTAATGGCTGCACACTTCCTTCATTTTGGATTTCTCATTTTGCTGCTATGTCAAAGGTTTCAGAGAGTAGATACAAATGCACTTTGCCTGTCCACAAGCTCAAACAGAGGTATATTTGTGTATCCTCTATCTGTTTTCTCTGTCTTTCTCTTTTATCCTGGCTTGAATTTCAAAGTGGGGGGGTCGGTAGAGAGCACCGGGTCAGACGCCAAGGGAGAGAAAATTAGACTTGACTGCCAAAAACTGCTGGGCTCTGGTGTATGTTTGTCTGTCTTTCTTTTCCTTATCGGTCTTCATCTGTTCTCCTGGATTCCACCTGTAGCTTTTCCCTCGGCTCTTATTTTTTTGTTCTTTTTTCCCCTGTAACTGCTTCCTTTTCTCTCTCCCCTTGCATCGTGTCCCATCAAATAGCTCCGCTTCTGCCACATCAAAGCACGCTTCAGCTTTTTGCAGATTCAACTTTGCTTTCTACCTCATTCTCTTTCTTCTCAAAGTCTACATGCCTTTTATGCCATCGCCATCAGTATTACAAAGGCATATTTCTGATTGATGCACGTTCCCACACGACTCTGTGTGAGAACAGCTTCCTGATGTTTGAACATAAAACAGAAACATGCGTGTGTCACCACATCAACGCTGGCATACGCACACGTGAAACAGAAAACGCCCTTAGACACAAAGGACAAGGTTTTGCATGTGTTTTGGGACGATGTGTGCGAGTTCAGGGCGTTGTTTTGCAGGGTGTCATGAATCACAAAGAAGGAGAAGCCTATAGAAGGAGGCCCCCTCTGCTTTTCATTCAGGAGAATAATCAAACACTCGCACAGATACACACTGCTAACTTGTGCTCACAACGAAGAGAAAAAACCCCACACAATTTATGTTGCAAGAACCTTGATTTAGAGTAAAATGTCATCCCAGATGCGCTCAGTGAACTTTAAATTCAAACTGCACGCTCTCCTATTTGCATGCTTTAATTGCACCTGTCTAAATCCCCCCTTAACAAATGCACTAACATTTTTTTTGAGCTACTCCAATTCTTTCAAGTACATTTGTCCCAAATATTTGCGGGATGCCTCTTAAGTGGGTTTATACCCAGCCATCCTGAACAAACACCGCTTATGGGCCAATTGAAAACCTCCAGAAAGAAAAGCCTTGCAGGCACTGACTTTCTCCTGATGGACCAGGCTGACTGGCAGTGATTTGAACATTTGGATGGTGATCTTCAGTCATTTTACTTATTTTGAAAACAGTTGTGGGCTGAAGAGAGTTTAAATGTTAAAGAGAGAGATGGAAAACTTTCTGTCAGAGTAGTTGGTCAGATGGGAAGACCAGAAGAGGGATGGCTGGGGGAAAGGACTGTACAGGGAAAGCATGAAGGAGAGGAAGACCGCGGGAGTTTTCGTGTGTACCCCCAGTGTCATAAAACTGCTACGCGAGAATTTATTGAACTGTGTTTGTGTGGGTGAGCGTGCATGCGAACTTTACCCCGTGCCAGAATCATTAGTGCGAGAAAAAACTGTTACTAACTTGTTTACACAGCCTAGTCTGTCCGTCACTTTCAGTGTCTGTATGTGTGTGATGCTTGAGCTGAGAGTTGGTGTTTATTCAGGAGAAAGTTTGAAGTTTAACATCATTTAACTGCCTTTTTACGAGTGCTGTAGAAGCAGCTAATCATCAACTCAGCGTATTCCTTGTTTAGGAAACTCGTGAAGTAAAGATATATGAGGGTGATAAATCAGCCAAAGCAGCACATTTTGTACACAAATATCTCCAGTGCAGCGATAACAGGTATCAAACCCCCCCGGCCTTGATATTCCCACTTGCTCAATCTAAGTCTTTGTTGCTGCAAGATTATTCATGTCTTCTTCCGTGTTGGGAAGACCAAAGTAATCAGATTCCCTTTGACCCCCGATTTTATGCTTTCATTCAGAGAGGTGTAAAGATAAAAGTAATGGGGGAGGATGAGAGCAAGCAATGTGTTCCTCTACATGCTATAAATTATAGATTTTCATTCACAAAAAAGTAGATGGGGGTGAAAGAGGAGTATTCGTCTTTTAAGGGTTTTGGTATGATTTCTTGTTTGAGTGATTTAAATTTTCCACTGCTGCTAGCAGGTTTGCAAATTGTGCATTTTCAGATTATTATAAGCAAAAATTTAACATTTTATTTAACATTTTAAAATACTTCCGGTCTAACTTTGGCACAAATCTGTAAAGAAATAAGGATAGTTTAGTTAGGATGGCACTGATCCAGTGAAGGACGCAGGATTTAGTGCTACACTTCATTGTTTAAGGCGATATGAGCACTTCGGTCGTCTCTGGTAAATCCTGCTGCCTGTCAAAACGATATGTTGTGCCTTTTCATCAATCCCACATGGATGCAAAATGTGCTAAATGTGTTGTTTTCGTATGTTAAAAATTCATATTTCCTGTTTATTTCCACCTTACACTTCTCATTATCAAGCAAAAGGTGCTCAAGACTACAGCTCGAACACAGTAGCACAAGAAATGAAAGAGGGGAGGAAGAGGGTGGTGTAAAATCAATACAGCCTTGATTATATTAGCAACTGTAAAAGCGCTGTTGCCTAAATTAAAAAGGAGGAAAGAAGGGAAAAGAAAATTGGGGAAACTGGGGGCGAGAGAAATGTGACATCAGCAGATCAAGCAGAGTGGAGGGGTTTTAGGTGGTTTGCTTTGCTCTGTCTTCATAGGGCCAATTAGAAAAATAAAAGCTGGGTACTCTCAGATGAAGCTGTGTGTACGTAGATGCTGTTTGATTTTGGGGTTATTTGATCTTTTATATTGAAAAAAGAAGGTGAAGGTGTGTTTGTCTTTTGGGGATTGATCAAATGATTGAATTGGATCTGGAGGGAAATGGGGCTAAGCTCAGAAGTCTGGAATAAAAAAAAAAAAAGTATAATGATTGTGAGAGGGAATGTGCAGCTGCCTCTGCCAGGTTGACGGGGAGCTCCAAATGGGGTGTGAAAACAGGACAAAGAAAACAGGAGTGCGGTGACAAGAGGAAGAGCAGGAGTCCCTCATCAGTCTCTCTGTTCAACCTGCCACATTCATCACTGTGTGTGTTAATTAGAACATCTAGCTCTCATCTTCCCCTTTCCAATTTATCTTTTTACTTCCTATCATTAGCTTTTGACATGAGTCATCTGGTTGTATTACAAGAGGAAGTAATTGTTGTCTGTCCGCCGGGAATAATACTAATGAAACACGGGTTTTGATTTTGTATTCAGTGCAAGTAATTGTTGGATGTTGTCGTCAGTTTTTGCATAAATTGGAATAAGTAGATTAATAATCTCACATTTGTAAATTGGGGTTTTGGCTGGTTCTCAAAGCAAGAAATACCAACAGTTAAATAATGTGGGGATTGTAATTGCAAAGCTACTTTATTAGCTAATTAGGTTTTGATTTGAAATGTACTTTTACTTCGGCCTCACGTTTTATCCACCGACTCTGTGTGCTTCCTTTATGTGCTGCTTAGAGTATGAACGGATGAAAGATTAATATTGTTTGGGCTGGGGTGTTGCAGGGGGCTTCAGTGGGAAGGAGTGGACAGACGTATGGCTGAATTGATATCCCTAATCCTGGAGGTGGCCTAGATTTGAAGACCTCCTTCAGCGGATATAGAGATGGTGACCTATTCGTTATACTGTGCGCGCGCATGTGGGCGTTTGTGTGAGTGACAACAATAGGCTTTTTAATGAGAGATGCTGCGTAGTCTTGTGCATAAATTATCCTAATACTGTACACGTGGCAAGCTGTATGTTTGACACATGGAGAAGAACTTTTAAGCTGACACGGTCACCTGTCCTGACACCTTTACTGTGCCAGGATTTTTCCAGTTTTTAAAGTAGGTCAATAATAATGTCTTTAAAGAAGGTGATTTTCATGAGCAGGTCAAACACATGTTAAACTCGTTATATGATATTTAGAGACTTATTGCATGCTTTCAGTTCAGAAGAAATTGTGTGCATATATGCTTCATGCATGTAGAGGAGTGCAGCAACAGTGGATGTTAACAAGCATGAACAAATATGGAGGTTTGGATTAAAGAGGGATGGCGACAGCGAGGAGGGAAAAACCTTTTTATCCATAAATTCAAGGATCATTTGCAGTGCCATTCAAGCTCTTGTCGGAGCCCCCTACACACACCCTCCCTCCCTCTGCTCTTCAGCCATTTGGGCTGAAATTAAATACGGTCGCAAAAGGCGGGGCTGTCCTTCCTCTATGGGTGTGTGTTTGAATGGCTGGGTGCTGGAGTGTGTGCATGATAGATTGTGAGCAGATTGGACAATGGGAGGATTGTATGAAGTCTGTATTCATGTAGCACTGATTCACTGCCATACACAGCAGGTTGGGAATGATCAGAGGAGGAAATGTTGATTTAAAGAAAGGCAAAATTGACTTATTAGTAGATGATCACATTTTTAGATTATTGTTTTACAAAGAGATGCAAAATGAGACCAGATGAGCTAAATGTCAGTGCATGAGTGTAATTTACCGTAGGCAATTATACTTTCTGTTTGCATTGCACTTTGCTTGAAGCACCATCCACCTCAGAGTACCTCGTGAAAAGCTCAACATGTTTTTTTCCCCTCCTGACGATGTGCAAGGTTGTTCTGTGGGGTAACTCGAAGTTTAATTACATGCATAAATATTCTTCTGCAGATGAGTCCCTCACTGAGAGGCTGCGCACCCGTGGAAAGTGTGAAAAAAGAGCTGCGCGAAGAATGATATGAGTATTGATGCACAAACCGAAAAAGCAACACAGTGACTGTACACGCTAATAAAAACTTCTATATTTTGAGCAAAGTAGAATGAAAGTGTAGAGCGATAATAAAGAGAGCACGGGAGAAGGACTGATGATGAAAAATAAAGGGAAAGGCAGCCAGAACTCCTTGGTAACCAAAGCACAGAGGAACAGAGGGGCCGGTCCTACACCCCTCCTGCTGTGTGTGTGTGTGTGTTTGTCTCCGAGGACCGAACTGCCTGAGGGGGGGAGTGGCGGACGATTTGTGCGTGTGTGTGTGTGTGTGTGTGTGTGTGTTCAGAGAGACAGATAGGGGTAGAGACTTATTGTCAGCCTAGTAGACGCTCACGTACACTCGCAGCCAAGCCGTGAGAATGTGAGCGGAAGAGCACCAGCACGCCTTCATCCCGTCTTCTCTGTTATTCCTTGGATTTTTTTAGTTGTTTTTTAAGCCTCAACAAAGGCACTTATTATTATTATTTTTTTAAGAGGGAGACATATACGCTGATCTGGAAAAATGGTGTTTATCGGGACCTCGTTAAAATCTGTAATTAAGTACTTCAAAAGGAAGGGTAAGACATTTTTTGTTCCATACTGATCATTAATGTGCATTTGAATAATCTCCCTATCAATGCTGCATGTGGTTGGTTAGAGATTTTGACTGTTTTAATCATTTTTGACAGGATATGCATTTGTGTCTGAAATTCCCACGGCGTTCCATTTATTGAAGCGGATTTAAATTTAACAGCTTCATTAAGGATTCTCTGTGTCAAAAGTGTACAAACACCCGCCGTAATGATCTTTCTGATTTGATCGGAACTAATGGTGTCCTGTGGTCAAACTGCTTCCCTGCTGCCTCAGCTAAGCACAAACAAAACCCTCTGTTGCACCCCGTTACCAGGTAACCGCTGGGCCAGGACTTCACAACTGTAGCACCAAATGACCCAACAGCTTGTTTAAAGGTGACAGTGAGAGTTGCCGTTAGTGGATGATGGTAGAATCTCCCCTGCACGTGTGCATTGTCATTTTTTTTTCCACCTCGATTGTCTGTCAGACTTGTTATCACATGAGGTTTTGTCGATACTTAGGGTCAGTGGAACTAGCAGTAATTGTGTATTACCTGGAAACTGTTGTAGTTTCTTATTATTGTACTTTGAAAAACCTGCTGCAACCCTAGTGACACCTGCAGGAAGTTAAACCCACAGCAACCTCATGAGAAGTACTTTTTAAAGTGCCACTTGTGTACACTAGATTTTGTTTAAGGCGATTAACTATTATTTTATCAATGGTTTGGTATTAAGCAGATGAGGCTGTAACAAAGACATGATTGATGCAGAGCAAGCTGCTTGTGAAGACTGCGATTTGTGGTTTATTTATAGCCTGTGTGTGTGCTGAGTTAAAGCTGGAGTGATGCGCTTAATCATTAGCTCAGCATTTCTGTAGTCAACAAGTCCTGTGCTACTGTCTTGCACATGCCTGCACTTTGCACCTTAACTGCGCACCATGACAATCCCAATGCTTTTATATGCAGATCAGTGTAGACCTCCTCAGATGGTTGCAGTTATCAGTGTAAACTTTGGATTAAATGTTGTCCACAAAAACTTGTTTGCTGTGGACACACAAACAAAAGATGCTAGTTGCCTTTTTTAATTTTAATTTTATTATTTATTATTTTAGATATCAGCGTTTTTAGAGTCACCTCTGTGTCCTTTTTTCTGACAAATTAAAAATAAAAGTTTTTACAAATTAAAAGTCATGTTTGAAAGTCGATCCATGTGATCGAGGACTTAGTTTAGGATTAACATAGATCTCTCCAATGGAATTTTATTGCTGTTATTGATCACACAGTTAATTCCACAACGTGCATGTGTGTGCGTGCTCGCGACTGCTAATGTATCTCAAAAGGATTGCTTTATGCAGCCTTTGCATTTTTAGTATTTGCATCGTTTTGCTTTCTGTGTTTGTTAAAGAGCACAGGCAGGGCTGGGATGTCGATGGACAGAGGGATTAGGGGACTTCTGAAAGACTTTCGCGCCAGAGTCCACTATGTGTGAGACTGTGTGTGTGTGCGTGTGTGCGTGTGTGTGTTAAGGAGCTTGGGGTCATTGTGGTATTGAAAGGCCTGATGTGGAGACTGATGCAGAGGGACAATAAATGCTTTGTGTCCTTAGTCCCCATCGCCTTGGTTTGCCTATAGCCTCACTGAGGTCTATTCAAACCCCATGGTCTAAAAGGAGGGTGGGGGGAGGGGCTACCTGTGCTTAGTGTGTGAGAGAGATCAAGGAAATTTCAAATTGTATTTAAAAAAAAAAAAGAAAAAAAAAAGAAGCCCTTGATAAAGCAAGCTGATGTGAGAACAGCTCCCGTTCACGTGCAGCCTGGGGCGTCAGTGACTTGCTCGAAGGCATGTTATAACTTTGAACTGTTGGTGTGACCTTGACTTTTCAATCTGCACTGCCACTCCCTGGTGTGTAAGTATCTGCATGTGGTATCTGCGCGTTTTTGTGCGTCTGGGCCTTGGAGCAGCATGGGACCGTCTTGTGGTCAGCAGCTTTGCCTCGTGATGCATTTGACTGTCTGACCAGTGCAAGCACGCTGCAAAACAGCATGACTACAGATAGGCAGATATGCAGTGATTACCATCACATGTATACACCACATCTTTTTTTTCCCCCCTCTCATTAACTTCCATTAAAATTGATCAATCTGACTGAGATAACACACTTTTATGCACGGGCGGGTAATCTGACAATCTTGCCTTTCAGATGAATTGCAAAGATTACATCATTAAAACTTTCCCACCCCCCCATGAAGCCTACTCAGCAAAGGCAGAAGGATGACCGTCATGGGAGGTGCAACTTATTTTGTAAACAGATGACAGCATAGTGGATGAAAAACAGCTGAGAAGAACTACATCTGGCATTGATATCAAGTGTCAATTCAGCCTAAACCTGATCGTAACTTTCAAAATAAAATCAAAGTGGAACTTCCTGCTTAAATAAAAGCAAAAAACATGATTTAGAGATTTGTTAGTTGGGCCTTTTGCACTTCAGTTAAAATGACAGCCTTTGTGTGAACCAGAGCATCAGAAGCATTCAGTAGAGATATTAAGGTGGAATTGGTCACAACCTGAAGTTGTATGCACTTGGCTTATTTCAACAGTGGAAATAATCCACTTACACCCACTCTGTACTTTTTAGGTGATTAACAGAACAATGCTTTTGACGTGGTCATTATTGGCATGTATTAGCAGTTATGTATATATAAAAGCAGTTGCAGCGTGTCACACTGTCATTAAGGGCCCATTTGCAGATGTTGCCCCCCCCCCAACACACTTCAGCTCATTTGCACCTGTGAAAGAAACCCTGAAGCAAAACACTCCCAGGCGTTGCCATGATCCATCCCCTTCCTCCTGGTTCTCACAAACTTAGCCATTCTCTCAGGCAGCTGGACATGTTGTGTTTGCAAAGAAAGGGACAAACTCAGAGGTCTTTGCTTACATTTTGTCTCCGTCGATGGAGATAGTTTTACATCCGCGATCACCCACTTTGGCTTGGATACGCTCACTTGGTAAGCTTAAGAATTAGGAAGAGTGTGTGTTTTTTACATTTAGACAGCATTTTTATTCACACAGTGACTTGTGATGGCCTCACGAGCTTCTGTTTCTGGGACTGGACTAGTGGGACATAAAAGATGTGAACGCTTTATCAGCAGATATGACTGAGAGAAGGGTTTTGGATAATGAAAAGTGCCTCTCCTTGACCTTGTTAATTAATGTGTTTTCAATCTAAACAATCAATCTAAGCTTCCAAAGTGCCCAGCAATGTGGCCTGTTTGGTATCGGTGTCTTTGTCATGTTTTATATTTTTTCGAGGAAGGATTTTTCCAGTTAGGTAAGCGGTTTAATGGAATCAGTTTCCAGTAGTTACGAGTTTTTTGAGTTGGTATCGACTGATCAGCGATTCCCTCCAACTTGTCCCAGTAAGCTTCTCCCTCCCCCTCTTGACTTGTGAGGCCTACTGTATGTGTGTGATGTCACAGATAAGTGTCATGTTGATTGAAGGCTGTTAAGTCTGCCACCTTCATGCAAAACACTTAAGCCTCCTTCCCCTTCCTTTTCATCTGCAAATACAATGAAACACTTTGAATAGTCAGTACTTGGGGACATTTTTCCACCACTTCTTTATTACTTTATTCTTTATTTACTTTTTTTTAAGTTGGCCAATAATGCTGCTCTTTGGAAGACTTGCAGGGCCACACATGTTTCGGTTCTTAGTTCATTATTATTTTCGCTGTCCTTCATTTTTATGTCAGATTTCATGGAGAGGTTTTTTGTTATATCATGCAGAGGGAACTATATCGATCCTTAATCTGCTTTGTTTATCTCTGCAGCGGTGTCTAACCTGGATGAGGAGAGCAAGTGGACGGTTCACTACACAGCTCCGTGGCACCAGCAGGAGAACGTCTTCCTACCGGGAAGCAGGCCGCCCTGCGTAGAAGACCTCCACCGCCAGGCCAAAGTCAACCTCAAAACCGCCCTGCGAGGTAAAGACAAATCAAAATAGAGCACGTTATACACCACACACCGGAGCGACATATGAAGGAATTAGTTTTAGATGGGATGATAGATAAAATTGCCAAAATGTTAGATATGTAAATAAAATATCTAAGTAAGAAGAAATGTACATGGCATATATTTACACAAATAGCGAAGGGAAAATGCTGAATGTGAGCCAAACCAGTTACAAACTGGTGAATCTCACTCATGGGACTGTTGGTAGGTGGCGTCACTTTTATCGGAGTAAGCTCATGACACTGAGGAGGACGACCCAGAATGTGTACATTTGCCTGTAACTCAAAAAAAGATGTCCCGACTTGTGAGTTGTGTTCATCCGACATCGCAGACCTGTTGGTCCCACTCAGTGGGGGAAGAGGTTCAGGCTTTGCTGACAAACAGAAACTCACAGCAGAGTGACAACTTGTTCAACTGGTCACAACTTTCCCAGGAACAGGAAGTGGGGATACCAGCACGTGTTCCTGGGAAAGCTGCCCCTCAAGCATTTCACAGATAACAGTTTGGGAAAAATTCACATATTTCCGAGTTTCTGTGTAGGACTGAGTGTATGACTGTACTACATTTGTTTGCATGCTCACCAGGGCTGGCCTTGTGTGTCAGCTGATTAGACACAGAGATAAAAGGCAGAAAGAGAGATAAACTGGAAAGTGTTTGAAAGCTGATGCTTACTGTTAGTGGGTTAATCACCGGTTCTAATGCACACACCCTGTTTTGTCTTCTGTCTTTTCCAATTTTCAAACCCCTGAACTGTTGCTGTTCTTAAAACACCACCTGGTAGTCGGGATTAATTCAGCCCCCCTCCCTCTCATCCTGTCACCAACCTATCAACCTGACAACACCACGTATCCCCGGGGGTCCTAACGACAAGACAACAGGTGTCCAGTGAGCGAGCACCTGTGGTGTGTGTTTAAGCCTCAGTGCGCTTTACAAGCAGAGAACGTTTACTGTTTTAGATTTTATCCTTGTTGGAGAGCGGAGCTTACCCGACTTTCAGTGAGCTTTGACTTTGTTTTTCTTTTTTCTTTTAGTACTGTACTTTATATGTGATCTTTTTTATTTAATGAGGCTTGTGCCATTATCTCACAGGGCAATAATCAATCAGTCTGTGATATAGATTATAGACGTCTAATTAGGGGAATGCAAATATATATTGATAAGTCTTTACGGGCTGATCTTCGCGCTGTACATCTCAGCCAACAGAGGAAACGTATGTTAGTGCAGCCATGTTTCTAACCTGAAACTATTTATTTATATTTTACTGTAAACCCATATTCAGAAACATTTCTAAAGTCCATAGTGACAAAAACTTGCCGATAGGAACTTTCAGTCCATGGGGGACGTCTTCATCATGAGGACAAGCTGTAAAACAGCTAAAAGTCCAACATTTATTTACATTATTTTCCAAAGCCATCCAGTGGGCCAGATGGAGTCTTTGCCAGGCCGATTCAGGCCCCCTGACCTTATATTTGACACTCCTGGTGTAGTGTATATGGCATTCACTTTATAAAAGTTGTTGGGGTTTCATAAGGAATTATATATTATTATTTCGTAAGGAAGGGGATCTAGTGTAAAAGTCAATAGCAAATAAATAACAAAAGTAAACGTTACGCTCACAACACTAACAGTTTAAAAGTTTTATGTGGAGGTGAAACGAGGATCAGTCCCTGGGTATTGTAATCATATATACTACACAGTGCCATGAGGCTGATTTATTCTTTGCAAAGCCTAATAATCGATATCCAGTCGGATAGAAACGTGCATCCCCTCTTTGTCCTTCTAAAACTCTCACATGGGCTTCAGCGTGTGTTTAGTGGATTATTGAAAATGTGCCAGCAGGCTGAAATAAATTTTTAAAGTTACATAACACGGTATTGAGTGATAACTGCAGGATCCATTTTGTTTGCCAGTGTTTACGATGAAATGAAAGAAAAATAATGTTTAAATACTTTCCCCCTGCATCCAAAAAAGTCAGTCATATCATAGTCATGCACCATCATCAGTACCTACTCCAGAATCAACGTCATCAGTTCCCTGCAGCTGTCACAGCTTTACATGTAGCCCTGACAGTTGCACCTTTGTGTTTTTTATCCTCTATTTCAATTTATATCAGCTTCAGATTGGGACACATTAGTGGTGAAACCAGTGGGACGAATGCAGTCTTTAGGTTTTTTCTTTGTACATCTGTACCTGCATCTAGCCCATTCACATGAAAACAATATAACACCTTTACCTGGCACAAATTAAAGTCCGTAGGTCAAAGGTCAGGGTCACTAAGACCTAATGAAAAACACATTTTTAATAGAAGATTTCCCTCACTGTTAAAAGTATCTGAGAGACGCATCTAGTTTCTGCTTTTCTTTTCATATCACTTACTTATCCCGCCCCCACCCCTATCAGTTCTGCCTAGCAACAAGCCACACTTAGCTCATCAGAGCTTATTTATTTCATTTACCGTCCCCAATCATGCAACACCAATCATCTGAGCAGTTCCACTTCCCGTCATCGTCCTCATTATCATTGCTTTCTGAGTCCCATCTTCCACCGTTTCACCGCATCAACTTGTTGTTACAGTATCCACGCATGCGAGCCCCATCAGGATCCATTTACTGACAGCATTATACATGCATCAGTGTGCCTCTGTGTGGAGATGGGCTGTAATTAGCAGTGGAAATAAACAGGATGTAAAAGGGATCAGGAGCAGCATGTTTTAGGTGGCGGGCTAACAGTGATGTGAGCACGCATGCATGTTTAATTCACCAAAAGGGAGTTTGATCCTGCGAAACACACTGAATAAATATCCAAGATGGAAGATTAAAAAAATCAGTCATTTATAGAAGGGTTTTTACATTTGAATCGATCAGGATTACTTCACAGAGAAAGATGAGATGTCAAAAAAGAAACGCGCTTATTTTAAAGTGCCGTTAATTTTAGGGAGAAGCGTAGAAGTTGGATTTTGTGTTTATTTTAAATAAGGTTGCAACCTCATAGTGTGTTTGATCATTTCATCCTTCATCAGTAAAAGCATGAACAACTCTTGAGGCTTTTTTCTGAGGATGTTTAAGAAGTATGTGAATTTAATTGCCTCCTAAAGACCAAACAAAGGATGCATTAGTAGATATTTGCAGAGGGAGAGGAAGAGGGAGATGATGTGCTAGATTCCCCCCTGAGAGGAAAAGGGGGAGGATGAGAGAGCGAGAGAGAGGGACGCTTCTGCCATCTGTGTGTGACAGACTGAAGCTGATACCCCCCTCCTCTGGTTACACACACACAAACACACACGCACACACTTGCCGTCTTATCTCACTTTGACGTACATACATCACAACCTCATCACGGCAGGTGGTGACGAGAAGAGGTGTGAGGCACGCTTGGCAGAGTCCAGCAGGGAACTTAGCGAAAACACACACACACAGACAGCAAATGGTATATTCTACACATTTGATAATACAACACTATGTTTATGTCCCATAAATATTTCACACATTCTTCTTATCGTTGTGTTATGGGATGAAAGTTTGAATATTTAATAGCATCTGTTTGGATTATTTGGTAGTATATTCATGGAAATGAGTGAAGCAAATCTTTGTATTGAGTGTATTTAAATAGTGCGAAATAAAATGTCGCTTTTATTATTTGAAAATTGCACCTTTCAGCGGGATCAGAAAGTTCTCATCAAAGGCCACCAAAGCAAATAAGTTTAAGACCTGTTTCTCTGTCTCTTCTTTGTTCTTCAGAATGTGACAAGTTGAGGAAAGATGGTTTCCGGAGCTCCCAGTACTACTCTCAGGGTCCCACCTTCTCTGACCCCATTCAGTCCACCAGCAGCCTGCAGGATGACGGGGATGATGAAAATGATAAGAAGGTATACATAAACACAGTATGCATGTATACCCACCTAATTTAATGTATGCTTTCAAATGTAGCAGGTACAACAGGCTCTGCATTCTATTTGCATACAGGTGCAGAACACGTGCACAATAATTTAAATGGTGTTAGGCTCCCCTCTAGTGGCTGGAAAAAGAAGTGCTACATTTTATCCAAGTTTCAGTCTTGTCACATTGTGTAGCTTTCGGTCTTTCCATTTTTCTGTCTAATTTCTCAAATAAGGTGAGCGTGATCAGTACTGGGCAAAAGTCTTGAGCCATCCATCATTTCTTTATTTTTTTTCTAAGGCGCCAGACATTCTTGTAATTGTTTTGAAGTGGTCTTGAGCAATAGTTCTCCAGGCTTTCTGAAGGTCTTTCAAACGTTTTCTCAGGAAATTGGCTTCTTTTTTACTTGTTTTCATTCCAGCCCAGTCACTCTGACCTGTGAATCATTAAAGCATTTAAAAAGACACCAAGCATGTGTTCAAATGACGGAGAACTTTGCTAATACATAAATACATAATTATTTCCAAGTCTTTTGTTGAATCTATGAAAAATATGAAAGATAACACAAAGATAAAGTACTTAGCATATTTCACCATGGTTTGAGGATACTGGAGAAGAAGAAGTGGCAGAAAAAAAAGAGTATTTACAGCAGATGAACAAAATCTGAAAGTCATGTCATGAGTCCAGACCTCAGTATTATTGAAACAGTGTGGGATCATCTTGATATTTTTCCCAGAAAAAATATAACTAAGCAAGGGGTTCCTCTAAACATTTGCAGAGCATTGTAGAAGAAATGCACACTTGTTGACCACAGTTGTGGGGCCTGTGATTTTTCTGTCGTCTATAAACACTTCAAGAAAGAAACTAAAGAAGAGAAACAGAAATTTGAGGCAGAAATAAAGACGGGTAGAAAAAAATTGACAAGAAAATCAATCCGAGACAAAAACTATTATTTCTTGCTCTTTTCATCTGACAGACAATTTGTGTGAAGTGAAGCGTAAATGGTCAGAAAGCTGCATATTTCTCATCTCCTCGTTTTTATTTCGAACACACACACAGTGTGATGTGAAGGGCACTCGAAAGGGTTAGTGGGTCTTTCACTGTGTTGTCCCTTGGAGCCCCTCGGTTTCATCCTCGCTTTGACTCCTGACTTCCATGTTGTCTTTCTAAACTGTCGCCTCCCATCTCTTGTTTGTCCTCCTGTTTTCTGCACACTCACCCCATCTCTTCAGCTCAAGCCAATCCCCCTCTGCCCTGCCTTCCTTGCCCCTTCTTCCACTGTTCTGCTGTTTGTCCCCCTCCTGCTCTCTTCCCCATCACTTCCTGTTGTACTGAGACCGCTGAGCCTAACTTTGCCTGACAGCAGCTTCAAAAGAAGAAACAAGGCTCCCGCTTGAGCCACAGCTATGCAGCTATGCAAAGTAATAAGCCATGCTTGAAACCAAACTATTGCTGAGATGTTTTTATATACATCCCCTCTCTTCACCTCCCCTTTTTGCTGCCCCCCATATTTACCCATCCATCCGTGCATTGTTTGTATGAATGCACTCTCAGTCAGGGGATAGGAAAAGTTTGAGTGATGCAGTAGTAATTGGTGGCAATCATCTGGATTTTGTAACTACCTATAATTACTACAATTTAGAATCATTTGGATTTTCTTTGCTCTGAATGGAAACAAATGGCACTCACATCAACCTAAACAACATTGCTACTATGCTCTGGACTAACTGCTCAACTTCAAGCCTGGACGCTGGGGTAAAGCACCGCTGTCTGTTGCTTTCTGCTGTAAATTCACAATCCAGGGCCCTTAGCGTGTCAGCACAGTTTACTGCATGAGTGATTCTCTCTCTGTGTCTCTCCCCGCTGTTGCTCTGTAGCTTTTATCCTCCCATCTCCGACTGCTCTGTCAGTTCTCTGTGGCGGGTGTTTATTTGTGTGATTGTGTGTGCATGGTTGACCGTTTCCATTTGGATAGGATGTTTACGGGGCCGCAAGCTTCTAAAGGTCACAGCAGTGTAATATATTAAAGTTTGTTCAGGTCATATTGGCACAATCTGTCATTTATGGTTCTGACTAGTAAATCCTATGATATTTATTTCCACTCACCTTTTATACCATTATATAGACATTTATTCTTATTAATAACTTTTATGCTTCGATCTGATGGTATTTTTATGTATTGCCTTTCATTGTGTCACATCATGTTACCTCTTTCCTTGTTTCTTTCCTTTCCTCTCTTTCTAGTATTTCTTTCTTCAGCTTTACCTTGTCATTAACATGCTATCTTTCTCTCAATCAGTCCACCGCTTCATCGCTGGAGGATGACAAATCTCAGCTCTCCATGAGGTCTCAGACGCCACAGGGCATGGGCGAAGGAGGGGAGGGGTCTGACCCTGACAGACAGGTGGTATGGAACAAGGCTGCCCTCCTCCCCACCCCAGAGGAGAAGATGAGGCGGGCAGCTCAGGCCGTACCCACAGACATAGTTGCCATCAATGTCACAGGTATGTCACACCTCATGACTTCATTCAGTCCGTCTCTCAACTGCTAGCAAGTAGCAACCATTCTTCATCTCCAGGTTGAGAACCAATGTCCCGATCCATCCGTAGCTCCATTTTTGTACAGTTTAATCGGCCTCATTCGTCCCTGGTGTCTCTTATTTTGCATTACCATCTCACTGACAAGCCTTTTGCTATTCTTAAGGGAAATTTCTGACTTTTTTAGCAGTTTGATTGAGGTATCCGATGATAAAGAGAGCGTCAGCATGCTGACATGTCATGAGAAATTTGCATTTCAGTTTATTAGTGTAATTAGTTTTCACTGTTTCTGTTTACAAAAAAGAAAAAAAGTCACATATTTCCTTTAATCAACCTTCTGTGAATGAGTGATTGCAGAATAAGAGAGAACTGTATCCAGTCATCCACAGATGGGGGCAAACCTGCACGTGGCACTCAACCATGTCTTCCTCCTCTATGTTACCTTCACTCCTCTCATCATGCCTCTTGCAGACTGACCTTTGCCTTCTTTTATGCATGCGTGAGCGTGTGTTTATGCCTGAAAGTCCTTTGACAGCTTATGCCAGGGTCAAGGCTTTTCATCGTCTTTGTGTCAGATCACTGGCTGTTTGACAGATGAACACTCGTACACAGCAAATTTGTGTCAACTCAGTTCCCCTGTTAGCGCGCCACATCTTTCAAGGTTTTCCGCCACTCATAGGTACACTTATCTTAAGATTTGTTCATGAGATTCTTTTGGAAGGAGTCCAGCGGTGGGATGGACTCGCAGAACTCTCAGTTCAGCATCAACATCTATATTTTATTGTCACAGTTAATATATCTGCAATCTACAGCCTTTTGACACTAATTAGCATTTAACGTGGTCCCTCGCCACACAAATCAGTGTTGTCACTTCAAATTAGTGGGAAAAAAGGAGTAAAACACACACCGAGAGATCAGGGGCTTCGCCACTTTGAGAGGAATTTATGATCGCGGCTATCCGCCCTTATATCGGTTTCTATTTCCCTGACGCCTGCAGGCTGTCACCAGCTAGTGAGATAGCAGAAAGAGCAGCAGTTCATAGCGAGATATCACTCTTCCTTCAGGGAAACCGGACTCAGAGCGAGGAGGTTATTGAGAAGCAGTTCATGTTTGCATGAGTACGTGTGAGTTTGAAAGCACCTTTCATCCCATATCTGTCCTTTCGCATGTTGAGCTTTGTGGTAAGAGCATGTACGTCTCATCTCACACATCTTACATCAATGTATGTTTATACCCCGTAATGGAAGTTTGCATAAAGGCCAGCCAAGGTTTTCTTTGTCAGACCCCTTCCTTTTGTTTTTGATTGGCATCACAACCATTTTCTCTCCATGGGTTGTAAAAGACACTTTGGCTGGTTGGTGAAAAAGTTTAACTCAAGTTCAGTTCACCCAAATAACACAATGCATTTTCTCAATTAGGCTAAACTTTCTCGTGTTGAAGAGGAAGATTCACATGCTTGCTGCACAACATGTTTTTGTGGATCACTCTTATCCCACCAGCATAACCATACTTAACTAGAAAGTGTTAAACCTTTCTATTTGAATCCAGCTTTAGTTCAGAAAAACTTTTTTTCAAGTTCAGTTAGTAGTTTGGATATGTTGGATATCCAGACATAAGAACGATTTTAGGTATTTAATATTTAGCATTTCTCAGGAATTGAATCAGAAGAATCAGAATCAAATAATTTGTTAATCCCAGAGGAAATTTTGTTCACATTTGCTACAAGACAGTAACTAACCAATTAAAGTACGAATTCAATGATATAATATTAATACAAAATATAACATAATGTCTCTAATAAATAAATATGAATATAAATAAAGTTAAAATTCAGGTGCCTCTCTTATCATATTAACTTGATAAGGGGAATAGGTGTTGTAGTCTGTACTTACACTTGTGACGTCTCCTGTCATATTTTGCTATATTCTCATTTATTATTTGTTTAGAACAGTCTCCAGTTCCACACGAGGGGTTTCCAGTATGTGATTTAGCACCTTAATATAAATATAACAGAAATCCTCAAAGACACTCTTGAGTAATATCATCCTTTAAAAAAAAAGCAATGCATTCATCCTTAAAAATAAATAAAAACTAAAATCTTAAGTTTTTAGAAGCACAAATCAGTTTGAGACTTAAAATAAAAGCAAGGAAAGAAAATGCTGATTTGTAATTTGGTTGAACTGACCTTAATATTTCCTGCCCTGTTGACGTTGCATGTCCAACTTGGAAAAAACAAAAACCCTCCGCATGTCTGTTGAGTTTGTTCCTTCTGACTAACCGACTGCTGTTTGCCTGTTTGTCCGCCTGCCTTGCTCTCGCCCTCCCGGCTACCAGGGGCAGTGTTTGACCGACAGGCGAGCATCCGGCGCTCCCTCATTAACACTGACACCGTGTCCCGCCGGCCCAAGAAGGTCAAACGCAGAAAGACTATATCAGGGCTGCCTGACAACATCAACCTGGAGCTAGGTATGGATCACTGTGGAGCTACATGTTGCCCTCTGCTGTCCACAGACCTGTCCCAACACGCTAGACGAGCATCTCTTCTTCCTTTCTTTACTCCCAGCAACCTTGTTCTCTATAGGTTTATGCTTTTATCACACATAAATGTGTACAGTTAGAAACTTGGCGAGCCCAGGAGGGTCAGACTGACTCACGTGAGCTCACAGTGTTGGATCAAGAACGTGCAGCTGCTACAGCTGATGTCTACATTATCATTTGTCCTCATTCACTCTCCTCCACCCGAGGATCTGCAGCCAAGAACAAGTTATGAAATAATTTTTTGTAGTCCTGTTGTTTTTCTTGTCTTTTTGTTATACTGCTTAAAAAACTTCTAACATAACAGCAGCTGTTTTTAGAGTTTGCCAGTTCTGTCATAAGGTAGAAGGTAACGTCAGACTTTGCTTCTGATTGGTTGATCATTTGGATCAACTTTCTGAAGTCCTTTTGTCTGTGATGTGTGTATATCTGTGCCTTAGTGTATGCTGGTAGCATAAGATTATTAATAAACTATCTATGAGACAACAAGCCCTGATCTCAGGTCGATAAGCCACCTTCACGTGCTCTTTCTGAGGCTTATCATCCTATCCTACATTAGAAATGTAAAGATGCTGAGGTCCCCTCAGAGTTACTCAGCTGAGCCCAGTGTTAAGCGAGTACTAAGCTCACTAATCTGACACCGTGTTCTGCTGACAGCACCGCATGGCTAATGTTTATTTACATGTCATTGAGCTTCGGGATGACAGCACCATTTAAGGGAAATGTCATTGCTCTGTGCGATAACATCGCCCAGGCTGATAGGAAAAGAGCTTTATAGTGTGGTTAGTGCCCAGCTGACAACACCCTCTGAATGTCATGATTACTGGGCCGGGATAATTGTCCCAGTGCTCCATCCCTCCCCTCTCCTTGCACCAGAGCTGCCTGCAAAGTAGACCTGCAGCTTAATCTATCGCAGCAGCAACAGCCGAGCTGTCAGTCCAGCTTTTAGCAAAGGAGGAGGAGAGTGTATGTGTGGTTCAGAGCGAATGGAGAGAGAGAGAGAGAAGAAAGGACGCAAGAGTGTGTATGTTTTGGAAGACGAGCATCAACAGTAGAAGCCACCACAGATGGGAGACACAGTAGACATCCTCTCTCGTTTTACGACTCAATCTTCAAACTGTTTGTTTATTAGCTGGTATGTTCAGTGTGCATCTTTCTGTTATGTGCATTTTATGTTTGTCCTTGTGCATGACAGGGCTGGCTTGGCATGCACACGTGTCTTCTTGTATGTCTGTGTTCCTATTTGTGTTTTTTTGGGGGGGTTTTCTCTGCCTAATGCTTAACCAGCTGCCTGTCCTGGCACCCAAGGAGACTACTTCATTTTTCTATCTGATGTAGCCAGCGTAGGAGAAGCGTAGTAGCAGAGCCTCTATTCCTTCTCTCTGTCTCGCCTCATATCCTTTTCTCCATAATGAAGAAGACCAGAAGTTATTAACGTAAATCAGGTTACGCCAAATCAAATTAATTAGCTTCCATGTGACCACAGTTTATCTGACATTCCAGCCAGAAGAGCAGAAAGGTTTGTGGCTGAAGAAGTTATAGCAAGGGGGGGGTGAAGGTGGGGTAGCAGGAAGAGGAATCACATGTTGATATGTTTCTTTTTTCTTTTTCTTTTTCTTTTTTGACAACAGCAAAAGGACACGGCGGAGATCTCCGGCCACATTCTATGTTCCTCCCTGGACAGTACTCCACACTTGGCCGTACTGGGAGTGTCAACTCAACTCTCCGACGTTCGGTGACCAGAGACTCGAGCTGTCAGACAGAAGAAGTAAAGATCGTGCCCCCGTCCATGAGAAGAATTCGAGCGCAGAGAGGACAGGGAATCGCTGCTCAGATGGCTGGCATATCCGCTTCCTCTTCAACAGGAAGTATATCCATCTCCAGCAGCGACAGCTCTGGAATACTGATGCTGCCGCAGCATTTTAATGGAGACCCATCGCGTTTTCACAGTCTGCCCCGACAGGGCGCAAGAGTGTCCCTCAGTGCTGATCCCATCTATAGCAGCACGCCCATCAAGTCAGAGGAACATCTGCAGAGGCAAATTGGAAAGCTTCAGGTCGACGATACTGTGGTACACATGAGAAACGCCCCGAGGACAGGAACTTTGCCCAGGCCCAAGTCCCAGGAGGTGAAGGGGACACAGTCCAGTGAGTGGGGCGGGGGTCCGGCATGTGTGGTTTCCCCTCATGCTGCTTATTCCACCTCATTCATCCCCAATGCCACCATGTCCAGTTCTGCTGAGGTTATTACCCTTAACACCTCGAGCCAGCTCACCCAGTCCCCGGTCTCAGCTTACCCCGCAGCTCGAGCGCTCAGTCTGGCTTCCCCAACTAATGGTGACCCGCTGATCTCTAGTCCAGCAGCCTTCACCCACAGCTCCACCTGCTCTGCCTTGGCCACGTCTACTCCTACTCACACAGCACAGGATAGTGGCCTGAAAGTCAGAGCACCTGCCAGTGAGTCAGGTCACTCTGACAGTAGCGCCCACAGCCACAGCACCTTGGCCCCCACTCCACCATCTTGTCTGCCGGAGGAGAACTGGATCTACGACACACCAGAAAATGTGGTGGCTCCACACCGCACTCTGACCTCCAGTTGCTCCACTCCAATCAACCAGCTCTATGGCAGCCTGGATCAGTCCTCTAGGACCACTACTGATTCTAGCTCTCTTTACTCCCAGGACAATGATGGATACTACACCTCTATGCACCTGGACTCAGGCCTGCGCTCGCGCAGTCACGGTAGCGGGCACGGGGTGGCAGCTGGCCGGGCCACCAGACACAGCATGTACGAGTGCCGCGAGATGGCCAATCAGGAGGACTCTGGAAGCCTGTACAGTGACCGCTCGCTATCACGCAACATCTCCCTACGCAAATCCAAGAAGCCTCCCCTGCCACCAGCTCGCACGGATTCTCTCAGACGCAAGCCAGCTGCAAAAATGCCCCCCGGAGGCGTTAGCGCCATCAACGGTGCTAACGGGGAAAGGGGTACAACACTTAATGAAACTCTAATTGCAAGCTTGCAGCAGAGCCTGCAGATGGGGTTGAGAGGAGGGAAGGGAAAGGGTGCGTCGCCTTCATCAACCTCTCACAGCCCAAGCAGCGATTATGATGACCCTTGGGTCCTCAGGCCGCGCAGTCACAGCAGCATCAGTGCAGGCAGCTCCGCAGCATCACTAGCAGCTAACGCAAACTGCGGCGGCGTGTCTAGTGTGTACTCTCTATGCCATGTGACACCTGCCCACAGTGACACCAGCAGCCTGCGCTCTGACTACGCCGACTCTTGGGGCTACTACATGGACTACCCTCGTAACAACTCGGACCAGGGGGAGCAGACACCCCCAGCCCATGCCGCAGATAACATGTCAGCCGGCGTTCACCCAGGAGTCTTACAGAATGGAGGAGGGATTCACAAAAGTCAGATCCCTGGAGCTCCAGGTCAGGAGCGAGAGGTGTCGGCGAAGCCCAAAGCTTCCACCTCCTCCCCAGACCGGGTGCATAGACTCACCTCGCCATCTAGTGGCTACTCCAGCCAGTCCAACACTCCCACAGCTGGAACCCCAGTGCCTGCCTTCGCCAGGTCCATGTCTCCCTCGGGCGGCCGGCCAAAACCCAAAGTCCCCGAGAGGAAGTCCTCTCTCCTCTCATCAGTTTCCATGTCCTCCTCTTCTACCTCCCTTTCCTCCAACACTTCAGACTCACTTAAGAGCAACGGTCCTCCTCCTCCACCACCACCACCTCTCCTCTTCTCCTCCTCCTCAACTCCCAAAACCCCTCTCAGCCCACCTCCACCCTTCCCTCCCCCTCTACCGCCAAGCTCTAGCACAGCTTCCCTGACTCCTCCACCAGCTCCCCAATTGCCAACTACTCCTCAGGGAGGTTCTCTAAGCCTGAACTCTACTTGCTCCACCTCCCCGGAATTCCCTCCACCTCCATCCCCCGAGATGCTGATTCACCCGAGTTCATCTCCCAATGGGAGCTTCAGTCCCCCTCCTCCTCCACCACCCCCACCTCCTCCTCCTCTGCCGGCTACTGTTACAGCTTCCTCCTCCCCATCTTTTAAGAAGGCACTAAATGATGCTCCTAAAGCAGCTCCTTCTAACAGTCCCACAAACTCACCTAAGCCCCTCATCACACCATTTGCACTTCAGAGCGTTCAGCTTCGTTCAGTCAAGCAACCAGAGAAGGAGATCACAGATGACAACAAAGCTGAGAAAACAGGGATGGACCTCCTTCAGGGGCTAAAGCCTCTGAGCCTGGATAGCTGTTACTCTCAGGAGCATCCCACTGTCTTACCCCTGTTGAACAGCTCTCTGGAAGCGGATTCCCATTATTCCTCACCATCGCCTGTGTCAAAGCTCCTGGAAGAGTTGTCACTGGATGACAGCATCACAGAGGACTCACCGGACATTGCCATCGTAAATGGAAAAGCTGATGATGAGAGTTACACACTTGTGAATGGGAATGAAAAAGAGAAGGCACTAGCGTTGCCCAGTCCCGCACAGAGCCACGAAAGCTCTCCCATCAAGCAGAAGGCCCCACCCCCAGCAGTCTCCAAGAAGCCCAAATTTTCCCTTGTCCCACCAGTAAGCCCCCAAACAATAAATAAACTGTTTCCATCTCAGCAGGAAGAGACTAACATCCCCCAAACAGAAGACCAAGTAGATTCTCCGCGAAGACAAACAAAAGAAGAGGTGAAAGAGGGGAACGGTGAGCATCAGGAGGAGAGAGAAGACACTTTAGAGCATTTAGCAGAGCGCAAAGGAGCATTCACTGAAACCCGATACGAGTCTTGTATCACTACATCTGTTAGCAAGGAGACGAGTAATGCCTCTGGGCTTTATACCAACGGAGAGGCTGATGAAGAAGAGGAAGAGGACTGTGATGGGACGAGCAGCACCACAGGGTCCATCAGCTCCAAGGACGACGAGGCAGGTGAGTCTGACTCGTAGTTTACTGAATATGTTTCCACAAAACAAACGCAGAAATGCAAAAACGGAAGCAGAAAGCCTTAATGTACTTATTTGCCAAAATCCTAAGAGGTTAGAAGTGATCCAGCAGACTGAGGGTTGTGCAATGGGTTCCTTTGAGCTGCTGTAAAATTTATTTTGCCCCTGAGCAAGCGAGCTAAACTTGAAGGCAGAAGCTTTTAAAGGTTTGAAAAGTGTGAAAACGAAGCGGGAGCGACGGCTTATCACTGGGACAGCAGCTCTGCAGCCTCGTGCAATCATCCCGCTTACTCTTTATTCTACTCCTCCTTCTATATTTTGTATGCGGAGATCTCTTTTGGCTGCTGTCCCCCTTCTTTTTTTGTCTCCCCCCCCGCATTGCTGCACACGTACACACACCTCAGCCTCCGCTGTCTACTCGACTCCTCTCCACCATCCATCCTTCTCTTCTGTCCAAATATTCATTTTTGCCCCTCTGCCTTTTCTCTTGATCTCTCTCTCTTTTTTTGTGTTAATCGCTCAGCCCGTGTTTTTCCTACTCAGCTGTCCTTCTGTCCCACTCCCTCTCTGAGTTAAGGGAAGGGGGGTAAGTATCCCAAAGGAGATGCTTTATGTGGTTGGAGGGACAGGGGGGAGGGGCCCGGTCGTATCGGAGGGGAGGGGAACGGATCTGGTAAGGGGATGAAGGGGAGGATGGGGAGAGCGTAAAGTGAGACTGCCTGCAGCGGCTCAGGCAGTCGAAGCTCAGACGTGAGCGCGGAGGTTAAGAGGAAGAGGAGGAGGAGGGGGGAAAAAAGCTAAACTACAGGAAATGAAAGAAGAGGAAAATCTAGAGAGGGAAGAGAATGTAAGGAGACAGTTGGACATCTCCTCCGTACGACTTCAGATTTCATAGGCGGCCAGGTTAATGCGACAGGATGGATGTAGGAGTGTGTGCTCCCTAAAAGTCTGCTCTCTCCTGACTGTGTTGGATGTAAATTGTATATCCCCCCTGACCTCAGGTGACGTCTTTGAATCCAGTACGGCCGAGTCGTCTCCAGCCCCGTCAGCAAACGGGGCGTCCGAGAAGAGCATGGTAACCCCGACTCCCACGCGACCCCGAACCACAGAGGACCTCTTCGCCGCCATTCACAGGTACGACAATGCACTCGTCTGATGTCCTTGTTGCCCTGCTCATTTTTAGAGCACCACATCAACTTATTTTCTCCTCTCCCACCTCGGCTCTGGATAATGTATTTCCCCGATCTAGTCCTGCTTCCTATTATTCCTACTTTTTTTTGCTCTCCACCTGCCCTCTCTGTCATTCCTGCTTTTCCAACATCCTCATAAACCACAGTGTCACCCTTGATATGTGTTTTTCAGTCATCCCCCACTCTCTGCCCTCCACCTCTCAGTCATAACTTTATCCAGCATTATCCCATACAGAAGAGTACACATCTGTCAGAAAGCCGATCTCTGGCCGGTGAAGGGCTGTGAAGCATGAAGGCAACGGTTAATTTGTATACTAAGTGTTTGTGAGTGTAGTTAGATTAGAATTGCTCATTTTTAGCAAAAAAAAATAAAGAAGGAAAAAAAAAGGCTGTTGCTTCATCCATAATTTACTACTCGACACCCCCTGGTCCTAATCTGGGTTAGAGGCCACTGGAGACATTTCTCATTCTCCGTTTCTCCGTCTACACGCCGCTCCGCCGTCTCTGACATATACTGCATACGTGCTCTTGTGACTGAAGGCGGCACAGACATAAATTTCTCATGCAGCCCGCCAGTTTGGGTTTCGCGGTCACGTGCAACAGCAGCAGCAGCATTGGGGAGTTCTCTTAAGCGTCCCAGGATTTCATTTTGCTGTATTTATGGTCCCCACGTCACGTGTGCATGTATCATTTATTGCGCTGCCTAATTAAACGTGAATATTGTGTAAGCGTGTGTGCTTTTGCAGTCAAGGCAGCATTTGTTTACCACTCTCCTCCTCCTCCATCTATCGCACCCTCACAGCGTGGGAGATATAGAATAATTTTCCAGATTTGGGAAGTGATGACCGTTTCCCAGCGGTGCTGTTAAAACTAAAGAAGATCCCTCAATAAAAAGAATGAACTCGCACAAATTCAATCTGCAAAAAGTGCCCTAAACTGTAAATTCAATCAAGAACTGTTCAAGGGTGGAAGCACCAGGTATTAACTGTAACACCCCTGTAATACCACCTGCCCAGTTCTTTTTGTTTTTATTTTCTTTCACCTTCACATTCCTCCATCCTTTCGCTCTCGCTGTCTGTGAAATCAGAGAGTAATAAAAGCCTCGAGTTGAAATTCCTTCACAGCAGCGGCCGAAAACACAAGTTCGTTGTGAGAGAAATCCTCCAAACTGAATGTAATCCAGCCAGCAGAAAGAAATCGATCCAGTGCTGCCATGCTTATATTGCCTGCTTGTTTACCTCTATAACTGGGATTGGCACCTGTGCTCTCTGTTTGGATGTTTGCCACTGCAAGTTCACAACGGAGCCTTTGAATTCAGGTGTGTTTGAGTGCACGCACGTGGGATTGTGCGTGAGAAAGCTCTTATGTAATGCTGATGGGCTAATGTGGAAAGGGAGCTCACAGTGGATGACGCTAGATGGAGGTTGAATTTAGGGCACAGACATATTTTGCAGCGTTAGATTCTCACACAAACCATTTCCATCCCTTCAGTCCTCCCTCGCATTTTTTTGACCTTCACACAGCGCTGTACATCCCCACAGGTTATTTGCCCTTTAGGGAAGATCTCCCTCCAACGATCTAATCTGAGGATTAAAACATTTTGTCTCCCTTATCACAGAATGTGTAGTTGTAATTCCGTTAATCATGTTTCTCCTCTCTTCTTCCACTGTGCAGAGAGGGAATGGGTGCAGTGTTTCTAGAGAGGTGCGTAGTGGCAAGTAGCCCCTTTCCTTTAATTAGCGAGCCTTGTTTTCACCACCGCCACGCTGATGCTGCCTTGGGATTAGCAGCAGTAATCCCTCGGTGCAACCCGCCACCCCCGGTATCACAGACACAGATTAATAAGGCTGTTTTCGCCTCAAGCCCTAACGCCTCCTAATTCTGCCAGTTGCAGCTTTTATTGCCATGCTTTGGTGCAGGAGTTATCAACACTCAAGGATGAGTGGTGCAGCAGACTACGCTGATACCGACCACAACCACCACCAACCGCCCCCTGCTGAGAGGAGGCCGCCTCGTCCTCATGTGATTAAAACAGCTCTGGGCGCTTTCCTCAGTTTGTTTTTGATTAATTTTATTGTGCCGCGTCTGAGCTTTCATGCAGCGTTGCAGCTTCTGCAGCTTCTGCTGTAAAACCTCACCGAATTTCTTTTAACCAGAAATGTGTAACTCTTCTTCTTCTGCTCCTTAGCCCTGGTTTGTTTCCGAGATACGCCGCCATGTTTGTCTGCTGGGGGCAGTGCTGACATATGGCAAATTTGGGACAAAGATTTGTGGAACGTGGGCAGCAGAGTTTTAAATGTAATCTTTTTTTTTTAAACTGCAGCACAAACATCAACAAGAGTGGGCTTACATGTGTGAAATCCCGTGGATGAATAGTTAAATCTGAGCTCATTGCTCCCTGACAACACTGCCCCAGTAACTTAGTCCTGTATTTTGCTCTGTCGAGTCAGCATTTATTTGCCCTAAAATAATTTGATAAGCCGTGCTTCCGCTCGCTCACTCAGCAGAATTCCTCAAGACTATTTTAAAATCATCTTTTCTTCCACAGGTCAAAGCGCAAGGTCCTGGGTCGCAAGGAGTCCGAGGAAGACAAGACCCGGCCTGGGAGCCACTCGCAATCTCCACCCACCACCCCGACGAGCCTGTCTCCAGGGATGACGTCGTCGTTGCCCCGTCAGTCGGGATCCATCCAGCGCAATCTCCGCAAGTCCTCCACCAGCAGCGACACCTTCAAGGCACTTCTCCTGAAAAAGGGAAGCCGCTCTGAGACCAGTTTCAGGATGTCTGCTGCCGAAATGCTTCGTTCCACTGACCCACGCTCCCAGCGAACGCGCTCCGAATCGGCGCTGGACTCCCCCACTGCTTCTCCCTCCTCACCGATGGCCCTGCACAGCCCGGCCGGTTCCCCGGGCCGGGGTAAGAGGGCAGCTGACGAGCGGGGCCGTTATGATGTCTTTACCCTGTCCTCGCCGACTTCGTCGCCCTTTTCAATGGGCGGATTTAAGTACGGGCGCTCTCGGACGCCGCCCTCAGCTGCCAGCAGCAAGTACAACGCCCGCAGCCGAATCCTCAGCAGCCCGATGACAGTAATCTGCGAGCGGGACGGGGAACTGGCTGAGAGCGAGTACGGAGACATGGCAGAAAGTCTGTCTCAGCCAGCAGCTCAGGCTGTCCCTGTGCTCAAAGACTCCAATGGCACTTTATCTGAAGAAAGCAGAAGTTAAAAGAGCAGGAGCCGCCCCTTAGCTTTGGGGAGCTGAACTTATTCGTTGTAACCAGGCAGGGAGCTGGAAGAGGAGCCCAACACAAGGCCCTCTAGAGACACCTTCCTGAGCTCCACCCCCGCCCCTCTGAGGGAGTGGACATGTCTGGTCCTGATGCGGGACCTGGATGCAGCTCCATCACGGACCGGACAGAGCGCAGTCTGAAGCAGAGAAGTGGACCTGCTCCAACTTTTTAAGACTGCCATGATTCTCATGCTTTCCTTCGTTTGGTGATTCACCTTTTTTTGTTCAAAGAATAGTGTTTCTTTTAGACCTGGTGTTCCTAGTTTTGTTTGCCATTTGTTTTTTTTGTTTTCTTTCTAACTTCATCCCGCAGGAGTCCTTTTAGTTTCACCAAAGGAGTAAAAGTTAAGATGGCAAACTTAATTGAATTGAAGGAATGGAGAAGTCACTGACTGTTCGCTTAACTTTGCTGCTGTGGTGCTACGTAGCTAGGAGAGAGTGGAATGTAAAAGTGTGCGGGAGGCTCGCCTGTTTTCAGTTTCTGCTTTTCCTCTGCTGGCTGTGGGAAGTGTTTGAGAGCACCGTGGCTTGCAAGTGTCGGCTTCAAACAGCCAATCAATACGTGGAACAGGCGCGAGGATGTGGTACAGCAGATGGCTCCGCGGTACAACTTCACCTACGGTTACCAATGGGGGTTTTTGTTTTTCCCGCTCTTTGAGCGGTGGTTTTAGTTTGCAGAGCTGGTGTGTTCAGGGGTCCATAGGAAGTGCAGAGGGCTCAGTGCTGCCACCTAGTGACGGGGAAAAGTGTGGAAAAATAGTTGGGGGATACGAAGGTTCAACCAAAACATCAAAATTACTCTCTGAAAAGGCTCATAAAAGTTAGTTTGTAGAATTTGCACTGTGCACAGGTTTGTTTTTTCTTGGTGAATTAAAAAAAAAAATTATTTTAATAAACCAATTACATCATGTCATGTCACGTGTTTGGAAGTTAAGTATGAAATGATAACATTAGAGTAAAAGAATATTTTATTATCTTTTAGTGATCGTGTGGGTTACCAAAGAGCTTGAAAAATGAAACGGAGTTGGACGTGACAGCAATCCGATAGTCTGACACCCCCGTGCATACGCTCCAAGAAGATCCACCAGACCCTGTGGGGGCAGATTTCTATATAATTTCTATAATGCTGTTGACCTTTCTGTTTATCCTTTTGCAGTTTTATATGGTTCTATATGTAAATAAATAGAGAATTGAGTTTTAAGTCACACTTGACCTATTTTCAAAGACTTTGTACATTTTTTTTAGAACCCTCTGTTTGCTGAAAGGGAGTGGTTTCCTTTTTCGTAGATTATTTATTTTCACATAGGAGGGCGTCGGTATGGTTTAACTGGTCCGAGTCAGCTGACGGGTGGTTGAGGCACAGGAAAGAGAGGTTAGGGGTTAAGCAGAGAAATCAAAGAGCCACATTTAGCTGGCTGACCCCAGCGAGCCGTTATTCTGTTAAAGACGCATCAAAAAGATAATAATATCAATTTTAACCAGCCTTTAATCTGAAGTCATGCCACACTGGTGCTCACGGCTGAATAAACGTGGTCTCTTTAGGTGACAGTCGTGAGACTCCATAACCTCCTAACAGCCATAACAGCCTGTGTGTTAATCACCTGTGACCAAAAAATGTGTCTCCCAGAGCCCGCCAGGCTGTGATTGAGCGCTCCTGAAAGCATCTGTGCTTGTGAAAAGACAGAGAGGACAGAAGAAGTAGTGGGAGTGGAGCTGAAGGCAGGCTGCTAACGCTCTCGTGTATGTCTGTGTAATAAAAACAAGGTGATATTTAAAGAACGCATCTCTGTGTCATTTCTCTCTCTCTCTCTCTCTCTGTGTGTGTGTGTGTGTGTGTGTGTGTGTGTGTGTGATTCACGGCCATCTGCCTGCTCAACACCCCAAATCACAGCCTCATTAGCGCCGTCGCCATGGCACCCACACTCGTCCGTCATCTGGAAAACTCCCATTATTCACCCTGCTCCTTCTGCAGGGGTCATCACTTATATTCCTTCTGGACATCCTATTAGGACACACTGGGTTAGAGCAGTGTTGCCAACTTAGCGACTTTGTCGCTATATTTAGCGAGTTTTCAGACCCCTTAGCGACTTTTTTTCTAAAAAAAAGTCGCTAAAAAGGAGGAGCAGGGTTGGAATTGTGACATTAAAAAAAACAATAATTGCTAAAAGAAATTTAATTTGTAGTTCTAAATAAACTCTAAATGCATTTAGGACGTTTTTTACTCACTTTATGTCTCTTCCACGATGTTATTTCTCTCTCCAACAACATAGGTTACAATTAGATTAGCATGACCAATTATGCAAATTAGGTGATGACGTCATGTAGCGACTTCTAGCGACTTTTAGGACAACCAATAGCGATTTTCCTTACTGAGGAGTTGGCAACACTGGGTTAGAGCCTCTCGCGTGACTCCCAGTTAGCGCTGAGCCATCCAGACAGGACGCTGCAACTTCTCAATATTCCCGCAACAACGTCCTGCAGAGAGACACCTATAAATACCATTGCGCCACTGGCCCGTCAGTCTTCTCAGGGGAACAGAAACGCAGACAGTGTCTTAGTATTTTAAATGAAGCCCCGTCACCTCTGATTCAGCAGCCACCTGCCCTCTGACGCAGCGTCCATCTGGCTGCGAGACGGGAATCAATATGAACTCCCCGCAGCTATAATCACACTATTGACACTTCACCGCTTCCCCCCGTCTTCTTACATTCAAGACCACTCAATGGAGAGTGTTTATAAGGCATGGCAAATAAAGCACGGCTGATCGCAGGGAGGCCAGGAATAGTAACCACATGTGTTTAGGCTGGAGGACAGAGTGCTGCTTCACTTATTAAACATCTAGCTTTTTTGCACTTGATTCCACACAGAAAGACTCCGGCCAGATGGGGGAATCAAACCAGGACCTTCTTGCTGTGAGGCAATAGTGCTAACCACCGTTTTTATGCTAATAATTTTCACATGGATTCAAATCCAGGTTGGGACCTTTCTGTGTGGAGTTGTTGGAGCGTGTTCTCTCCGGTTACTCTGGCTTCATCACAGTCCAAAGACGTGCATGTTGGGTAATTTGGTTAGTCTAAACTGACCATAGGTGTGACTGAATGTGTTAGACCTGTGTGTGTACCCCCACCTTTCGTCATACGACAGCTGGGATAGACTCCAGCACCTTCTCATGTCTGGATAAGTGAAAGAAAGGTGGATGGACTGATTTGGAGGGCATAAAATTTTACAATGTGAAAGTATTTAAAGATTCCAACACAAGAACGCTATTAAAAAAAAAGCATAATAGTAGAAGAAAGTGTTTTAATCAAGCTAAATACTTAGTTTATCCACTTTAACTCATAAGGGCTTAAACCACAGAAGAAAACAGTTTTTGGGGACCCGCTTACAGCAGCTATGTAGACTCCCTTCGCCCAAACCTTTCCAATACTGGTGTTTAGGTGTTTTTGTCTGAACTGTGTTAAACTCTAGCATTCATTCACCAGTCAGCTGAGCCAAAGTACTATAGTTAATGAATGGCAGGAGTTCTATTAATCTCAAAGACAAAGAGTTCTTACATGTGCATTATGAGATATGAATACTACATCCACACAGTTTCTGTTGCGTCCAAACTGAACAGTAAATTTCTCCAGTTAATCTCACCAGAAAATGAAAGTACTTTCACATCATCAGCTCTAGTCTCCACCAGGCTGGAGGGGAGAAGATAAAATTAAAATACAAAACTGTGGTGTTTAGATTAAAACAGTGAGCCTCGTTATACCGATCCCCTACACAGCATGTTTCGCTTTGCTGAGCACGGCCAACGAGATCAATATGCGTGTGCATGAACAGAGGATAAAAAAAGACATAATTTCTGCTGAGTGTGTGAACATGATATTGGGAACAATTCTGCCACAAATAAAATGAGTGACTCAGCAGACATCGGGCTGAGAGCGACGAGGGCGCGAGAGGAGACGTGAGGTGAGGTGAGGAAGGGCGAAGTGAGCCGCCGCTGACAAACGATCGATACGAGCGCCGAGGACGATCCAGATTTTATCTGTTACTGAACACGTGAAACTGTAATCTGTGACTGAAAAAGCCCAGCAGGAAATACAAATGACAAATACTTAAACGCACATTTATGATCCGAATAATGGTTTAATCACGAGTTATTGATTAGATAAGACAATTTACATTATTTAAACTTTCAAATTTCCCAATATTCTTATCAGTGCAGTGCTCGTGCCATCATTCTTCATCCGAGTACTACTATGAGTAATAAACACACACACTTAATGATTATATGAAGATATAAAAGAAAAAAGGCACATTTTTGTTAGCTCTCTTTGTCAATATTAAACCAAAAATGGTCAGTCTGAGCAATTGAGCACAAAGCTGGTTAAACACACATTTATATTCATTGACAAAAATGACAGCTTATGAGACGTGTTGTGATGGGCCCAGCCATTCATCACAATGGATGTAAATGCGGTCGCAGTGGCAGTAAGTGAGGCCTGAGAGCAGATAAACTGAGATTTACCGACGCTCGGCCGCTTGCCAGGCAGAGTCACCTTCCCAGCGCCAGAGCTGACTGACAACAAAAACCTTCTGCTAAACTGTGCAGCTGATCTACAAAGTCAAAATATGTTTAATGCTTAATCCCTTGCATTTGATCCCTCTGGTCATAATGGATTTGATGCGATCCCTTTCTTAATGCGACTCAAATCCAAGTACCAGGAGACACATTTTCACAGGCTGAACTCGTGGCGTGTGCAAATATTATACTCCAAAGTTCAGTGAAAACAAATATGAGGCTTCTGCACTTTTAGATGCACTGATAATTTTTGTGTGGATTTACTTTTTTTATGGACTGCGAGTCCTCACCAAACTGCAAAAAACTATTTTTTCTCCCCATTTTGACTGCTGATTCACGTAACTCTGACTGACAAAGCCTCACAGTTGCATCTAATAGCCGTCAGACTGCACTTTTACACACAGCGATGACTGGATTTATCCGTGTTTTAATGTCCATAAAGGCACTAGTATTATTTTAGGACTGACTTAAAAACCAACTACGAACATTTCCTTTGCTTTCTTTGTTTCCTTATACACAGTCCTGTCACATCAATATGTGAGTGTAAACAAATAGCAGTTAGTTGCCATGTTATTTGAACATTTTTCACAGCAAAGGCTTCGACTTGACGTTGCAGGAAAAAGCAGCTGAAACTGTTTGTTTGAAATTGTGTTTCATGATTATGGGTTAACTGTTTTTACTAAGTTTTCCAATAAGACCTGCAGGAAAGACTACCTCAAGAGGGAGAGAGTGCACAACACACATGTAGCCTTCTTTCTTTGCATGCAATTGAAGAATTGTTAAAAAATATATATGTATCTATCTATCTATCTATCTATCTATCTAGACATATTCTGAGTGCAGCCAGTGATCCTAAAATAGATATGTTTATGGTGTCAGCATGACTTAAACAGATCTGTGTTGATGGAAACATCTGATTAGATTAGATTAGATGAAACTTTATTAATCCCTCGGGTGGGTTCCTCCGGGAAATTCAGTTATGACACGGCAAATCTAAGCAGCGTTGCCTGAGTGACACGTGGCTGCTCTCACCTGCTAGTGTGGGAGTGTTAATGAAAAGCAAGAAGCTTTGTGTCCGTCGCACACAGGAAAGGTACACAGTGTGCTCCCACAGTGAGCCAGCCTACACCGCCCCCCTGGAACCGGCTCACACTGTGAATGATATCGGTCACATGGGTGCCGTCCCTGCCCTGTCAGGCTAAAACATCTGCTGTGAAAAAGGAGGTTAGCAACATGCACAATCAAAAGCCTAAAATTAGTGTATTTTGAAAATATTCATTAAAAAATTATTTTTTTTTTAAATTAAGACGCACTTGTGGGGTTTTCTGTTAACATAAGAAACATTTTCTTGACTACTTGGCTCCACCTGCTGGTTATATTGCTTCATATGGCCGACAGGACCTCTAGTTGTCGTGTAATTAGTCTCCTTATCAAGTTTTTCAGTGAGTAATCAGTAACTTTTAGTGGAAGTAGCAAATCTAACTTTTGTTTCTGGTCAAACTGAAATGTATCAAATCATCACATTTAAATTCCCTTCACTAACATTTTGATAGGATAGAGTGTGACCCAGGAACGCTCTACTGCTCCTCTTCGTTCTTGAGGATCCAGACCTCATTCCTGCGGTTGGTCAGTTTGAAAGGGCTGTCGTACCCGGCTACGTAGTACGGTTTCTCGATGTATTGGACTCCATCCCTCTTCAGACTTTCCATAAGTTTCAGCAGCTCTTCACGCTTCATGTTATCATTGGAGAAACCACCGTATGTCCTGGAGGAATAGACAAAAGATTGATTTCTTTCTTTCTTTCTTTCTTTCTTTTTTTTTTAAAGAAAAAAAAAAAAAAACTAAACCACTCATGGCTGATCACTGTATTTGTTTTGGACTTTCACAAAATAAACAATCCAAAGTCTAACCTGGCGGCTCTGTTTGTACCCTACCTGACATACACCGTCAACTCCTTCCTGTGCTCTATAAACACCTCGGGCTCGTTGGGCTCGGGTGGAGTGGCCTGATGCTCCTCTGGGATGTAGAAGGATACGGTGAACTGAGATTCACACGCAGGGCCGGCCCCGGGTTTCACGTGGCACGTCACGGGGGCCGTCATCTCCACTTTGGCCTCTATAGAACCAGCAAGAAAGGAGGTTCTTTTGTTGAAAAAAAAAAAAACAAAACATGCCCAACATCATGATGATGATAATAGGGCTGAAATATAACCAGCTTGTGTAAGATTTACAGATGTTAAATTTCCTAAACGAACTATCAGTCACCAGCTGGTGAATCGAAACTTTGGTGAATGGTGACAGCTGTACAGATGGTTGGGCTGTAACCACGATGTGCGCCAGATGAATGGGATTAAACGCCATGTTTACAGATCGCAATCTCCTTATGCTGCTGACCTCAGGAGCCAGCAACACAAACAATATATATTCTCATAAATATTGCTGCAAACTGCTGAGCAAGGCAAAAGTAAGAGAAGAGGAAGTGTTGCAAAGTGCTGAGCAGGAACAAAAGTGCACTTTCTCTGAATTTTCCATCCATTGATGCCTTGGAACCACAGTTCTCTGTAAATTTATTGTGCAACATTAAAATACTGACATTGTGACGTGTAGGTTTTGTAACAGATTTGCCACAGCGCCACAAAATAAAAGCCTTAAACAACTCGCACAGCCTCAGCAACACAGGCTCAGCTTACCTTACGTGAAGGTGATATCAGTAATATGAAACTCACTGTTTTTATTGTTGCCTTGGATGTAGTTGAAGAGTCTACGGAAGCCAGTAGACAAGGCTGCTTCCAGTTGCATCCCGCTCACAGAGGTGCTCACCCACTTAGTGGGCTGGTAGGTGCGGATTTCATAGTCCTGTCCCTGCCACACACAGGCGCACAATGAGGATGACAATTGGTTATTATTGAGCAATTTTTAAAAAATCCAAGATTTTGTATACAAAATACCTCGAAACTGTGAAAAAGAAAATCCCATTTTTTCTTCAAATGTGTGTTACAACAAAAATATGACTCATTTAGCCACAAATCTAGAAAACTGGAGTTGTGTGAAAAAAATTGCTGTGTGAAAATTTCACACAGCAAACATAATCCAATGATTTGCAAAACTCATAAAAGCATATTTTCATTACAATAGAACAGAAAAAATATATCAAATGCTTAAATTGAGAAAATATAAAACTTTTAAGAAAAACATTGGCTCATTTTGAATTTGATGGCTGCAACATGTTTCAAGGTGGTGTTAAAAAGTAACATCTGGAGGAAAATTTTGCACTAATTAGGTTAACTGTCAGCACATCAGTAACATGACACGGTATAAAAAGGACATCTCAGACTTTAAATATCTCATCATCTACAATACATAATATCAAAAAAATCTCAGAATCTGGGGAAATCTCCATGCGCACGAGGAAAGGCCCCAAAATCAATTCTGGATTCTTGTGACGTTTGTGCTCTCGGCCAGCATTGCTTTAAAAACAGGCACGAGTCTGTCATGGAAATCACTGCATGGACTCAGGAGCCCTTCCATAAATCACTGTCTATGAACACGGTTCACTATCCATGAATACTCTCTCATGCAAAGAGGAAGCTATATGACACATGATCCAGAAACACTACCTTCTTCTCTGGGCCAACGTTCATTTAAAATGCACTAAAGCAAAATGGAAAATCTCTGTTGTCAGACATTTCTTTTGTCTGCCCCCTCCTGTAGTTCCACCCCTGCTGTATATACAGGTTTTAGAACAACACATACAGCTTATCCAACGTATACAGCTGACATCCAGATGATGTGTTTCTCAAAGAAGGCCTTTCATATTTATCCTTAACGACATACTCCATCTATTACAATAGCACAGCTTCATAACAGGAGAGTCTGGGTGTGAAGTGACCTGCCTGCAGTTCACACATTTCACCACTTGAAAATATTTAGCTCGTTATGAAATTAATAATGCAACAAAAAAAGGGCTGTTAATCAGTTAAAAATCTTATATCAGACAAGACTTTCTCGAATTGGTCTTTATTCTTGTTTATATTTAGCACAAACATCTGGATGATCTACTGGATAAATTCAGCATCACAAGAACTAAAAATTCAAAAAGTGGAAATATGCATAACGCAGTGCACACACGACACAGGGGTTAATAGTTTAACCAAGTTTACTGTGGTTTCTTCTGCTGTCAACTGAACATCAAGCACTCATTTAATGCACATCACCCTGTTGTCCCGTGACAGTGGGGACAAGCTCAGATCAAAGGTCCAATATTCTGTTTTATGAGCTAAACTGCAGAGCACTTACCTTTTTCTCCTCTGCAGTGAATTTCGGATTCTGCAGACCAGTTGAGAACAACACTTGTCCCACAGCTTTCAGCATGACTGATGATCCAAACCTCCTTTTCCAAGGATAAGACAGAGGCAAACTCAGCTTTCCAGCCGCTGCAAAGTTACACAGTGATGTAAAACCGCGCATCTTAGGTTATTCAACAACTCTCTACAAATGCAATCGCTTTTTTTTTTTTTCTTATTTCGGTGGACGTGTAGCTTTTTATCAAAACACAGCAAAATTATTTTTTACAGTAAAATAATAATATATAAAGATAGAAAAAGACATAATTACCAGTCAACTCGAGTGTTTGGTAACCGATGTCTGGGCGAACAAGGTGTGTGCTGTTACGAGCGCTTGTTTTCGTAACATCTCTTCCTGTTACATAAATGCGCATTTTGATTGGCGGACCGATTGTCTCGTCACAATAGGACACGCCCCCGAGTAAATACAAGCCTTCTCCTGGAAAGTTCAACTTCAGCCTGAATTTAAACCGGTTTGGCATGAATGTGTACACCCTTTCGTACCAAAAGGTGATTTCCGTGTGTGTTTGTGTGTTATTTAATGTCTAATGTCTTTGCTTATATTAGTATACAGGCTGTAGTCAACAGGCTTTATAAAAGGGTTTATATGTAAAATAAAGAAATGACCTGTTTTGAAAGTATCCTTGTCCTTATTATTATACATACTGTGCTCTACATTGTAATCAGCTCAGTCCTTTCCAGCCACTTACAAAGTTTTTATAGAACTATGTTTTATTTGTTGCAATTTCTGCTTAACATCATTTAGACTTTTTATCATGACAAGTCAATTATATATGAAGTCATTTACAACAATTCTTCTACTAGAAATATATATATTTTTAAACCAGTTACTGAAACTTTGCATCTGTTTGATTATTTCTTTCATAACATAGTTTTCCTGTATACATTTATTTCAGTACAGGTTTTACATCCAATTTTACCTTAATTTCAGTTTAACAGCAACAATTTTCACGTCAACTTTTAGTAATCTATAACCTTCTACTCTAATTGGTTGGGATGTATTATTCTGATGTAAGATAATGTGCCTGAAAAATTCCAGTGAAATAGGATTTTATTGTGTTCAGAGTTGAAGGTAAAAGAGTAAAACACAATGTTTCTCTTGTGTAATGTGTAAAAAGCAGCAGAACTGTGAGGACAATTTGCTGTTAATAGAAGTGACTCTCAATCTTATGAGTTGCCAGTGAAACTGAAAGGATTCAGAAAGTTAAGGTGGAATAAATGACCCAGAGGATCAGATCTTTTATTATTAGGAAGGCACATCCAGAGATACAAGTGGACGTGCCATAGTGGAGGAATCTATGGATACACCTGATAGGCTGAACATCAACCCAGCAGGTCCATTGTGCAAGGAGGAACAGGAGGAGCACTGCTGGAGGCCTGCACAATGACGTCCAGCAGGCTACTCACCTGTGTGTTACTGACAAAACTATCAGAAACAGATTCAACAAGGACCAGCATGAGCTTCTGCCATCCTTTGGTGGGGCCAGTGCTCACAGACCAGCACCGTGCAGCTCTTGAGACTGTGCTGGAAAACGCAGCAAACCTTTTTTACAATACCACGTATATATGTGGACGACCTGTGCAACCTGAATAGGCTGCAGGTAATACCCCAGTAGTCATCAGAAGGCAAGTTCTGTGGCAACCACCTGCAAAACCACTGCTTTTCCTTGAGGGTTGACCTGCACTTGTTAATGCCTGTACTTACTCTTATACTGGTCTCAAATTGGGTTTTACTGAATCTACAATAACAAATTCCCACAGTCTGACCACATTTCTAAAGCTGTGAGCAAAACAACTAAGCTACAACATGTTGTGCACTTGTGTCATTTGGTTGGTATATGAGCACACCCGTTGCCTTCTAACAGCTTAATCCAGCCTTTACTCCAACTACTGTCTCCACCCAATATCACCAGGCAGTTGAACATATATTGTGGGAACAGCATCTCCCATTTATTTACTTATTAATATTTACATCAAAGAGATTGAAAGCTAAATTTACACCAGAAAAATAACTCATTTGCAGCATTAAAAAAAACCAAAAAAAAAACCCAGACACACAACTAGAAGATATGGAGGCACAATTTTAAAGAGCAGGTGGGGTACAAACAACCTCAAAACTAAAGGGGACACCTTCCAAACTTCACTCCCACAGTCTAGATGACAGAGAAGCGTGGAAAGGAGAGAGCTGCTCCATCTCTGAATGCACGTTGAAATGACTGTGAGAACGACTTAAAGGGTGATTTACATGCTACACAGTTTTGCAAGGGAAAGCACCGCGACACTGTTAGTGTAAAGATGAGGCAAACAGACCCGTGTGTTTTCTTTAGAAGACCAGTCATGCTTCCAGCAGTGAGAAGAAAGAATAATTACAGATGTGGATTCACAGTTTGACCTTGTGACCCTATCTATCACTGCTAATGCAGTGTGCACAAAAACAAGAGTGGCATTGAGGAGGAACTGGAGAAACTGAATCTATAGGGCACAGCAAACACCTTTGTCTCCATGTTGTCCTATAAGGCAATGCTACTCATTACAATTCAAAATCAAAGGTCGAGTCAAAGGAAGTGGAAAAGACTGAAAAATAGACTGGTCTGTCAAACATCAGTTTTACGAGGACATGCCACTGCTAAAAACAGCAGCAAACAACTCAAACCTGATAACAAGATAACATGGAGGTACCTTCCAAAGGGTCATAAAGCAGTTTATTGATATTTAATGAGACAGTAAGCAACGGATTCATAAAAACAATCAGCTGTAAAGTTCTTTTAATAACCGTCCTTTGATTGTTAAATGAAATGACGATTAGTGAACTGGATTGTACTCTTTGCCAAGGCTTCACAACCCAGCGCACTCTGTGTACAGTCTGCAGCTGACGAAGCCCTGTGACTGGGAGTCTTTCAGGGCTGGTAATGCTGGTGTATGAAGTACAGCACGTCATCTTTGGACAGTTTCTCAGGGTCCACTCTGGTCTGAGAATCATGAACTATAACCCCATCCACCCAGGCCCAGAAGAGCCGCTCGGAGTGGCATACGCTGCAAGGAAAAGAATTTGTCAATATTTTCTATGAAATAGTGAAACAGCTTAAATGCTGTTTAACACGTTTCCTGTGTTCTATTGTGAATAAAACATGAGCTAATGAGTAGGGCTGTGCGATATGACCAAAAATCTAATTTCCCGATAGAAGACATTTATCGTCCCGACAACGATATATATCACAAAAATGTTACATTTTCAGCTAATTCTGTGAATCTCGAGCAACTCGACTTGCGTGAAGTGTTTTCAGCTGGGTATCGTGTACCTGGAGTCGAGTGTTACATAAGTTGAAACGGCCGCAATTTTCTTCGTGAGTATTTATTACACGGCGTGCTTCGGGGAAAAGCCTGTTCTAAGGTTTATTTTTTAGCACTTGACGCTCTTTTTGGCCGCTCATCTGTCACGTGATTCAGTTCATTTTAAAAAATCTCAACAGGATCTTCAGCTTTACTGTGAAAGATTTATGTGGAAAATAAACAAGCGGACGGCGGAGCCACACGATCATTGTTGCTAACGACAACGCATAAAAACAGTCGCTTGTCCGTCCGTAGTGTGGTTATTACTAAATGTGGTTACTAAATATAAGAGAAAGAGAGAACTTTAAGAAATTCTACAGTGACCATCAAAACAATAAAAAAAAAATATTGCCGTAAACAGTTTATTTTGCGACACCACAAAACAAACGATAGCGTAATATGAAACGATAGACGTTTTTTTTATCGTCATCCGATATATATCGTTATATCGAACAGCCCTACTTATGAGATCTTAAAATATTTACATTCACTTATTATTTTTATTTTAAAAAGCATATGAACTTTTTCAGATGTGAATCTCTGGAATAAGGAGAGAAATTAAGAGGACGCTACATACTGGAAAGGAGCAGCAGAGTTCGGTGGCATTGCATAGGTCGACTCCTTGGTTGTTTTATTATAAAAGAACTTCATCTTGGAGTTTTTGCTGTACGCCATCGTCCACGGCTCTGAATGGTGGAGGAGAAAAGAAATCCCGCATTTATTTACTTACTAATAAATAAATAAAGACATTTTGCTCGCAGCATCGTTTGCGCTCGCAGTTAAAACAAATCACAACAGACCATTGACAGTCTTGATGATGTAGAGGCCCGTGGGAAGGAAGTGTCTGTCATCTCTGCCTGTGTAGGACAGACGCGGGACACCTCCTGAGCTCTTTGTCACTTTCATCTCTAGTCTGGGTGGGGAAGGAAATGACAAGTTTTTTCTGACAAGCGCCATAAAAGGAGCCTTGATCTTGAAAAACAGGACAAATCTAAGAAGCTGCAGTAATAAATATACACGGCAGCTACTCAGAGGGTTCTCTTCCCATACCTGACAAAGATTTTCTCCATTTCTTCCAGCCTGTAAACCTCCTTCACTCTGGGGGGGGAAAAGATGACGCTTTGTAATCTTTGTAATTTACCAAACTGCAAGTAAGATTTCTTTCACAATTTTGCTCAGCGTTCGATCACAACTACCACAGCAGTACTTGGAAGCAGTATTTTTAAGTATTATACCCCATGTGAGATTGCATAAACTAATATTTAGTTAGTAAGAAAATAAAATTAAAAGAAGGCAGATGGGAGTACCTGATGGGGTTCATGTCTGGTCTGCTGGGTTTAGCCACCGCCTTCACAAACTTGTCAGCCATCTGGATCCTGGAAACATAACAAACATCATTTAGCAGATACAACGAAGATTATCTGAAACTATTACAATATAAAACTGAATATACAGGGAATTTTTAAGCTAGTGGATAAAAATGTCTCACCGCTGGTTGAAGTGCTGATCTCTTACATCAGTGCCGTTCAGTATTAGTACATCCATGACATGAACTGCGTTGATTCTGCGCTGAGCTTTGCCCTGAAGACCGAAGGGAGAGTGTAAAACAGCTCAGAAAGCATCCTACTCAGCTGCACATAAACCGCAATGCAAGTCACGCATTCTGATTGAGGCTAGCTGTAAAAGGTCTATACCTTAAAAAATGTTTAAACAGAAAATTTGAGTCCAAGAGGATCAGAATAATAAGTGATAAGAAAACCTGAGTCTGTCACAGAGTTTTAGTCCATTCTCTCACCTCGCCCTTTAGTTCTTGGACAATCTCTACACTTAGAAGTGTATCTCTTGGCAGCTCCAGCTTGAAATTCTCCATTTTCCTCCAGCGCACAGGCATTTTCCCATCCCAGGTGTAAATCTGAGACTTCTGCAAAAGTCATTGAAAACCAGGTTTGATCAAAGTCGCGCAGACGGTAAAGTCTCTGGGGTAGTTACAGTGTTCAATCAAAACAAAGAGCAAACACAACAGAATTTATGACACTGCCTTGGTGGAGGTTTGAGGTCTTGGAGTGCTTCTTGTTATGTTTTGTTTTCCGTGTCACACAAACCACATTTTTTCATCCAACTCACCCCCAGTGCTAGAAGAAAGATCTGCTCTCCACCTCCCACAATGCACCTGTAGTCCAGGACATGGCGCAACTTTTCGAGTGTGGTGGAGTTGAGAGGAGTCGGCTTACACTGGAACGACTCCACGTCGGAGCTCTGATATGAAGCAGAAAAAGAGCAGAAAGTGAGACACATTCAGAAGTTTAATGAGCCTATTTATAACACTGTTTCATATGAAAAAATCATTTGTCTTTTAATTATTCATTCGTTTCTACGGTCTGTATGGCAGAGCTCATTTATCAGCGCTGTACAGTACCCAGTAGGATTTGATTTAAACCCAAATTTATTAACTGACCTTAATCAGCTCATAGAATTTTGACTTTGGGTCTGACGAAGTAGGAGCGACTCTGGCCTTGTCTGGGACCTAAAAATTGATATAAATAAACATAAAGTGCACATAAAAACTTGTCTTTTTTAAGTCATTCTTTCAAAATTCTCTTTCAGTTTGGTATGTATATCGGCTTCTGTACTCACTCCCCAGAGCTTCAAACACTCCTTCCTGATGTCAGCTTGCCTTGTCTCTGAGAGATTCCTAGGGACAGTGTAACCCAGTCAGTTTCCAGACAAAAACACCATGTCAAACACGTGGTTATAGTGCAGCAAAGATAAATGTTCAACAGTGTTTACTCACGAGTCTACAACAAAAGCGTGGATCTTAGCCAAGGCCTTGATCTGGACTGCACAAAGGCTGAAGAGACAATTAAACACCATCTTTGTCAGTCACTGTATTTCATGAGCAGTGATTGAAGGCTTTGTGGATTCTGAGTGTTTCTACCTCTCATTGGAGTTGACCATAAACTGGTAGAAGTCAGTGTCATCCTTGATGATATTCAGCGGAACCACCTCTGTAACGTCTCTGTCCGTGTTCCTCAGCTGGTTCAGCTTCAGGTTGACTCTGAACATGTATTCCCTGACTGCGTCTGAGCCAGGTTTCAGGCCACGGCACACAATGTACCTGTGGATGACAATGTGAGAAGAGATCTGTAACCTCACTTACATAAACCCCCTCATAAATCCTACATTGGATCTATAGATCATCCTACTTTCCCTGCAGTGAGCTGAGAGATTTAATCTGCAGCAGTTTAGACTTGCAGCACAATTTACCCTGGCGAGCTATCCCTATGAGCCCATCTTGGTGAATGGGATGCCACAAAAGCTTCTGAAGTGTAGCGTGTAGGTGGCAGAAAATGTAGCTATTTTACAAACACACTCTCATTGTATTCTCACATGTACAAAGACACTCACCTCTCAGAGTTTGCAGGCCTGCTGGTGACAGGTTTGAAGAGCGAGATCCTCTCGAAGCAGAGGTAGAGCAGGTACACCAAACCCACGCTGAAGGGAGTGAAGAGGTCAAAAGTCTTACAGACAAAATGCCCACCTAGGGGAGAGAAAGTGAGACTTAAGCTGTGTCCAAAGTCATAGGCTGCATCCTCCTGAGGACCTGTCCTTCGCGGTCTACGTGAGCCGGGTCCTTCGAAGACCGAGAAGGCCAGAAGTGCGAGGCTGTGAAATGGGACAGTCTAGCCTTCAGATTTGCGTCGCCGCTGTTTCGGTGGAGTTTAATAAACTCGGCCGTCTGCTCCTTGCTATCTAAAATATCACAGCTGGTGTAAATTCTCGACCATCTCACACTTCTGTTTAATCAGTTTTTTGTTTGACGTTTATTCAGCTGTGTGAAAACCAAGGAGGAACCCACCCGAGGGATTAATAAAGTTATTTAATCTAATCTAATAACTTTGATCTCAGACAAACCGATTTACTCAGGAACAAATAAAACACTGAAAAAAGCCCAACAATAAAATTTTTAAGTTATACGAGCGACTTATATATCATGAACCCCCCGGCTAGCTATCAAGCGGTTCGGGTAACAGACGTCTCCGAAAACGTTCCAGCAAATATGCGATGTCTTGATAAACCAAGCAGATATTTGAAGTTTACACAGCTACTTTCTCGCCTGAAAATATCTTAAAAGTATATTTTGTGACCCAGAAAGATGAATAAGATTAAGATTAAAACTTAGTAGCGGCAGCCATTGTTGGAAACTGGAATTGGCTGTGCTGTGCTATGAATTCTGGGATATGGTGGGCCACAAAGGATACACTCGACCCATCCTTCAAATCTGGGGAAAAGGAGGATGCATTTGTTGGCCGGACGCGAAGACAGCCTTATAATGTGGGTTATAAACATACTGCACATGTGCACTGTACTGTGACAGGTGGTTAAAGAGAAAGTTTAGGAACACTAGTGAGTGTGTCAATTTACAAGCTTTTAAAGAGACATGCATACCCGTCCTGAGTGTAGAAATTGCAGTGAGGAATTGACAAAGCAGCAGCTGTTTGCTCAGGATCTCCTGGAGGTTCTCTTGGCCTTCCACGGAGAAGCCCTGGGCAAAAACAGAGACCATACTGAAACTGATCCAAACATTAAGCCACAGGAACCTTTTGTGAAGTTTGTCCACCTTTATTTTATCCTCATATCCTACAAATATTAGTCTTACCCCATCTGCCATGAGGAAATGAAGCCCTCTCCTCTCCGTGCTCTCCATGACAAAGTTTCTGAAGGCAGTCACATTTTCAGGCCGAGTGATGTCACCGTCACCCTCCACGCCTCCCTCACCTGGGATGCAGAGAGGTGACGATTTCACTGAATCGTTCATCACTGGAAACACAAAGCCGTGTCTCTTGTCCCCTGGGTGTGACGTGCGGGTTTTGTAAACGTACCGTAATAAGGCTCGAACAGCTCGCTCGGTGCTGCGTAAAAATCTTCCAGCTTGAAGTCGCAGGGTCCTTTCAGCGTCATGCCAAAGCCCTTGGCATGCCAGCGTCTTCTCCACAGCACATATTCTGAAAAGCCTCCAGGTCCTGCGCACACATCACCAAAGTAAAGAAGCTCGCCCTCGCGGTCCTTCGTCAGAGGTCTCTGCATAATGAGGCAGAAGCTTTATGTCACCATCTGTTTATATGGAACTTTGTGCTGTGATACAACTAAAAAAGTTCAGTATTAATCAGCTGACCCACTCACCCCTTGGGAATCCTTTGGGTTGGTGAACATATGGTCGAAACAGTAGTCCAAGTTGGCCATTTTCATAGCTGCTCTAAATACACAACGCACATAATACAGCTCATCATTGTCTTTAAATGACTGTCAGGCCATAGAATACTGTGCAAAATTTTAAAAAATGTTAAAAGCAACCTAAATTAATACTCATAGCAGCAAACTACTATTAAAAAAGGAAATGACTTATATATTATTGACACTGGCTACTCATCCTGCCTGTGTTTTACTACCGAAAGACTGACCTGTTGAGAAAGATACCGCCTCTAATAGTCTCATAAGGGTTGGAGCGTGTCCGCGCTCTCCTCATCTCCTCGCCCTCCAGGTCATCAAAAATTGACTAAACATCACAGAGGCGCAGTGATTACACAGCTGAGAAATATGTAAACTTGTGTTATCTATGACCCTTCCATCATTTTTTTTTCCGGTGTACACTTGCCACAATTTAAATACCTTGTGGGAATAAATTTAACAGAAGCAAATTGTTGATGTAACTCACTTTGCATCGTAGAAGAGTGTGCAAAAGATCTTCTGTGCAAAACTCAGTCTCATCCTCAATTTTAAGTTTTCTCTGTCCAGAGTGAAAATCAGGAATTATATAAATAGACTGCAAAAGCGACGCATGCATATCTGTAAGTGAGAATCTGAGTTTCTGGTTTTACCGGTCCCTGGATCATCCAGTCTCTAAGCTCATCAGCGTCTGGGATCTCTGTGGTGCATTCTGGGAACCAATCAACCTTCTCAACAGCACTGGGCTGTGCAGACAAACAGGAAAAGAGACAAAACAGAGATCAAGGGACAGTTAATTGATCAATCACATATATTATTTCAAACCTAAAGATTAAAAAACACAAATGCCAAAAAGGACTACTGCCTACCTCGGGTTCATCGCGCCAGTCAACATTAAGTTCTCCCTGGAAACCCTGCAGCGTGAGACCCAGACCTCTTCTCCCTCGCTGAGTAGAAGCCTCCACGATCTCCTTGCGTCCTTGGTTAAACTTACCCAAACCCTCGCCCTCTCTGAAGCCCATTTTGGCCTGAAAGTGTAAGAAATAGCAAAAAATCAAGTAAGTTAATAAAACTCAAAGGTCAAATTCTTTGTTGTTTGGAAATATTCTGAAAAGTTGAACCCCCCCCCCCCACAAAATTTAAAATACATAGAAACTGTCAAACACCTCAGCTTAGAGAGGGTTTTGATACATTACCATGAGCTTCTGTGACACACTGTTGTACATAGCGAACTTGGAGGAGGCCTGCGAGGGGGCGTCATTGTCCTGGGTATCAAAGGATGATGATGATGATGATATGGAGGGCATCAAGAACCCGGGTCTTTGATCCTCCTGGTCACTAAGGGAGTCATTTTGACTAGAGTCTACACACACACACGCACACACACACACGAATTATCCATCAAATGTAACAATCTTAGACCATCTTACGCATCTATAAAATACATTTAAAAGCTACAGCCTCATATCCATTCCTGGTATACCACTGCACCTGGAAAGGACTCTCACTAGGTCAAAATTCTTCTTTGCAATGGCTGACCATATCTTCATTAATATACTTGTAAATGAGAACAGGCTCAATGGGGAGGAAGCACACTTATGATTAGCTCCTCTTACAGGAACAAATCGTGCACTCATTTTTCCCATGTAGTTGATATTTTTATGAGATTTTGCTGGCTTGTTGAAACAGAATAATATAATTGAGTTGCTAGTGTGTTGAAAATGTAAATTTTCTAGACTTGCAATTTCCCCCTCCTCCTGCTGAAGACAACACCTGTGGGATCCTGGAGAGGCAGTCAGCTATGCAGTTCTGTTTTACACTCTTGTAGAGATTGTCAAAGGGGTTGCACAGCCAGGAAGCACCTTGTTATCTTGGAGGGGGTATCCCTCATGTTCTTCAGCGATTATAGTACTTGGTTGCCATTCTAGAGGATGAACTTCCTTCCCAACAAGTCACACTTAAGTCCAATTCCCACTTTATGCCAAGGCGTTCATTCTGCATCCTCAAATACTTGCATGCATGCTTCCTGGTTCAACCTGCAGCAGAGCTTCTCCAAAGCCCAGGGCACAGGCATCAGCCTGAGCAATGAATATCTGCTGTAACTCTTCAGTAGGGGTCTGAAAGGGCTCTTCACACTCCACTCCACACAATCCAGTGAACCCTTCTGGCTTGGTTCTTCTTTGTCAAGTTATAGAGTGTAGAGAATCTAGGAATGAACTTTCTATACCAAGCCACAGGTCCAAGTATCACTTGACTTTAGACATAATGGGATCAACTTTTTCCACTTGAGAAAAGGTAACTCCTTTACTGAGGACAGAACCAGCATTTCCTCCAAACTGCCCTCTGCACCTCTCCAGCCTTTCTTCATATGCTGCCCTAGAGATCCACGTTGTAGAGCGATATTAGCTTGCGTGTGTTACTGGTGTAGCTTCTCCAGAAGTGGACTGAGACTGAATACGATCCGAGCAAGACCACCTGTGGCCAAATTTGAGCATACAGGGTCTAGCTGAACTAACGCTGATTTTTCTAACATTTCTGGAGCCTCTGATTACGTTCTTCTAGCCCTGGTGATGTTCCCACACAATGTGGTGCTACTCTCTTGTATTAGATTTAACAGAATAAGAACAGGATATGGCAACTCAGGAATTGCTGCTACTTTCGAAGGTCATGGTAAAGTATGTACTTCATGTGCTTGCAGAGTTATGCAGTGGGCAAATTCAAACTACATCTATGTACACACACAGTGGGTACTGTCTTCTACATCCCACAGTTCTTTAGGAACGTATTTGGGATACAATGTCCCATTTATCAGTATGTTTACTAAAAGTGACAGAGAGTGTATCTTGGGAAGTAAATATTACAGGATTTTAAACAGAGTAGACTTTTTTGTGTGTTTGTTTTTTACCAAGCAGAAGGGTTTAATATAGTCTACTACAGTTTGCTGAATCACCACCTACCCCAAACTTACCCCGTGTTGGTCTGAGAAGGCCAGCATAGCAGTTAACCCTTGGTCCCTTGTGACCAATCAAGTAGGCATCAACCAGGTCAGCAGCCTCCTGAGCAGTCTTTGGGTTGTGTGTTTTGACCCAAGCCTTCACCTTTGGGAACAGCACTTTAAGATACTGCTCAAGGACCATCTTCTCCATAATGTCTTCTTTTGTGCAGGTGTCATAAGCCACCCACTTGCAAAACAAATGCTTCAGACGTGCATATAATTCTTGGGGGGATTCTTTAGCAGGTGTCTTGTAAGATCGGAACCTCTGGCGGTAAGCATTTCTGTTAATCTCATACGTTTTCAGGATAACAGTCTTCAGCAGGTAATAGTCTTTCGTGTATGCTGGGTCCATGGCCAGAACAGCGGTTAACACCTTCCCTGTCAGCAGTGGAATTAGTCGGACAGCCCACTGTTGCTGTCGCCAGTTATAGACCTCTGCCAGTCTTTCAAAGGTGGAAAGGTAATGTTCAATGTTGTCCGACTCTTCTAACCTTTGTAATGTGGGTTCTCCGGCTGGAACTCGTGGTGGCTGACCGGCTCTGATGGCTTCAAGGTCCATTTGAAGCTGCATGACCTGACGTGACAGTACGCCCAGTTTCTCCTCCTGCTTGGCGGCCTTCTTTTCCTGTCTTTTATCTCTCTCCATTTGAATTTGTATGAATGTCTTATTCGCCTTGGCCAAAGAGGCCAGATTAGGCTCAGCAGACATACTGGAGCTAACTTCAAACTGAAAGTCAGCTTCCCCAGAGTCTGCAGTGGCACCTTCCTCCACATAATCATCTGTATGCTGCTGCTGCTGTGGCAGGGGCTTTTTGAGAGGCATCCTCAGTTTAGAATTTCAGAGCACATATAAAATAAAACTGGTTGGGCAGTTGAAGGCAGGAATGATCTTCGCCTGGTTTAATGATTTAGTTAACAATAGAAACTGAGATACTAGTGTGCTGTTGGCCCATGTATAACCGAAAGTAGGTGCTACAGTTTGAACTATAGTAAGAAAAGATTGGGTTTGTACCTAAATATAAGACTATTTTCTTTTGTTGTCTTTGTTTGTTTTAATTATCTACCTTGACGGGATAGTCTTGACTCGTCATCTGAACTGCTGTCATCACGATGCCTCTTTGTCCCATGAAGTGATGCAAAAGACACATCGGCTCGTCTCTTCATTACGGCTGAAAAAGAGCCAAGAAGATAACAGTAAAAAAATAAGAATAACAACATACAGATTATAACACAGAAAACAAAGATATGTGATGGGAATAAAGCAACTGCTACAACTACAATGACTAAAGCACAAGTTCATATCAACCAAATGCAAAGGCACATGATGCAAACATGTATGAGATGGACTCATATTTTATGAACTCTTTACTAATGATTTAATTTAGTGACTGATGAATGGATTAAAAAACAAACATTTGGTCAAACATGCTCTTAAAGGACCTTACAGGACAAAATTAATATTTATACAGGACTTTGCAAAAAGTTTTAAGACACATCCATTTCTTCATATTTTGCTTACGAACAGCCAGACTTTCTTTCCTTTATTTTTAATTGTGGAAACTGAACACAAGGAGGAAAAAAAAAAAGAAATAGCAGACCTAAAAAACTATCTACAGCACATGACCTGAGAGATGCATCAAGCCCTTCAGTTGACAAATGTCCCACATGTGGGACTAATAAAGGTTATCTTATCTTATCTTATCTACTGTTCACTTAAGTCTCATCAGAAATGGTCTCAGTGGAAGGTTGGCTGTCAAGAAGCCATACTTAAAGATGAAAACTTTTGTTTCGAAATGTCGACAGTATGAAGTGAGGTCAGGAGAGAGGTACAACAGTGAGTGTCTACAGCCATCTGTAAGACATGATGGAGGCCTTTCATGTTCTGGGTTGCATTTCAACAAGTGGTGTTGGAGATCTAATCAAAATTAATGTCCTGCCAGAGTCTAATCCACCACGCAATACCATCTCAAACACATCTGACTGGCAACAGCTTCATTTATTTTTTGGCATGACAATGATCCCAAACGCAATGCCAATTCAGTAAAAGCGCACACTAAAGCACTATCAGTCATGGATTGGCCTCCCCAAGGCCCAGACCTCAACATTGCTCAAGCAGTGTGGGATCATCTTGATAAAAAACAGAACAAAAGGCAACCAACAACCAAAGAAGAGCTTTGGATGTCCTTCAAAAAAGCCCTGGAGAACTATTCCTGAAGGCTATTTAAAGAAACTACAAGAAAGCTTGCCATGGAGAGTTCAAGGCTATGTTGAGAGTAAAGGTGATCATATTAATTATTCATTCTCTTGAATTTTACCTTTTAAACTGTATTTCCATTTATGCTTGCAGATGTTTTATCCCATTTTTCTAGCAAAATATAAAGAAATGAGAGACGGCTCAAGACTAGTGGCTTAGTAATTCTCAGTGATTTCACTAAAAAAATTAAGAATCTATATCTATATCCAAGTTTATCACTTTGATATAGAATAAGTTGATGCTTTCATTATCACTTTAATTAAAATATTAATTAAAATATTCATCCTCGACAATTTTTGGATTATGGTTCAGATGTCGCTTTAGGCTGTCAAAACATTTTTTTTAAAAAGCTGAGGATAGAAACAAACTTTTGCTGTAACCCTTAAATGTTTTATAAAATATGAATGCTCAATATGAAGACAACAAAAAGAAAAAAAACGCGCAAAGTTAGTGTTGTGTATTTCCTGTTATGATAGCTGATATAAGGCACGGCTAAACATCAATTAAGAATATAATAAGCAGGTCAAATTATTTAGTTACATTGAAAATTAGCATAAACAGAACAGAGTTAACGTTACAGGAAACCCGAGGAGTACCTGTTAGCCTGCGTTACCAGGACTGGACATAAAACGTTAAATCTTCAAAGGTGAGAGAAAAAAAACTTCAAATATGACCCGTTATCTACTGCTTTCGCTGCAGGTGTCTTGCAGACTGACCCATGTCGATTTAAAAAGTATATTTGGTCAGCTAACGTGAACAGACTTGGCAGGTCTACTGGGTGTTTTCGGTGAGTTCAGCTGAAACGAAACTGCGCAGCCACAGCAGCTTTGGTCGTTAGCTAGCTCCGTTAGCCGGCTCGTTTTTACCAGCTCGGAGGGAAAACTTCACTCCTCTGTTGTAACACAGCATCGACAGAACGTAACATCCGTATATGCTTCGGGCTTTCCCAGTTACAGTTTATTTATATGGAGAATTTGTAGTGACTATACGGTTTCGAAGTTTACATTAGCCCGCGTTGTTTTTGGAGCCTTCGTGGGTCCTTCTTTACCTGAGGACGCGCAATAATGATGCGTAAAGACGTCTTCTTCTTCTTCTTCTGAGGCAGACAGACTAGACTGGAGTGTTGCTGCCCTCTCCTGTCTGTTTTTTGTTTTAAATTTTATTTCTCTTAACAAGTAAACATATTTTAAAGACTTTCTGACAAATAGTCTGAGTATGTTAGCAAAAAAAAAAAAATGCTCATAAATGTGAACAGATCCACATCAGATCCACAAGCCCCACATCAGTGGATGGAGGAATGATTATTAGTATTATTTTTTTTTAGATCTCAGTGCTATATGATGGATAAAAAATGCCCTGAATTATTTTCTTAATGAACTTACATATGCTTCTTTTGTAACTTAAAAAGGCCTGTTTTTTTTGCATATTGCATTTGTGTTTGTTAAATTAAAATTAAAAAAAGAAAACACACACATTTTGACGCTTCCTCGTCTGATCTCGTTTATTGGCCATATATCACTGTTTCTCAGGAGCCACTCTCACGCTTGCTAGGGACTTGTTTGCCCAGTTCAACCCACTCCTAATCCTATAATGTCCAATAATCTTTATGTACTTCTCGGGTTCTCAGGTACCCACCTAAAACCAGCCTCACAACTTTCCTGAATAACAGATTATTGATAGACTTTATATGGATTTCTCTTACAGTGGTTCAGTCTGCTGCAGAATCATATGACTCGCTTGTGTGCCTGCTTATACTAAGGTCAACATCCTGGCTTTAGGCAGCTTGAAGTCGCATTCAAGGAATCTGTATTTATCCGTGCCTAATAACAGCGAAGGCAAATTTACATAAAACTTCAAATGCATTGTTTTTGAGTGATTAAGTGATTAGAGGTTCCTTTAATCACACTTGCATGTCTATAAGATTGAGCTAATCTGTTCCTGGCATGTGACTCAAGACATCCTGAGCTGTTCTCCCTTCAAGACAAATATTAGACTTTTCCTGGTGGCACTTTGTAATCATTTGCAAAAAAAAAGTATCTTGTATACTTTCCTGTGAGAAAGAAAGGCACTCAGGAACAAGTGAACATAACCTTTGTGGCTCCAGACAGTCTGCACACGGAGTGAAAATAATTTTTCTTCCACAGGCTAAATTTATATTCCCTTTGGTGTACTTTTAAAATCCGAGCACCGAGCAAAGCACTGTGGATAGTGGAGAGTTATTAAGTTTCCACATTCTTCATTCTGTGATGCAGCTTGTCAGTCACATGCTACCACCGATGAGTCTGTGAAATCCTTCTTGGAAACAACTGTCAAATCCTCACTTTCGTGACACCAAACACATAACCTGAGTCCTGCTTCCTTACAGTTTTCATTTTCCAATTTTTGAACTGCAGGACAATAACACTGTCACCTTTATTACATAGCAGGCCTGACTCCTACTGAGCAGTGAAGATAGCTTTTTCCATAGTAAGGCATGTTTATTGCTAGAACACAAATCTATTGATTCTGCCTCACCCCATCAGCTGGAAAGTAGCAGCCAGGCATTGCTAATTAAATGCACTTGATTAATTGATCATCAGCAAGTGTCAACACCTCTATAAAAGCAGATGTTTGGTAGTTTGCTGGTCTGGACCATTCAGGCACGTGTCCCACCAAATTCACCCCAAGGTTAGACCATGCAATGCTCAGAGAACCTGCTAAAACCCCAAGAGCTACATCTCAAACTCTACAGGCCTCAGTTTGCATGTTAAATGTTAAAGTTCAGTTAGAAAAAGACTGAACAAGTATGGTTAGTTTGGAAGGGTGAAGAAAAATAAAACAGTAGCGCACATTATTATTCTTTACATGCCTATTTATAGTTACTTACCTAAACAGAAACTTTAGTTTTAGTTGTGAAAGTGTCCAGTGTCCCAGCTCAAATTTTGGGGAATAAAAACATGAATTCAGTTTGTTTTTTGACAAAATTTAAACATAGTTTAAGGAGGCTTTTAGAGAGACTTAAAAATGATTTGCTGTCTTATTTTTATGGCTGGTCATCTTATAAATTTGTTAAGCACTGTATTCTACCAAAGGGTGGAAACAGACATGTTTTTAAAAAAAATAATATATTGTTATTTAGAAATATTTTGAATAATATGTTCTCATTCAGAAACTGATGTTTCTGTGTGCAAAATGTTTCCGCATCCTTGACAGAGCAGATTTCCATTGATAAACAAAATGCTTTCAATGGGCAGCAGATCTAGACTGCAGACATCCCATGCTGCTTTGTCGTCGGTTGATTTAACGTTTCGGTGGCCAGTGGACTTGGAACACCGCTCACAAGTATAATAATAATTCACTGCACCTCCAATAGCTCTGCTAATCCATCAGTGACACAAATGCACAACCGCATGAAGACACAAGCACCGTCCAAAACCATGTGACCAGCTTACGCAATCAGGTCAAGGGTTTATATACTACCTACAGAGGCTGGACTCCTTCAGGGGAGATCATCACTGTGCAGGTGTGTGTCTGAGTGAGTGGGCGAGGTGTGTTTGCGTGTGTGTTTTTGGACACGGGGGAGAGTTGCTGTTGCTTCCACACTCAGGCTGGGGAAGAGAACCGAGGGCAAAGAGTCACATAACACTAAGAAGCAGAGGGATAACCAGTGAAACAGTTGCCTGGCTGAACGTCCTGAGGGAAACTCGCAGAGGGGTTTTGTGGTCTCACCTGTGAAGCATCAGCGAGAACAACAACAACAATGTTTTTCCGCATCCCTCGGCTGACCCCTGGATATATTAGATACCTCCAGGTACGTAAGATGCTTTGAGGTAATTTTCTTCTTTGGGTAGACATCAGGGGACATCTGCAGTGGCACAAACAGTGGAGGCAGCGTCTCCAACAACAAACAACTGTTGAGCTCTGGAGCCGAGGCCCTACAAATTTAACTGTGCTTCAGTAAAAGAAAAACAAAAGGCTGTAGATTTTAAACGAAACCACGACAAATTTCACCTCAGTAATATTTCTTTTTGCAGCCATTTGAGCAAAGAATTTTCCATAACATAGGTAAAAATGAGGTTTCTGTTATTGCACTGCACTGGCCACCACCACAAATCCTTTTTGAAAATGATTCCACTAAGTCATCGCTGTGCTCAAAGTGCCAGGTTTAGTGTGTGTCATGGTCGGATTGAGGATAGAGGATTAGAGCAGCCTGTCTTAAATGGATTTGAGTCAGAGATTCCTTCGCTTCCTGGGGTCAGGTTAATGCCCTCTAATTAGATCTCTAGAAGCATGGCATGCAACCCTGGAGGGTATATGGGACTGTATTGGTTTTAGAAACCTCCAGTATGGTTTGTGTTTGTTTTAAAAATGATTATTACTGTGTCTCAGTTCATCCCAGCTTATGTTCAGGAGCTTAACTCGTACTCCGGTAAAACAGGATTGTGATTTGTGTAAACAGAACTTCATTTTTTATGAGCAATATAACAAAAGGCTGTACTCCTTTGCTAACTATTTATAACTTTATCTCCTAAATAAGAAGAATATTCATGTTTTTAGCGCTGTGTAAGTCAATTTTTCAGACATCTAAAAATAGATTTAAATAAAAAACTGTTCATAATATAACGCTTGATCTCTCATTTATAAAATAAAATAAACACATATGGAGACTCCTAGTTTTCACTGGATAGTGCCTGGCACACCAGTGTTGAGCTCAGAAAGTAACTGAATCTGTGTCTGACTTTAGGGCATGTGTTGGATTGGCACTAAATTCTGAGACCCCTCCAAAACCCCCCACAGAGGACTGAAACACCGGCATCAGCTGTATGGGGTGCTTGAACAAATACTTAATATTCACAAAAGTGGAGATTCTAGCGCGGCTGTTCCCTTATGGTAAGACGATTGCTGGGCTGAAGCAGGTGTGCGACCAGGGCCACCTGTTCACTGATTCAACTGCAGCCAGAGCCAGGAGGATCACCGTCCCTGGCGATGATGGTGGTGCCCGGTGGTGGAGGTTGTCGCAGCTGCTGAGTGGTGGTGGTGACCCCTGCTCTCTCTTTCAGACCCAGGCAGCCCAGACTGTGGTGCAGAGCCGGGAGGGCCCTGCTACGCCGCGCATGGCTTTCCTGCTGGGTCTCGTGGGTATCTGCATGTCCGGCTACAGCTCACGCCAGCTCACACTGCACTACAAGCCCTCAAATCACCTCTTTAGATGAAATGGATGGAGAACACACAGACTTTTCTTTTTTCTTTTTGGAAATACGCTTATTAAATGTGGACTCCAGCAAGTTTGTTTTTGTAGTTAAGAAACGGTCTAACACCTCTAAACCTCACAGTGATTTATACACTTTCCAGTTTTGTGAGGTTTAGGGATGTTGATGAATTTTGTTTCCAGGCTCTGCTGCTGGCTCAAAATTCACAATAAGCAGAAACAAGTGAAAATGATGGGATAAATAATAAATAAGGCTATTTCCCAAAAACTCAAACTGTCGATTGAAGTGATGTTACCACATTGTATGTTTCTGTTCTGTATTTTTTCTTATGTGCATCCCTACTAATTATTCCCTTCATGTGGTTAAAGTTCAATATTTAATTTGTTATAATGTTGTGGTATTTGAGTTGACAAGATTGTTGCCTTAAGGCTCAGATAGTGCAGTTAAAAAGCAGAAAAACATATTTTAAAAAATTCCTCTTACTTCAAGTACCGTGCATTTTTTTTCAACCTATATGCAGTAAAACAGAGGCAGCTTTTGATGTTTCTGCTGAACGTTGTTGATGCTGCACTCGAGCCACATTCCCAGCCCATGTTTGGTGCCTTTCTGTGGGAGTATTCAGTCAGAGCTGGCCTTTGAAACAGATTCACAGGCTAAAGCACATAGCAAAATGCATCAGCGGTCTTCAAAGACACTAAATACAGCTTAGCCAAGCCTAAAGAAATCTCTTCCAAAATCCTCAATCTTTTAATCATTCCTTGCTTTATCTGTGACATTTTGGCAAACTCTGTGATGTAACAGAGAGATCCCAGCTCCCTCTTCTTTCTGGAGGAGGAAAGCCAGCGTTGTGATGTCTTGGCCTGTTTGTGCTTCTTGGATTTCTTGTGTAACAGAGAGATCAAATTAGAAGCATATTTAAATCAGGGTAACTGAAGTCTGCTTTCACACTCAATTCTTGTCGAGAGTTCACAGCGTGGGTTTCTGATATCTCTTTCCGCTCTATCAAAATGCCAGAGAAGTGAAGAAAATCTGCCTGTTCACAGTCGGCTGCTCAGAAGAACACAAAGAAAAATGCTTTAACAGAAACAAGAAATGTGAAGCCTTTGAGATGCGAGCAATGCTGTTTTGCACTTTTTTGTTGTGTGTACATATTTTGTATATAATCATGTACATATTGCATGCTGAATGAGATTAGTAGCCAATGACGTGGCGTGCTACCAGCCTGTGATGTGAGCTGGACTGGGGGATGTCTGGCTGGATTGACACACAGCACTGCTGTGTTGGTGTCAGGCATAGGAACCAGGACAGCCACCCTGGGTACCACCTGGACAGACATGTGAATCCACCCGGATCTCTCCCATTTGCACCCCACTGTAAATCAAAGTGAATGTAGATGAATGACCACTACGGTCTCTTAACATAGGTAGACTCCTTTTCTGGGAGTGGGGGCGGGTATCTTCTGTGCACAATAAATTTCAATGGAAAAAACACTTTGACAGCATATGAATGTATCGCCTACAGGGAATAAAACTGAGCAGTTGAACTGTAATTGTGAAGATGACTGTGTCATAATCACCTGGCTAAAGCAGTTTAGCGTGAACAGGTCACAGAGGAGGTGCAGTTATGCTGCAATCCCTCAAAGATCTTCTGTCTTTTTTTAGATAAGCTTATACGTAAAGGTGAGAGGCTTCTGAAATAGAGATATAGATGAGCTTTGCAGTTCAAGAAGTGTGCTTATTTATGTCTGTTAACTGCATGGCAAAGATTCAAATCTCCGTAGGGTGATTTTAAATAATGTGCTGTTGTTATGCTTTATTATTGCAGAAGCTTTACTCGTTTAGCTTTCTTGTTAGTGTTTGTGGACTAATGGCATAAAATGTCTCAAATACTGCTGATTATCTGAGTTTGTAATGAGAACTGTGTATGTTTAAGCCCATCATCATATTCTTATTTATTTAACTAGGTCCTTTTGATGTCACAAAAGGCCAGAGGAGATTATTTGCATGCCACTAGAGTGCTTCTGTGTTATTATTATTATTATTATTATTATTATTATTATTTTTTTTTTTTTTTTTTTTTTTTTTAATTTATAAGTAGTAAAACTGAGCTGTGCTGTCATGGATCGTTAAGGTTTACCTGAAGCATTCTAAATACACAACTAAGCACCTCTGAAAATGCATTATTTTGTACTGTTCAGTGTATTCGTGTGTGCTAATAAATCAGTAGAACTCAACACAAGGTCTTTTTTGTGTATCCTGCAAATTTCAGAGTCCTGATCTGAAGAAAAACAACTTTCTGCTATGTAAATGAAAAGAAGGTAATGCTTTATGTGCTCACTAGATGTCAGCATACTTGTTTTTAGCCATTTTCTCAGGAGGCAACAAGTGCACAACCTGGACAATATGCGAGGAAAAGAAATGACCCATCATTTACACAAGCTGAGGGAACATTATCAGCAAAACAAATATTTGAAGGAATACTGGTATTTCATAAATTTCCACTGCAGTCCCACCTGGTTTGTCAATCACTTCAGTTCACAAAGTAGAGAAAATCCCCCGAGCATGTGCTTAAATCATATCTCGTGATTTAAACAGATATTTGTTTTGCCTTCTGCTTTTTTAAGGTTTTTGGTGAGTTACTTTCTGCAGGGAAATAACATATTGTTCTCTAACAGCTGGAGATTCATGCTGTTTCAAATCAGCCAAATTGACAAACACTTCAGAAAGTCACATTTCCATTGAACTGCTAACAAGTCGTGGTGAAGGCTGACCCACTTATAGATGTACATGTGAGCTGCTTTGGGAACAAGCCCTGCTCTATGTCGGTAGGAGCCAGTCATGGTTGCAGTTGTGCTACTTACAGGGAAAATGAGTGGAAATATACTGGGAACTTGTGATACTTGCAGTGATTAAAATGGGATTTAACCACTTGTTGGCAACAGTCACACCAGTGTGGTGGCCACAGTGGGCACAGCTAAACATGCCTATTCTTCTGGGTTTTAAGAAAAATCTGTTTCCTCGGGGTGGAACATCAGGAAATCTTACTAATGAGCAAACATTAGAGAGGCAAGGTGGAGACAGTTTAGACATGTGCACAGGAGGCATAGTGGATATAATGGACGAAGGACGTTGAAGATGAAGCTGCCAAAAATGAGGAAAAGACCACAGAAGACCAAAGAGAGGATGCATGAATGCAGTGAAGGACAAGCAGAGGGTTGGTGTCACATACATGATCAGGTGAGACTGCAGCAGATGAACCACTGCGATGACCCCTAAAGGGAGCGGTCAAAAAAAGAAGAAGAGAAGAACATCTGGAATCAGGACAGAGAGACATTTTCTTAGTCTGCCTCATTCAAGTTCACAAAAACACACTCACACATACACACACATACACACACACACACATACACACACAGAGGTCCTTTGTGTTTCAGAGCCGTCACCTCAGCAGGCTCTTGTTACGTCCCTTAAAGCCAACAACAAAGAGCTGAATGTCTTTTCTACCAGAGCGATGGATGAGAGGGGATCAGGGGCATATCCACAAAACCTGATAAGCCTGATACCGTTGGTGAGACTGTATGTGTTTGTAGGTATTTTCAGAGTTATTTCTCCCTCATAATCACCTAATACAAGCACATGTTAATGAAAAGAGGGAAATTGTAACAAGATGGCCTGACTTAATAATGTGCATTGTACAGCGGCACCTCCAGTGGGCTTTGTAACAAGAAACAGTCTGTCAATGTAGACAACAAAAAATGAAAGAGCCTCTGACCAACAGCAGGCCACAAGAAAAGCAAGCATTCCTCTCATACTGTATGTCCCTTTCTTATAGCTTATATCCTCTTCTTGAATCAGTTCCACACATTATTAAAGAAAAAAAGGTGGTTTTGCAAATTTGTGGTGCCAAAACGAGACCCACTAATGTCAGCAGTTATGCAGGGGCTTTCACAAGACATAACCAAACACCAGCAACAGCAGCATCAGCAGGGAGAGACTCCTACGCTTTAACTGGTGCTACTCATAGATATCTAATCTGTCTTTCCCCCTCAAATACACCAAGATAACTAGAATCAAAAATGTAGCTTTTCAAAATATTTTTTATTACATACTTTCCTGTTTCTATTCTGACTTTAGAATGTCATTCAATTATGATTGGATTTTCATAGATGATTTATAGGCTGAAATGTAACTTTTCAGCAAATAGTTTCATACATCTGTGAAGAATAAAGAGGGAAATAAAGACATATTTCTCACAGATTCCCATGTACACACAGAAGCATAAACAGATTGATGTGAGAAAGCACTTTTCCTTTTTTAACCCTATGAATTTGTATGTTGTACTCACACGTTCTTTCTTCTTTTAAATACCTCATTAACAACAAAAGAGCTTTATTTTTTTAAGTTATATTTTTGGCATTTAAAATAAAAAAAAGAACAAAATAAAATGCTTTCAGAGTTTTTTCATTCATTCATTTCATTTGTTTGTTTAAACAGTAAATGAATGGAACTATTAAAAGGAATAAATTGCTAGAAAAATACTAAAAGGAACATTTGCACATTTACTAAGTAAAAGAATAAATAGAACAATAAAATATGAACCTTATTAAAATGCAGCAGCTCATTATCTTTTCCACTGCACACCTATGCAAATACAGTCACGTGTTCCCAGATTCATTAGTCAAAAGAGAAAGAAATTCAATCAATGATCTTTAATTCTGTAGAAAAGTATTTTTTTTGTCATGTTTTGTCCTTCCTGGGCTTATTTATAGACTTAAAGAGGAAACAGCAGCTTTGTGGGTGCGTGATTGTTCCCAAACACTAAGGGCAAGCTGTATATGCAAAGACACATCTAACCGGTGTTAGGCCTACACTTCAAAATTAACGAGGTGTGATCACGTAAATGTCTCCTCTCTTTGTGCTGAAGCAGCGAGTTACAAGTGTTTGATTTTCTGTAGAAAATCCTCTGGCATATATAACAGTACAGCTGAGCTACATCGCTACTGCCAAGTCATCTATCTTAGGGGAAATGCCCTCAGACATACAGCGCAATTTGTGCAATTGCCTCTGAGACCAGTGGAAACATGATTTATATTTACGTTTAAAATCCCAAATGCAGGATTGAAAAAGCATGCATTTTCCAAGCTCTGGCCCTGATGGTGTCCAAAACCCCAAAAACCTGCTAAACAGCTTTAAATCATGCTGTTTCACTGACTTACCCTCACGGTTTTGGTTTATGACCTTTCCTTTTGTTTTCTGTCTTCACCTTTCAGTGTTTTACGTGCTCTTCATTGACAGTCCTTGAACACACAGGCAGGGTTTTTGTAAGGAAAGGGAGGAGGAAAACTATAATGACTTTAATGTTTATTGGAATATACAGAAGGAATGGCTGCATTTGAGTGAGAATGGTCTAGGTTTGAATTCTGAAACTTTACTTGATGCGCGAATGTCCAACCTCATTTGGTATTTTGATGACGGTGATGGAGAGGGCTGCTGGGCTGAGATCTGATGATTGTTAAGGCCATGGCTTAAATTCATGTAATATTCATCTTCATGAGATCATTCAGTGCCCCATAAATACAGGCAGCAACACACCCATCAGGGTTTCCTTTAATTTCTCGCCCATTGATACTTTTAGGCACATATTGCCTGATTTTTATGAGTGTTTGGTGGTTTTACTCTTACCTAATGTTTAAATCAAACATATATATAATGTCCTGCAGTGTTCAGAGAGCAAACATTTGAGTTTAAGTCACTGTTTATGTGACAAAAGCACAGCTCAGCTCAGCAGATATTCTCTTAGGAACATCTTGGTGAGTTGGCCTGTGGACATACAGTAATTAAAGCTTTAATCTCTGTTCTTGGCTAACATGTTCTGCTGCAATGACCTGTGGATCTCATCAGATAGTTGCTGAGTCACAGTTAATCTCAGCCCGTCTCCTTCTGTTTGCTGAGCAACCACAGTGAGCATAAATACAGTGTAATGTGGTTACAAAGATTTGTAATGTACACACAGCAAAATAAACAAAATAAGTAAACCAAGATAAAGAGTGAAAAGTAAAAAGATTCCCAAATATCAACCACAAAGCTAAGGTAACTTAAAACTTTAGGATAAGCAGCAGTCTGTAAGTGAATGGAGCAGCAAATGTGAAATTCAGTATGTGTTGTAGACACAAATAGTGCTTCCATAGTGTAGTGGGTTACACACCTTACAAGCAAAAGACCTATGGTTTGATCTCAGGAGCAGATGCAACTTTGCAAACATGTTGTGGTGTCTCTCTGTTTAAGGGAGTATCTGAAAGTAGCTTTACGGATATTGACAGAGGGAATAACTCTAAGACCCAAACTATTTTGTTGACGTATGTAGGACATTAAGGAAGATTGGAGCAGTAAAATTGCTTTGTGGAAATGAATATACAGGTGACTGTGTCACGGCGGGGATCGCCGGTGTGTTTATGGTGTAGACCCAAAAGCAGACAAGGGAGAGGCAGAATTGAATCCTTAATAAAAAAGCAAGCCGTTTATTTCAGGTTGATGTTAAAAAACAGAAAACAAGACAAGGTGTACTGGGACAAATCAAAACTAGAAACTAAGCTGGGAGCAGCTAAGCTAACTATGAAAACTAAGACGTGAGACAGGAACATGGAACTGAACAGGAACATGCAAAACATGAACGTGAAGAATCAAAAACATGAGCATGAACCTGAGCAGTAGTAAGAAAAAAAACAGCCAAAAAACTCAGACCAGACATGACTCGCCGCGAAGACAACAGACAACCCGACAAAGAACAGAGGAAGACAGAAGACCTAAATGCACAGAAGGATACTGAGGGAAGTGGAAACCCCTGTGGGACACAGCTGACACAAATGATCATGATGTCACAGGGAAAAGTAAAACTAAACTCACTGAACATGGAAACACCAGAACTTTCAAAATAAAACAGAAAAAAATGGAGCGAAATGAACTGGGACACGCAAGCTTGATACAAGAGGGAGCGAGAGAGGGAGAGGGACACAGAGGAGAGAGACACAATGGGAACCTACATAGAAGAGGAGACAACACATGACAAACAGAAAAAGACTCAGAAAAAAGGAGACATAGGTGAAACATAAACTAGACTAAAACTCAGCTAAATCCAAGCTGGTAATAACCACACAAGAACTTAACATATTTCCAATATAAGAATGTAAAATGTAAGATAAACTCAAAACGCTGGGTTGCAGACCCAGCCCTTGATAGACTGAGTCCAAAAGAAGGACTAGCATAACTCAAGCGTAAAATAGGCAGTAACCGTTAAATGCTTTAAGATTTGTGATGAATCTCAGTGCTCAGTAGATAGCGTAGCAGCATAACCCTGCACTAATTCAAAAGTGGTAGCAAAAAATCTCCTACCTGCCTCAAATTAAAGGAAGTATTTGATTTAATTACAAAGTTTTAAAACAGAAAACCCAGACTCCAACTTTACTTTTTTTTTAAACCAGTTGCTGTCTGTGAGTCATAAAATTGACACTTACCAATTATAACTCCACACTATTTGTTGTGGGAAACTAACTCAGTCTTGGAGCCTGGTGCACAGTGATACATAAAAAAAAGAAACATTGCATTCTTGACATTCCAGTAGGAGAGGTCCAAGGACTGATCCCTGTGGCACACCCCTATCAAATAATTTTCAAACTATCACACATTTCTTCTCTGATATGTTGTGGGTTTTTTTCCCCTTTAACACTGCATAATCCACAGCCTTGTTTTGCTTTTTAATATTTTTCTCCTTCTTTCAGCTGCTCCCTTTTAGGGTTTTGCAGCAATGGATCATCCATTGCACCCTATCCCTTGTGTCCTCTTCTGTCCCATCAACCCTCTGTATGTCCTCCTTCACCACATCCATCTGCGGTCATCCTCCCCTCCTCCTGGCTGATCCATCGTGAAAATCTCTCAATGAGTATGAATGACTACAGTAACAGTTTTGGTTTGTTACTTAAATACTATTAAAAATCAAGAAACTTCAGATTATCAGTATTTTCCTTTTCTTTGTTTAAAGTAAACCCAGAATGTTGAATTTTGACCACATGATGGTAGCAGAAATAAGTTGCAAAGATGACACTGGCATATTTATTTAAGTCAACTAAATTTAAGTGTTGCTTATTTAATGATTAAGCATTATGAGGCAACATTGTTGTTCATTTCATGTTTCTATTCTCTGCCAGTTCCTGAGAGAAAAGTTCAGCTCTTTAACTGCAAAATTCTGCATTACACTCACTTAATAGTTGCTGACTTTGTCTATGTGTCATCCTCTGCTGGAAAGAGAGCATGTAATTCACTTTTAAAGCTTTTCCTCTTTGTTGAAGCCAAAATGATGGAGTGAAGGTGGTCAAAGGTAACAAAACCAAAGCTTTCACCTGAATGACACCAAAATGCTCTGCTACAAGACTTCCATTCTCTCAGTAGTACAGAGAGGTTATTAAAACAGCCTTAAAATGACAAGAAGCTGCAACGTCACCACTGCATCACTTTTTAAACCACATGTAATTGTCTTAGTGTATTAGTGAAGAACAGGTACACAATTAACAGGTTAAGCATGCTTAACAAGCACTACAATGGCCCAAATCTCCTGTTTAAGCTCTACTGTACGTGTGTGTCCATGTCAGATGTTAAAAGCAGGCCGGATAATCCCCGTTGTGTCCCGCCACGACTGATCATACCTGACCCACTATCTCGTGGGTCAGGTATGACCATACGTGACTATGTACAGCAGCAGTTAGTCCACTAATGGGTATTGTTACTACAACATGAGTAATTAGTTTCTAGTAACTATGATACTTGACCTTCAAGCACTTCTCAAAGAATGAATTGTAAATATGTCAGTTAAACAGTATTATTGCTGTCATGTTTCCTGTCAGTGACCACAGTGAATAACATTCACTGATATTTTTGCTGAAACATTAAAAGTCTATTAGATATTAGACACTCAATATTAGTAAACACTGTAGGTGCTTTCTAAAGCCTTGGGGAAATTCATTAAATACAGGATTGTAATTCAGTAAGGATGCATTATGTTTCCCATTAGTTTGTACTCCAGCCTTGACATCTTAAAAACAAGAACTTCACTGTCTGAATTAAAATTATGTCATAAATGTCTAAATGAGAAAACACCACTGAGAATAAAAAGAACTCTTTCGAATGGGTTTCAATTTAAAAATGCTTTTTTTTTTAAATGGTAAAACATAATTTTTTTCCATAAATAAAGGGAACACAAAATTGTACAGACGTCAATCAGGAGGTCCCAGTAAAGTATAAAAGAACACACGTCACTCCATCCTTTGAATTTCTAATTTGGGGGGCTGGTAATTGTGTGTGGGTAAAGACAATTAAGGGATGTGCCTGTTTGCATCAGAGCCACCTCGCCCGTAAATAACCTCTGTGTTGATACAGTAAGAATGTGTTGATGCATTTCCAAGAAACGGTCTCAGGTGAACAGTTGACCCTGTGATTATCTTTATTATCAAAGGTCACTGACCTGACTGAAGATGGATCCTGACGGCCAGTCGTGGCTTACGTCAGCTGACACTAAACTTTATATACGAGCAATAGAATAAACTGAAACAGGTTATTGGGGACATTTGTCTGTGATGTAACCCTGTTTTCGGTGTCGGTCGTGTAATGATTCTGTTTTGCACCTTATTGTGGCGTAAGTAGTAAAATTACCCCACTAATGAATTCAGAACACAACCTTAGTGAAGTGTTGCACAACAACTTGTTTGGGTTAAAACACCTGTGACCAAAAACATACACTATTCCAGGCGTTAGAAACACCCATAAAACCCACAAAAACACTCACTCTATGTGTGTGTGTGCTTTTCTAAAAAAAATAAATAAATCTGATAACATTTGTTTTTTCTCTCTTACATGTCTTACAACCTGGCTTGCACTTCCAGCTGGCTTACTGTATAATGAGGCATTGAGACAGGAATTTAAGGATCTTTGAATCAGGTGAATGGTCTTAAGCTACAGCTAAGCTAAACTGCAGCTATTTTAAGAGGCCAGCCCACCAGCATAATGTGTCATTTGTTTCCCCGGGCACCAGAGGTCTTTGAAAAAGAGATTTTTAAAAGAATACACAGTGGCTCATGCTTAACCCAGCAGTCGCTGTCTATAGTAAACATGAGATCAGACTGTTAAAGATTTTGTGCATGTTTTTTTCTTGTTAATGAATGACTCAGCAGCTTTTTATTGAAGTTTAACTGCTAATAGTCAAGAGGAAAAAAACCCTTTGAACAGTTCAACACATCTTAACACGAGAGACACTCTGATCTGAAACTGAGTAGCTAAAAATATTTAAACAATGGCTGTGAGAAAAAACAAAAATCAAACAGGGTCTGGATCACAGCTATGCCCCCAGAAGTACATTGTTGTTGTTATTTTATTTTTCTTTCTTCTGTGTGGTCATCAGAATTAGAATACTTTATGGATCCCAGGGGGGAAATTGCTTTGTTACAGAAGCTCAGTTAAAATATAAAAACAAAAGTTCGGGACAGCGCAGTAGTCTGGTGGTTATCGGTGTTGCCGCTTAGCAAGAAGAACTTTTTGGGTTCAAATGCAGGCTGGGGTCTCTCTGTGAGGAGTTTGCATGTCTGCGTGTGTTCCTTCCTGGTAATATGGATTTCCTCTACAGTCCAAAGACATGTGTGAGATTAGGTCAATTGGTGATTCTCCAAACTTTCTTTAAAAAGATAAGTAAAGTGCAATGTTAAACTAAATATTTAAAAATTAAAGAATACTGTGTGCTCTTAAGGGTGAAAATAGCGCAGGTGTCACAAGTTGTTTGGTACTTGATTGAAACACAGACCAAAATAATATTTTCCCCAATCTTCCAGTGAGTCTTGCTGCAAATGGGAAACAGATTATGGAAATACAATGCCACAATGATAAGACAGCAAATGTGACACAACAGGCATGTCCAGCCTTTCCCGAGTAATTACAGTTTCCATGCACCTTAAGGTATCTCGATTTTCTGTCAATTTACTCTAGACTGTATTACATGTTGGTGCGTCTTTATACGAAACACATACACATAGAAATGTTAGTCTTGGTTATTTTCGTCAGCTTACAATTTTACATATGCGACGTTTAAAACACATTTTTAGAAAGACCAATAACATGTTATAAATTAATGTCCCCAATGACAAATAAATTATGACTGGTGCCACAAAAAACAACGCAGCAACATACTAATACGAGCATGTTGAAGCTAATAGTTTTGACACTGTATTTTTTCTTCTGCGCCTTTAATTCAAATACAAAACAGACTGATGTCGCTATTTATACATTTTGACTCCCTGGTAAGAGATAAAAAAGAGGGGGAGAGAGTGACAACAGCTATTCTTGGCGTATACTTGTATACTTCCTCTTCATTTATAGGTGAGTTGCGTTGTTATTGGCTGGAGATGAAACGTGTGACCTCTTCCTCTGTCTTCCACGGCAACTTCAAGCAGTCGGAGGAGCAGGGGGATATGGGAGGAGCGAGCGCTTGAGCTCCAGGTGGTCGCGCAGACTGCGTAAAAACGCACGACAAACTATTACGAAACGAATCGCGATCGTCACCCAGCTCCTGGCACGTCTATGAATGAGCCGCTAGCGGAGAAAGCGGTCTCGATTCTCGGCTGGAGAAACCACCGAAAGAGTTCAAAGGCTAGGGTGATGCGTCGCTGAAAGAGTTATCAAGAAAAGACGGACAAAGCGACGCAGGACAGTGCGGGGTCGACTTCAGAGTTTCTCATACAACTTTTTTTTCTCTCTATAGGACCGACAGGTCCATTTCAGCGACAAGTGGAGATATGTTTAAGAAAACCAAGAGTAAAGTGCTGGTGGATTACGCGTCAGAGGAGGACGACATGTCCTGGCACTATCATCACTCCTACAAGGTAATGACACGGATAAAAAGCAAACAGAAGCATTCACTGCTAATAATGGTACGCTTATACTCTGATGAACTCGGGAAGCTGTAAAATTGTAGCAATACAAACATCGAAAACTGTATCAAAATGATTGATTTCACCTGTTCAGGCTTTTTAAAAATTACTTTAATAAACACAAATAAGAATATAAAGTAGCCTGAATAATTATACATCTGTTTAAATAATGACAAATCATAATTCTTCTATTTCTTATGTTTTCTTCTTATAAAAGTTGCCAAATAGACTTCAAACAAAGAAATGGAGGAGGTGCACAAGTGCTGAAACTCAAGTTAGAAAATGCAGCTTGGAGGTCAAAGAAGGGAGCCTGAATCTAAGAGCTAGTGTGTGGACTAATTTTGGCACAATACTGCTCAAGTATAAGAAATATAATTTAAATTAAAACGTGATAAAATAAAATAAAACACAGGAGGGTAAATTCAGCATGTTATTATAGAGATGGATATGATTTAATGTACAGTAGGTTAGCTTTTACACGCAGTTTTCGTAAAGGTCAGAGGTGTGATTGGTACTTAAGAAGGCATGGTTCACAAATGCCTGTTTGTTGTGGGTTGTGTTTTTTTTTTTTCTTCTTTTTTTGTTACCCATATTTTCCAGGTAAACAATAAGAGTGTGAGAGGTCTAAAGAACCTCTGTATCAGCACTTGTAAGCAGCTGGGCTCTGTCATGCTGATGGGAGCATGGGGGAGGATGCACACGCACCCACAGACACACAAAGATAGCCAGCCACGACTCATTGCTCATAAGAAATAGCAAGGTGACATGTTTATCAGTTGAGATTCTTGTGGTGGTGTTTTTAACCACTTGGATCAGGTTTTGAGTAAAAGCCTACGTTGAGTGAGCATAAGGTGCTCACATCTAGTTGAATAGTGAAGCTGCAGTGAAAGAGGAGGATGGGCGGCTTCCAAATCTCTGGATACATAGATAAATCTGTTAAAACTCATGGGATATTTTATTCCTCATAAAGGTTGGAGTCACAAAATAATGTGCTTTTGTCATGCTTGCGGTATGTAATCAGCTTACTGTATGCATGATCAAAGCTTCTTTAAAAGGCCAGCCATGATTTTAGGTTTCTTTTTGGTAGAGCGAGTAGTGAATCACATGTTTAAGGACATTTGCAACACCAATTACATAAAAATGCTCTCCTTAATCATATCAGTGTCATATTTTACTCACTGCCTGCACCTCCATCCCTGTATACACCTCAGACTACATGTATACATTTGTCATGCAGTACACAATTGGGAAAATCCACCAACACCATTTCCCAACATTTTTCATCTGCTGTTGTGACAGTGCTGATATCTGTGACCCTTGGCTTAGTTTTATCAACCTCCAGTTGGGAAATAACGCATGTTTCCCTTACATGTGTAGGGGACAGAGCTGCTCTGAGTTCACTTTGTGTCTCTGTCGCCAGTGGTCACAAAAAAAACTATAAACTGACCTAGGATCAGAGCAGCAGCTGCTCTTTAGAGATCCTGGGAAAGCAATCAAGGAGGAGGTGGGTGGAGGGGGGGTCTTGTCCCATCTGCATGGCAGTAAAGTACATAAAAGGGTCAGGGGTCAGATCATAAAATGCTGTAAACACAGCAAAGACCCAACAGGATGAAGTCAGGATTAAAGTTATGATAACAAAGTCTGCAAAGGAAAGATTTTTTCCTTCCAGTTATTCAAACTGACGTAGCTGCACTGTCTGATTTACCACATGCAGAGCAACCGAAGAGGAGAGCGAAGCGAATCTGCAGCATTTTTGTATCACAATGAAATTGCAGGGATAGCCTTTTGAATTCTTCTGTACTTTTTAAACAAAAAACAAGAAAAACCACCCCAAAAAGGATTAATCCACTTTAAAGCTACAAAAGCTACAAAAAGTACCAAATCTACTAATTATCTTGACAAATCAAGGACAGAAAATAGACGAGATGACAGCCTGTAAGCACAACATGGGGAAAACACCTGACTATTTAAGTGATAATCATGAAGAAAACTAAAATAGTCTTGTTGAGGCTGTCGATTGAGCTCTGTCCTGAACTTTGTGCTGAGTCACCATTTTTCGGTATTAAGTGTAGCTTTCCTGAAAAAGAGAACATTGCTGGAAACTACTCAAAACAACAATAGTCTGATCTGTTGGCTACTGTGCGCCTACACTCAGGCCATCAGGAGTCAAGTTTCTGCTTAGGAGAATCTGAAATCCTGCTCTTTAGCTTTCTCCACCCACATATATCCAGGTGGCCCAGGAGTCAGCCAGCGACCTTCATTGTGTTATATCTCACACCTCTTCCTCTGTTATTTTGTCTGACAAATATACTTCCATGTATTTAAATCTCCTAATCAAAATCGTATTTTTGCTTATCGTCATCACAAGACGGCAGATCTCTTTGGGTGTAATAGTGGAGAGACCTGCAGTCGGACAGATACGGACAAGTAAAACACAGAGACTGGGAGGGAGAAAAGAGCAAGAGCAGAGAAATGCATAGCCTGAAGTCACTATCATTCCTTTTGTCTATGAACAGTGCACTGGGGTGACAGCAGGCCCTGTGCCTGCTTGCTTATGCCACTCACTTCTATTGAAGTTCAACAGGTTGCAAGCAGCTGTCAGCTTGCAGAAGGTGTGTTTGCCTGTTTGTCTGTGGCTTACTGCAGTAACACTCCTAAATGCTTATATAAAACCACCATGACTGTGAAGTGGGGTAATAAGAGTATACATCACGTCTAGCGAACCTTTGAAGGCCTCACTTCTAAATTATTGAGTCATAAAGAGGATAGTAAAGGTAAAGGAAATGTGATCCCCTGCTGAAGGGAAGAGAGTTGAGTTCCTGGACCTCAGACACTTGTTTTGTCTTACAAGTTTGCCTCAGTCCAACACTAAAAATGTCATAAATAGGATCTGTCTGAATGCTTTCTACATTTAGCTGTTCAATACAGGGACCAGGAGATGGCTTGTTTAACTTGGGATGAAGAATGGGAACACTGGGGGAGTCTATCTTATGAAGCCGTTTAGTATAAGGATATTAGTTGAATGGTTATTTCGTTTTTTTCGATGAATCTAGAAAGAAGGAGAGCCAGCAGAGAAAATATGGGGATTACAAAAACAACCTGATAAAGACTACACGGATGGATAACAAGGAACAGGTGAGTTTAATCCAACACTTGGGAGAGTGGGAAACGATCAAAGGAGGGAAGTAAAAGCCGCAAAAGGATCAAACCTTCAAAATAAAACAGGAAATAAACTGAAAGAGGTACATGTTAAGGAATCAACAGCACAAACAAAGAGAAAAGTAGGGGTAATGACAACTGGGATAAAATGCAGATGATGATAAGCCCAAAAAATGGAGGTATACATCAATTCAAATGATGTGGCTAGAGTGTTAATAGTGGTGCTCTGTTCATTCTGCTTCCATGAACAAGCATGTGGCCTTTCTCTCCATTTACAGGCTTTCTTTTAAGCCGAGCAAACTTGCTTGGTACTCAGTCAACAGGTGTGATACTGGCATGCATGCTCTCATTTAACCTTTGGCAAAAATGTAAATAAGCATATTTCCCAAGACATTGAACTGTTTCCTTAAATGCTTTCTGTGTCCCTGGGTTTGGAGAATGTGGAGTATAAATACTGCTTCTTTGGTATTGGAATTCAGAGTGGTTCTTTATCGCCTGGCAAGCTCGGTTGTGAAACACTGTGCTTAAATTTACACACTTGTGTGCAGACACAAAGAGGGAAAGTGAGAATGCAAAAAAGGCCGCCCTGGGGGTGCGAAATAAGAACTCCTGATCTCTGTTGTTAGGAGGATTTTTTTTCCAAAACACTACTCCCCCTTGCCCTGAATCTCCCCCCCCCCCTCACACTCTCTGTTCTGAAGTTGTTAATGCTTTTTACGCTCAAACAGTAGTCAGTGATTGTGTGAGACTGTATCTTTGGTCAGCTCAGGTGGCGGAGACCCAGCAGACTTTGCTCAGACATGTCCAACCACCATTTCTCCTCCTCTGTCCCATAGAGTTTGGAGATGTTAAAAGTTAATGCAGCTTTGATCATTTAGCAGGAATTCTGGCGCCACTCCTATAGAGGCTTGGCTGCACAATTAATGACTTCAATCAACCTACTTATTATGATTTAATGTCCTTAAGTCTTCTGGGGCAAGTTAAGTAATCAAACTGCAAGTTATGGATGATGGGATATGTCATTTAAAATTCTGAAGGAGTCTGAAGTTTATCAAACTGTATTTTCAAGTGCAAATATTGCTTTTGAAAAATGCTTTCGCTTATTTTCACATTTGGCATCTTGGTGTAGAAGTTGAGACAGTTAGAATCTAAGAAGAGATATTTATTTAAGAGATATTAACACATAATGGCAAAACAGGCTGGATCAAAAACAAGTTAGATGTAAATACAGCTGAAATAAAACGATGGCGTGAAATAACACTGACGATCTGTAAGCCGAAATAATGGCTGGTATAAATACTTATGCCATGATTTGGAAGAGATGACAGAGGTGTCAGGTGACTGAAACTGGTGGGCAGGTGGTAAAAGAAAAAGACCTGGAAATGTCCACAAGAATTCCAGGAAGAAGTGAGGTGGAAAAAGTGTCGTGAGGGAATGACTGAGGTAGTGACAAAGATAATGATCATCAATATATTTTGTAGTGGTTTGTATTTAGGTGTGATGTTTTACTAGGAGTGTACTTCCACAAAAAAACATAAGAAAGTGTATTTCAAATTTAATATGAAAAAAATGCAGATTTTATTTACCCACCTCTGTTTGAATACATTAAACTATACTTGTTCATTCAGTTATCGTGGTAATTTTATGACGCTAACAAATGAAAACACTCTTGTAGCATGTAACTAAATGATTACTGTTCTGATAAAAACTCCATTAGGTTTACAGTAAACTTTAGTACTTTTACTTTCAGAGCAAGTGCTTTCTTGCTGCAGGCCTAATTCATCCATTTCACACAAATGCCCTTTTCCCTATACCTAAGAACTTTTAAGCTAATGTTCATGCATCAGGGGCAACTCTGGGTTTGGGATGATTGCCAAGGATACTTCAAATTGTAGACTAGAGGAGCTTTGTGGAAGTGCAAATATAACGGTCTTGGAAAAAAAATTTAAATTTAGTGAACTGTTATTGTTTTCTTCTTTCTGTTTCTTGCATATTTCTTGTGGGTGTGCAACTATAGTTAAACCCTACAATAATAAAGTGAAAACAGAGAAAACCCGAACAATCAGATGAACCCCTATGAGCAAGCGATTTGGCAACAATGGAAAGGAAAAACTCCCTTTTAACAGGAAGAAACCTCCAGCAGAACCAGGCTCAGGGAGCCTTGGTCTGCATCCCAGTCTGCTTTTAAATACTCTAGAAGACATGTATGCTATGCCTTCTAAGGATGCTGCCTAAGGGAAGCATATGTAATGTAAACAGAATTGGTCCTAGGAAAGAACCCTGTGGAACTCCATAGTTAAAGTATTTGAAGAAGACTCCCCATTTACATGAAGAAATTGGAGTCTATTAGATATGAGTCAAACCACTGCAGCGCAGTGCTTTTATTACCTACAGCTTGCTCTAATCACTGTAATATCCCTGTAACAATATATATATAACCTACTACAGTCTTGAGGAGTCATTGTGGAATAAAAGTGGATAAACATGCAAGTATTAAAGCAGACCATAAAAATTGCTTATATAAATAATAAGAGGTAGAATATTGGTAAATGGAGTTATTTACATGGTTAAACAAAATGCACAAGCCCATTGGCAATTATATAAAAGCCAAAACAAAGGGTGTCACATAATAACACAAATAACACAAATATTATACAACGTCTATATTAAAAACAAAGTCTGCAGACTGAAACACAATGAGACCAAAATAGCTCTGTTCAGTCCACATATTGTTGAGGACCATTAAGGGAAGAGGTCATGGGTTTGTTTTCTCTCCCTTTTGTTTAAATCTGCCCTCAGAGCTTAGTGGTTCCCCCCCCCCCCCGTCTCTCCCAGCTCTCCATCCATCCATCCATTCTTCCCTCCATCCCTCTATCTCGCACTCCAAATACGGTGTGTTTGTGTTAGCACTTGAAAACGGTTGCCTCTTTTTTTTCTTTTTTTTTTACAGGAAGGCATGCGCACAGTCCGCAAACACACAATCCCTGCTTTAAAGTGTGAGAGTTTCTGTTTTGGGGCGGGGAAAGGTTGCTATTTGTCTTAACTCACTGCGGGTGTATGTGTGTCCTAGGACAAAGACATACAAGGAGAGGAAGAGGATGAGGAAGCCGTCACTGCAGTCTCCAAGGTAAACAGCACCTTCACAGCTAGACAGACAGAACACAGACGCAAACACACTATCTGCTTCCAAACATACATCAGCTTACACAGTTGACACGTGATGGTTGTCCGCTCAAAGATATGCACTCAGGCGACCCACGCTTATCTTTCTGTGCACACGCTCAGAACATCGCAGGAATCGACCCTGAAAGAGTCAATCTTATGTCGCCCAAAACATCCAGATGCTTTAAATGGCCAATGCTCTGTCAGTTCACATACGCACGCATGCACAAGCTCAGTGTCACTGCACTGTTTATCTGTAAACACACCAGCTGTCAGCCATCATCCCCTGTCTTATCCTTAACCTTATCGCTGGAAAACTGTCTGGGTTGTTTTGTCACTGTGTGCGTTTGTATTGTCAGCCTTATCCCAAGAAAGAAAAATGGGTCATTTTGATCTTTCAGTGGACTGTTTCCTTTATTTAAATCACTTCAGTTCAGTCATCTAAGGTATCGGTTTTTATTTTGTAGAAACCTCTGATGTCATATCACAACATGGTTTTGTAAATAGTTTGAGCAAAGCAAAATTACAAATTGGAATATTTTCCATTCAAAATCATGATGCAGGTGCATTTGTAGCTGAAGACAAGTACAAGGCCACTTTTCTGGGAATCCTCTTGTTTTTCAGCAGGTACTTGAGGGTCACCAGCATTTTGCCCCTTAACTTGTATGCCTTGCCTCAGTGGATCAGAGAAGATAAAGTTAGTCTTCACTTGCAGAAGGCTTCAACCTGCGAGTTTTCATCAACCATAACCATATTGGGCTTGCTAACTCTCTAGTGGCACTCTTTAATGCTTTACTTTCCTAGCTGATCTTCTGCAGGAAATCGTGCACTGTTCACAGCCAACTTTGACAGGAAATGACACTGCGTGCCATTCTTTGACAAAGGCCTCATCAGCCAGATTTTACTACGTGGCTTTCTTCAGATCATGAAAAATGGACAGCGTGTCCTCCTGGAGCACAACAAGTTTGACTAGCAAGATGGTTTTTGTGCACCTACATAGGAGAATCACATCTGGGTGGAGTGCGGGAAGACTTTCTGAGATCTGGTTGCATCTCCTAGTTAGAGGTGTGGTGCAAAATGTGGGGCAGGCAGTTGTTGTTGCCTTTGAAGCAACATCCCCTTCCCTTTGGAGGCTGATAGCCTCAAGTGGTGACGGCCTGGTGTTTATTAGCTTTGACCGTCCATTTGGTGATTTCTCTTACAGCTTTATTATGCCTCAACCTGTAGCAGACATCTCTCGGTGCTTTGGGACATCCAATTAAGATGTGTTTCAGGGTTCAACCAGGCCTGCTCCACACTGCATACAGGTTGTGTAATCATAGTGATGTTCATTAAGATCATACATTTAAAACCCCTAAAATTAACCAAACATGTTCATGAGAAAGAAACAATGATTGAAATGTATTACTGTGACTGTGTGTAAGCATCCATCACAGTTTGCACACAGCCTTCCTGGTTCATTTGAAACTTCTAGTGCGTGTGTACATTTTTTCTGTTTAATAAGCAAGCATCTTAAAACCTGTCTGACTGCTTATATTTGACTTTGTCCAGGCACTGATACATGTAGCACTAATTATGTCAGTCAGTACTGCATCCTCACAGCTCTTAGAAACAATGACCAAAATATTTAATATAAGATTTAAGGAGTCACAAATTAGCTGAACTGAAAGTGAGTCTGCTGAAGGGAAGCTCATACCTGATCAGCTAAATCAGCTTGGTCATCACTGCTGTAAATATAATAAACAATGGTTTTATTATGAGGGTTTGAGGACATGTGTCCTTTGTCTGTGGAGGTGAGTTTTATCTCAGCGCTCTGTTCATCTTATAATCTGTGCTGACGGCGGGCCTTTACTCAAAGGCGTGCTGTGTGTGAACTTGTTAAGTCTGATTTGAAACTGCGCACAGGTGATTCATCGTCTTTCAACCCCGGCTGGTCGCTCGCTTTATTGTATAGCCACTGTATTCGACTCAGTTCACAGGACATATTTCATACACCGTCCTGTTTGTGAGGACGGGGTGGCCGAGCTGGAGAAGGGAAGGAAACTGAGCATTCTTTCGAGGAGCTGGGCTTTTTGGAGTGGAACAATCAGTGTGGAAGAAAAACAAGGCTGAAAATAGCCACAGACACTGTGGAAGGCTGCAATTCTTTCACCCTCTGTTGTTCCATGCTCATATTAGGACTCACTAAGTGCACAGGGAGCCCTGAAAGTGGAGGTTACCTGTTGCTGTTTCACTCTATGATGCTTCAACAATGTTCATTAAGCTTAATGAACATGCTTTTGTACTTAAAAATAGGCTTTCATGGGCAGATGCTTCTTTACTTTCAGAACTACCACTTTGTTCTATACATTTTATCTAATACTAAAAATAATGAATTGAATAATTAATTGGTTAACGAGTCAAACTGCAAATTAATGGACAATAAATATACCCCATTGACTACCACATGAGGCCCCTAAAACCACTTGTGTGCTTTCAGTCCAAAGCTAAGCTAAAACAACCAGCTGCTGGCTTCAATTTCATGTTATTATTCACTTTAACAAATTCAAACAAACATATATCATAAATATTGTTGTTGTTGTTTTTTTAAATTATTATTTAAAGCTGTTTTTGGTGTCATTAGAAAAAGCAAATCCACTAGAACTTTTCAAGGTATTGCAATTGACCCATAGTCCTGTGTTTTCTCTGGGCTCTGTTTACAGAATATAAAGATTGTAAATTATGCATAAAAACAAGATTGGGTTAAGATATGGGCTAAGAAGACAACTCTCACCTTGCAGAGGAGAGGTAGCACAGGGCGTAGAGTGGGTTGTTTATTAATTGGAGGGTCAGTGGTTTGATTCCTGCATATGAAAGTTCAGTATCTTGGTTTGTTTGTGGTTCTACCCCTTTAAACTGTTGCTTTTGGTGCACTGGAGAGTTTTTAGATCAATTATGAAATTAACTGGTGATATAAATAATGTTCATAATAACCAAGGCCTGATTGTGAGCTTAAAACCCCCCCTGAATTTATCCCCAATGTGTGCAATTCATGCAGCAATCCCTCGGCTTCAATGTCAGAGGTATGGAAAGAAGAATTTGGTCCATAACACCTCCATTGTTCTGCCAAGCGTGAATAACACAGAGAGCCAGCGAGCCATTTGCTTTACCTTCTTGGCCAGTCACTGAGCTGCTTTGGATCTAGAGGCCCAGAGGTTAGAGCACAGTGGCAGAATAGGCAGGCCTCTATTTGTGCAGGCATGCATGCAAGCACATACACTCATATACGTCCATTCAGAAAGGCTCCAACTCTTTCGGGATCTCCGGTTTCTTTGCTGGACAGCTCGAACTGCTTCTGCAAACCTTATGCAGTTTACACTCGATGGCACTCGGAGAACAAGAGCTGGGCAGTCAAGAGTTGAGACAGGGTGCTGAAACAGCTGAGATTAGGTTTTGTAAATGTTTTTTGATGATAATAAACAACAGGAAACTGGTAGGGGGGCAGTTTGCCTGCAGGCATGTTCAGGATGAGAAGTGAGTGGAGGATATTTGGGATTTTTGTTCTACTTATAATCAAAGAGACTTCCTCTGAGTGAGATGCACAGGGAGATATGATGCATTTTCACTGAGTAAAGTGTTTAAAGACCCATCACAGATATGAGCTGTATCTTAAGTATTTGCATGTGTCTGGCTTTAGCTGGTGGAGCCTATGTAGTGGTAGTTTTGTAAAGTTTGTTTTATCTGTTGGTGACAGATCTTATCATACGTGTTCCTGTTTGGCTTTGGGAGACAGCTGATTTCATATCCAGCTCATTGTTTGTTTGTTGTAGCTGCTGGTGGCATCCTCTGGTCAGAGATCTGTGCAGGTACTGCACACAGAGCCCTGAACTAAAGTCCTTCATAGGTATGAGAACAATAAAAGCAGTTGAAAGGTCGTGTCAGGGTTAAGCTCATTAATCATGTAATATTGTGTATACTGAGAATGCACACTCAAGCAAAGGCGAGCACGGATGTGAGTAGGAGTCAAGACCTTGATAGCTGACCTTGGGAATTCTTCCCAGGCGAGAAACAAAGCCAAAACTTTGTTCCGCGGTCGCTAAGGACGGCTGCGTCAGTGCTCGGCGGAAATCTGCGAGGGCATGGCAGGGAGGAATTCTGATGTGACGGGGAGGCTGGGATTTTCAGAGGGAGTGGAGGATCTCTCGGTGGAATGTGCTCTATGCCAGTGAGGCCCATAACAGAAATTCCCCCCTCCCCAATCCAAAAAAATAAATAAAGATTGCACGTTCATCAGTGTGAACATGCTGCTCCTCTCAATTCCTGCAAAGCCAACTTTGTGAAATCCTCGTCTTCAGGGTGTATCAATCACTCACAAACAGGCATACAGAGATATCAAGCTAACATGCAACAGATGAGTGAAATCGAGTCAGATCGGCATTTCAAAAACACTCTTGTCTTGCTGGTGTCTCTCAGGAGGCCAAAGTGAAGAAGATCATGTCCAAGAAAGACAGGAGGGAGAAGAAGATGTTCTCATCTAAAGATGACGAGCGTTTCTTGCTGACTGGAGAGAAGCTGGCTGACCGCAAAGGGTGAGGTTATGCGCTTATTACCTTTATCATATTCCAAATATTTCTCTTACTAGGGGGAAAAACGGAGGTAACACAAAGTAGAATATCTGACAGAAAATAACTCCAAATGAATAATAAGAATAAGAAGCCGCTCCACTGTTTTCGCTTCTATCATGGTGTAGATGGCAATGTTGTAAGAAATGGTCTTTCTGAAATTATTGATTACCGATCAGCAGTTCTATATAGACATATTGGTTAATAGCATGCAGTAAATGCACAGTCATGTCACAGCTACCCACAACATTTCTGGTTTCCATCATGTTTATACAGAGGCACTCAGTAGCCATTACTGGTCAAGTGTGTGAAGTACAAACATTTACACTCCTCACTAAATATAATGGATCCATGTCAAAACCACTTGTATTTGTGTGTGTGTGTGTGTATTTAGTCATGTCACAGCTACCCACAATAAATATATATATATGCATGCATGCATGCCAAAGCTTTATTGTCCAGCTGTTGCTAACTTTCAGACCCCTTGAGGAAGTGGAACATGTATGAAGGTGGAAATCTTAATCAGTTCACTTGCTTTGATAAACAACAGGAATTCCTATATAATAGCTCACTGTAAGTGTTTCCCACCCAGACACTCCTGTTTATGTAGGGCAGGGGGGAGGAGGGGGAGGATGGAGGGGTGGTTCTTAGTAAGTGGCTGTTGTATATCAACATGTTTAAGACTACAGTTATGGTTATAAGTTTACAGGCACTCATCGTTGGAATGTATGTCATGGTGATTTTGGACTTTGAATGATTTCTTTTAACTTTTCTTCTACCAGGAATGATTGTACAGCAAACATCTGCAATGACTTTAAAAATCAAGAATTGGGTGAATGTATTTTTTTTTCTAATCCACATAGGCTCACATATCTGCATACACTCATTTAAATCTCTCCAGTTGTTTGAAATCATCAGTTCAAACAACTGCACGTAATCAGATGTTTTTCAGATGTGGCACAACTTTTCCAAGGTTTGGAAGAAACCCCAAACTGTCATGCTCATATGAAAGAAAATTGCTTAAATGTTCAGCATTCAAAAAGTTCAAATCTGCTATAAACTGGAATGTGCTTTTTTTTTAAAAAAGTAATCAAAGATGTATGCTGTACAATCATTCCACCCAGAAAAAAAAATCAAAGAAATGATAAAAAAATCCAAAATTGTCTTGATATTAAAATGTCAGTGAATGCAAATTTCTGACCACAACTGTATATTTATTTCCTGCTCAAAGGTCTCACAAGAAAATCAAGGATGAGGAGAAGGAGAAAGAGAAGAAGGACAAGCCAGAGAAGGCCAACTGCTTCTGGGAGAGTGTTACGATGACGATGAGGCAAATCTCCCCTGCCAAAAAACTGGAGAAGATAGAAGGTTGGGAACCACCACACTTGGAGAACTTCGCTGAGACTGCTCCTGATGAAGCGCCGGTAGGCAAGAGCCAAAATGGGGACGTGGCAGAGTCATCCCCCAGCTCCCTGAGCATCCCGGCGACGGCGTTAGAGCTCCCCTCCTGGTGTGGACGGGGTCAAGAGGAGGACTCCTCCCGCTACGCTAACCTGTTGGACTCCAATGATTCAACAGCTGCCGTCACGTGGACGGCCCGTGCTAAAGTCAAGCTGGCCGGCATCAGCAGGATGAGCAGAGGGATTGTATCAGAGAGTGCAAGTGTATGGGAGGGGTTTAAATAGCAGCACTTTATACCTCTGTACTATCAATAAATCTGACAATCTGAACCAAATATTTCTTTCTATCTAGCTCTGGACACAACCAATGTTAATGTCAACATCATGCTGACATGTTGTAGTGAATCAGAATGTAAGACAAAGTATTCTGACTGAATTTGTGACTTTTAAATCACAAAAACTACAACTGAACAAAGGAAAACCTTCAACTGCTGTACATTTTTATCTGCAATACTCACTGGCATGGCAATTACATAAATAATGTTGCCAAGAAATAAGAAGAGTGATTTTTATTTAATCTTTGGGGCGTCACTGGTAGAGACTCAATGAAGAATATCCTGCTGAAGACGTTTTTGTTGGCTCTCACTTCCTTCCTGTCTATGCAGTCGCAGTATGTGAGCGATGAATGTCTTAAGCCTTAACTTGTATATTAATTATGGGCTGTGCAATCACGAAACAGCTTATGACATAGCATTTACGTGTGAAATACCCATGTGTGTTTGAGAGTGACAGAAGATGACTTTGTGGGAAGACAGCTCGCATCACGGCTCTGAGATCTGAATCTCTGCTGTTGTATTGGGGCTGATGCTGCACTTGTGCCATATCAGACTTATAATAAGGATTTCTGATCAACATTCATGTCAAAATCTACATTAAAACGGAGAAAACTACATTTCCGGCATGTAATAATTGAAAAGTGATTAAAAACTCAATGGATTTTGTAATATGTTGACAATACACTGCATTTTAATCCCCAAATGACCAACTTTGTGATCAACTCACCATCTTTATGACATGAACATTTGTAAGATCTCATCTGTAGCATCTATCCCATATGATAGCAAAGCAGCTCTGCTGGTGGTTTCATGGACGGATGTTTTTAAATCTGATGCTGGATATTTGTAATTTTGCTAATGATGGAAAAAGTAAACGCCAAACTAATACTAGGACCATTTCTCATGAGAAGCAGTAGCTCTGTGCACTTGTGCCTTGTCATTAAAATGACATCATGTGTTTGCTGTAAACGACCAATCCGCTGAGCTCATTGATGCACCTGTATGTGCTCGACCACACTTCCTGTCTCCAGTTACAAACCAGTGTCTCGGGATGCTGTAAGCTTCACCAGCAGGAGCAGCAGAAGTGTTTTTGTTTTTGTTAAGTCTTAAATGCTGTGTGATATATTATGTATATTGGCTATAACACATACAATGAAGATTCTTGTTTTCCTACGATGATTTTTGTTTTCGTGCTTTCCATTGATATGTACTCATCTTTTCTTCTTTTTAAATGGGTTATTTGTTTGATACTGAAATCTGCTTCATCACAACCAGAGATCTACACATATGCAGCTCCACTGGCTGGGATGCCTGTGACTTGTATTTATTCACTAAAAGGCTGGGACTCATTTTTCTCCAGAATAAAGATCTAGACTGACACGCTGCCTCTGCTTCTTTCAACACTTTGCGAGTGAAGTAAACACACTGGACTTTGCTTTTGGAAACTATCTGGACTAATTCAGTGATCCAAATAGAAACGGTCTACTCTGATCCCCCCCGTCTCTCTCTCTCTCACACACACACACCCAGATAAATAGAAAGAATACTGCAAATATATTGTTCTATTAATAATTAAAAACATAATCTAACCCTTACAAATAGGTAAAATGTGATCTTTCACTTCTTGTTTTCCAGTCTCCTTTTTAACTTGATTACATGGCTTCAGAAAATTGAGTCTCATCAATCAAGTAATAACAGAGTACAAACAGGTTTTTAGAAATATTTATTACTGAATAGCTACTTCCTGCCCCGGAAAAATTATGACAGTACCATCAAGAGTATGGGAACAGTAGAGGGGTATTACAAAAGTTGGAAGGATACAAAATGTTCTTTTTTTTTTCATAAATAATGCTTTACAATTTACCTGTCACATGACAGTTCTGACAAAAGTAGAACAACTTGATCAGCTGATGGGGTTTTACTTCTTTTGTGTGTGTGCGTGACGCATTGACGCTTTTGATGTACACAGAGCACGGCAGGTATTCACAGAGGACAACATAACAGAGACG